>NC_137771.1:188018858-189218858 GCF_963455305.1 Plecotus auritus
TGAAAACATGCTCAAAGTCACTAATTATCAGAGAGATGCAAATCAAAACGACAATGCGGTACCATCTCACACCTGTCAGAAATGGCTATCATCAACAAATCAACAAAGGACAAGTGTTGGTGAGGATGCGGAGAAAAAGGAACCCTCATGCACTGCTGGTGGGAATGCAGACTGGTGCAGCCACTGTGGAGAACAGTATGGAGTTTCCTCAAAAAACTAAAAATGGAACTCGCATTTGACCCAGTAATCCCACTTCTAGGATTATATCCCAAGAAACTAGAAACACCAATCAGAAAGGATATATGCACCCCTATGTTCATAGCAGCACAATTCACCATAGCTAAGATTTGGAAACAGCCTAAATGCCCATCAGCAGATGAGTGGATTAGAGAACTATGGTACATCTACACAATGGAATACTACGCTGCTATAAAAAAGAAGGAATTCTTACCATTTGCAGCAGCATGGATGGACCTGGAGAGCATTATGTTAAGTGAAATAAGCCAGGCAATGAAAGAAAAATACCACATGATCTCACTCATTTAATAAAGAACATTATAACCTGATGAATAAAAAGATAGATACAGAGGCAGTAAAGCACCAAACAGACTGTCAAATTACAGCGGGAAGGCTGGGGAGTGTTGGGGAGGGAGGGAAATAGATCAACAAAAGGACTTGTATGCATACATATAAGCACACCAATGGACACAAGACACTGGGGGGGGGGTGGCATGAGGGCATGCGACAGGGGGTAGGGGAGGCTGGGGGAAGGTCAATGGGGAAAAAAAGGAGGTATATGTACTAATATATGTAATATTTTAAACAATAAAAAAAATAATTAAAAAATAAATAAATAAAGTAGCATTTCCCCAGTGCCTATAGCAAAACATGAGGATTTAATTCCATGTTAAGTTACCTGAGGTTTAGCAACTGTTTTGTGAGACTTTTTTGTGTTTTTTTAAGAAACAGTGATTCCAAATGTCTTCTTTCAGCAAAAGCTTTTTCTAATCTCTATCCAGTATTGAGATCTTACGAGAACATTGAGAAAGTACAAAAATAGAATTTCTCTGTCTAAATCCCTATGCTGTCACAGTGTGTAGCCTGATCCTACACAGACGTTGACTAAGATCCTGGAAGCTAAAATAGACTCTAAGGGTCAGGGTTAAGGCAGCATAGGACCAGAAGAGAATCCTATAATAGGTAGAACTAAAGTGAAACACCCAGGAGACCAAGTTCAAAGGACCATAAACAGGATCAGAATTAGGGCAGCCAAGCCTGGCCAGTGTGGCTCTGTGGTTGAGCATCAACCTATGAACCAGAAGGTCACTGTTTCCCAGGCAGGGCACATACCTGGGTTGCTGGCTCAATCCCCAGGGTGGGGAGTGCAGGAGGCAGCCAATCAATGATTCTCTTTCGTCATTGATGTTTCTATCTCTCTCTTTCTCCCTTCCTCTCTGAAATCAATAAAATTATATTTTTAAAAAAAGAATTAGGGCAGCCAAGTGAAAAGTTTTGAGACATACAAAGATTGATTAGAGTACTAATATTTAGATACCAAGAAGAAAGGGGTGGGGCCCTAGCCAGTTTGGCTCAGTGGATAGAGCATCGCCTGCGAACTGAAGGGTCCCAGGTTCTATTCCAGCCAAGGGCACATGCCTGGGTTGCAGGCTTGATCCCCAGTAGAGGGCGTGCAGGAGGCAGCCAATCCATGATTCTCTCTCATCATTGATGCTTCTATCTCTCTCTCCCTCTTCCTTCCTCTTTGAAATCAATAAATAAATATAAGAAAGAAAGAAAGAAAGAGAGAGAGAGAGAGAGAGAGAGAGAGAGAGAGAGAGAGAGAGAGAGAAAGAAAGAAAGAAAGAAAGAAAGAAAGAAAGAAAGAAAGAAAGAAAGAAAGAAAGAGAGAGAGAGAGGTGATTACTGAGAACAGTCTCCACATATCAGCAGCTTGGCATCCCTTCATGGTTCAGAGAAACCTTGATCTAGGACTCACATCATCTCAATACTAAGGTATGACACTTCCAAGGACTCCACCCAATGACCTGTATTAAGCATCCTCATCACTCAAACTGGTAAGAACATGAACTTTTCTTAGCCTTCTGTGAATTCCGGTGGGCTTCCTTTTGCCAATCTACAGACTAGTGCTGAGCCAGACCTGAGAGGATGTCTCTGCAGTTCTCTGGAGCTGTCTTTCAGTGCATCACCCTTATCACTGCCCACAAATTCTAGCTGCCTAGATTTTCTTAAATTGATCTATCACTTCTTTAAAATATCTATAATAATAAAAGGGTAATATGCTAATTAGACCAGACGTCCTTCCAGACGAAGCCAGGGCTGTGAGGGAAGCCCGGGTCCTGGGTGCCTGCCAACAGCCAGAGGGAAGCCCAGGTCCCGGGTGCCAGAGGGAGCTGGTGCTGGCAGCTGGGGGAAGGAAGACCTACTCTTGCATGAATTTTATGCATTGGGCCTCTAATATATTATTGATTTTAGAGAGAGGAAGGAAGAGGGAGAGAGAAAAACATCAATAATGAGAGAGAATCATTGATGGGCTGCTTCCTGCATGCCTCCTGCTGGGAATCGAGCCCACAACCCAGGCGTGTGCCCTGACCAGGAATTGAACCATGACCTCCTGGTTCATGGGTCCATGCTTAACCACTGACCCACACCGGCTGGGCTGATCTATCACTTCAATGCAATAAGATCACCAGGCTCAGCTTGGATTTCCCCTCCTTGTAGTGGGATCTGGAAACTGCCCCAGAAAGAAAATTGGTACAGTCACAAACCTTGCCTCACTTGTTTACCATCTGTTAGGGTTTACAATCTGGGACCATCTGTTGTCCAATATCTGAAAATAGTTGTTTTATATATTTTGCACTATTATCTAGTTATTTATAATGGGAAGGTAATTCCTGCAGCAGTTCATTCTTTTGGGAGGAATTGGAATTCTTAACATCCTATCTAATAAAGAGGGAATATGCAAATTGACCGTCACTCCGCCACAAAGATGGCCACACCCATAGCCACAAGGTGGCAGTGCCCAGTCCTCTCAGTTCTGCCAGAGTCCCCCAGTCCTGGGGGGGCGGCCACTGAGAGCGGGCAGCGTGAGAGGCCTGGCGGAATGCTTGCTTCGTTGCTGCGGCAATGAGGCAAGCGTTCCACCCCAGCCATGGAGGGCCTCTTGGCAGCAGGCACGAAGCAGCTGGAGGGGGGGCCGGGGTGACTTGGGGGCCTCTGGCCAGGCACAGAACGCTTGCATCGTTGCAGGCTGGGCTGAGGGATCGCACACACACCCCCGCCCCCGTGCACAAATTTCATGCACAGGGCCTCTAGTATTTTAATAACACGTCAGACTTGATATGATATAGTCTGCATTCATTGGGAGAGAAAACTGGTTTTCAAAAGCAAAGATGATGATATTAAGGTACTTTCTTGACCATGTTTTCCGAGTCAAGTCTGTGTGTATTGTAAGCATCCAGAAGCTTGGATCCAGCATGGTGTGCTTAGTTTGTTCTTCCCACTTGCAAAAACAAGCCCTCAACTTAGATAATTTCTCATAGTTCTACTCCCTCCTGTCCAAAATTCTAAACTCTGCTTACTCTAAATGCCTCCTGCACCTTGTCACTGACACCCACCATGTTCTGTGCCATTCCCTGATGGTCAGCACACCTCATAGCTAGTGGTTGAACTCCTGGTTGAGGGGACAATTTGCATATTAGGCTTTTATTATATAGGATTTGGTATGGTGAGAACATTTAAGACCTACTCTCATTCTTTGCTTTCTCTTTCATGATATCAGCTTTATCCCAAAGCCAACTTCACTCATACTAGCATTATGGCTGCAGTATTTCCAGGCTTCATATCTTAACACAACAGCCCAAAATATGAGAAAAATAAAGAGAGAGTCTTTCTTAGAAGTTTCCAGAAAATTTCTTTTCCAGTATCTTTGGCCCAAATCAAACCAGATGTCACTCTGAACCAAAATCTTGGCTGGGTGACAAGATTATGTTCCTACATATGAAGACCCTTCCTTAGAAACAAGAGTAAACTCCTGAAACACAGAAACTGAGCCAAAGAGGAGTAGATACTCAGTCTAAAGTCAAAATGTAATGAAAAAGAAAAAAAATTCCAAGTAACTTTACAATCCAAGTTTGTTATAACTTGTTACAACTGTGGCTCACTGGCCAAATCTAAATAGCTGCCTTCTTTTTGCACTTAAAGTTTTATTGGAGCACAGCCCATGCTTTTGTATTAAATATTGTCTATGGCTAATTTCCTGCTACACACACACACACTCACACACACACAAACTATTAGAACTAATAAATGAATTTAGTAAAGTTGCAGGAAACAAAACTTATATACAAAAATATGTTGTGTTTCTATATACTAATAACAATCTAACAGAGAAATTAAGAAAACAATCCCATTTACAATTGCATAAAAAAAATAAACCTAGGAATAAATTTAACCAAAAAGGTTAAAAACTTGTACTCTGAAAACTATAAGACATTGATAAAAGAAATTGAGGAGGACATGCGCTCATGGGTGGGAAAAATTAATATCATTAAAATACCCATACTACCTGCCCTAGCTAGTTTGGCTCAGTGGATAGAGTGTTGTCCTGCAGACTGAAGGGTCTCGGGATCTATTCCAGTCAAGGGCACATGCCTGGGTTGTTGGCTCAATCCCCAGTAGGGGGCATGCAGGAGGCAGCTAAACAATGATTCTTTCTCAACATTGATGTTTCTGTCTCTCTCTCCGTCTCCCTTCCTCTCTGAAATCAATAAAAATATATATATAAATATATTAATATATATGTATATATGTGCATATATATATATATATATATATATATATATATATATATATACACACACACATACTAGTAGCCCTGCGCATGAATCTGTGCACCAGTAGCTCTCTGCGGGGCCTGGCCGCTCTGCGCCCATTGCCCAGAGGCTCTCCACGGCCCAGAGGCCCATCTGCGGCCGGGCACGGAATGCTTGCCTCATCGCCAGGGCGACGACACAAGCATTCCCCCCCACCACCCCCCGCCACTCCATGCCCACTGCCCAGAGGCCCTCTGCAGCCAGGGTGGAACACTTGCCTTGTCACCACGGTGACGAAGCAAGCATTCTGCCAGGCTGCTCACACTGCCCACTCTCAGCGGCCGCCCCTGCCCCTGGGACTGGGGAACTCCAGCGGGGCTGAGAGGACTGGGCACCTCCATCTTGTGGCTATGGGCACCGCCATCTTTGTGACAGAGTGATGGTTAATTTGCATATTACCCTTTTATTTGATATGATATATATATATCCATACTACCCAAGCAATCCACATGTTCAGTGCAAACCCTATTAAAATACCAATGGCATTTTTCACAGAACTGGAACAAATAATCCTAAAATTTATATGGAACCACAAAAGACACCAAATAGCCAAAGCAATATTGAGAAAGAAGAACAAAATTAGAGGTATTATGCTACCTAATATCAAACTATACTTACAAGACTATAGCTATCAAAACATCCTGGTAACTGGCATAAAACCAGAGATATTTATCAATAGAAGAGAATACAGAGCCCAGAAATGAATCCACACCTATATGGCCAATTAATCTATGACAGAGGAGGCAAGAACACACAATGGGGTAAAGACAGTCTCTTCAATACATGGTTTTGGGAAAACTGGTAACATATACTAGTATGCAAAAAAATAAATAAATAAAACTAGATTATTTTCTTACACGATATGCAAAAATAAACTCAAAGTGGATCAAAGACTTAAATGTAAGACAGACCTGAAACCATAAAACTCCTAGAAGAAAACATAGGCAGATAACATTCTGACATTACTCTTAGCAATATTTTATTGGATATGTCTCCTTGGGCAAGGGAAACAACAACAAAATAAACAAAGGGGACTATATCAAACTAAGAAGTTTTTGCTCAGCAAAATAAACTATCAACAAATGAAAAGACAACCTACTGAATTAAAGAAGATATTCACCAATGATACATCCAGTAAGAGGTTAATATCCAAACTATGTAAGGAACTCATACAATTTAACACTAAAAACCAAACAATCCAATTTAAAAAATGGACAGAGAAATTGAGTAGATGTTCCTCCAAAGAGGATATACAGGTGGCCAACATACATATGAAAAGATGTTCAACATCACTAATCATCAGGGAAAGGCAAATCAAAACCATAATGAAATATCACTTCACACCTGTCAGAATAGCTATCAGCAATTAATCAACAAAAAAAAAGTGTTGGTGAAGATGTGGAGAAAAGGGAACCCTCATACACTATTGGTGGGATTGTAAATTGGTGCAGCCACTATGTAAAACAATATAAATGTTCCTCAAAATATTAAAAATAGAACTACCATATAACCCAGCAATTCCACATCTGGGTATTTATATGAAGAAATCCAAACACTAATTTGAAAAGATATATGCACCCCTATGTTTATTTGTAGCATTATTAATAATAGCCAAGATATAGGAGCAATCTAAGTGTCCATCAATAGATAAATGGATAAAGAAGAAGTGGTACATACATAAAAAGGAATATTACTCAGTCATAAAAAATTAAACTAGCAAAAGAGATTTGAAGATGGCAGCATAGGTAAACTCCTGTACTCACTGCTTCCCACAACCACATCAAAATTACAACTAAAATACAGAATAACCATCATCCAGAACCGCTGGAAAGCTGGCTGAATGGAAGTCCTACAACCAGAAAAATAAAGAAGAAAGCGCATTGAGACTGGTAGGAGGTGTGGAGGCGTGGAATGGGCTGGTCAGGCACCCACGTGTGCCACTTTTTTAGTCGGGAGGGTGATTGTCACTACTGAGGCTGCCCAGAGGAGCAAGGTGTCCCAGCCTCACATCAGACTCCCAGCCCAAGGTCCCAGAGCTGGGAAAGGAGTCCCTACAGGCAGGAAGAACTATGGGCTGTAAAAAACAGTGTGGATTGGGGCTTAGTGACACAGAGGCTGCTGGAGACCCAGCTATTCTTCTTAAAAGGCCCACACATGAACTGAACTTACAAGGTCCTGCTTCCTCTGATCTCCAGCACCAGGGTGAGGCTCTGGGGAACACAGACACATATGAGGAGGAACTGGATTGCCTGGCATCAGTTCAGGAACTCAGGGGTGGCATTCTCCCAGATGGAGGTGCTATGGGATCATTGTTGCTATGCTGGGACCTCCCCAGTCCCAAGGCTGACTGGTGGTCATTTCTGTTTGCTCTGCCCTGGTGATTCCTTAAGACCCCACCTCATCCAATTTACAACCCCACCCACGCTGTGTGCAGCAGCTTTTGCATATGAATGACCTGTCCTTGCTCAGAGTAAAATCTCTCAAACCAGCTGCAGCTGGGTCAGGGAGTCTAAAACTTATCAATAAAAGGCCCAAGGCAAGCACCAACCTGCCTTGCTTCATAGCTGGGCTTCATCTGGGCACTTCCAAACCCAATACAAAGAGGAAGAATCTGCAGGTCTCTCTGTAGCTCCTGCTGGATAGCCCCAGGCAGTGGCTGACTTTGCACTTCCCTGGAGACCGAAGAGCCAGTGTACCCAGTGGTCAGTGTGAGACCATACCAGATTACAACTCTATACATCCATAAGCAATGCATTCAAGGGGCAGACTCAGTGAGCACCAAAGACCCACTGAAGCAAGTCCTGCTCCATAGAGGTGTCTCCTGCACAACAGCTCTCCCACTGTAGTCACAACTGGTTCTCATAGCCAATTGGCCTGGAGATCAATTCCTCCCAGTGACACCAACAGCAATCAAGTCTCAACTACAACAAGACTGTGCTCACAGCCCACAAAGGGTTGCACCTAGAGCTCCCAGCTCAGGCCCTACAGAACACCTATTACACAATGCCACTCTACCAACTCAAGGAGACATAGCAGCTCTACCCAATATATAGAAATAAACACAAGGAAGTAACCAAAATGCAGAGACAAAGAAACATGTCACAAATGAAAGAAATGGAAGAAAACAAACTACTGGATATAGAGTTCAAAACCACAGCTATAAGGTTACTCAAGAATCTTCTAGAAACCTCAGAAAAAAAATGGAAAAGAACCAGTTAGAAATTAAGCATACACTGATTGAAATAAAGAATAATATACAGGGATTCAACAGTAGAGTAAAGAATTCTGATAATCAAATCAACAATTTGAAATATGAGGAAGCAAAAACACCCAACCAGAAGAGCAAAAAGAAAAAAGAATCCAAAAGTATGAGATAGAGTAAGGAGCCTCTGGGGCAACTTCAAGCATTCACATTATGGGGGTGCCAGAGGAAAAGAGAGAGCAAGATATTGAGGACCTGTTTGAAGAAATAATGACAGAAAACTTCCCCTACATAGTAAAAGAAATAGACTTACAAGTCCAGGAAGCATAGAGAAGAACCCAAATAGGACCATACAAGACATATCATAATTAAAATGCCAAGGGCAAAAGACAAAGAGAGGATCTTAAAAGCAGCAAGAGAAAAGCAGTTAGTTACCTACAAGGGAATTCTCATATGACTGTCAGCTGATTTCTCAACAGAAACTTTACAGGCTAGAAGGGAATGGCAAGAAATATTCAAAGTGATGAAGAGCAGGAACTACAACCAAGATTACCCTACCTAGCAAAGCTATCATTTAGAATTGAAGGTCAGATAAAGAGCTTCACAGACAACAAAAAGCTAAAGGAGTTCATCACCAACAAACCAATTTTATATGAAATGTTAAAGTGTTTGCTTGAAGAAGAAGAAGGAGGAGGAAGAGGAGGAGGAGGAGGAGGAGGAGGAGGAGGAGGAGGAGGAGGAGGAGGAAGAGAAGGAGAAGAAGAAGAAGAAGAAGAAGAAGAAGAAGAAGAAGAAGAAGAAGAAAAATATGAACAACAAAATGGCAACAAATACATATCTACCAACAATTGAATTTAAAAATCAAAATAAATGAATAAGAAATCTAATGAACAGAATAAACTGGTGAATAAAGTAGAATCAGAGGCATATAAACAGATTCGTGCACTGGTGGGGTCCCTCAGCCTGGCCTGCTCCCTCTCGAAATCCGGGACCTCTCAGGGGATGTCAGAGAGCTGGTTTCAGCCCAATCCCCGCAGGCCAAGCCAAGAGACCCCACCAGTGCACGAATCCATGCACCAGGCCTCTAGTATACATATAAGATCTTTGGTTAATCTCTTCCCACCCTCGCCCCTCCCCCCTTCCCTCTGAGATTCATCAGTCTATTCCATGTTTCCACGCCTATGGTTTCTGCTCCTGCATTGAGCATCTGCCCCCTGGTGTTTAGTGCGCATCATAGCTACTGGATGGCCGGCAGTCAGTGGTCAGCCAGTTGGCTGGTCGCTTAGGCTTTCATATTTATAGATATGTATTCCCTAAGGACACAGACAATAGGGTGGTGAAGGCCGGGGGTGGGGCAGGAACCAGGTAGAGGGAGGTAATGGGGGGCAAAAAGAGGGGCATCTGTAATAATCTCAACAATAAAGATTTTTTTTAAATAAAGTTGTAATTTACAATAACATGGATGGGCCTAGAGGGTTTTATGCTAAGTGAAATACATCAGACAGAGAAAAACAAATACCATATGATTTCACTTATATATGAAATCTAAAAAACAAAATAAATGCAAAAACAAACTTATGAATACAGAAACAAATTGATGGTCACCAGATTGGAGTTGGGTTGGGGGAATTGGTGAAAAATGTGAAAGGAATTAAGAAGTAAAGATTGCCAGTTATAAAAGTAATAATGGGAGTGGGTGTAATGTACAGCATAGGGAATACAGTCAGTAATATTGTAATAACTATATGTGGTGCCAGATGGGTACTAGACATCAGGGTAATCCCTCTGTAGGGTATATAAATGTCTAATCACTATGTTGTACACCTGAAACTAATATGATATGTAAATTGTAATAAAAAATAAACTTTAGAGATCCAAGATGGCTGCCGATGGGACGGCAGCCTGCAAGATATTGTGTGAGTGAGAGAACAAAAGGAGAGTGTGTGGACATGTGGGGAATGTCTGTATTTGTGAGAGAGGGACAACTATATTCCACAGGACTGTAGGGACTGGTAGACTGGGCTCCCCTTGCAGGACAGCCTCTACTGCTGCTGAAATCTCTCCTGGAGTGGCTGTCTCTGCTGCAGAGACCACACCATCTTGAAAGGGAGACTGGCTGTGATCAGAAGCCCAGCCTTACCTTCAAGTGGGGAGACCTCGAATACCTCCCAGGACCCAAAAACCACAACGCCCAGGGACCAGTTGCCTAAGCTGTGAACCCACAAACACTGGGAATCCAGCCTCCCCGGCTGCGGCTGCCTAAAAAGTCTGTCCAGGGGGAGACAAAGCGGCACCAAATACGCAGATGGGCCCTGCGCCTTCTCACAGAGCAGATAGAAGGAACAGCTGAATCGAACAACACCCACCCGGAATTGGTGAATTAAACACAACTGGTGAGGCAATCTGTGGATGGGAAGGTCAGATATTGCCTAGAGAAAGTCAATGCAGGATAGAGATACATACATAAAAAGACACCCTGAGAGGAGCAATCATGGGGAGACAAAGAAACAGCCCCCATATGAAAGAAAAGGAGGAATCACCAGAAAGGGAAGTAAATGAAATAGAGGCAGGCAATATGTCAGAAAAAGAATTCAAAGCAA
Organism: Plecotus auritus; assembly: GCF_963455305.1. Lineage (NCBI taxonomy): Eukaryota > Metazoa > Chordata > Mammalia > Chiroptera > Vespertilionidae > Plecotus > Plecotus auritus. The sequence continues at coordinate 188,029,553 of NC_137771.1, forward strand.
TGGTCACAAGGACGCTGAAAAGGTTGGAAGACAAATTCAGCAATATGTGCAAGAACCAAGAGGAAATGAAGAAGAACTAAGAAGAAATGAAAAATGACATTGCTGCAATAAAGAACTCAATAGAAAGCATCAACAGTAGACTAGAAGAACTGGAAGACCACATCAGTGAGCTAGAAGACAAGGTAGGAAAAAATACCCAAGCAGAGCAGCATCTAGAAAAAAAAACTTAAAAAAACAGAAGGAGAGCCTAAGGGAGCTTTGGGACAACACAGAACAAAACAACATCCGTATAATCAGGGTGCCAGAAGGAGAGGAAACTAAACAAGGAATAGAAAACCATTTGAAGAAATATTGACTGAAAACTTCCCTGATATCAGGAAGAAAAAACTCACATAAGTCCAAGAAGCTCACAGAGTCCAAAACAAGATGAATCTCAAAAACCAACGCCAAGATACATTATAATTAAATTGGCAAACACCAACAACAAAGTAGGAATCTTAAAGGCTGCCAGAAAGAGACAGAAAGTTACCTATAAAGGATCTCCCATCAGACTATTGACTGATTTCTCAACAGAAATACATCAGGCCAGAAGGGAATGGAATGAAATATACAATGTCATGCAAAGCAAGGGTCTCAATCCAAGAATACTGTAGCCAGCAGGCTATCAACCAAAATTGAGGGTGAAATCAGGAGCTTTGCAGACAAAAAAAAAGGACTAAGGGAGTTTATTACCACCAAGTCAGCAATGCAAGAAATGCTTAAGGGTCTGCTGTAAAAAGAAGAAATAGGAAGGGAAGAAGGAACACAGGCATAAAGAATAAAAATGGCGACAAACAAGTACCTATCAATAATAACTTTAAATGTAAATGGATTAAATGCCCCAATCAAAAGACATAGGATAGCTGAGTGGATAAGAAAACATGACCCATTTATCTTCTGTCTATAGGAAACCCACCTCAGAACAAAGGACTCACACAGACTGATGGTGAAGGGATGGAAAAAGCGTTTTCAGGCAAATGGAAATTTTTAAAAAGCTGGGGTACAAATATTTATATCTGACAAATTAGACCTCAAAGTGAAGGCCATAACAAGAAATAAGGAAGGCCACTTCATAATACTAAAGGGAGCAATTCAACAAGAAGATATAACTCTGGTAAACATATATGCACCCAATACAGGAGAACCCAGGGGGACTTTAAAAACAACTTCTGGAGGATATCAAGGGAGAGATTGACAGCAATACAGTCATAGTAAGGGATTTAATACCCCACTAACACCACTGGACAAATCCTCTAAACAAAAAAGAAGCAAAGAAACATCAATCCTAAATGACGCACTAGATCAGATGGAATTAATAGACATCTTCAGAACATTTCATCCGAAAGCCACAGAATATAAATTCTTCTCAAGTGCACATGGATCATTTTCAAAGATAGACCACATATTGGGACACAAGAAAAGCCTCTTCAAATTCAAGAAGATAGAAATCATATCAAGCATTTTCTCAGATCACAATGGCATAAAACTAGAAATCAACTACAATAAAAACCATTAAAAAAAATCAAACACCTGGAGGCTAAACAGCATGCTATTAAACAATGATTGGGTTACCAAAGAGATCAAAGAAGAAATAAAAAGCATCATGGCAACAAATGACCAAAAAAAAACAAAAAACAATAATCCAAAATCTATGGGACATGGAGAAAGCATAGCTATACAGGCCTACCTCAAAAAAACCAAGAAAAAATGGTAATAAATTATCTAAACTACAACTCAAAGAGTGAGAAAGAGAGCAACAAGAAAAGCCCAGCATAAGCAGAAGGAAGGAAATAATAAATATCAGAGAAGAGATAAATGATATAGAGACAAAAAAAAAAAATACAAAAGATCAACAAAATCAAGAGCTGGTTCTTTGAAAGGATAAACAAGATTGATGAACCTCTAGCTAGGCTCACCAAGAAGCAAAGAGAGAGGACCCAAATAAACAAAATCAGAAATGAAAGAGGTGAAATGACAACTGATCCCACAGAAATACAAACAATTACGAAAAAATACTATGAACAACTCTATTCCAATAAAATGGATAACCTAGACGAAATGGACATATTCCTAGAAAAATACAAGCTCCCAAAATTCAATCGAAAAGAATAAAAAAACCTGAATAGGCCGATAACTACTGAAGAAATTGAAGCAGCTATCAAAAATCTTCCAGCAAACAAAAGCCCTGGTCCAGATGGCTTTACAGGGAAGTTCTACCAAGCATTCAAAGAAGAACTAAAACCTATCCTCCTCAGACTATTCCAAAAAATTCAAGAGGAAGGCACACTGCCAAACTCTTTCTGTGGAGTCAGCATTACCTTAATCCCAAAAGCAGATAAAGACACCACAAAAAAAGAGAACTACATGCCAATATCCTTGATGAACATAGATGCTAAAATCCTCAACAAAATTCTAGCAAATCAGATTCAGCATTACATTAGAAAGATCATACACCATGACCAAGTGGGATTTACTCCAGGGATGCAAGGATGGTACAATATCCGCAAATCAATAAATGTGATACATCACATAAACAAACTGAGAGACAAAAATCACATAATCATATCAATCGATGCAGAAAAAGCATTTGACAAAATCCAACACCCTTTCTTGATAAAACTATCAGCAAAGTGGGAATAGAGGAATCATACCTCAACATAATAAAAGCCTTATATGACAAACTTACAGCCAACATCATACTCAATGGGCAAAAACTAAAACCATTTCCCCTAAGAACAGGAACAAGATAGGGATGCCCACTTCCACCACTCTGTTTGATATAGTACTGGAAGTGCTAGCCATAGTGATCAGACGAAGAAATAAAAGGCATCCAAATTGGAAAGAAGAAGAAATAAAAAGCATCCAAATTGGGAAAGAAGAAGTAAAACTGTCCTTATTCGCAGATGACATGATACTATACATAGAAAACCCCAAAGACTCCATCAAAAAACTACTAGACCTAATAAATGAATTTGGCAATGAAGCAGGATACAAAATTAACACCTAGAAATCTATGGCCTTTTTATACACCAATAATGAACTCACAGAAAGAGAAACAAACAACAAAAAAATCCCATTTACCATTGCTCCAAAAAAATTAAGATACCTAGGAATAAACTTAACTAAGGATGTAAAAGACCTTTACTTGGAAAACTACAGGACATTGAAAAAAGAGAGAGAGGAAGACATAAACAAATGGAAGAATACACCATGTTCATGGATTGGTAGAATCAACATCATTAAAAAGTCCATACTACCCAAGGAAATGTACAGATTCAATGCAATACCCATTGAAATACCAACGGCATATTTCAAAGATCTAGAACAAACGCTCCAAAAATTTATCTGGAATAAAAAAAAGACCCCGAATAGCCACAGCAATCCTGAGAAAGCAGAACAAAGTTAGAGGGATCACAATACCAGATATCAAGCTATATTACCAAGCCATGGTTCTCAAAACTGCTTGGTACTGGCACAAGAGCAGACATATAGACCAATGGAACAGAACAGAGAACCCAGAAATCGACCCAAGCCATTATGCTCAATTAATATTTGACAAAGGAGGCAAGAGAATACAATGGAGTCAAGACAGTCTCTTCAATAAATGGTGCTGGGATATTTGGTCAGATACATGGAAAAAAAATGAAACTAGATCACCAACTTACTCCATACACAAAAACAAACTCAAAATGACTAAAGGACTTAAATGTAAGACAGGAAACCATAAAAATCCTACAAGACTCCATAGGCAGCAAAATAGTAGACATGTGTCGTAGCAATATCTTTACAGACACAGCTCCTAGGGCAATGGAGACTAAGGAGGAAATAAACAAATGGGACTACATCAAAATAAAAAGTTCCTGCACAGCAAAAGAAATCATCAACAACGAGAAAGCCTACTACAGGGGAGAACATATTTGCTGATGTTATCACCGATAAGGGTTTAATCTCCAAAATTTACAGAGAACTCATACAAATTAACAAAAGAAAGATAAACAATCTAATCAAAAAATGGGGAAAGGACCTAAATAGATTCTTTTCAAAAGAAGACATAAGGAAGGCCAAGAGACATATGAAAACATGCTCAAAGTCACTAATCATCCGAGAGATGCAATTCAAAACGACAATGCGCCCTAACTGGTTTGGCTCAGTGGATAGAGCGTCAGCCTGCGGACTGAAGGGTTCCAGGTTCGATGCCGGTCAAGGGCATGTACCTGGGTTGCGAGCACATCCCCAGTGGGGGACGTGCAGGAGGCAGCTGATCGATGTCTCTCTCTCATCGATGTTTCTAACTCTCTATCCCTCTCTCTTCCTCTCTGTAAAAAATCAATAAAATATATTTAAAAAAAAAAAAAAAAACGACAATGTGGTACCATCTCACACCTGTCAGTGTGGCTATCATCAACAAACGACAAGTGCTGGTGAGGATGCGGAGAAAAAGGAACTCTTTTGCACTACTGGTGGGGATGCAGACTGGTGCAGCCACTGTGGAGAAGAATATGGAGTTTCCTCAAAAAACTAAAAATGGAATAAATAAATAGGGAGAAACCAAGATGGCGGCATAGGTAAGCACCTAAACTGCTGCCTCACACAACAATTTCAAAACTACAACCAAAAGACAGAACGGACACCATCCAGAACCACAGGAAAGCAGGCTGAGTGAAAATTCTACAACTAGAAGGAAGGAGAAAAGCTCACGGAGAATTGGAGGTACAGCAAAGGGTCTTTGTGAGTGCAGAGAGGAAGGGTGGCTGAGAGCCTGGCTGACTTTCTCTGGCGGGAGGGGAAAGGAAGCCCCCGACTGCACTGAACCCCAGTTCCGACTTCACCGAAACCCAGTTCTGGGCAAAACCCCATGGACCCAGGCTCATACAGGGGGAGTCTGGACTGTCAGGTAGAGAGAAAGGCACCCGGAGACTAGGAGACCCGGGGGAGCCCCAGTGGACAGGGGTCTGGAGGCATGCGCACCAGTGTGCACAATGACTGCGGAGGTTGCCACAGGCATTCCCTAGCAGAAGGGAGTCGGAAGCTCCTGACTGCACTGAACCCCAGTCCTGACTGCACTGAACCCCAGTTCCAGGTGAGCCCCTGGGGACCCACGCTCTTACGGGGGGGATCTGGACTCTCGGGCGGAGGCTCAGGAGCTGGGGAAGGCAGAGGTCTGGAGGTACGCACGCACACAAGGGCAGGGCTGACAGGAAGCCAAGACTGTCTGCTCCGCCCTGAGACTCCACCCCTTCCAAGCTGAGCACAGAGGCTTTTGCAATTTGGCAAGTCTAACCCTATAAAGCTGTCTCCAGCACTGAACTTCTCCCAGCGTAGACACAGCTGATCCTCACAGCCAACTATCCTGGAGGTCAATTCCTCCCAGTGATACCAACAACAATCAAGACTTAACTACAAAAAGGCTGTACACACAGTCCACAAAGGGGTGCATCAAGAGCATCCACCTCAGGTTAACTGGGGAGGCCGACCCACTGGGCCTATAGGAAACCTAGCACACAAAGCTACCCTACCAACTCAGGGAAGCAGTGAAAATGCAGTGGCAAAGAAACAGATCACACACGAAAGAAATGGAGGAAAACAAACGACTGGATATAGAATTCAAAACCACAGTTATAAGGCTTTTCAAGAATATCCTAGAAAAGGCCGATAAATATAATGAGACCCTAGATATGAAAAAGGACCAACTAGAAATTAAACATACACTGACTGAAATAAAAAATATTATACAGAGACCCAACAACAGACTAGAGCAGGGGTGGGCAAACTTTTTGACTCGAGGGCCACAATGGGTTCTTAAACTGGACCGGAGGGCTGGAACAAAAGCATGGATGGAGTGTTTGTGTGAACTAATATAAATTCAAAGTAAAGGAGCGGAGGGGAGAGCAAGAGAACCGGATAGAACAGCCGGATCCAGCCCGCGGACCGTAGTTTGCCCATGGCTGGACTAGAGGAACGCAAGAATCAAGCCAAAGAATTGAAATACAAAGAAGCAAAAAACACTCAACCGAAAAAGCAAAAAGGAAAAAAAATCCAAAAAGTTGAAGATAGTGTAAGGAGACTCTGGGACAACTTCAAGCGTACCATCAGAATTTTGGGGGTGCCAGAAGAAGAGAGAGAGCAAGATACTGAAAACCTATTGGAAGAAATAATGACTGAAAACTTCCCCCACCTGGTGAAAGAAATAGACTTACAAGTCCAGGAAGCGCACAGAACCCCAAACAAAAGGAATCCAAAGAGGACCACACCAAGACAAATCATAATTAAAATGCCAAGAGCAAAAGACAAAGAGAGAATATTAAAAGCAGCAAGAGAAAAACAGTTGGTTACCTACAAGGGAGCACCCACACGATTGTCAGCTGATTTCTCAACAGAAACTATGCAGGCCAGACGGGAGTGGCAAGAAATTTTCAAAGTGATGAATAGCAAGAACCTACAACCAAGACTACTCTACCCAGCAAAGCTATCATTTAGAATTGAAGGTCAGATAAAGAGCTTCACAGATAAGAAAAAGCTAAAGGAGTTCATCACCACCAAACCAGTATTATATGAAATGTTGAAAGGCATTCTTTAAGAAGAGGAAGAAGAAAAAAGTAAAGATAAAAATGATGAACCACAAATACATATCTATCAAGTGAACCTAAAAATCAAGTGAATTAAAAACCTGAGGAACAGAATAATCTGGTGAATATAATAGAATCAGGGGCATAGAAAGGGAGTGGACTGATAATTCTCAGGGGGAAAGGGGTATGGGGGGTTCATGAAGAGACTGGACAAAAATCATACACCTATGGATGAGGACAGTGGGGGGGAGGTAAGGGCAGAAGGTGGGGTGGGAAATGGGTGGAGGGGAGCTATGGGGGGAAAAAGGAGAAATAATTGTAATAATCTGAATAAAGATTTATTTTTTAAAAAATAAAAAAAATAAAAATAATAATTAAAAAAATTAAAATAAATAAATAAAAGAAAAAAAAAACACAACTAAAAATGGAACTCCCATTTGACCCAGTGATCCCACATCTAGGAATATATCCCAAAAAACTAGAAACACCAATCAGAAAGGATATATGCACCCCTATGTTCATAGCAGCACAATTTACCATAGCTAAGATTTGGAAACAGCCTAAGTGCCCATCAGCAGATGAGTGGATTAAAAAACTGTGGTACATCTACACAATGGAATACTATGCTGCGGTAAAAAGAAGGAATTCTTACCATTTAAAGCAGCATGGATGGAACTGGAGAGCATTATGCTGAGCAAAATAAGCCAGTCAGAGAAAGATAAATATCACATGATCTCACTCATATGTGGGATATAATGATCAACATAATTTGATGAACAAGAATAGATCCAGAGACAAATGGTGGGGGAGGGGGGGGCGTTAAAGAGCAACCAAAGAACTTGTATGCATGCATATTAACATAACCAATGGACACAGACACTGGGGCGGTGGGGGCTTGCCCGGGGTGGGAATGGCTGGGGGGGGGGGGGGTCAATTGGGGGAAAAGGAGACATATGTAAAACCTTGAAAATAAATAAATAAATAAATAAATAAATAAATAAATAAAATTTTTTAAAAGTGCTGATGAAAACATAGTAGAAAAAATAAGTATGGGGTGGTAAAATATATTTTAATTGATTTATTTTAATAATGATGAGGACCCTATTGAAATTTGAATTACAGAAAGGAGGTAATGGAAGAAAAACCAGATTACTTTTAAAAATAAAAATTTTGTGGAAACTGAAAAAATAAAAAAATAAAAAAATAAACTTTAGCCTGACCAGTGTAGCTCAGTCGGTTGAGCCTTGACCTATGAACCATGAGGTCATGGTTTGATTCCCAGTCAGGGCACATGCTCAAGTTATGGGCTTGATCCCCAGTGGGGGCATGCAGGAAGCAGCTGATCAATAATTCTCTCTCATCACTGATGCTTCTATCTCTCTCTCTCCCTCTCCCTTCCTCTCTGAAATAAATAAAAATATATTTTAGAAAATTAGCCTGGCTGGCATGGCTCAGTGGTTGAGCATTGACCTATGAACCAGGAGGTCATGGTTTGAGGTTTGATTCCTGGTAGAGCACATGCCTGAGTTACAGCTTGATCCTCATTGTGGGGGGCAGGGAGACAGTGCAGGAGGCAGCCAATCAATAATTCCCTCTCATCATTGATGTTTCTATCTCTCTCTCCCTCTCCCTTCCTCTCTGAAATCAATACAAATATATTAAAAATAAATTTTAAAAATTATACAAAGATACTCCAAAAGAATTAGAGGTATGAGACTGTTCACTGTAGCATTATTTACAATAGTCACATTTTTAAAATATGATTTTTATTGATTTTTTAGAAAGAGAGGAAGGGACAGAGACATAGAAACATCGATGAGAGAGAAACATCGATTGGCTGCCTCCTGCACCCCCTGTGCCCTGACTGGGAATCAAACCAGTGATCTCTTGGTTCATGAGTCAATGCTCAACCACTTAGCCACACCAGCTGGGCTATAACAGTCAAAATTTTGAAAATAATCTAAATGCCTGTATTTAGGGTTCTTTAGGTTGCAAGGGACCAAGAACTTAAACCTAAAAGGGTTTAACAAACAGAAAATATATTGCTCTTATAACTGAAAAATCCTCAAGAAAGGCAGACATTAGAGGTGTCTTCAGGTTTCAACAATGTCACCAAAATCCATCATTTTTTTTATTGTTGACAATATTAAAGATGTTCCCCATTGCCCTCTTCCACCTAGCCCCCACCACACCCCAGATCTTCACCACATTATTGTCTGTATCCATGGGCTATGCATATGCATGTATGTTCTTTAGTTATTCTCTTCCCATCTCCCCCACTTCCCTCCCATCTGAGATGTTAGTCTGTTCCATGTATCCATGTCTCAGGACCTATTTTGTTCATCTTTTGAGTCAGCTAATTATGAAGATCAACTTCATCTTCTAACTGGCCCACTTTATGGTTCTCGTTTGAATACCACCAAATCCAGACCATGAAAATATTATTTTCCTAGTTCTGACAAATGCCTCTTGCATCTATTTCATCCAAAATACATAGCTAAAAATTGGGTAGTGGGGATTTACCAAAAAATGTGAAATACTATTACTATTAGGAGGGAGAATATATACCACGTAAAAGACACAGGTATCTATTATGATGTCCAGTGATAAGCCATTGCTTAAATAGATTATGATTCATCCATTACAATTATATTGAAGGCCCGGCTGGTATGGCTGATTCAGTTCCTGGTCAGGGCACACGAACAGGTTGTGGGGCTCGATCCCCAGTGGCGGACATGCAGGAGGCAGCCCATCAATGATGTTTCTCTCTCATTGATGTTTCTATCTCTCTATCCCTCTCCCTTCCCCCCCCCCCTCTCTCTTTTCCTCTCTCTAAACATATTCTTGGGTGAGGATAAAAAAAAGATAAGGTAAAAGCAGTAAAAAAAAAAAAAAAGAATAGAGAATATTTACAACAAAATATTAATATGGTTCTTTTCTATCGGCAGCGGTTAATAAATCCTTGGAACTTATAAGCAAATTTTGTGTGTAAGCCATTTATATTTCATAGCATTCACCTGATTCTCAAAGGGTTATAGTTCCCTCAAAAAAAAGGATAAGAATAATTCACCAGGGCCCCCCTTGCAATTTTGAAGATGAGGAAACAGGTTCAGAGAGGTTGAGTGCCCTCCTCAAGGTCCTAAAAGTCTTCTAATGACAGAACAAAGCAAGAATCCCAGTCTTGTGACCCCTGAACAAATGCTCCTTCCATTTTGCAGTGCTGCCTTAACTTAACTGGCTCAGCAGTATGGCCCAGATTCCAACTCCTTGCAAATTAAAATCCTAAAAGTTGAGAACTGGATAAACTATTCTATGTTCAATGAATTACAAAAGTTAGGAAGTTCATAATGCAAAAGAAATAAACTAAAGAGAGCAACCTTTCTCAAAGTTGGATCCACGTACCTGTTATAATGTGCCATAGTCCCAAGGATCAACAAGTTCCTTATAGGAATGCTTTTTATTTCCATTTTCATTTTATTTTACATCTAAAATTAATATTCTAAATATTCTGGATGATTCCTAGTGCAATGTAATTTCTGTGAGGGCAGAGCCTTTTTCTTCTGCATTCACTGCTGTACCCCCACTCTCTAGAACAGAGCCTGGCACAGAGAGGTATCTGGCTGCCACATAGAAGTATCTTGTAGAAAAACAAATAAATAACTAATTTCTGCAACATGACTTTAATGCCCATGATTGTCTTAAATTCACACTGGCACTAAGTTTTACTGATTTAATTGTTTAAAAGCTAAGGAGAAAAAGGAAAAGGTAGATTAAGTAAATTATATATTTATACTTAGTGGAGTCCAATGACATCCCAGTTTGCTGTATAAATGAATAAAGGAAATTGGTTAAAATGTTAAGTCATGACATGGCACTATTAACTAGGTATGCCAAATTCAAAGAAACCCACCCACCCCATAACAGACAGAATCAAATGAGATTTCCAATAGATTATTTGGTTTAAGCAAAACAACATTATCCAGTTTTTTAAATTAAATTTTAGTTTTGTTTATATTTAATTTATTGATTTCCTTCCATTCTATAGAAGTTACAAGCATTAGAAATGTATGCTTAATTTTATGTTCTTAAGTATTTACATAATTTACAGTAAATAATTTAAGCCAACAATAAGAGTCTAAAATACTTTCTCCTCCATAAGTTGTCTTTTTATATTATTGACGTTTTAAAACCAACAAAGTACCATATGATTTCACTTATGTGTGGAATCAAATGAACAAAATAAACTAACAAAATTGAGACTCATGGATACAGAGAACAGACTGACAGCTGTCAGAAGGGAGGGCACTGGGAGCTGAGTGAGAAGGGTGAAGGGATTAAACAAAGGTAAAAAAGAAAGACTCATAGACACAGACAACAGTACTGTAATTGCCAGAGGGAAGGGGGGCGTGGTGGGGAATAGTGGAGGGTAAAGAGGGTATAAAAGGTAATGGAAGGAGACTTTACTTGGGGTGGCAAACACACAGTGCAATATACAGATGTACAATTGTATATCTGAGGCACGCGGCGAGAAAAAAGGGAGGACCCCGCTTCAACCCGACCCGCAGCCTCAACCGCAACTCCAGCCTCCAACTCGGCAACCCTGGCCGCGCTGGGGCAGCTGGATAAAAAGCAGACCAGAACGGCAGTGGAAGCTCTGTTGGCACATTCCAGGTCCAGGAAAAACGCGAATGGATTGCTTTTGAATGAGAATGAAAATTTCTTTTTAATGGTATTGTGGAAAATTCCAAGTAAGGAACTGAGAGTCAGATTGTCCTTGCCTCATGATATTCGGTCAGATTTAGCAGATATCTGTTTATTTACTAAGGACGAACCCAATGTAACTCCTGAAAAGACGGAACATTTTTATAAGAAGCTTCTAAACAAGCATGGAATAAAAACCATTTCTCAGATGATCCCCCTCCGAACTTTAAAAAGGGAGTATAAAGCCTATGAGGCCAAGCTCCGCCTCCTGGGTAGTTTCGACTTATTCCTTTCATTTTTTTTTCTTTTTTTTAATATATTTTATTGATTTTTTACAGAGAGGAAGGGAGAGGGATAGAGAGTTAGAAACATCGATGAGAGAGAAACATCGATCACCTGCCTCCTGCACACCCCCTACTGGGGACGTGCCTGCAACCAAGGTACATGCCCTTGACTGGAATCGAACCTGGGACCTTTCAGTCCGCAGGCCGATGCTCTATCCACTGAGCCAAACCGGTTTCGGCTCAACTTATTCCTTTCTGATGCAAGAATCCGGCGGCTCTTACCCTCACACCTCGGGAGACATTTCTATTAAGAGAAAGAAAGTTCCAATACCTGTAAATCTTAAAGCCAAGAATCTTTCCAAAGAGATCAACTCATCAATAGGTGGGACTGTCTTAAACATCTCTGAAAGTGGTTCTTGCAGCACTATCCGCATTGGCCACACTGGAATGCAGGTTCAGCACATCCCCGAGAACATTGTTGCTGTCACCAACAAGCTTTCACAGAAATTGCCAGAGAAGTGTGAGAGGGTGAAACTCTTGTACGTGAAAACTGAGAGATCAGTTGCCCTTCCTCTCTTTTCTTCATTTGTCAGCAGTTGGGATGAAGCTAAAGGAGTGAACATTTCTAGTCTGAAGAAACAAGAAGCAAAGAAATTACAAAAACAAAAAGAACATAAAAAGAAACAAAAGGAGAAGAAAAGAAACAGAAAGCCTATGAAACAGAGCAGAAAGTCTACATCAGCCCTACCTTCAGAGGAGACGGCCCCTAAAACTTGTGGTTCTCCAGTGAAGGGTCCTGGACCGCAGAAGAAAGAGACCCCTCAGCCTGAGAAGAAAGACACCTGCAGAATAAAAGCCCAAAATAAAGTGCACGTTGAATCTGAAGAAGACATTCCATTACTGGTCCCAATAGGAGAAACTCCTGCCAAAGAAAATGTAGAGGTGCAAGAACATGCCACAGGAGAGAAGTCTGCAGTAAAGAGTCCGGGTTCCAACCCTCCTCGTGGGAAGAAGAGAAAGGCCTTTCCAGCTTTAGAGATGCCGAAAGCACCGGAGCCCAAGACCCCAGTTAAAGGCCCAGGGAAGAAGCCAAGAGTCAAAGAAGAAGTGGAGAAGCAAAGAAACTCACCTTTGAGGAAAAAGACCCAAAACAGACACCCAAAAAGCCAGAGGCCAAGTTCTTCACTACAGCTAATAAATCTGCAAAAAAAGCTTCCCACACCCCCAAACAATGGCCCCAAAAACCCAAAAACCTAAAGTCAGTGACTTGACCAAGAGGAAACATCAGAGCTGCCTGGAAAGCTTTTGAAAAATACCCAGGTCCTGACCCCTGTCACAACCTTCTCCAAGAGTGAGACCTGCATAAAACCTCACAAGTGATTCTGGTGTATCGTGGGTATAAGAACCAGTAGTTTGAATCAATTTTTTAAATTGTTCTTTCATGTATTAGCTAATATAATAGAAATTACAGTGCTTTTATTAAAGTGTAACATTTGCTTCTGAGTAAACTATTCCGTATCTTGTTAGTTTTACTTGAATGCCTATGATATGACCTTTTCCTTTTCTGGCTCCAGAACAGTAGTTTGTGCAAACATTTCCAAAGCTTGTCTTCAAGTCAGTGGTGGGCTCACTGCATGCAAATCAACTGTGGAATTTATGGAACACCTCAGGTTTTTTGGCCCATCATGCTGAGCTGATATATCTCAATGGGTCTTAGGTGGTGGTTGGCCAAGGTTATAACCCACTGAGTTAGCATATGTTTGGAAAATTAACATGGCATCATTTATAAAGGCACCAAATTGATTCCTGCCTTCTAGAGGCAACAAAATACTTCCTTCAGCCTTCCAATCTTCCTCCAGATTATTCCTCACCCTATATAGAGTTACTTAGATTTGGCACCTCTGTGATAGGAAACCTGGAAGTGGAGACTATTAAATTTGGGTGATTGTTAAATATATGCTGACTTCTCAGGTGCACAGCCTTTCAGTGGATATGAGTTGGGGTACACATCACTAGTAGGAAGTGATGGGTTCACTGTAGTATGGGAAGGTCAGCATGAGACATGCTTCCGAATATCACCTGGTTCAGAAACAAGGAATAAAACTTGAGATGGTTCTTGGCAAGTCAAGTTGAGACAATTGTTGGCTTTTTAGCCCCACAAATTAAACTAATGTTAACTTTTTAAATCATGAAAGGCTCTAATATACAAAAAAATTTGTAGGTTCACTGCCCTTATAGGCTTTTAAAAATGAATAGAAGTGTGTGTTGTAGGGGTGTAGCTTAACTGAAACATTTTCCATGGAGACTATGTTCTGTGGGAAGGCGTTCAGGTAGACTTGTTTCACTTACTCAAAGGTGAAGATTTAAGTGCTGTTTTGCATAGGGCAAAGAAACATAATCAGATAATGTGGTTTATGTGACAATTTTCTGGGGTTTTAAGGTCTTCTAATTCCATCCTCTTCTAGCCAAGTAAAAGATTTGTAGCACCAAGTGATTTTTACATATAGACAATTCTTAAAAGTAGGTGTTGTGTTTTTGTGTATGTTTTTTAAAGAATTTTTATGAATTTCTTTAAGCCAAACTAATGACATGCTAGGAAACAATCTCAAATGCTCCCTTTTGTTTTTAAGACTTAAAATGTTTAGAGCAGTTTTAGGCTCATAGCAAAATTAAGGTAGAGAGATTTCCCATTTCCCCCACCTGCGCACATGCACAGCTACCCCCACATCAACATCCCCCAACCAGAGAGGTACGTTTACAACTGATGAGCTTACCTCGACACATCACTATCAGCCGAAGTCCATAGTTGACATTAGGGTTCACGCTTAGTGTTATACATTCTGTGGGCATGGGTAAATGTATAGTAACATGTACCCACCATTATAGTATACAGAGTATTTTCACTGCCCTAAAAAGTCACCTGTGCTGCACCTATCCATCCCTCTCACCCCCCGCCCCTCCCCCCCAGAGCCCCTGGCAACCAACCACTGAGATTGTTACTGTCTATAGTTTTGCCTTCTCCAGAATGTCATACAGTTGGAATCACAGTATGTAGCCCTTTCAGACTGGTTCTTTCACTTAGTCATATGCACTTAAGATTCCTCTATGTCTTCTCACGGCTTGGTAGCACATTTCTTTTTTGTGCTGGAAACGAAATAATATTGTCTGTCGTTTTTGGCAATTATTAATAAAGCTGCTAGAAATGTCCAAAAAAACCCACAAAACAATTGCATACCTGAAACCTATATAATATTATTAACCAATGTCACTCCAATAAATTCAATAAAAAAATTAAAATCAATAAAAATAAAATTAAATTAATAAAGTAATGTAAATGGTGATCAAAAATTAGGAATTCAAATCCATTTGGTAAAATACTGTAGTTTTGTGGAACCATTGTGGTTCCATTTTCATTTATAAGTGTGGCATTAACTTGAAAAGTATTCAGCAGAATAATTTTATTAATCATAAGTTTAAGAATCTGAAATAACCTGGAAAAACATCCAGTCCAACCCTTCATTTCATAAGTGAGGAAACTCAGAGGCATTATGGTGACTTGCCCAAGGTCACCTAGTAAGTCATGGTAGGAGTAGGCTGAGGATCTAGATCTAGTTATTGCATTCACTGAAAAATGCCACGCATTATAAAAATACCTCTTAATGATAATGATGCTTTAACTCAACAGCCTATTGTTCTTAAATTGATTCTTGGGCACTGGTCTTGTTACATTCTTTAAGTACAAAGAAAAGCAGCATACTGTTCTGGATTTATACAATCAGATTTGAGGGCTGACATTATTGTAATTACGTGGTCCTTGAGTCAATGGCAGTGCATCAACCATTAAAATCAAAAGCATGTAAGGAAGCAGGAAGATCTTGGCAATGCATAAATGCACTTAGGAAGAAAAGTCAAATTTAAACCTATCAAGCTTGGCAGTTTTCCTTTAAGAGAGCACAGAAAAGCTGCTGCGGCCTTGAAAATTAAAACTGTGTCCTAAATAAATGAGAGATGCTGCAAATATGAGGAGCTGAGGAAAGAATAATAAGCAGTTGAAGCCTCTGTACATCAATCAGGGTTTTTAAGATACACTTGGGATCCCGTGTAATAGATGAAGCATTGGAATGAATAATAAGACCAAACTATAAGAATCACTCTCGTCTCCTTATCCTAGGCTCAGACCAATCAGTGTGAATAGTGCACAATTTATATTTAAATGTGAATTTCAAAACTATGATTTCCAAATAGCAGATGGTAATTCAGTTAGAAACATGATCAAAAGAAAGATTCATTTTGTTTGCTTTAAAGGTTTTAGCAAACAGGGGGAAAACAAAGTTTATACTGGTCACGAGTTTCAAAAGGTGCACTGGAAGCTGTGGACTTCCCGTAGATATTCTAATCAATTCAATTCAATTCAATGAAGACCCTAACTCAGTGGTCGGCAAACCGCGGCTCGCGAGCCACATGCGGCTCTTTGGCCCCTTGAGTGTGGCTCTTCCACAAAATACCATGTGTGGGCGCGCACATACAGTGCGATTGAAACTTCGTGGCCCATGCGCAGAAGTCGATTTTCAGCCTGGGCAAGTCTATTTTGAAGAAGTGGTGTTAGAAGAAGTGGGGGTGTCAGTCGGTCGGGCGACGGGAGACACAGCGCAGGCTGGCCGCGGGATACGCAGTGTAGGGGAGGCGCGCGCGATTCATGCCCCAGTTGAGTGAGCCAGTCAGCCAGCAGTCTCATGTGCAGTGGTTAGTGCTAGTCATGTCCACAAATCGTGCGCGGGTGACAAAAGTACCTACTCGAAGCATAAAGTTACCAGTATTTTTCCAACCAGCTGCAAATCCTACAAGTATTTTTGTCATCAATTTAAGAATTGTAATTATTTTGTGTTGGTGGTTTTATTATTATATAATGAAACTTTTTTTAGGTGCCCTGTTTGACATGGCTACAAAGAAGAAGCAAAGAAAAACGGAAGACGAAAACCATGAATTTAAAGTTGAATGGACCCAGACTTTCCTGTTTATTCAAAACTTGGCCTTCCGACCTGTCTTATTTGTCAGGAAAAATTGGTGCATAATAAGAAATCACATTTGGAGAGACACTTTACAACTAAACATGTGTCATTTAGTACTAAATATCCTGTCGGTGATGCAAGGAAGAAAGCAATTGAGGAACTTCAGAAGAGTCAAGAAAAATCAAGTTCTGTATTTAATTACTGGATGCAATCTTCCAACAATGTTAATATTGCAAGTTTTGTGGTTAGTCAAGAGACTGCTAAGAGAGGAAAACCATATACAGACGGTGAATACATAAAAAGTTGTTTTATAAATGCATCTGAAGAGCTATTTTGGGATTTCAAGAACAAAGCAGATATTCTAAAAAAAAATTAAAGAGTTACCATTGTCTGCTAAAACAGTGAAAGATAGAACAGTCAAAATGTCTTCGAATATAACTGACCAGCAAGTCGAAGATCTTAAATTGGTTTCAGCTTTATCAATAGCAGTTGGCGAGTCTTGTGACATAAGTGATACAGCGCAAGTTTCACTTTTTGTACGATTTATTTCATCTACAGGTCCTAAAGAAGAACTTTTAGGATTATTGCCACTCAAAGGTCAAACACATGGAGAGGATATAGCAAAGGCTGTAATTGAGTGCATTGAAAAACATCATATTCCACTCGATAAAATTGTCTCAATTTCAACAGATGGGGCGAAAAGTATGACCAGAGTAAGAAACGGGTTTGTTGCTATTTTGAAAGAAAAAATTAATCACGAAATACTTACTACCATTGCATCATTCATCAAGAAGCGCTTTGTATGCAGACATTTCCAGAAGAAATTTGCAAAGTTATGGAATTGGTGATTAACATTATCAACTCCATTATAGCTAAAGCTCTTAATCATCGCCAATTTAAAGAATTTTTAGTTGAAATGGAGAGTGAGTACGCAGATCTTCTGCTGCATAACAAGGTACGTTGGTTACCAAGAGGAAACGTTTTGAAACATTTCGCTTCCTTATTAACAAAAATTAAAGCATTTCTTCTTGAGAAGGGTGTTCACTATCAGTGGAAAGTCACTACGAACGATCAGTGGATCAAAAATTTTATTTTATGGTAGACTTTATGTCTCATCTAAATCAGCTTAATCGTAAACTACAGAGGAAAGGAAACACAATTTTTTCGATGTTAGAAGAAGTTATTTCATTCGAAAACAAATTATCTCTTTTTGCTCAAGATTTTGAAAGAGAAACTTTGATTCACTTTCCAAGCCTGTTGAAACATCGCCAAGAAAATAATTCTGATATTGACACTTGCTATTTCAAAACAACACTTTTAAATATGAGGGAAGCTTTTCTCAACAGGTTTCAGGAATTCAGAAACAGCAAAGCGACATTAGCCTTTGTTAAAAAACCTCTTAATGCTACATAACAGAATTAAATTTTTCTCCCTTTAATATTGACATTTGCAACTTTGAAATGCAATAGCTGGATTTAAAAAACAAAGAATTGTGGAGCTCAAAATTTGAACGTCTTCGTGCTGATATAGAAATATTGGAGAAAAACAAATGTGAACTTAATTCACAGCACAAGTGGTCTGCTTTGAAAGACCTGGAGAAGGAAGATATGTTGATTTTTAACACCTGGAATAGTATTCCTGGACTCAAATAATCAACTGAAAAAACTAGCATTTGCTGTTCTTTCCTTATTCGGGTCTACATATTTATGCAAACTATCATTTTCAAGCATGAACCTTATCAAGAGTAAATTGAGAAGTCGTCTTATTGATGAGAACCTGAAATCGTGCCTAAAAATAAAAACAACAACATACAAACCTGACTTACCCAAACTTTCCAAGGAGATGCAAGGCCATTGTTCACATTAGTGTTTGTCAGTCATTGTCATGATTTAATTTTATGGATATTGTAAGGTAAATTGTAAGGAATTTAATTTTATCAATAAATAATATCGTTATTAAGTATGATATCAAGTTTTATTCAACGTACCTATGGTTTAACTAAGACTTAAAACTTGAAGTAAAGTTTATTAAGTTAATCTTAGGGAACGTTGTGGAGTGAAAGAAGATGTAGTGTCGAGGATTGAGAAAGGTATGTTGAGATGGTTTGGACATATAGAGAGGATGAACGAAAGAAGATAGACGAAACAAGTATACAAGACGAGTGTGGATGGGAGAGTTGGAAGGGGTCGACCTCAGTGAACGTACCTCAATCAGATTGAGGATGTTTTTAGCAAAGGCCAGCTTAGGAGTACCCTAATTAAGTTAATAACAACGTACCTACCTAAATAGTTTAAGTTTAAAAAATTTGGCTCTCAAAAGAAATTTCAATTGTTGTACTGTTGATATTTGGCTCTGTTGACAAATGAGTTTGCCGACCACTGCCCTAACTGAACCCAAATCCTCTAGTTTATTGCTAAAGTTGTTCTAAATACTTAGAGAATACCCAGCATCAATCCTTTCCCATAGGGGGTCCTCTCCAGGAACAGTTCAGCCAGTAGAAAACATTTTCTACCCTAGCTTTCTTCGCCAGGCATCTTAGGCCTATTCTTATAACTACCATATAGTATATCATATACCCTAGATTTGGTAGAATGGTCTCAATCTCAATTTTCTCTCCCATTATGAGAATCAGGAGTCCCAATGTTTTGGATAGGAAAACATGATCTCCATGACTTGGCACAAAAGGGAACCAACAAGTTCCCCTTAGAGGGTTCCCAAATCTTTCAAGCAATTTCACTTCTGGGTATTTATCTGAAGAAAACAACAAAAAATAACTCAAAAAGATAGATACATGACTACCATGTTTTTTGCAGCACTCTTTACAATAGCCAAGATGTGGTAACCACCCAAGTGTCCAACAATTAATGAAAGATAAAAAAATTGTGGTATTCATACAATGGAATATTATTAAGCCATAAAAAAATGAAATCCTGCCATTTGTGACATGGGTGGACCTCAAGGGCATTATGCTAAGTAAAATTAGTCAGACAGAGAAAGACAAATATCATATGATTTCTCTTATTTGTGAAATTAAAATAAAGTAAAATAAAAATTTTAAAAAATGCATTAGATTCAGAATACACATTTTTGGTTGCCATAGAGGCAGGGGATTAAAGATGGGCAAAATGGTTAAAATAAAAAGGTAAAATAAAATTAAAAAATTGTAAGGCAAAAACTAAATCCAGAGTCTTGACAATGTATTTTTCTCAATGCCCAGGAAACAATTCAAAATTACTTAACTTATAAAGAAAAAGGAGAAAACAAAGCAAAACATGATTTATATTCAAGAGAAAATACATTAAATGAAGGGTGACCTCAGGATGAACCAGATGTTATAACTGGCAGGGAATTATTTTAAAGCAGTTATCTTAAGGCTATTAAGGAAAACATGTTTGTAATAGATGGAAATAGGATAAATTGCATTAAAATAAAAACTATGCACAGAAACCAAGATGGTGGCATAGGTAAACACCTGAACTTGCTGCCTCGCACAACCACTTCAAAACTACAACTAAAAGACAAAACAGACATCATCTAGAACCACAGGAAAGCTGGCTGAGTGAAAATTTTACAACTAGAAGGGAAGAGAAAAGCACACTGAGACTCAGAGGAGCTGCAGAAGTAAAGTGCAGAGATACGGAGATGCACATGCACGGAGAGGGCTGGCAACTGAGTACACAGCTGGCTTTTTCAATCCGCAGGGAGACACAAGCTCCCGACTGCTCTGAACTCCAGTTCCGGGCGAGACTCTGGGGACCCAGACTCATACGGGGAGAAACTGTACTGTCTGGCAGAGGGCAGAAATGGAGGGCAGCTTTCTCTCAGAGGTGCTTAAAGCAATTACCAAGGGACACTGAGACCCAGGGGCCTCTTAGGGCAGGGCTGACAGGAAGCCATTGCTGTTTGCTCCACCCTGAGACTCTGCCCCATCCAAGCTGTGCGCAGAGGCTTTTGCATATGAATGGCCCAGTCCTTTGAAATCTAAACTTACCTATCAAACTGCAGCTGAGTCAGAGAGACCCAGAACTTCCAAAAGAAGGCCCAAGGCCCCACAGCAGCTTGCATTGCTTCACAGCTGGGCCTCATCTGGGCACCTCCAAAACCTAAACAAAGAAGAGGAATCTGCAGATCTCTCTGTAGCTCCTGCTGGGTGGCCTCAGGCAGAGGCTAAATTAGCACCTCCTTGGAGATCCAAGAGCCAGTGTACCCAGGGGTCAGAGTAGGACCATCCAGAACACAACTCCTCAGGTCCATAAGGGACACACACAGAGGGCAGACTCAGTGAGCACCAAAGCCCCACTGAAGCAAGTCTTGCCTCATAAGGGTGTCTTCAGCACAGAAGTTCACCCAGCATAGACACAGGTGATCCTCACAGCCAACTGGCCTGGAGGTCAATTCCTCCCAGTGATACTAACAACAATCAAGACTTAACTACAACAAGACTGTGCACACAGTCCACAAAGGGGTGCACCAAGAGTGTCCACCTCAGGTAACTGGGGAGGCTGAGCCACTGGGCCCTATAGGACACCTAGCACACAAAGCCACTCTGTCAACTCAGGGAAGCAGCCAAAATGCAGAGACAAAGAAACAGGTCACAAATGAAAGAAATGGAGGAAAGCAAACTACTGGATATAGAGTTCAAAACCACGGTTATAAGGTTTTTCAAGAATTTTCTAGAAAAGGCCGATAAATTTAGCAAGACCCTTGAGGATAGGAAAAAAGACCAACTAGAAATTAAGCATACACTGACTGAAATAAAAAATAATATACAGAGATCCAACAGCAGACTAGAGGATCACAAGAATCAAGTCAAAGATTTGAAATACAAAGAAGCAAAAAACACCCTATTGGAAAAGAAAAAAGAAACAAGAATCCAAAAATATGAAGATAGTGTAAGGAGCCTCTGGGAAAACTTCAAGCATACCAACATCAGAATTATGGGGGTGCCAGAAGAAGAGAGAGAGCAAGATACTGAAAACCTATTTGAAGATATAATGACTGAAAACTTCCCCCACCTGGTGAAAGAAATAGACTTACAAGTCCAGGAAGCACATAGAACCCCAAACAAAAGGAATCCAAAGAGGACCACACTAAGACACATCATAATTAAAATGCCAAGAGCAAAAGACAAAGAGAGAATCTTAAAAGCAGCAAGAGAAAAACAGTTAGTTACCTACAAGGGAGCACCCATACGACTGTCAGCTGATTTCTCAACAGAAACTATGCAGGCCAGACGGGAGTGGCAAGAAATTTTCTAAGTGATGAATAGCAAGAACCTACAACCAAGATTACTCTATCCAGCAAAGCTATCATTCAGAATTGAAGGGCAGATAAAGAGCTTCACAGATAAGAAAAAGCTAAAGGAGTTCATCACCACCAAACCAGTATTATATGAAATGCTGCAAGGTATTCTTAAAGAAGAGTAATACTGAAAGGTATTCTTAAAGAAGAGGAAGAAGAAAAAAGTAAAGAGAAAAATTATGAATAACAAATACATATCTATCAACAAGTGAACCTAAAAATCAAGTGAATTAAAAACCTGAGGAACAGAATAATCTGGTGAATATAATAGAATCAGGGGCATAGAAAGGGAGTGGACTGATAATTCTCAGGGGGAAAGAGGTATGGGGGGTTCAGGAAGAGACTGGACAAAAATCATACACCTATGGATGAGGACAATGGTGGGGAGGTAAGGGCAGAAGGTGGGGTGGGAACCGGGTGGCGGGGAGCTATGGGGGGAAAAAGGAGAAACAATTATAATAATCTGAATAAAGATTTATTTTAAAAAAATGAAAAAAAATCAGGACAAATAATAAAAGAACTTCCATATGGGGGGGAAAAAAAAGAAATGAACCCGATTTAAAGTAAGGCCTACATGAAACAAAGCCCACTGCTACACAGTGGGGCTCCAGGTAAATTAGCAGAGGTCATATCCTAGCAGAGCTGTCCTGGCCAAGGACCAGGGGACAGTTAGAATCTATGGGCCTGTGGCTAGTGGGATGTTCCTACCTGAGGTGAGCAGGGATGGTGGGAGAAAAAGAGACAAGGGGATCCAAACGTCAGTGTCTAAGTTCTCCACCCTGTTTGTACCATAGGCTCTATTGCCTGTCTACTGAAGCCATTCTCAGAATAGTTTTTAAATGTGTAAACAAAATACATAGAATTAGAAAACACCAACACAGATTATATTAAAATAAAGGTATAGAAATTTGTTTTTCATTTGTGATATATAAGTATGCATTTTCATTAACACATTAAGTAAGAATTATTTCAAAATAATGTTTTGTAGTATAAGTTAAATGATATTTTAAGACTTATTATTAACTTTAATATGCTAAAAATATATCTGTGATTTATACTGGTAACAAAGTTATAGGTACTACTAACCTACACTAATAAAAGAGAAAGATGCAAATTGACCGTACCTCTGCAACACCCACCAGCCAATCAGGAGTGAGTATGCAAATTAACCCAACAATAATGGTTGGTTAATTTGCATATGCAGGCGCCCAGCGGCCTGGGTCCCAGGAACATCCTTGGGACCCAGGGCACTCAGAGCCTGTAGGCCCCCACTTAGGCCCTGAGCAGCCGGGGTCCCAGAACGCCCCTGGCCATTCCTGGCCTACGGGCCTTGGTGCTGAGTGGCCAGGGGCGGGGCGGCAGAGGCTTGAGCAGGGCCTGAACAGAGCTGGGGGGGCCCTGGCCAAGGCGCGGCACAGGCTTGATCAGAGCCAGGGACGCTGCCCAAGCCACAGTGGAGGCTTGAGTAGGGCCTGAGGGGACCCTGGGGGCCCTGCCCAAGCCACGGCGGAGGCTTAAGAAGGGCCTGAGCAAACCCAGGAGGCCTGCCCAAGCTGCAGCAGAAGCTTGAGCAGGGCCTGAGCGGAGCCGGGGGGCCCTAACCAAGCAGAGGCTTGAGCAGAGCTGGGGGGCCCTGCCCACGCCATGACGGAGGCTTCAGCGGAGTGGGGGGCTCTGTCCAAGCCTCAGTGGAGGCTTGAGCAGGCCTGGAGACGGGTGGTGTGCCAGCCTCGGCTTGCCAGCAGTCCTGCCTCTGCATGTGAACTGCAGAGGAAACACCTTTTCTGACCGCTCATTGGCTAAGTTCCCTGTTTGCTACTGGTAATGTTCTTGGTAACTTGGGTAATAAGAATCCAGAAAGGTGATCTAGGGTTTTTCCACCACATTCCTGGAGGAAAAAAACAAAGGTCCACTGCTGGAGGGCTAAGAAATGTCATATCCTGTCCTAGCTGGTTTGGCTCAGTGGATAATGCCTCGGCCTGCCGACCGAAGGGTCCAGGTTCAATTCTGATCAAGGGCATGTACCTAGGTTGCAGGCTCCTCCCTGGCCGGGGCCCAGGTCAGGGCTCATGCAGGAGACAACCAATGAAAGTGTCCCTCTCACATTGATGTTTCTCTCTGTCTTTCCCTCTCTCTTCCACACTCTCTACAAATCAATGGAAACATATCCTCAGGTGAGGATTAAAAAAAAAAAAAAAGAAATGTCATATCCTATGAAAGACACATCTTGAAAATGCCTAAAGAAAGTTATCATTTTTTCATGGTGAAGGGACTGGAGTCTGTGTTGAAAACACCTTGGTGGCTGCGGTGGCTGGCAGTGACTGCAGCAGTGGGGTGATGGGGCTGGCACCTTCCCCTGATCAGCCTGGTTGCCTCCCACAGAGGGAGGGCCCATGGGGAGCGGGCCTAAGCCATCAGTAGGACATCCTTTGTGTGCTCCCAGTCTGTGAGAGGGGGCAGGCTGGGCTGAGGGCCCCCCCCCCCACTGCATGAATTTCGTGCACCAGGCCCCTAGTATTACTATATTTGTTGCCTACATTCACAATGGAAGGAAATGATAGATTTTAATTAGAAGTTAGTGAAAATAAAAATGTAAAATTTTACCATTCAAATTCACAGAACCTTTGCATGCAGGGAACTCCTAGTTAAGGACAAATAAAGTTAAAAACAGAAACCTATCTGATGGAATATAGATCTAAGATAGGAGCTGAGAATGGAGAAAGTAAAGAAAATGGGCTGGAATGCCAGCAACCCTAATTTCTGTGGGGCCCTGGACAATTGGAGGCTTCAAGCTTTCTACAATGCACCCTCCCACCTTTACCTTTTCTTCCCATCATTTCTTTTTCCTACTCAGTAAGAGGTCTCTGCTTGTGGGTTCCCCGTAAGTGGTCTAGAAAGGAGAACACAATATCTGAGCACACCTCCTTGGTTCCACAAACACATCAGCCATCAGGAGAGGCACAGCCAGAGAAGGGCAGAATGGAGCCTTCTAAAGCATGGGTCTTAAGGCAGAATTCGGGATGCCAGGATCAAAGGTCATTCCTGAGTGGACCTTATCCTTAAAGGCCAGCCTGTGTGCAATGTATGGCTGCCATTAAAAGGGTTGAAATATCAAGGTACTGCAAACTGCTCAAGTTCTGTTTTTGCTCTAATTCTAATATGCTCCAGCAATCTACATAGA
The DNA here is from genome assembly GCF_963455305.1 of Plecotus auritus. NCBI lineage: Eukaryota > Metazoa > Chordata > Mammalia > Chiroptera > Vespertilionidae > Plecotus > Plecotus auritus. The sequence continues at coordinate 188,054,634 of NC_137771.1, forward strand.
ACTATTTTCCTCTTTTCTCACTTTTCATTGTATTCTTAATGCTATATTCTTCATTTTTCACCTAAAATGCAGAGTTGCCACTTTTCTCTCTAGTTTGCTCTGCATATCTCTATAACCTCCCCTTCAGTGACTAAGTCTAGCTCTGATCATTTTAAAATAGCATCTGAACCATTTAAAAGCTGTCTGTCTCTAATATGTGGCCATTTCTTGAGTACTTTAATTTCATGTAAAGAGTGTATGTTTTCATCATATACATATGAGACAGGACTGGAATCTCTGTTCCTTCCTACCTTTGTCCTACCTCATCTTCATCAGCAGGATGGGACAGGGTTCTCTTTCCCCTTTATCTCTTTCATCTTGCCTGTTCTCACACCAGGTGGAAAGAAGATAATCTATCTATACTAATAATAGAGAAATATGCAAATTATCCATTACAGCGTCACATCACGACCAGATCAGCATGCTGCGTCCCTGCCCTCTGCTCAGGCAGCTGCAAGGCCCGGGGTAGGATAAGATATGATAGGAGGGGATAAGAAAGGAGAGGGAGAGGAAGGCAGGCCTGCATGCAGACAGGCCGAGAGGAGAAACAGAAATACAGAAAGGGAACAAGAAAAAGACGCAGGAATGGAAAAGTGAAGGAAACACGGGGCTGCAGGCGGGAGGGCGTGGCGACACAGGAGGAGGGCAGTGGCCCCCAGTGCAGGTCATTGGCTGGGAGGCGCCGACGGGTCTGGGACAGAGTGGTAGATGGTTCGAGACCTTCTGGGCCGAGGCGCTCCTGCTTTGTGGCAGAAGCAGCACCCGGGCCATGCGGGCCTCAGGCACCCTTGCTGGGCTAGGCTGGGCAGGGAATGGGAGCAGGATGGCGGCAGGGAGGCCGGGGAAGGGGGGTTGGTGAACATCTGGCCAGGGCTGACCCCTGGGCTGGGGGTTAACGCCTGCCCCATGGAAGCTTTAAGAAGGGAGGGAGGGGGGGAAGAAGTTTATAAAGGAGTCAGTAGAGAGCAGAGTTAAAGAAGGAAAGAGGATGTATGAGTGAACTGTAGGAGCTATAATGAAAATCAAGTACAGTTGTGTACTGGGGACAGATTTTAAAAGTAGGAGTCAGAAAAGAAAAAAAGATAAATGATAGTGAATAATTAGGCAGGTAGATAGATATTAAAACAGTGGAAGTAAGTAGAGAAGAATGTATGGGAAAGGTAGGATGAGAGAGAAAGAGGGAGGGAAGAAAAGTTTTAAAGAGGAGCCGGTAGAGTTTAAAAGGAGAATGGGAAGAAGGAAGAAATGGGGGAGGGAGCAAAGCAGGTCCGAGGGAGGAAGTGAAGAAAAACATTAAGGTGGGAAGGAAGGAAAAGGAGAGGGAGGGAAGGGGTAAAGATAAAGGAAAGAAGGAAGGGGGAGGGAGGGAGGGTAGGAGAAAGATGGGAAGAAGGATGATGGAACAGAAGTAGGAAATAAGGAGGAAAAAAAAGTTTATAAATGATGAGTCAGTAGGAAAAAGTGTTACATAAAGGAGAGAGAAAAATTGTGTGAGAGGGAGAAGCCAATAAGGAAGTCAAATACAATTGTGTGTGAAGGGGATAAGATTTTTTTAAGAAAGTTAATAGGGGCAACCAGGCCAGCAGGGGAGGGCAGTTAGAGGTGACCAGACTAGAAGGGGAGGGCAGTTAGGGGGATCAGGCAGGCAGGCAGAGTGGTTAGGGCAGGTAGGCAGGTGAGCGGTTAGGAGCCAGAGGTCTCGGATTGCAAGAGGGATGTCCAACTGCCAGTTTAGGCCCAATCCCGCAGTTGGAAATCCCCCAAGGGCTCCCAGATTGGAGAGGGTGCAGGTCAGGCTGAGAGACCGCCCCCCTCCCATGCACGAGTTTTGTGCACTGGGCCTCTAGTATATGTATAAAAGCCTAATATGCAAAGTGTCCCCTTGAGAGTTCAACCAACCTGGAGTTTGATTGCTCACTATGACATGCGCTGACCACCAGGGAGTGGCGTAGAATGAAGGAAGGCCCTGGCCGGCAGCCAGCAGCCAGGGAAGGGAGGCCCTGGCTGGTAGCCAGCAGCTGCTAGGGACCCTACCCATGCACAAATTTTGTGCACTGGGCCTCTAGTTTATTATAATAAGACATTAACTGTGCACCAAGAGAAGTTTGTTTGTCTGATAGGTCTCCACTGTTAGAATGTAAAGATCCATGGTAAGCCTGGAGCTTGATAGAGGGGTGAGTAGAATGGGAAGAAGAGAGGAGATCAAGAGAGAATCAGACAATCTACTGCCCAGGAAGTGAATTTCCCACTGTCTGAAAGGTGATTTGAGGAGAGTAAGAAAGTAAAATTTGCAGAAATCATTCAATTCCAAATTTACCCCGATTCTGACTGCTGAATGCTCTTTGGTATTTGAGACTGAGCCCATATATGTCTTTCTGACTATTGCAATTAACTTATTATAAACCACATTCCAGGTTATGGAGAGTGAATGATTCAGTTCTTAGTTTAGCTTTTTCTCTCATTTCCTTAACCCTCACTAAACCCAGCACCTTCGAGCTAATCGTACTCTGCTATCTGACAGATTACTTTCAGTGGGCCACTGCTTCACTGTTCTTTATGTTACATACACAAATCCCTTCAATTTTGAGAGCTTAGCCAGCCAGATCAGCCGAATCAAATCTGGCAATCAATGGGGTGACAGAGTAGAAGCAGGGTTGCCCTCACATCTGAAACACCTTCAATTTTGAATGATCCAAGCCATCTCAACTCAGGGATATGTCCAAGAATAAAGAAATGCAAACATAAATGAATATCTACTAAGTATCCTGATTAATTTTTATTAAACATAAATAAAGTCTATTTTGTCTGGTATGTCCCTGGTGCCTTTCAAGCTGCTGACTCCCCTCTACCTCATGTCCTCTCCCCCTCCCTGCTGAAGCTCAAAGCTGGTGAGTCCAAGTAAGTCCGTGGGTGGGCCCTTTAAGAAGAACTGCCTGAGACTTCAGCAGACCTCACTTTCACCTGGCCTCAATCCCAGCTGGTTTTCATAGTCAGAAGTTATAAGGACTTCATTTCCTGGCACTAAACTTTGGGCCTAGGAATCCTGGAATAGAACTGGAATTCCTCGCTCCTCAGGGGCAACATCTGTATCCGAGAGATCCCTCCTAGACTTTTGTTTGTTTGTTTGTTTGTTTGTTTTTGTTTTGTTTTAATGTATTTTTTTTATTTCAGAGAGGAAGGGAGATGGAGAGAGAGATAGGAACATCAGTGATAAGAGATTGATCGGCTGCCTTCTGCACACCCCCTACTGGGGATCAAGCCCACAACCCAGGCATGTGCCCTTTACCCGGACCCTTCAGTCCCCACACTGAAGTTCTATACACTAAGCCAAACTGGCTAGGGCTCCCTCCTGGATTTTAACCAGCACATGTGAGTGTGGAACCAGACCATTCCATTTCTACCCCTCCTACCAATCTCAACGTGGCTTCTTTTGTATATTCTTAGTTACAGAATTTCTGTTCAGCTAGATTTCAGGTGGTTCATAATAATGGTTGTTCTGTAGTTTAGTTGTAATGTGATGTGGTCATGGAAGAATGCAAGTACCAGGTTTATCTACTCCACCACCTTGAAAAGAAGCCTCTACAAACTATTTAAATTGAAAAATTGACAATGAGACTGATCAAGAAACAATAAAAAAGGCATTATTATCCCAAGTCAGGAATGAAGAAGAGAAAAGTCATTAGAGATAAACTAGTACCCTGGTGTATAGATTCATACACATTGAAAGGATATTAATTAGAAGGTGGCCGGTGGGTCGGGATTGGGTGAGACGGCCAGACATGCCCTGGAGCCAACCTCCCACAGCCCCTCCCTGGCCAGCCGCACCTGGGGCAGCACCATGGCTTGAAGGGCATCTGCAGAGTGAGTGGGGTCCCTTCAGCAGATGGGGTCCCTCGGCCTGGCCTACAGGGATCAGGCCAAAAACAGCTGACATCCCCTGACTGGTCCTGGATTGTGAGAGGGTGGTTCTCAGGTGACACACCCTGGAACCCGGCTCCCTCCTCTCTGGTTCTAGGGTGCATCACCCGAGAACCTCCACTGCCAAGTGACCACAGCTCAGCAGCTCCTGCATTGAGCGCCTTCCCCCTGGTGGTCAGTGCATGTCATAGCTACCAGTCAGAGCGTCTGCCCCCTGGTGGTCATTGTGTGTCATATCTACCAGTTGGATGGTCACTTAGCCTTTTATATAGAGAGATTAGATATTTTAAAGGTATTACAAGAATATTTAAATAACTTTATGACTGCCTGCCTGGCTGGGTGGCTCAGTTGCTTGGAGTGCTGTCCATACACCAAAGGTTGCAGGCTCGATTCCCAGTCAGGGCACATACCTAAGTTGCGGGTTTGATGCCCATTTGGGGCATGAATGGGAGGGACCCATGTTTCTCTCTCTCTCCCCCCCCCACTCTCTTTCTCTAAAATCAATAATCATATCCTCACGTAAGGATTAAAAAATAAATAAAAATAAATAACTTTATGACATTACTTTTAGAAATATAAATTAAAGGGAAAAATACACATTACCAAGGAGAAACAACAACAACAAAATTGACATTCCTGTAACTATTAAAGTAATTAAATATATAATTAAAGCTTTCCTAAAAAGAAAACTCCAGCTCAGAGATACTTACTAGTGAATTCTATCAAACATTTTAGGAAGAAATAACATAAACATTTCACATACTTTCAGAGATTTAAAAACAAAAGGGATGGCAAAAACTAAAAGCACTTCCCTTAAAATCGGAACAAGACAGGGATGTCCACTTTCACCACTCTTATTCAACATAGTACTGGAAATACTAGCCACAAGGATCAAACAAGAAGAAATAAAAAGCATCCAAAAGGAGGAAGTAAAATTGGCATTATTCGCAGATGACATGATATTGTACATAAGAAACCCTAAAGACTCCACTGAAAACTGCTAGATTTAATAAATAAATTTGTTAAAGAAACAGGATACAAAATTAACATCCAGAAATAGATGGCATTTTTATACATCAATAATGAACTCACAGAAAGAGAAACCAAAAGAAACAATCCCATTTACCACTGCAACAACAAAAAATAAGACACTTGGGAATAAACTTAACTAAGGAGGTAGAAGACTTGTACTCAGAAAACTATAGGACATTGAGAAAGGAAATAGAGGAAGATACAAACAAGTGGAAGCAAATACCATGTTCGTGGATTGGAAGAATTAACATCATTAAAATGTCCCTACTGCACAGTGGGCATGGCTCAGTGGTTGAGCATAGACCTATGAACCAGGAGGTCACAGTTCGACTCCCAGTCAGGACACATGCCTGGGTTGTAGGCTCGATCCCCAGTAGGGGGTATGCAGGAGGCAGCCAATCAATGATTCTCTCTCATCGTTGGTGTTTCTACCTCTCTTTTTCTCTCCCTTCCTCTCTAATATCAATTTTAAAATATTAAAAAAAATTTAAATGTCCATACTACCCAAAGCTATCTACAGATTCAACACAATCTCTATTAAAAGAGCAAAGGCATATTTCACAGATCTAGAACAAATATTCAAAAAATTTTATGGGGCCAAAAAAGACCCCAAATAGCCACAGCAATCTTGAGAAAGAACAAAGTTGGAAGGATCATAATACCAGATATCAAACTATACCACAAAGCCATTGTAATCAAAACAGCCTCCTACTGGCACAAGAACAGGCATATAGACCAATGGAACAATACAGAGACCCCAGAATCAACCCATGCCAATATGCTCAATTAATATTTGACAAAGGAGGTAAGAGCATATAATGAAGTAAAGATAGTCTCTTCAATAAATAGTGTTGGGAAAATTGGACAAGTACATGCAAAAGAAATGAAACTAGATCACCAACTTACACCATACACAAGAATAAACTCAAAATGGATAAAAGACTTAATGTAAGTTGTGAAACCATAAAAATCCTAGAAGATAACATAGCCAATAAAATCTCAGACATCCCACGTAGCAGTACTTTCTCTGATACATCTCCTAGGACAGGGAAACAAAGGAAAAAATAAACAAATGGGACTATATCAAACTAAAAAGCTTCTACACAACAAAAGAAACCATCAACAAAATGAAAAGGGAACCTACTCAATGGGAGAACATATTTGTCAATGAATGATACATCTGATAAGGGCTTAATTTCCAAAATATACAAAGAACTTATACAACTCAACACCAGGAAGACAAACAATCCAATTTAAAAATGGGCAAAGGACCTGAATAGACACTCCTCCAAAGAGGACACACAGATGGCCAAGAGACATGAAAAAAATAGTCAACATCACTAATCATCAGAGAGATACAAATTAAAACTACAATGAGGTATTGCCTCATACCTGTCAGAATGGCTACTATCAATAAATCAACAAACAATAAGTGTTGACAAGGATGCAGAGGAAAGGGAACCCTAGTGCATTACTGAAGAAATGCAGACTGGTACAGCCACTGTGGAAAACAGTATGGAGATTTTTCAAACAATTAAAAATGGAACTGCCATTTGACCCAGCAATCCCACTTCTGGGAATGTATCCCAAGAATCCCGAAACACCAATCAGAAAGAATATATGCAGCCCTATGTTCATAGCAGTGTTATTTACAATAGCTTAGATCTATACTAGTAAACAGCCCAAGTGGCCATCACTAGATGAGTAGATAAAAAAGCTATGGAACATTTACACAATGGAATACTATGCAGCCATAAAAAAATAAACTGACAAACAAAATAGGGCCAAAGACATAGAAGCATGCTAGAGAATAACAGATATCAGTGAGGAGAAATGTGGAGGGGAGGAGAATAGATTAACTAAAGATCATACATGTACATATGCATAATCCATGAATACAAACAACAGTGTGGGGAAGGCCTGGGTGAGGTGGGAGTTGGGTGGAAGAGAGCAAAAAGGGGATAATTGGGGGACATCTGTAATACTGACAACAATCCTATATAATAAAACCCTAAAATATGCAAATCAACCAAACTGCGGAACAACCGGTCGCTATGACGTGCACTGACCATCAGGGGGCAGACGCTCAATGGAGGAGCTGCCCCCTGATGTGCAGTGCGCTCCCACAGGGGGAGTGCCGCTCAGCCAGAAGCAGGGCTCACAGCTGGCGAGCACAGCGGCAGTGGCAGGAGCCTCTCCCACCTCCTCAGCAGGCGGACATCCCCCAAGAGGTCCCGGACAGGGAGAGGGCACAGGCCAGCTGAGAGACTCCCCCCAGTGCATGAACGTCACGCACCGGGCCTCTAGTATAAAAATAAATGAACAACATTATGCAACCTTTGAAAATATTTAAAACCTTTATGGCATATCCACAAATTAGAAAAATCTTTTCAGGATATATGGCAGATATAAGGCTAATATATGATCATCCTATTGTTAACTGAAAAAGCAAAATATTGTTTCTTTACTTTTATGTAACCATCTAAAAATTGTATAAAACACCATAAAAAATGAAAACAGGTAAAAAATAACAATAGGGAAAACTGGATGTATTAATTTCTATGGCTACCAGAACAAATGAACACAAACTGGCCTAAAACAACAGACATGTATTCTCTCACAGTCTGGAGTCCAGTTTAACATCAGCTTCACTAGGCCGAAATCTAAGTGTCAGCAGGGCTACACTCCCCTGCAGCTTTTGGAGAGAATCTGTTTTGTGACTATTCCAGCTTCTGGGGACAGCTGGCATTCCTTGGCTTGTACTACATCACTACAATCTCTGTCCCCATCTTACATTGCCTTCTCCTCTTCTGTGTGGAATATCTTTCTGCTTCCCTCTTATAAAAACACGTGTGATAATTTTCCCACAAGGCCCTTAACTTAATCATATCTACAAAGACTTTCTCCAAATAAGGTAACATTAATAGAATCCAGAAATTAGGGCATGAATGTCACTTGGAAAGCGATTTTCTAGCCTACTACCCTCCCCAATTCATTTTATGAGGACAATATAACTTTGACATCAATACCTGAAAATGACATGAAGAGAAAGGCACATTACAGGTTGATGTCATGAGTGAACATAGGTATAAATCCTAAATAAAATATCAAATCAAATCCAGCAATACATAAAAATAAATGTTATGATCCAGTTGAAGAATGCAAAACTGTGTTAACATTAAGAAATCAATGTAAATTATCTACGTGAACATTGACAGAAAAGGGAGGATGAGAAACACACCTCTTTATGCCTTCAATGAGATAGAGAAGTTTTATTAGATACTAGAAGGTCCAGTGCAAGGGATTCGTGCACTGTTGGGGGATGTGGCCTGCAGGGATCAGCCCGCTGTGGGAGCAGCCGCTCATTGGGGTCAGCCAAGCAGCGCTCCCACTGCGGGAGCACACTGACCACCAGGGGTGCAGCTCCTGCATTGAGCATCTGCCCCCTGGTGGTCAGTGTGTGTGTCATAGTGACTGGTCGACTGGTCGACCGGTCATTCTGCCCGTTCTGCTGTTCAGTCGCTGAGCTTTTATTATATAGGATCATCTTAGTCTGCATTTTTTTAAAAATATATTTTATTGATTTTTTACAGAGAGGAAGGGGGAGGGATAGAGAGTTAGAAACATCAGTGAGAGAGACACATCGATCAGCTGCCTCCTGCACACCTTCTATTGGGGATGAGCCCGCAACCAAGGTACATGCCCTTGACCGGAATCGAACCTGGGACCTTTCAGTCCACAGGCCGATGCTCTATCCACTGAGCCAAACCAGTTAGGGCAGTCTGCATTTTTTTTCTCTAAGAAAATTCAATAAAAGGAGCCATAATGCTTTCACCACCTCTCTCAGCAACTCGCTCAAATAGTAGATCATTGTGTCAGTGGATGCTTAGAGGTATCCCTCCTCCCCACCATCTACCTATAATTTCCAACAGAGCCATAACAACTTTCCTAGAAACCCAGAACAGATTTGATGATTGAAGAACCCCATCTTTAGGTAGGCGATGGGAGCAGGGAAGGTTATGTCTAGGTAATGTTTAGCGCTAAATTTTATCAGGAAGAGGAAGAGACTACTGGTCTCTGACTTCAGGTGACTTCAAATTTCTAGCACATTGAAATAAAAGTCAATGTATGATCTATTCCAGACTGTTTTAGAAGTCCCTAAAATATTATAATGCAGTAGTTTTCAACCTAAAGCATATTCTAGCTAAACTACAAAAGCCTTAGCCTAACCCTTGGAGATTCATAGATATGAGGAGACACTTGTGATAGAAGGATGTCACATTCTTCAGGTGTACAGTTTGTGTATTGTAGTGGAGGAGGAAAAAAAGATTCGAATACTGATATAACAAATACAAAAATAAAAATGCATGGAACAAAAATATAAACACACCCTTCCCCTTTCCCCAGGTATTTCCTGACCTTATCACACAACTCGAATTAAGATTCGTGCATTTGTTTTCTATTGCTGTGTAATAGATTAACACAAATGTATTGGCTTAAAAAAAAAAGCACATTACCTCACTAGCTCAGAAGTCTAGGCACACTATAACTGAGCACTCTGCTCAGGATCTCAGAAGTCTGAAATCAAGGTGGCAGCCAGAGCTGCATTTGCATCTGAGACTGGGGGCCTCTTCCAAGCTCATTGAAGTTGCTGGCAGAATTCGGTGCTTGCAGTTGTAGAACTAATGTCCCACATTCTTACTGGCTGTCAGCTCCTAGAGGTTGTTCTCAGCTCTGTGAGGCCACCCTCATGTCCAGGTCACAGTCTTTTAAAACATGGCAACTTAATTCTTAAAGCAAGCAGGAGAATCTTACTCCAGTCTGCTATGATGGTGTTTTACATAAAGTAACATCACCACAGGAGTGACTTTATCCTCACCTTTGCCAGATTATGTTATCTAAACAAGGCGGGAGAAAAAAGATGGCGGCTGGCAGGATGGAGGTGAGGGAGAGGAAGTGAGTGAGTGAGGGTATGAAAGGAGAGTGTGTGGATGTGCATGGTGTGTGTGTGAATGAGTGAGGGAAAGTTAAATCTCGCAGGAGCAGCAGGGGCTGGCAGACAGGGTCTCCTTGACAAGGAGAGACTACCACCACTGCGGGCACTCCCCGGACAGCGGGACTCCAGCACGGAGCCCATGCCATCTTGAAGGGGAGAACGGCCTTTTTTAGGAACTCATCAACACCACCAACCAGACAGGCCTTGGAACAGCCCCGTGACCCAGCAGCCACTTCAGCCAAAATCCTGCTATCCCAGCTGCAGACCCATGGACCCTGGGACCTCCACCTCCAAAGGTGCATCACTTGGCAGCAGTGAGTGCAACCTCCCCCTCCGCAGCAGCAGAACTCCGGATTCGCGGGCATCCAGACCCTCAGGCAGCCAGGGCACTCCACTCCTTAGGCAGTGCTTGGGAGCCGCTGAGAGCCCCCGAGGGTGTGATTCTGCACAGACAAGGGCACGCGGCCCTGCAGCAGAAATCCTGAATTCCCTTTTCCTGGATAACTGCCCACATTTACCCCAGCGGCTCAACCGCCGTGCCAGGCCCCCTCAGAGTGCATCAGAACTCTGCACCCGGCAAGTGCACCTCCACAGATGCGAAGTTCAAACAGGCAGGCACCCTGAGCCCATCTACCCACAGGGTGCTCGTGGGAGCCACTGTGAGCTCTCCCTGGATGCAATCTTGAACAAGTGGGGGCACACTTCCCCCCAGCAGTAGAAGTTTTGAATTCACTCATCCTGGATACCAGCCCACAGGCACCTCAACTGAGTGGCTACACTGCCAGGGCCCTTCAGAGTCCTTCAGTGTACCTCACTGGCAAACGTACAGTCGGTGCTCCTGTGAGCCGCCACTGGGAGTAAGCGCCTATCCACCACAGGTGCAACAGCAAAAGCTGGGTCTGCCCACCCCACGACTGCAGAACTCTGGACACCATAGTCATGCCTTTCCAGAAAGCAGGCCTCCTGAGCCCCATCACCCCAACAGACAGTTCCTAGGTGCCACTGTGAGTCCCTGCTGGGCATGCATGATTTCAATTAAGGGTGCAAGACAGCTAACTTCACGACACTGCAGTTGTGCCTCTCAAGCTCGCAGGCCTACAGCAAGAGAACCCAAATAGCTCAAGTAGGGAGCTACACTAGATTAACAAGCCCAGGAGAACTGAGAGATTACGCCAGTAGCACCATCACCAAAAGAACCTGGGTAGCAAAGCAATTGGATCTACAATTAAAACATTACAGGAAAACATGGGAAGACAAAAAAGCAATACCCAAAGGAAAGAAAAAGAGGAACCACCAGAAAGGGAGTTAAATGAATTCGAGGCTAGCAGCTTATCAGAGATAGAATTCAAAGTAATGGTTATAAGGATGTTTAAACAGATGGATGACAAATACACACAACTCAATGAGAACTATAAGGAGCTGAAAGAGAATGTCACCAACATGAAAAAAAAAACAACAACAAGAGGAGATGAAGAATGACATAGCTGCAATAAAGAACACAATGGAAGTCCTAAACAGTAGACTAGAAGAGGCTGAGGAACGCATCAGTGAATTAGAAACAAGGTAGGAAAAAACACACAAACACAGCAACAACTGGAAAGAAGACTTAAAAAGCAAAAGGAGAGCCTAAGGGAGCTTTGGGACAACACAAAACAAAACAACATTTGCTTAATAGGGATACCAGAAGAAGAGGAAGAGAAGCAAGGAATAGAAAACCTGTTTGAAGAAATAATGACAGAAAACTTCCCTGATATTGGCAAGAAAAAAAACTATGCAAGTCCAAGAAGTACATAGAGTCCCAAACAAGTTGAACCCCAAAAGACCAACACCAAGACACATCATAATTAGATTGGCGAACACCAACAACAAAGAATCTTAAAGGCTGCCAGAGAGAGACAGAAAGTTACTTACAAGGGATCTCCTATTAGAATATCAACTGATTTCTCAACAGAAACACACCAGGCCAGAAGGAAATGGAATGAAATATACAAAGTGATGCAAAGCAAGGGACTGAATCCAAGAATACTATACCCGGCAAGGCTATCATTCAAAATTGAAGGTGGAATCAGGAGCTTCATAGACAAAAAAGGGCTAAGAGAGTTTATCACTACCAAGCCAGCCATGCAAGAAATGCTAAAGGGACTGCTGTAAAAAGAAGAAAGAGAAAGGCAAAAAGAAACACAAACACTAAGGAAAAATATGACAACAAACATGTACTTGTCAATAATAACATTAAACGTAAATGGATTAAATGCACCAATCAAAAGACATAGGGTAGCTGAATGGATAAGAAAACATGACCCATACATTTGCTGTCTACAAGAGACCCACCTCAGAGCAAAGGATTCACACAGACAGAGAGCAAAGGGATGGAAAAACATTTTTCAGGCAAATGAAAATGAGAAAAAAGCTGGGGTTGCGATACTTATATCTGATAAAATAGACCTCAAAGTAAAGGCCATAATAAGAGATAAGGAAGGCCACTACATAATACTAAAGGGAGCAATTAAACAAGAAGATATAACTCTGGTAAACATATATACACCCAATGCAGGAGCACCCAAATACATAAAAAAATCTCCTGGAAGATATCAAGGGAGAGATCAACAACAATACAATCATAATAGGGGACTTTAATACACCACTGACATCCCTGGATAAATCCTCTAGACAAAAAATCAGCAAAGAAACAGCAATTCTAAATGACACACTAGATCAGATGGACCTAACTGACATCTTCAGAGCATTTCACCCCAAAGCCACGGAATATATGTTCTTCTCAAGTGCACATGGGACATTTTCAAAAATAGACCACATATTGGGTCACAAGCAAAGTCTCCCCAAATTCAAAAAGATTGAAATCATATCAAGCATTTTCTCAGACCACAATGGCATAATATTAGAAATAAACTACAATAAAAACATTCCAAAAAATTCAAACACTTGGAAGCTGAATAGCATGCTACTAAACAATGATTGGGTTATCAATGAGATCAAAGACGAAATTAAAAACATCCTAGAGACTAATGACAATGAAAACACAACATTGCAAATCCTATGGGACACAGTCCTGAGAGGGAAGTTTATAGCTCTACAGGCCTACCTCAAAAAAAAAAAAACAAGAAAAAATGGTAATAAATCATCTAACTCAACAACTCAAAGAATTAGAAAGAGAGCAACAAGAAAAGCCCAGTGTAAGCAGAAGGAAGGAAATAATAAAGAGCAGAGCAGAAATGAATGACATAGAGACCAAAAAAAAAAATACAAAAGATCAACAAAACCAAGAGCTGGTTCTTCAAAAGGATAAACAAGATTGATGAACCTCTAGCCACGCTCACCAAGAAGCAAAGAGAGAGGACCCAACTAAACAAAATCAGAAATGAAAGACATGAAATAACAACAGACCCCACAGAAATACAAAGGATTGTTAAAAAATACTATGAACAACTCTATTCTAACAAACTACACAACCTGGAGGAAATGGACACGTTCCTAGAAAAATACAACCTTCCAAAACTCACTCAGGAAGATTCTAAAAATCTCAATAGGCTGATAACTATGTAAGAAATTGAAGCAGTCATCAAAAAGCTTCCAGCAAACAAAAGCCTGGGGCCAGACAGCTTCACAGGGGAGTTTTACCAAACATTCAAGGAAGAACTAAAACCTATCCTCCTCAGAAAAAAATTAGGAAGGAGGGAGAAACCAAGATGGTGGCATAGGTAAGCACCTAAACTGCTGTCTCGCACAACAATTTCAAAACTACAACTAAAAGACAGAATGGACATCATCCAGAACCACCGGAAGGCTGGCTGAGTGGAAATTCTACAACTAGAAGGAAAGAGAAAAGCTCACGGAGAATCAGAGGAGTGGCAAAGGGCTGAGGTACGGAGACACACACGCAGATAGGAAGGGCAGCTGAGTGCCTGGCTGACTTTCTCTGGCGGGAGGGGGAAGGAAGCCCCCGACTGCACTGAACCCCAGTTCTGGGCAAAACCCTGTGGACCTAGGCTCCTAGGGGGAGTCTGGACTGTCAGATAGAGAGAAAGGCACATGGAAACTCGGAGACTTGGGGGAGCCGCAGCAAGGCAGGGGTCTGGACACATGCGCGCGCGAGTGCTCGCAGAGAAGACTGAATGCGGAGGTTGCCACAGGCATTCCCTAGCGAAAGGGAGTCGGAAGCTCCTGACTGCACTGAACCCCAGTTCCAGGTGAACCCCCGGGGACCCATGCTCTTACGGGGGGAATCTGGACTGTCAGGCGGAAACTCAGGGGAGATGCGGAAGGCAGAGGTCTGGAGGCACGCGTGCAAGGGCAGGGCTGACGGGAAGCCAAGACTGTCTGTTCCCCAGACAGTCCCCATCCAAGCTGAGCACAGAGGCTTTTGTAATTTTGCAAGTCTAATCCTATAGGCTGTCTCCAGCACCAAAACTTCTTCCAGCGTAGATACAGCTGATCATCACAGCCAACTGGCCTGGAGGTCAATTCCTCCCAGTGATACCAACAACAATCAAGACTTAACCACAACAAGGCTGTACACACAGTCCACAAAGGGGTGCACCAAGAGTGTCCACCTCAGGTTAACTGCAGAGGCCGACCCACTGGGCCATATAGGAAACCTAGCACACAAAGCCACCCTACCAACTCAGGGAAGCAACGAAAATGTGGAGACAAAGAAACTGATTACAAACGAAAGAAATAGAGGAAAACAAACGACTGGATATAGAATTCAAAACCACAGTTATAAGGCTTTTCAAGAATATCCTAGAAAAGGCCAATAAATTTAGTGAGACCCTCAAAGATATTAAAAAAGACCAACTAGAAATTAAACATATACTGACTGAAATAAAAAAATATTATACAGAGACCCAACAACAGACTAGAGGAACGCAAGAATCAAGTTAAAGATTTGATATACAAAGAAGCAAAAAACACTCAACCGAAAAAGCAAAAAGAAAAAACAATCCAAAATGTTGAAGATAGTGTAAGAAGCCTCTGGGACAACTTCAAGCGTACTAACATCCGAATTATGGGGGTGCCAGAAGAAGAGAGAGAGCAAGATACTGAAAACCTATTTGAAGATATAATGACTGAAAACTTCCCCCACCTGGTGAAAGAAACTGACTTACAAGTCCAGGAGAGCACAGAACCCCAAACAAAAGGAATCCAAAGAGGACCACACCAAGACACATCATAATAAAAATGCCAAGAGGAAAAGACAAAGAGAGAATATTAAAAGCAGCAAGAGAAAAACAGTTAGTTACCTACAAGGGAGCACCCATACGATTGTCAGCTGAATTCTCAACAGAAACTATGCAGGCCAGAAGGGAGTGGCAGGAAATATTCAAAGTGATGAATAGCAAGAACCTACAACCAAGATTACTCTACCCAGCAAAGCTATCATTCAGAATGGAAGGTCAGATAAAGAGCTTCACAGATAAGAAAAAGCTAAAGGAGTTCATCACCACCAAACCAGTATTATATGAAATGCTGAAAGGTATTCTTTAAGAAGAGGAAGAAGAAAAAAGTAAAGATAAAAATGATGAACCACAAATACATATCTATCAACAAGTGAAACTAAAAATCAAGTGAATTAGAAATCTGAGGAACAGAATAGACTGGTGAATATAATAGAATCAGGGGCATAGAAAGGGAGTGGACTGATAATTCTCAGGGGAAAAGGGGTATGTGGGGTACAGGAACAGACTGGACAAAAATCGTACACCTAAAAAAAAAAAATCGTACACCTATGGATGAGGACAGTGGCGGGGAGGTAAGGGGAGAGGGTGGGGTGGGAACCGGGTGGAGGGGAACTATGGGGGGAAAAAGGAGAAACAATTGTAAAAATCTGAATAACTAAGATTTATTAAATTAAAAAAAAATAAAACCTATCTTTCTCAGACTATTCCAGAAAATTCAAGAGGAAGGAACACTTCCAAGCTCCTTCTATGAAGCCAGCATCACCCTAATACCAAAATCAGATAAAAATAACACAATGAAAGAGAATTACAGGCCAATATCCCTCATGAACATAGATGCCAAAATCCTCAACAAAATTCTAGCAAATCGAATCCAGCAGTACATCAGAAAGATCATACACCATGACCAAGTAGGATTTATCCCGGAGATGCAAGGATGGTACAATATTCGCAAATCAATAAACGTGATACATCACATAAACAAATTGAGAGATAAAAATCATATAGTCATATCAATTGATGCAGAAAAAGCATTTGACAAAATCCAACACCCTTTCTTGATAAAAAACTCTCAGCAAGGTGGGAATAGAAGGATCATACCTCAACGTAATAAAAGCCATATATGACAAACCTACAGCCAACATCATACTCAATGGGCAAAAACTAAAACCATTTCCCATAAGAACAGGAACAAGACAGGGATGCCCATTATCACCACTCCGGTTCAACATAGTGCTGGAAGTACTAGCCATTGCTATCAGACAAGAAGAAGAAATAAGAGGCATCCAAATTGGAAAAGAAGAAGTAAAGCTGTCCTTATTCGCAAATGACATGATACTGTACATAGAAAACCCTAAAGACTCCATCAAAAAATTATTAGACTTAATAAATGAATTTGGCATTGTGGCAGGATACAAAATTAATGCCAAGAAATCTATGGCATTTCTATACACCAATAACGAACTTACAGAAAGAGAGACTAAAAAAGCAATCCCATTTACCATCACACCAAAAAAAATTAAGATACCTAGGAATAAACTTAACTAAGGAGGTAAAAGTCCTACACGTGGAAAACTACACGACACTGAAAAAAGAGATAGAGGAAGACATAAACAGATGGAAGAACATACCATGTTCATGGATTGGTAGAATCAACATCATCAAAATGTCCATACTACCCAAAGCAATCTATAAATTCAATGCATTTCCCATTAAAATACCAACGGCATATTTCACAGACCTAGAACGAACCTTCAAAAAATTCATCTAGAATAAAAAAAGACCCCAAATACCTGCAGCCATACTGAGAAAGAAGAACAAAGTAGGTGGAATCTTAATACCAGATATCAAGCTATATTACAAAGCCACTGTTCTTAAAAAAAAGCCTGGTACTAGCACAAGAACAGACATATAGATCAATGGAATAGAATAGAGAACCCAGAAATTGACCCAAACCACTATGCCCAATTAATATTTGACAAAGGATGCATGAACATACAATGCAGTCAAGACAGTCTCTTCAACAAATAGTGTTGGGAAAATTGGACAGATACATGCAAAAAAAAATAAACTAGATCACCAACTTTCACCATACACAAAAATAAACTCAAAATGGATAAAGGACTTAAACATAAGACGGGAAACCATAAAAATACTAGAGGAATCCACAGGCAGAAAAATCTCAGACATATGCCGAAGGAACTTCTTCACTGATACTGCTCCTAGGGCAATGGAAACTAAAGAGAAAATAAACAAATGGGACTACATCAAAATAAAAAGCTTTTGCACAGCAAAGGAGACCATCAATAAAACAAGAAAGCCCACTGCATGGGAGAACATATTTGCCAATGATATCAACGATAAGGGTTTAATCTCTAACATTTACAGAGAACTCATACAACTTAACAAAAAGAAGATAAACAACCCAATCCAAAAATGGGCAACTGATCTAGACACTTTTCGAAAGAAAACAGAAGGAAGGCCAAGAGACATATGAAAACCTGCTCAAAGTCACTAATCATCAGAGAGATGCAAATTAAAACAACAATGCGGTACCATCTTACACCTGTCAGAATGGCTATCATCAACAAATCAACAAACGACAAGTGTTGGCGAGGATGCGGAGAAAAAGGAACTCTTTTGCACTGCTGGTGGGAATGCAGACTGGTGCAGCCACTGTGGAGAACAGTATGGAGTTTCCTCAAAAAACTAAAAATGGAACTCCCATTTGACCCAGTGATTCCACTTCTAGGAATATATTCCAAGAAACTAGAAACATGAATCAGAAAGGATATATGTACCCCTATGTTCATAGCAGCACAATTCACCATAGCTAAGATTTGTAAACAGCCTAAATGCCCATCAGCAGATGAGCAGATTAAAAAACTGTGGTACATCTACACAATGGAATACTATGCTGCTGTAAAAAAAGGAGTTCCTACCATTTGCAACAACATAGATGGAGATGGAGAGCATTATGCTAAGTGAAATAAGCCAGGCAGAGAAAGATAAATATCACATGATCTCACTCATTTGTGGAATATAATGAATGGCATAGACTGATGAACAAGAACAGATCCAGAGACTGAGAAACGTCGATCAGAACCTCAAACTTCAGGGAAGGAGGGGGTCAGTAGGAGTAAGGGGGAGAGATCAACCAAGGGACTTAGGTGCATGCATAAGAGCCTAATCAATGGACACAGACAACAGGGGGGCGGGACATGGGGGAATAAGGACACATATATAAAAAATAATAATAAACGAGGGGGGATGACTCCCCAACACCCATATTCTCTGGTCCAGCCCACACCCTCATACAGGGAGTGTGCTGGGAATCTTGGGGGCCATCTTAGAATCTGCCCTCCCACAGTGTGCATTGCAGGAGAGAGAGAATATAATAAAGGAATAGGGAAATCTTAAATGGGCAGAGAGTAACTCGAACGGAAAAAATAGATTGAAGAGTGGTGGCAAGAGGAAAAACTGCTGAGCAAATGGCACTGGGGAGAATTGGGAGAGTTAAGAATTTTGTGAGTTAATGTGTGGGCAGACAATAAGAAAGACACAGTAAGGAAAGAGGACCTTAAGAAAATTCTTCTAACTACTAAGAACTTTCTCCCTCTTTTGGTATTTTCTTTAGAGACTGCCATAAAATATCTTAATTTTTTTCAACTAGCTGTATGCGTACTTGTTTTTGTTTACTATTTTTGCTTCACTATTGTTCATTTCAGTGCAAATAGGTGCTAGGAATAAAACTCAACATGATCTAACATTATTTTGATTACATTGAAAAGATCAGGCTTAGGATTTAAACATACTTTTAATCAAATCTCTATTCCTTTTTTTTCTACTCCTTCACTTACCAGCTAAGTTATTTTCTTTAAAAATCACCACTAATTAAGCACTAGATGCCTATTCTAAATGATGTTGCTTAATTTAGCTTGTGATCAAGATATTGCCTCTAGTCAACTGGTTTATCTCCTATAATACAGTTAAGTGACAGCTGTGATCACCAGTTTATCCAGATTGACAACAAAATAACTAAATGCAGTTAATTGCTTCATTAAATTCTGCATGTGGTTGTACATATTAAAAAGGATATCTATAACTGTCTAAGGCATACAATAAATGTCGGCTTCTACTATTATAGTTTTTATTCTTTCTTGTATCCTGGCAAACCAAGTGGCAAATATCATTATTAAGTCAATGATCTGAAAAACAGGAACTTGAAGTTAAGACATATCAGAAGAGCTCACATTAAGATCATGCTCCCCAGTCTAGACTGCAAAGCACCACAGAGGCTGAGGCTTCTATGTTGTCCATTGATGTTTTCTCAGAGCTTTGCACATAATAAGTGTTCAATGAATACAATATTTAATAACTGAAAACAATATTATATGTCTAATTACTAGTTGTACTTAGAGTGCACCTGGCCATATTAAGGGTTTCCAGGATTGGGGTAAAGGTGGAAAACCCACCTATCACAAAATAAATGCTTGGGAAAGTTGGTAAAAAATTATGTTCTAGCTAGAAGACATTAGAATTAATTTATTCATTCACTTTACAAATATCCTTTCAGCACTTTCTATGTTCAGATACTATAATAGATGTTGTACGGAGTAAAATAAAGGACACGAGACATGATTTCTACTCTCAGGAATCTTCAGTCCAATACAGAAAATACCTGTATACCAATAATTTCCATACAAGGCTGGATGTAGTAAGTGGCATATATAACAGAATTGTACAGGAGTTCAGATAAAGAAGAGATCACAAATTAGGCCATAAATTAACTAACTATGACCCATGAGCCAATTCACCTGTGGTCTGTTTCTGAATAGTCCACGAGCTAAGGATAGTTTTTACATTTTGATAAATCAACGAATACAGAAGCTATATGTGGCCTGCAAAGATTGAAATTTTACGATTGGTTCCTTTACATAAAATGTTTGTGCATGCCTGTTCCAAATGAATGAAGAAAAAAGGCTTCACGGAATGTACATTAGGCCTTTAACTGAGGGACAGAGATGGGAAGAGGGAAGGGCGCTTGGAGAGAAGGTAATGATTTGAATAAAAGCCCAAGGGCACAGGTGGAGAACAATGGTGACAAATCACATTTGGCAGGATTATGGTTTATGAAGGGAGAAGTACAGACTGGAAGCGTTGTCTGTGGTGGTATGTGGGCTAAGAAAGTTGACCATGCAGTAACTAAGGACATCACAGTTGCCAGAAAGAATTTCATGGAGTTTTTGCAACGGCCTCTCTCCAAGGATGATAATGATGAGAATGAAGATGATTTTTTCACAAAAGAGCACTATAGTAATGTGATGTTTCTGAATGTAACTGGACTTCTGGCCTTCACCTCTCGTTTCCCAGCATCCCATCTACTTCCCCACTGCCCTAGGTCCTCATAGTATTTCTACCCAGGCCAGTCCTCAGTCCCTCTTGCTCTAAACCTCTTCTTTTTTCTCTCTTTTCTACACCCCAATTAAAGTATTCCTTTTACTAGTTATAACACCAAAAGGATCCCTTAAAACACTTCATAGAGGCATCTGTTGATCCAACCTTAGTATCCTCCTTACCATGCTTCATTCTGCCCACCAAATAATTCATGACAGCAATATGCAGTCTCTTAACTTTAGCCTAAGTTGAACTGAAACTCCCAAACTGCTTAAAGACACCTTGCTTTATTACTTCTTAGCTCCCTGAAAATGTGATTTAAAATGGACTTCAGACAGACCCTCCAGTGTAGCTTTGTTTCACATGGCACTATGTTATTAATGCATGACACTATATTATTAATAATATTCACCAACAAGTCTCAGACCCACTATTTCACCCTCATTTAGTGGCAATCTCCAGCAATCAAATAATTGTGCTTGTCTGCCTGGCCCAGGCACAAGATGCACTTATACAAACTGTTCTGTTGGTCAGTTCCATTTGCTGACAGCTCAGCAGGGAGGGCTTGATTTATTCAATGCATAAAGCTGCTGCCTACAAGTGGAATCCTAGCTAGGGAAGGGAGGAAACAGACCAAGAAAGGCAAGGGGAAAAGACAAGCAAAGATGGAATGAAATGAGGAGTTGTTGGGAAATCTCCATTGAGAAAAAGTCACCTACATTACCCAAATTTCCAAGTTTCCCCTGAAATCCTGAGTGCCTCAAATTTCCTTCCTCACAGCCTAGAAGAGAAGAGAGCCTTTATCCAGAAGTACATGCCTCCAGGGTGCTGTCACATTGCAGTTCTCTGTCCTTCTACTCACATGTTCCAGATTAAATAAATTGTACTTAGAAAGGAAAGTAGGAAGTCAGACTAAAACACATGCAGTGAGGGGGGGGAAAAAATGAAACAAGTTGAGGAAAAGAAAGCGAAAACTCACAGGAGAAATAGTTATAAATTATTGTATAATAGCCATAGGGCAGGGGTGGGATCACCTGACTTGGATGTACACGAGGCTGACTGGAGCAAAGAGTAACTGGACTTCTGGCCTTGCCCTCTGGTTTCCCAGCAACCCATCTACTTCCCCACTGCCCTAGGTCCTCATAGTATTTCTACCCAGGCCACTCCTCAGTCCCTCTTGCTCTAAATCTCTTCTTTTTTCTCTCCTTTCTACACCCCAATTAAAGTATTCCTTTTACTAGTTATAACACCAAAATGATCTCTTTAAACACTTCATAGAGGCGTCTGTTGATCCAACCTTAGTATCTTCTTTACCAAGAATATTCATACCCCAACCATAAGATGAATTCCTAATGGCAGATTATCAGATCATGACAGGATCATTAGAGGAAAGGAGGGTAGAAAGAGGATAAAAGGAGGGGAATGAAGGAGAAAGGAAGAAAATATTTATTGAGTGCCATTTAGCTTTATATACAGCGTTATGTGAGTGGGGCTAAATGGCTGCTGGTCAGGAATTTAGACTACATTAATATAGATCTGAGCTAATTCCTGAAAAGAGGGGTGAGGAAATATAGGGAAAGGCAATTCTATAACCCTCTCATCTTATGACCCTGACATTATATACATCTGGAAAGGAGACAATAAGGGTAAGTGATAACTGGACTCTGTCAAGGCTTTAGAAAAGTTAATCAACTACTCTGAGAAATCAACTATTTCCTCATTTAAAAAATGAGGCCATTGGTGTGTGTGTTGAGGGGGGAGTGGTCTCTACATTTTCTTCTCATTCTTAAACTATATAATTCAATGACTTTTGTTAAACTACCTATAAAGTCATTCCTCTAGCAGATAAACATGCTTTTATTTCTTCCATCTTAAAAAAACAAAACACACCTCTCCTTATACTGCTTTTCCCTCTGGGAACTGCCCTATTTCTCTAATTGCCTTTTCAGCAAAATTCCTTGAAAGAGATGTCTTATGATCATATCTTCACCTCCTTCCATGATCAGTTAGGGGCTGTGAATTTAATGGGTTTCTCAGCATTTTTTTTTTTTAAGAAATAGAATAGACCAGCATGCATTTAATGAAGTAAGAAAACATGTTGCCTCAAAAACATTACTTTCAATTAAATTACATTTAAATACATGTTAAACTCAATGTGTAACTTATACGTGCATGTGTGTGTTTATGAGTATGTTCAAGTATATATTCATTCCCTGAGTCATTATGTAACATACATTTCTTATAAAGAATCATGATCAAAAACTATTTGAAAGCCACAATGTAAGAACACTCTGGCTATGCCTTCTTGCTTCTCATTTATTCCTCCCCAAGAAGTGACTTACTTATTGACAAATGTGAGAGGAAAAACTGAGCAGATGTGCTTGGTTCCTTTCTCTTGTGCCTACTAGTCCCCTGTTTTGTGGGTAGGGAAGGGAATAGCAGATTTACATCCATGAGACAAGGTGTCATGAGAATTGGAAAGGCCTCTGCACAACCATCTGTACTCTGACTTCCCTCCTGATAACAACAGCCACACACTGAGGTATAATTATGTGCAGGACACACTTTTATTTAATCTCTATCCTCACAAAAATTCAGCAAGGTAGTCATCATTGCCCTTGTTTTATAAATGAGAAAAGTCAGGGTTAAAAATAACTTGTCTGGCTCACACAACTAGTAAGTGACACAGCCAGGTTGAACATCTAGTTTGATTTGCCTCCAAAAAAGAGAGCTATCTCCATTTAATGTGCCCCCTGCATTGCCCATCCCTGGCTTCTTGAGGCTGGGCTTCTGTATGGTAACCTGTTCCTTAAGCAAGCTGCATGCCATAGTTTGTACATACAAAAAAAAAAATGCATAATACATAATAATAATCTTTTTTTTCAGAAAGCCAATTTGGTCCAAGGTCTTATGCATCACTTGATTATTTCTTTTGTGGTTGTTGGGTAAAAGCTAGAGAAATGAGAGGCAAGAAAGTAAGATGTACACTGAACTCCAATGTCTCTGTGCTGAATCATTTGTTGACAATAAATTACATTTACAAAAATCTAAGCAGGGGTCCTCAAACTTTTTAAACAGGGGGCCAGTTCACTGTCCCTCAGACAGTTGGAGGGCCAGACTATAGTTTAAAAAAAAACTATGAACATATTCCTATGCGCACTGCGGGCCTGGGACGAGTCGGCTGCTAAGCAGGACAGGTAGCAGCACCCGGCGGGCCGGATAAATGTCCTCGGCGGGCCATAGTTTGAGGACCCCTGAATTCTAAGGGTTAGAAAAGCTCTTAGAGATACAAATGCAGAATCTTTTTACAGATGAAGAAAACAAAGCCGATATATTTGCATATTTGTCGAATAACCAACGAGCTCATCAAAGCAGAATTTCATTGCAATGTAAACAGATTTCTAATACTCATCCAAAGATTGCATTGTAAAACTTCCATTGTTTTTCTCTTCTCAAGCATTTATGTAGGCATATATGAAACTGATGCACTGAAAGGGCAAAACCACACCCTGCTTTTTATTTTAGGAGAGGGAGAGAGCTGTGAATAGAAATTGTAAGTAGCATTTTTTAGTTGTGGGGATTTTGATATCCCATGATCAGAATATTAGCTGTCTTTGAAGGGGTAATCCCATTCTACAAAATAAAACCCCAAACATTGACACAAGGTATTGTCAAGTCACATACTTAATAAAAAATTTTAATAAAATAAAGAGAATTTGCACATGGCTCACCAAGTCTGCAAGTTCTGAATTGCAATCCTTTTTTTCCCCTGAATAAATCCCTTTTAGTGATGAAAAAATAAATAAATAAATAAATAAATAAAATAAAATAAAATAAATACCAAGCAACCCCTGAAACACCCTTTGGCTTTCTGGAACAGCTTCAAGTTTGCTATTCCGGGTTACTACCTATTCATTTGGCTTCATGATGACATGTTTAAGATAACATTACTCTTGACAATTATAAACAAAATAAATGGCATGATCTCACTTATATGTGGAATCTAATGAACAAAATAAACTGATGAACATAATAGGTCCAGAGACATGGACGCATGGAAGAGACGGACAGATCTGAGGGGAGGAGGTACAAGGGAGGGGAAGAGATTACCCAAAGAACTTTTATGTATATATGCATAGCCCACGGACACAGACAATAGTGCGGTGAAGGGGGATGGGAGGAGGCGCCGGGAAGCAGATGGAAGGGGGCAAGGGGAGGAAATGGGGGACATCTGTAATACTCTTAACAATAAAAATAACTTTAAAAAATAGCTGAATGTAGAATCTAATGAAAAAAAAATATGATGAATAAAATAGAACCAGAGACATAGAAGCATGGAACAAACTGACGAATTTCAGAGGGAAGGCGCGGTGAGGGGGTGGGAGGGGAGTGATTAACCAGGGAATTTATATGCATATTTGCATAACCCTTGGACACAGACAATAGAATGGTGAAGGCCTGGGAGGGGCGGGTACGGGGTGGAGGAGGGGGGTCAATGGAAAAAAATACAAACACGAAGGGGACATCTGTAATACTTTCAACAGTAAATATAAAAGAAAACCATTTCTGATAAATAATAAAAAATAAAAGTAATGCAATAAGGAAACAAAATAAATAAATAAATAAATAGCAACAACAACCACAAAAAATTGCAACTGGAGATTCTGGGAGGAAGGGAAATTCAGAGCACAGCTGCACAGTATTTCCTCAGGCTGGTCCATGCCATTATCTTCCCCGAAGGAATTCCCAAACGCCCTGGGCCGGAGAGCAAACCCCGAAACTCCGAGAAGCCCCACCCCTGAGCCCCGGGGGGCGGAGTCCTCCCTCTCACCCACCAATCGGAAGTCGCGTTCCCCGTCTGCCCCCTGGTGAGCAACCTTGCCTCCCGCCCGCTTTCACCTTTTACGACAGTTTTCCGGCCCAGGTTGTGGCACCACTGCCGAGTGTTCTGGGTGCCCGTGTGCGGACCTTTGGTCCCCGCTGGCGGCGCCCTTGCTTTCTGGTAGCGGCGGGGAGCTGGTGGCCGCGGCCTTTGGGCTGGGATGAACCGCGCTCTCGGCGGAGGCAGGGGAGCCGAGCCGGAGCCATGGTGAGTGCGGCCTTGCGGGTCCTGGGCGATGCCGGGCCAGATCTCAACCTCAGCTCGCGGCTGGGAGAGGAGCCGCGGTGTGTCCCTGGTGCGACTGTGGGCCTCGGAGTCTCACTGTCCAGGATGCAAAGCTGGGCTCGCCCCGCCCGAGCCTGTGCTCCTCCACGGCCCCCCTGCGGGGGCACGAGCCCCCGGCCCGCCGCCTTTCCGCCCCCCCCCCGCTCGTGGTGGAAATGCATCGGATCCTCCTGCCTTCCGCAGCACGTCCTCGCAGTGCTTGCTCCACTTTGCCCTCTGTCCTCTTGGCCTTGCTGAAACCTCTTTGCGCCTCTCTGTCTCAGCCTTGAGGCGGGACGCTGCCAAAAGTGCTGTGAAAAGCTAGGCTCCTCGTTAAGGCGACGTTTAGCGTGGAAGCGCATTATGAGAATCTTACAGGAACCATCCGTAGACGGTTTCTCAGCAGCAGCTTTGTTTTCCTTTTGCTTTGAACTTTAATGTAACTTCATTTGCTCTGAGGTGAGAGAGGTTTGCTAAGCGAGGGAAATCATCCTTTTTTTTTTCTAACGTGGTGAAATTTCGCAGTGCCTTGGATGTAAAAGTTGTAGTGGTTTTAAAGGATTATTGGGCAGAATATTTTCACCCTAAAAGGTGTTTCTCCCGTTGAAGTAAAACTTGTGAAGAGTTGGGATGGGAGAATGGGTGTGATAGGGAAGGGTGGGAATTAGAGAAGTAAAATATTTACTCTGCTTCCCCTTACCAGGCCAGTACAGTGGTAGCAGTTGGATTGACCATTGCTGCTGCAGGATTTGCAGGTTGGTTTGTGGTTTGGGGATGGAAATGAAGTAGGGGAGGTTGAGGACTTTCTAATTATTCTATTACTTTTGTTTTTAGGCCGTTATGTTTTGCAAGCCATGAAGCATATGGAGCCTCAAGTAAAACAAGTTTTTCAAAGTCTACCAAAATCTGTAAGACTTCCTAAACATCTTTGCTAATTCTTTGCTGCCTGTATATGAAAACTAGAATTACATTTAAAGAGGGTAAATTTCCAAACATCTATGACATTCTAAGTGATTACTTTGAGGGTCCCTCTTTTGCTTTCTACAAGGAGAGTTTAGAAGTTCTGAACTTTGTAGGTGCTACCCTAAAAAGTCAAATTTTGTGTGTAGCAGAATTGGGACAGAGGTGTTAACAATTCTGGCGTCATGGAAGTTAATATCACTTTATTGTTGAAACATTATTAACTTCAGCATTATCTGTCCACATCCCTCCTGCCCCCTTGCATCACACACACAGGAATCTAGGGCTCTGAAGGTTGATCTGTTTTTACTGGGTGGTCCTGGCACTCCCTGACATACTTGGGAAGCACTGCAGTTTACTAGGCTATAGAAGATGACTGGATGGGATGTAACGATCATACCTTCTGTGGTCACAGATCAGAATGAATATGGCTGTGACAGCTTGCTGAGCATCATGATTGAAAAGAGGGTGATGGTAGGCTTTACAAATATTTCTTACATAACAAGGTCAGAAGACCTAATAGCCTGATTTTTCTCCATATATAGCTTAATCTGAACCACTTGTCTTAAAGATCTCTAAATCCTCTTGAGGGACTTGTTCTACAACATAGTCATACTATGAGATGAAATTTTTATGTCGAACATGGCTAACTTTTGGAATCTTCCCTTCACTCCCAGAAAAAAACTGGCTTTGAGGCACTGTTCTTTTGTCTTCTATTTTCAAGACAGTTTAGGTTTGTAGAAAAAAAAAGGATATTTAATGATCATTAAAATATTTGTTGCTACTTATAAAGCTAAAATACAAGTTATCGGAAATGTCTTAGTTTTCCTGCTAATTCTGTGGACATTTACAGACATTTTTTAGCAACTCTCAGTTTATTCTAATAATCTTTTCTTATTAATGCATCTCCTCTTTCAGGCCTTCAGTGGTGGCTATTACAGAGGTGGGTTTGAACCCAAAATGACAAAACGAGAAGCAGCATTAATACTAGGTGTAAGGTAAAATAACTTCTAATAATTTTTATATTTTCTACAACTCTAGAGCTATTAGTAAATGTAAGAAAGACCTTCCTTCATTAGGAAGGAATTATTTGTATCATGTCTATTTTAACATCTAAACACTCTCTACAGAATTCCAATGAGAAGACACACTGGCACATAAGCACTTTTAATTCCTTGAAAGATAAATGTGTAACAGATAATAACAATACTCAGTGTTGTTTTCTATAAGTTTTTGTGGCAGAATTCTGCCTTCATTCCCAGATACTTAAACATTCTTTCCAATAAAAGGACTGTTGAAATAAATATTATCAAGCTCTATTAAATTTTTGAGAATTCTAATTTTTCTAAGGAACTGTTTACTTCTGATTCAAAATATTCATCTTGTGTGATAGGGAAGAGGTTCCTAAACAGAGTTTCACACTGTTGTGTTGACTTATTCCAGTTTTGCATCTTTACCAGTAATTGCCCTTTATGGTATGTACAGTTTTTTATGTGATCCAGAAGTAGTCTGAAATAATACCTTTTCCTTTTTAAATTAGCCCTACTGCCAATAAAGGAAAAATAAGAGATGCTCACCGACGAATTATGTTGTTAAATCACCCAGACAAGGGTAAGTAGTCATTAAACTCTTCATAGGCATGTTGTAGTGACTTTGTAATTGTTATTAATGGGATAATTTATATCTAATTCTTGTCTTATAATAAAGGAAGTGCCTAAATCTGTGTGAGCACTGTCTCCCAGGCTGGATCCATTTGTCTTAAAAGAATAAATTCTGAGTGAAAAATTTACTTATACAATAATGAGTAGATATCTAATTACTAGAATTTGGAAGTAGTGATAAGCATTAACAATGTTTTGAGGATCTGCAATTGTGATAAAATTTGATTTCTAATAGTCAAATTCTCCTGGGGTTTGGACTACATTCTTAAAGGAAATATTCAATTTCAGTTAATGAAACCAAAAGTATAATTTTATTTCTTTAGACCTTTGAACTTGAGATTACGTAGTTAGAAACCTATAGAATGTATTTATCACTTTCTGATACACTTCTAAGAAGCTTTAACTGTGCTGAAGTAATTCCTTGGAATGCCAAAACATAGACCATAAAATCTACATTATAGTGCTCAACTCCTTTTATAAGGAGAGGCCTTTCATTAAGAGGGCTTTGAGTTAAAACACAGTTGCAATTTTTTGGTATCTGACTGCATAGTCTCTTTTATGAAATTTAGTTTGTATTAACTGGAAGGCTTCTGACTAAAGTCTAGGGTGGAGCCCATAAATTCACATTTCTACCAGTCTCCTTATTGATGCTGATGCTTGTTGATCTAAGGACCACACTTTGAGAATCACTGCTCCAGCAGATTAGTAGGAAAAAGACTGTATATAACATTGTAAAGGGACAGTAACAGGAAAAGAAAAAATATGAAGGGCAAAAAAAGGATCTAAAGCAAAGTGAGCCCTTTCCAACAAAGCTCAGAAGCCCCTGAGAATTTCAAGGTTTTAAAATAACAGAGTATACTAAATTTCTGTTCATTTATGACTTGTAATCATCAGTATTGGTAGGTAACTTACATTATTTCAAAGTTATGTAAGTCTATATAGGTTTTGTGAAATTCTATTCATCATCAGTTTAAACGTCTTTAAAAGGTGCTGTTTTTGTGAAATCTCACTTCCCATTGGTCAATTATATTGCCATATATGTGGTTATCCAGTTGCAGTATCATAATTATATTTTGGAATACTATTTCTGCTAATTGCATATCTCAGATAAAGCATAAGGATCCTTGAAACAAGAATAGCTTTTCATCAAGCAGAAACTGAGACTCCATATTTTTTCTTTTTTCTTATAGGAGGATCTCCTTATATAGCAGCCAAAATCAATGAAGCTAAAGATTTACTAGACGGTCAAGCTAAAAAATGAAGTAAATGTATGGTGAATTTTAAGTTGTTAGTCACGTATATAAAAACAGCTTTTTGTAATAAAATGTCCCAAAGCTACACATTTTAAAAATGATTTAGCACAAACTATGTTAAAGCCTTGATATACGTTTCTTATTTAAATTTGAAGGTTCTAAATCAAATTATAGAATACTAGAGGCCCGGTGCATGAAATTCGTGCACGGGGTTGTGTGTCACGAAGCCCAGCCTGTACCGTCTCCAATCTGGCACCCCTCGAGGGATGTCCAACTGCCCATTTAGGCCCGATAAACGGGCAGTCAGACATCCCTCTCACAATCCAGGACTGCTGGCTCTCAACTGCTCACCTGTGTGTCTGCCTGATTGCCCCTAACTGCTTCTGCCTGCAAGCCTGATCACCCCCTAACCACTCCCCTGCCAGCCTGATTGATGCTTAACTGCTCCCCTGCCAGCCTGTTTGCCCCTAACTGCCCTCCCCTACAGGCCTGGTCCCCCCCAACTGCTCTCCCCTGCAGGCCTGGGTCCCCCCCCCCCCCAACTGCCCTTCCCTGTAGGCCCGGTCGCCCCCAACTTCCCTCCTCTGCTGGCCTGGTCACCCCTTACTGCCCTCCCCTGCAGGCTTGATTGCCCCCAACTGCCCTCCCTTGCAGGCCTGGTCCCTCCCAACTATGCTCCCCTGCTGGCCCAATTGCCCACAACTGCCCCGCCTTGCAGACCTGGTCCCTCCCAACTGCCCTCCCCTGCTGGCCATCTTGTGGTGGCCATCTTGTGTCCACATGGAGTCATCTTTGACCACTTGGGGACAGCCATGTTGTGTGTTGGAGTGATGGTCAATTTGCATATTATTCTTTCATTAGATAGGAGAGGCCTGGTGCACGGGTGGGGACTAGCTG
Source organism: Plecotus auritus (assembly GCF_963455305.1). Classification (NCBI taxonomy): domain Eukaryota; kingdom Metazoa; phylum Chordata; class Mammalia; order Chiroptera; family Vespertilionidae; genus Plecotus; species Plecotus auritus. The sequence continues at coordinate 188,085,128 of NC_137771.1, forward strand.
GTTTGCCCTGAAGGGTGTCCCAGATCAGGGTGGGGGTTCCCGTGGGGCAGTCTGGGCGAGGGGCCTATGGTGGTTTGCAGGCCAGCCACACCCCCCGGTGACGCAAGCGGAGGCCCTGGTATCTGGGATTTATTTATCTTCTACTAGAGGCCCGTTGCACGAAGATTCGTGCAATAGGCCTTCCTTCCCCTGGCTGCTGGCACTGGTTTTCCTCCGGCACCCGGGAATCAGGCCTTCGCTCTGGCCGGAGTGCCGCTCCTGTAGCTCCCTTCGTCCCCCCCCGCCCATACCCTCATAGCAGGTGTCCTGTCCTGCCCTGCTGCTCCTCGCCTGCATGTGTGCTGTCCAGAGGCCCGGAGCGGCTGGGGGGTGGGGCCGCTTCCATCTTTGTCAGGTTAATTTGTATACTCACTCCTGATTGGCTGGTGGGCCGTGAAGTAATGGTCAATTTGCATGTTTCTCTTTTATTGGTGTAGATAATTGAAACTTTGTAGCCTTAAGCGGAGGCCAAGACAGACCAGGGCTGTGGAAACTTGGCTTCCTCCATCGCCGGGGGCAACTCAAGCCTCCTGCTCTCTCCAGCTCCGTGGCTGCCACCATTTTTGTTGGGATTTATTTATCTTCCATAATTGAAACTTTGTAGCCTTAAGCGGAGGCCAAGGCAGGCCAGGCAGAAAGCTTGGCTTCCTCCATTGCCAGGGAAACCCAAGCCTCCTGCTCTCTCCATGGCTGCAGCCATCTTGGTTGGGTTAATTTTCATACTTGCACCTGATTGGCTGATGGGTGTAGCTTGTGGTTGTAGCGAAGGTACTGTCAATTTGCATATTACTCTTTTATTAGATAGGATTTGGAAATTAATGCTCAATAATTATGGATTCATACCATTTGAATAGAAATACTGTTCTATCATTAATCATTTAGTAAATAATTTGGTATTTACTTCAAGGCAAAGTGTACATGAAAGTCTGCTCTCAAGGATCCCCAATCTGATGAGACCCATACACTAGTAATTAAAATGCAATATGGTACATATTATGATGGAATTAGTACAGGTTGTTATAGTAGTTAGGAGGAAAGATTTTCAAGGTACAGAGAGCTGGTTCAGTTGCTTAAGACTGTGAATTTAAAAGTGAGTTTAGCCACAACTTTGACTTAAAAAAATTGATGTCATGTATATCATGGGCAGAATTCAGATTTCCTACATTAAAAACTCGATAAAAGAGGAGTGTCGTTTCTAATCAAGAAAATATTTTCAGTGTATTCAGCTAGCGTCTTTAAGAAACTGACCATTCGTAAAAATAATTTTTATATAATCAAGTTTTGCATTTGTTGTGATCAAGCTTAAACACGATTAACTAAACAGATGCCCTGATATCAAAATACTTACCTTGGACTCTGAGAATTTATACAGTGATATATTTAATCTAGAGGCCTGGTGCATGAAATTTGTGCACTGGGGGAGGAGGGTATTGTCCCTCAGTCCAGCCTGTGCCCTCTCACAGTCCAGGACTCCTCGCTCCTTACCTCCCGCCTGCAGAGGAGGCAGGAGAGGCTCCCACCATCACTGTTGCGCTTGACAAGCCTTGAGCTTGGCTTCTGGCTGAGTGGTGCTCCCCCTGTGGGAGCACACTGACCTCCTGCATTGAGCATCTGCCCCGTGGTGGTCGGTGCACATCATAGCAACCAGTCTTTCTGGTCGTTCCCCCATAATGGTTGCTTAGGCTTTTATTATATAGACTAGAGGCCTGGTGCACGAAATTCATGCACTGGGGGGGGGGCGGGTTGTCCCTCAGCCCAGCTGGCACCCTCTCCAACCTGGGACCCCTTGGGGGATGTCTGACTGCCAGTTTGGGCCAGATTCCACAGAGATCGGGACTAAACCGGCAGTCACAATCAGGGACTGCTGGCTCCTAACAGCTCACCTGCCTGCCTGCCTGATTGCCCCTAACCGCTTCTGCCTGTATGCCTGATCACTTCCTAACCGCTCCCCTGCCAGCCTAACACCTAACAGCTACCCTGCTGGCCCAACTGCCCTCCCCTGCCAGCCTGATCTCACCCCCAATTGCCCTCCCCTGCTGGCCTGATCTTGCCCCCAACTGCCTTCCCCTGCTGGCCTGATGGCCCCCAACTGCCCTCCCCTGCCGGCCTGATGGCCTCCAACTGCCCTCACCTGTAGGCCTGTTCCACCCCCCAACTGCCTTCCTCTGTCGGCCTGATCGCCCCCAACTGCCCTCCCCTGCCAGCCTGATCTTGCCAACGGCCCTCCCCTGCCGGCCTGATCTTGCCAACGGCCCTCCCCTGCCGGCCTGATCTTGCCCCTAACTGCCAGCCTGATCGCCCCCAACTGCCCTCCCCTGTCAGCCTGATCTCGCCAATGGCCCTCCCCTGCCGGCCTGGTCCCCCACTACTGCCCTCCTCTGCCGGTCTGATCTCTTCCCCAACTGCCCTCCCCTGCCGGCCTGATCGCCCCTAACTGCCCTCCCCTGCCTGCCCTCCCCTGCAAGCCTGATCTTGCCCCCAACTGCCCTCCTCTGCCGGCCAATTTGGTTCTGATTGGCTGGTTTCTATGCCAGTTAGCATTTCTCAGCCTACCAACAGGGCCTTATCAGAAAGGTGGGGCTGATCAGCAGCCCTGGTCAGGGCCTGGAGAGAAATGGAGGCACGGCTGCTAACCAGGCCTGGAGCTAAAGAGAGAGGCAAGTGCTGATCAACAGCTGCCACAGAGGCTACGGATCAGACTCTGCTTCTCTCTTCAGGCCTCTCTCTGGGCCCGATTTGCAGCTCCCTCAGCAGTCAGTGCTGGGTCACCGTGACTGCAGGACTGACAGTGGTTGAGCCTCCCGGTCGTTGCGGATGTGATGGACCCAGGTGGGTGGGGTCCTTCAGCCCGGCCTGCATTCTCAGACCCCTCGGGGGATGTCCAACTGCCTAAATTGGCAGTCGGACATCCCTCTTGCAATCCAGGACCACTGGCTCCTAACTGCTCACCTGCCTGCATGCCTGATGCCCCTAACTGCCTCTGGCCCCACACCCAGGACCCAGGCTTCTCCCCTCTGGCTGGTCACAGGCACTCGGAACCCAGGTGGCTTCTGTGACTTGGGACCAGGACTGCAGGAGGCTTCACCCGGGCCGGGCCCTGGCTTTTATCTGGAAGGACATCTTGTCGATCTGGTCTAACTAGCATTTTACCCTTTTATTAGTACAGATGACATTTGAGGGCAAATGGCTATTGGTCTAACATATGTAATAACGTTAACCAAAGGACTTCTATATTAACACCCAAGGGAAATAGCTAGTCTGTGGTCTCTAGAAGTACTTACGTTTAGCTTTAAGATAATAATGTATGCTACCTACCATCTAAATTAAGTCATCTTAAAGTTCTTATTAATGGAGAATATAAACTTTCAAGGTCAAAATAATGGAGGTAATATTTAGTGTTGGAATGTGTTTAGGGGAATTTCAAAGTTGGGGTATATCTGCTTTTGGTTTATTTTCCATCTTGTTTAAAATCTAATCAAGTATTTGTTATTTCTTAAGAGTATAATAAGGCAGCCATGGCTTTTTGTGTAGGATAAATCTTTTGTTACTCCCAGAGGGGTTATGAAAGTACAGTTGATTTGTTATTTGTAGTAGCTATGTTCTAGAAAGTCACTAAAAATAATGAAACATTGTTCCTAGGGGAAATACTGGTTCCTAGTAAGCCTCTAGTCACATTTTAGTCAACCAGTTAATGTAAAACCTTGTTTTGTGTGTGTGTTTAAAGACACCTTATGTGATATATTGTTGATTCCTTAACATTTAACTCACAGCCAATACCACTCATGGAGGTATATCAGTTTTCTTGTGTTTGGCAACATTAGGCAGCACTTCCCTAAGCTTGGGTGTCATCTTAAACAGGGAAATCACCAATAAAAAACACAAAGATTGAAAAAAATTAGGCACTAAGGCATTAAAAGAATACTTGTTCACAGTATGAAAACAAGGCTTTTTGTGTGTATCAGGTGTTTCAAAATTTTCACCACTCTGCGTGTCCACAAATGACCAGGGAAGCACATCAAGTGTTGATTTTGGGGTAACAAATTTTAGTGAGTAGGTGAATGTGCAAATGAGGAATCTGCTAGTAATGAGAATCAACTATATTTTGGATTGCTAACCCTTTATTTCAAACCTTTGGACTACTAAAAAAAAAAAAAGTTTCTAGGACCAAGAGCTTTAAAGAGTATCAATTAAAATTTAAACGCAAATTTTTAAAAGACAAGTATAAAGTGTAATAATATGCCAACAGGCAATCAAGCATGAACTGTAAAAAGGAAAACTTCATATAGTAGGTATATGCCTTTTGAGTAATGTAAATAGCATACCTGTTTTAAGACAAGTATTAAGACAGTAGGAACCACTTTAATACTAAGAACAGCACGTTTTTCTTTCATATCAGCCAGCTTTGTTTTCTCTATACTTACCTTTATCAAGTAGAAGAATCCATATTTCATTGAAGGCTATTAGGCAAACCTCTACTTTTTTTCTTGGGGGAATAGTGTCATCTACGTAGGCTCTAGATCAGCGGTCGCCAACCAGTGGTCCATGGACCAGTAGTGGTCCGTGAAGTCCAAAGGTTGGCAACCACTGGTCCACGGACAGAAGTCCGGAAGGTTGGCGACTACTGCTCTAGATTATATCGGGTAAACTGATGGAAGTATAATCTGTATCTTTTTAATGGTGTTTTCTTACAAAAATTTGATGTGAAATATTAACATTAGCTACTTACAATGAGCCAGCATTTTCCCAGTAAAGGTCCTCACCTAAAGTCCTCGAGAAGTTCCCCAACTTTTAATTGAAACAAAACTAATTTTACCATAGGCTATTGATATAAACAAGAGTTGAGTTCCTGTTGCATCTTATCACTATAACATTAAACCAAACATTAAGGACCTACTGTACCCCAAAAGTACTTTAGTACATTTTAGAAGTAAGGAAAGTGAAGTTTAGTGAGGTTAAGTAACTTGCCCCAAAAGCAGCATGCTGAGAACGCTGATTTTTCTCAAGGTTCCATGCTGTTAAACCTCAGCAGTGTGGTACCTTTCACAAATCTGATAACCCAGATGTTTTCCTTGGTATTAGAGAGGTGAGTCTGATACTTGTCATTACACATCTAGCTTGGGGCCTTTTTGTAAGATGGTATTAAGGGGAGGAAGGAATACTTAGTTGAGTACAACACTAACAAGAATAAGAGGTGCAGGGTTCGAGTCAAACTTCTGCAATAATAGGCAGGCAACTTTGAGCAAGCCATCTGTGTGCTTAAGGCTCTGCTTCCTCATCTGTTAAGAGGAAAAAAAATAATGGCCAACTTGAAAAGTATGAGGATCCCCCCACATTTTATGGATAGGGAAAAAGCCAGAGTAAATATTTGAGGTAACACAGCTAGCAAAACTATAATTAAGCCCTTAAGTATCTACTCTGATTGTGTTCATTAGTAATTTGGTTCTTAATAGATATTTTAGCCTTCACTGGGCCTCTGCATTGACATTAGATGACCCCTGCATTACACTTTTTATAAAAACTGGTGTTGAAAGTGGGTTGTAATGAAGTGGTCCTCAAATATAAATCTTTTCCCACTCCTAGAATTTCAAGCAAATTCTTTGCCTTCAAGTATTTTCCAAATAATGGGTACCTATAGAAGCATTTAATAAGAAAAAGTTGAGTTATTCCAGAAGACTCAAACCATTCAACAAACAGTTGAGAACTTACATGAAAATACTTGTATTCCACCTATTTTCATGTAACATTATTTAGAATGCTAGTTTTTTTGGTTATATAAAAAACCCTGAATTGAAGGTAACCTTGGGTACCAGGAAACTTAAATGCTTATAAGCTGCTCTGTGTTACTGTTCAGAGTGCTGTATATCTGCTTGGAGCCAACTGTTGCCTTAGCAACAGCATATAGGAAGGAAGAGCTTCTATCCTGTGTTACTTATTATTCCTCACCCAATGAAGACATAGTCTGGTGTTAAGGTATAATCTGGAACATGTTAACACTTGCTGTTACCTTAGTGGTGTCAATTAATGGAATTTCAAATATAATACTTATGTGACATTTTTCTTAACCTGAAAACAGCAAGTTGAAAAATGGAGCTCAAAGAAGTTGAGGCATAAGCTCCAGGTAACAATTAAGTATAAAATGATTTTACCAGAAAAAGTATAAAAAAATTTTTGTAATAGTCTCTAAAGTAGAAAATAGTTACATTTGACAATAAAATAACAAGGGTATAAAACATTCAGAAAATATCCCTGTGATTTTATTCCCTAAAAAATCCTTTCAATCCCTGAAACACTAATACTGGAACTGCATGACTGGGAATGTCAGCGAAAAATAATTTTGACCTTGCTTTTGATAGCCTTTAGATTGCATACCAGCATAGTTGGAAATGTCTGGGATGGACACATAAAAAACACCATTTTAATTTGCTATACTAATTATTGAGAGTACTTGGGAAAATGGTTAAGTGTCACACATATGAATAGACTAGTCACACATATGAATAAACTCAAGTTACATTCATATTGGAAAAAAACTTAGGAGATTAGGTAGTCCAGCCCTTTCTAAGATGAAATACAGAAAAAGTTAGAAGACAGTAAATCCCATTCTGTACTTACATATACAGCATCTTTTCAAACTCTCAAAGAAATAGGTAAGCAAACTGACAGAATTCCTCTTATAAAAAGCTGCATTATAGTTTATCAAGAAGCATCATTATGCACCATATTTTGTTACTTGAAATAATAATGCAGATGAATCAGACTATGAAGTGTTCCACTAATAACCCTTTTTAAAGACAAAATTAATACATATTTCCTTATAAGGTTATACTAGTATGTACCACTGTCATCCAGGAATTTGGGGTTTTGATTAGACTACTCTTGATTGGATTTCTAGAGTAAATGATTATACTTAACCACTTGTCAAAAGTTTAGGTTTATCATGGATTATAAGTTACTACTATGCATTCAAGCGCACATCCTAATAAAGAACTAAAATTTTAAAAATAAGGGTCAACAAATGCCAGATAACCTTATAAAAGGGTACAGGGGATCCAAACCATAATAGTAAAGATAGGAAGACTGAATGGAACTTCACAACATCCTTTTTTTGGCCTTTAATAATTTTGTCAAACCTACAGATAACCAGTTCACGTTCCTGGAGGTCTTCTAGAAAAATTAGAGTGTAAAAGTAACTTTCCTTTACACACCCAATCATCTGACATAGGACTTAATGCATTATGGCCAGTTTTCTATTCATCTGTCCTTAGAGTGAGCTCATTGTAGGCACAGCCTATGAGAATGGTATCTTTTAACCTCAAAAAAACAAAACAAAAAAGCTGTAAATCTATTTACAGAGGACACAAATGATACTATTTCCCAATCTAACTGCAACATTCAGTTAACATGCCAACTTTGCAAAAGACCCTTCTTCGGTTAAACACTAGACTCTTGGCTATAAAAATACCAGACATAAAGGTGATGGATCACAGCCAAAAGAATGGCTGAAATAGAGATCCATAATACAAGAGTAAACCACCAGTTACTTTTGCCTCCTTTCTCACTAGTTTAGCGTTTCCCTGTTCTTTGTGCTTGCCTATACATAAGTTTTCCCTGTTCTTTAGTTTGCTTGCCTATACCTGTACTTTTTAAAAAAAAAAAAAAAACATTTAAACAACCTTCCTTAGGCTTATCTTCAGCAATGTCTCAGGTAAGTTTCCATAAAGTCACCAGCAGTTTGATGTGCTATTTCCCTTAACTTCACATTAAAAAAGGTAATGCCAAACCCATGAATCCTAGGCTTTCCAAGGTTTTGGGAAAAGCAGACCATTTTTGCCTCCACATAATCTCAGCTCCCACTTCATGATTTAGTTCAGATTTCACGTGTGCTGGCACAGTATTTGAGCTGCACAAGACCTTTAGAATAGTTTCTTGCTTGAGTATCGGTTTAATGTGAATAGTTAAGTTCTCCCATAGCAACCAACATCTAATTTAATAGCCTAAAAAGATGCACCCCTCTCAAAATAAGTTTGGAATGCTACCTGAACCAACAATGGTTCTCTTTGGTGAGTGGGCTTTTCATTTCTGAACCTGAGCATGTACTATTTACCCCCCGAAAAGCCTATCAGGATTCTTTAACACATATATTTTTAAAGGACAAAACATTGGGTTTAGTCACTTATGATGAAATCTTATTACCTATTTCCTTGAACATGGTTATCAGTTCTACTCTAAAGCACTGCTTAGGCTAGCTATACCCACTTTTTAAGGTGGTCTCATCTTTCTTCCTTTCCCATGGAAACAATCTTTATGGAAGGACTTTAGTAAATCTGTTCTACGTGAAAGAAAATGAAAAATCTTCCAACAATTTTACTTGTTTCTAACAGTGATGGATAAAAATACATTTGTGGGTAAATGTTTAAAAACTAGGATATGAAATTACTTCATATTGCTATTTAATGTGCAAGGACCGACTATTCACAACACACCTTACTTTAAAAAATCTGTTAGGGTTTTATAAAAGAGCACTTAGTAACTTCACATCTTATCCTCAACAATAGGTTTAAGTGCTAGGGTTATGTACACTGACCTGGCAATTACTACAATTTTAACTATACCCTGAATTCTCCTTCAACACTTATAAACTAAAAGTACATTTTTATGCACATAAAAAATTAACACAAGTTATGCACATAAAAACAAGACACCAAATGACAAAAAGGGCTTTCTTGCTCAGTGATCTACAGAATATTGTGGAGCCAAACTTTCCCATAAATCCACCAATTGTTGTATATGACCTCACAGTTAGCTTCATAAATTGTTACTTTTTACAGCACACTTAGTGTGAAAGTCTTCATCTTCCTAAATTAAGCCTTCTGGCTAAAATACATACAAAAAATACAATCATTCATATGAGAATCTTCAAAACTATTTCCATGAGAATCAAAAATCAAGCCAGTGGCTTATTCCATATTTTAAAATTGTTCATACTTCTTTATAAAAATAATTTTAAATAAAGGCAAAAAATTCTAGATTTTACCCCACTGCCCTCCAAATTTCTTTGATTACAATTTTATGTTCCAAAGGTTTTCCTAAATCAAATGTATGATTCAATTCCCTAAGCTATTCTATTCTAACAGATTAAATTTTAATTGCTAAGACTTCAGAGGATTCATCACAAAATGATTAACTGACCAATTAATAGTTTGGTATTATTTATGAGCAAGTATAAATGCTTTTTAAAAAGCAATCAGGATACTATTCTAGGCCTCTAAGTAGCTCCAACTACTTTGCAACAGTGGGTATAAAAAGTAGAAAGTTAAAAATCAGCAAATGGAAGATCAAAGTTTATTTACTACCTGCATACAAAAACATATTGCACATCAAACAACCAAAATAAAAAAAAAAAAAAGGAAAAAGAAAAACGGGGGGGAAAAGAAAAAAAATAAGAAAAGGAAAAGATATTCTACTGAAGACTAACATGTAATTTATACAGAATAAACCTTCTGGAAAGTGATCTTTTTCAGTAGTTCAGGTTATGTCTGAATGGACATGACTAATTCACCTTAGTGTTTTAACTAAAGCTATGTTTGATTTTTAAATACTGTACACTTTAATAAATAAACCAAACAAAGCCTCAATATAGAACAGTCACTGCCAATATCACCCAGTGTCCCTGCAGATGAGAGTTTAACAAATGTATTCCAGTGGTCTGCAGATTTTCCTCTACATACAGCATTTTAAACACACATCAAAACAGACCAGTTTCCAGACTAAACTAATGAAGAAATTACAATTCAGTGCAAAATATTTTAGACTGCATTTCAACTCTAGTTTTCCTCAGGTGAAGAAGTGGTTGCATATTAAAAATGTAACAAAAGCAGCTAATGCTTTCATAAAGAATATTATGTCAGGGATCCCACCCCACCCACCTCCCCCCATCTCTGCCATATTTTGAAAACAAAATAACATTTCCTATAGCCAGCAACTTTTTTTAATGTTACATATACTATTCTCAAGGCACATCTGATGATATATTTTATAACACAGTAGGTGTCAAAGTATGTTTAACATATGATTTCTTCAGGATCCCTCCCCTTTCTGAATTCCAAATGGAGGAACTGAAAGTGCGATGTAAAGACTGGCGATCCATATTCTATCTTTGGCAAGCTGTACAAGCACTATTGTAAAATGTAATGTAAAAGAACTGTAAACTAGGAACTTCTTCAGTTTATGAAACACCATTCAGGACTGCTGCTTCTTGAGTGTTTTCTTCTTTTAAGGTATTAATCTTTTCTTCTCCTGGAGTACGCTGTAGCTTAGAAATTTCATCGCCAGAAGCACTAGTTGGGCCATTTATTGCCTTTTCTGAAGGACCATGCTCTTCAATCACATCTTTTGCCTGCCAAAGGGAGACAACTTTTTCAACTTCTTTATAAATAAAATCTATAGCTGAGGAGGAAAATAGCTACATAAACAATAATTAGCTAATAAATAATTTGAATTTGATACAATGGATCAAATAATTCAAATATTCTTAAAGTTCAAAACAAATACCAATATACTCTACCTCTCTGGGTATTTCAACTCTTTGTTTCTAGTACCTAGAGGTACCTAGATTACTGAATATGTAATATGTACTTGATTACTGAAAATTTGTACCTAATTTTATTTTAACCAGTTGAAAGCTCACCATGTAAAAGATATAGTTAATACCCTAAGTAAAGCAAATAATCGCCTATTTTACTCACCTTTTTAAAAACTCAGTTACATATAAATCCTTTAAAGCATTAAAAGAATTGAAACTTAAAGGTCTAGATCCATCACTGAGAAGAGATATGTAGCCTATTGCTCCCTAAATTAAGCAATAGTCTTTATGCCCAATATCTTTGGGCAGACTGAGCTTTACAAATGCTATTTAGAGTTCTAACGGAAAAGTATTTCAGGCTCAAGCATGCATTCTATCTTCAGTTACCTGGGCCAACAACAAACTCAATAGTAATCTTTAACTAAAATAGTATTTGTTTAGTTGGGGGGAACAAGCGATCATACAGAAAGTTAAGTAAAAATAGCGCTAAACCATACCGGGGGGGAAAAAAAAGCAACAAAACCTACAGTTTAAATTCTCCTTACCATTTCTTTCTTGTTTTTAGCCAAAGTTTCCCTTGGGAGGTTTCTTTGTCTGCTCTGAGACTCAGCTCTAGAAATATAATCTGCAACTGTGACTGTTGAAGATGAGAAAAAAATTACAGGTGTTGAAAATATGTTTAAAGTTTATTTATGGATAAAGAGTAATTTTACTTTTAAAATAAACTAATGGTGGGTTACCCAATTTCAAGTTTTTCTTAAGCTGGGTAACACCTCCAACCAAAAACAGCTTGAAAAATGTGCCTGCAACTTAGCAATAACAATAAAAAGTTTTAAGCTGGAGATCGAGGAAGCCTAGATTAATGTCCTCTTTCACAGGAATCCAGCCATTTGCTTCCGGTTGAGTCTATGGCTGTGGCATAAGTTTGATACAGAAATCCACAACCAAGAATAGAAAAGCAGTATTCTAAGCCCAGACAGTACTTGGGGGGAAAAATGGGGCAAGTTTGGTATAAATCATGGGGTGGTGTACTTTAATTTGAAAATTTCATAAAAGATGTAAAAAGTTACTCAAATATTAGCTCTCTTATTTTTTAAAAAACACAAGAAATCCAAGTGTGGTATTTTATAGTTCTTTTTAAACATTCCACACTAGAAACCATTCTGAGTGATCAACAATAAAAAACTACAAAGCAAACTAAAGATGACAGAAAGCCACCCTAAAAATGTAAACACTGATCATGGTGAGAGAAAGGCCACCATAAATTTACTAACCACTCCCTCCTCACTTTGCCAATCTTTCAATCTTTTGAGGGACTAATTGAGGTGTGCGTGTGTGTTTGCAAGTAGGTGGATGGCAGCAGTGATCTAGGGAAAAGATTAATCCAACCTCACGTCCTACTTACTGCCAACCCAGTGCCACAATTGACCTCTTGTCTACAGGTACTCTGGGCTAGTCCAACTTCATGTCTCAATCCTCTCTCTCTGAAGGCTTGCAACTTAGAATTCACATATTTGAAGTAACAAAATAATCATTCTCTTTCTTTGGAAGAATTATTTTCTATCAGAAACTGGTGAAGAAAAATCCCTGATTATGTGAAATATAGTGTATTTTAAATTATGGGAGCAAATTAATTATGTAAAGAATGAAAAATCAAGTAAATGTCTAATTAGTCACTAGTTAGGAGGAGAATTGGTTCATCGGTTTCAAATTTTATGAAAATAAATCATTTTGATGTAATATAAAACTGCATTTATTTACAATTCATTTTTTCTTAATCATAAATTGACATGCTAATACTTTTATAAGATCCAAGAACTGTCTAAAAGTATTAGATGAATTTTTTAAAAGCTCAAAGAAACAACGTAATTCAGAACTAATACATATCATTTATTAGAAATACCACTAAAGATGTTTCTTGTCTAAAACTGCTTCTTCCAAATTAGAAGAAACTCAGTGTACTCATTTTGGAGCTTTAAAAATAATTTAAATTCACTGTTAATGATTTATAAATACATTTAACAATGGTTTCCAAAATTGGGGAGGGGGATACTATCAAATCCACTTCACTGTTATGTCTACGTACCTGGTGATAAAACCATTCTAGGAATTATTCTAATTTGGGAAGCACCTTAATAATTAAATCCATTATGTTTCTATAATTCAGTCCTCAGTGATACTTGAAGAACTCATCTACTTGGAAACCCTGACAATTAGGTACAGACATAGAATAATATACTTTAATATAGTTTATCAATTAAGTTAAGAGGCACTTAGTTGGAAAGGTAAAAACTTACCAGTGCCCCTCCTTTCCCATAAGGGGAGGTAAAACCAAAACAAATTCAGTTGATTAAAAAAAACAAACAAAACCCCTATCTATAGTCAGTCTTTAAAATACAAGCCACTTAGAAGTTCAATACAGATTAATACATATTTAAAACATCTAGGAAAAAAAAAAAACCCAGGCAATTTGTGCAACGTAATTTGGACTCTAGAATTTCCTCTTAGAGGTCCAAGTTAATCAACTGGACACCACTGTATTGTCACATTCTTAGTAAAGAATATTCACTGTTTAATTAACATTAAGGACAAGAAATTTTAAGCAAATGGGAACACATTAAATAATTGTGTGTTTAAAAGAATGTTGATATTCTTTAGATAGAGGCTGCTTTCCTAGAACTGCTGCAGGGCAATGAGAAAATGTGTGCTTGTTCTATCTTATTTTGAGTTTTGGGTTTGTTTGTTTTTTTAGGGGGGAATGAAGAGGGAGTAGGGCAGGAATAGGCTAGGGAAAGCAAAGAATTCTAAAGATGAAAAGCAGTTTTCCAAAGAACAGAGTAAAATAAGAATAAATGCAATATGGAACACAAGTTATTAAAAATTCCAAATTACTCGTTTCAATTAATACCATGCAGAAATCTCTGCCTCTTCGTTAACAAAACCACTACATTATTCCTTTTATGTCCATTGACTTAGTAATAAATCACCATCCATTTAGTTAATAAATTACATTGTAATTTATCCTATGATAAGCTCCCATACTGATAGCTTGAATTTTCTTATAAAGTATGGCCAGATACTATATTCACTGCTGTGCCAGCTTAAAAAAAATGAAATACGATTTCTTGATCTAAAACATCTCTAACACTAAAGGCAGTGACTAAAGATGAAAGGGGAAAACAAATATTTTCTGGTAACTTTCTATCTTTGACAATATTTAATTCCTTTTAAATTTACAAATATCTTTAAAGCATAAATTTTTTTTTTCAAGAATAGGAACTAATAGCCTTAATGGGTTTTCCCAAATGTCTCTATAATCACTTAACTTAAAATACTAAATGGAATTTATATTTCTTAGTTGGGGAAAACACATGAAAGAATTTGCTCTGGAAAGAATGCAAAATTGATTAGTTTAAAAGGGGTTTATTTGTGAATATACATGTGATTCTCTTACACAGGAAATGGGATTATGTTCAAAATAATATAGACACAACAAGTTTTCTTTGAAGTTACTAAAACATGACTACTTAAAAATTAACATTCTAAAGCTAATAAGTAAGTACTATTAATTTGAATAGTTAGTAGGTGTAGGGAAAAAACATCACACTACAATAAACAAAAACATAACATGCATTCCTCTTATTAGGAAAAAGACATTTTCAAGTATTTTTCTCATTTACACTTTTTTAAAAAAATGTGGGTATTATAAAATTCCCACAAAAATGAGGTGCTAATGCAGATAAGAGTAAGCAGGCACCATGCAAAAGCTCTCCAGTTTTGCCAATCAACCTCAATCATAATCTAACAACATAGTCCCCTGGGATGGCAGGCCCCAACTCAAGTGTGAGGAATCTGCCAAGTGGACAAAATAATGGCCTTCTCAACAGTATTTCCAAGAAAAAAATTGAGTCATATTAGTTCAATTAGACAGGTTACTAAACATTTACGGTGTCAAGGAAGAATGCATTTACTTAAGAGTAGTAGTCTTATTAGTTGAGTAAACAATTTATGCAATGCACATCTTGAATATATATGCACACGTGTATATGTAAGTATAATATATTTAGAAAGCAGACACATGACATTTTTTTTTTCATGCTTATGACCTGGTGTTGTCAACAGGTCCACTCAAGTTACCTGGCTGTCTATCTTCTGCCTGACCCCTGAAACGACGCCTGCGGCTACGATTGCGTCGCTGGGGTTTTTTTTCACTATCATCTGTAATTGCAAAATTTACCATGAACTATTCTGATAAAAACAAAACAAGACAAAAACTTTGTTCCTTCAAAGATTCAAGGAAAGGGAAAGAGAAACTTTCAGTTAAATAGGGAAGACAAAACATAAATTACTGACAGGAAAATAACTTTTGTAGTTTTAAGCATTCCAAATAGATTTACAAAATGGAATTATCATCTGGAAAATAAGAGGGTTTTAACTCTTAATTAAACAAACTTTCAGACTTAATTTTTAAAATGCCATCATTCAGGGAGATCAAACTTTTCCTCTCCAATACAGTTTATTTATTAACCAAAGTTAATGACAGTTTAGCCCTTTGCAAATTAATGCCTATTCAATATACACATTTTCATTAGTGTCATTTATAGTAATGTTTAAAGAGGTAAGCTGAAAGCACAATTTTGGTTTAGGTACAATAAGAGTATTAAGTGCCTTGCAGTTTGTATATTTGTGTTATGCAATGGCATCAAAGGGCACTTTAATAAACCCTCTCAGTTTCAAATAATTTGACTATATAAATCTGAAAACTGGATATTTAAGATAGATACAAAGCTATCTACTTTGAAAAAGCACTAAAAACTCCAATTTTCAAATTGCATATTTTTGGGTTTTGTTTTTTTATGTGAAAAAAGCATAATACATTAACAGTATTATACAATACATATCTTTTCCCTAAGTGCTTACATACCTAGCCCATTTTCATTAACTGAAGCTGTATCAGATTCAGTCATTCCATCCATCAGAACAGCATCTTCATCAGTCCTTCGTCTACGAGACCGCCTACGACGGTTAGTACTGTGATGAGATTCGCTGGCATCAGTGTCTGCAGTCTGATCTGATTCTGTATTATCAAGTAAGCTGTATGGATTGCTGTCTGGATCTTTGAGCACTATATGCATGTCAGAGGCAAGAAATATTCGTTTAAGAGAGCTGCAGTTAATAGGAATGTTTTGATCTATATTAAGCTATATTAATTAATAATTAAGAAACTTGAATTTTCCCCCAATAAAAATATATTTTGTCTTCAAATGTTTTCTTTATCACTATTTTACCTGGAAAGTACTAAAGATAAAAAAACTTGAAATGGCAATGAAAAATTAAAGCAAAAGATGAGCAGACACCTCAGCTTCCTACTGTTTCACTTTGACTTGTTTTGAAAATGTTAGGATGTATATAGCACATTATACATGCTATTTCTGACATTCACATTCCTAGCTAAACCTGACCAGAGGTTAGAAAAATAAAAACAAGGAAAAATAAATATTCAGCTATTATGAATTAATTTGTAGAAAGAGTTTTTGTCACCTTTACTGAGTTCGAGGTGACTGTTGCTTCTTTTTGCTAATATTAATGGACTATTTCCAAATAATACTCAACACCTGCACTCCACGACTTACCAGAAATCCGTTACTATAAACTGAAGCAATCAAAACAAGTCTACACAAACACAAAGAAAAAAAAAACTAAAAAGTTGAAATTCTAACTGGTTATAGCAAAATGTGGAAATGAGTGTTGACTAGTACTCCCATCTCTACAAACAAAAAGTGAAGGTGGGATAAGGTGGGGTGAGGGTGGGAAAAGTAAAGTTTTAAGATATAATTTGTAAGAAAAAAATGCCCATCTTACCTATGTGCATTTACTGCCTCCACCAATCAAATTATAGAAGAAATTCACCTAATCACGACTTTTCATTTCTAAGTTTCCTTTGGTAACAGCTAGCAAGCTAGCATCTTTGCAAAAGACACTAAGTTTATCCATTAATCATAAACACTAAGTACATTTATTTTGCAATTCAGCATATTATAATATAAACCTTGGTAATAGTGAACAATGTAGTAATATATAAAAACTATTTATCTGAAAGCCTATAAACTACATTTTAGGTATTAAAGAGCTTCACTGGAACTAGAGAGTACCTTTCAAAAGTCCCTAAATTTTGTGATTTGTTCCAGTTTTTTCTAACTTGTAAGCACATCTGGTATATATTTAATTTTATATACACACACACACACACACACACACACACACACACACACACACACATATGTATATATATAAATATATAGTTGTATAACATTTAAAATACTATATAAACTTTCTTAGGGCATTGTATAACATTAAGAGTGGTTTTCTTAAAGTGGTTTTCAATACGTTATGGTTATTTCCCTGATATAATCTAGTCCAAGTATCCCTGACAATTCTCCCCCCAGCCCTATTATGCTAAGCAAAAACATTCTGGAAACTCTACAACTCCACTGAAGTTATAGCATTTAAAATCTTCAAAAACACATGAGTAAAAAGTTGCTTGCACACCTCAAATCTCAGTCTTCTGAACATTTCTCTTTACAGCTTAATTCCTCAAACAGTAAAATAATTTAAAAATATTTAAATTGACTACACAATTTTTTCCTGTTCCCAAAGTAGTGCTTAGTGTAGCAAAAAATGCTTTTCAGTTACTTTTCAATATTAAGTACACAAAGGAATTTAGATCTTTCTGACCATAAGAATTCTCTGGGTCTGTCTGGTCAACAAATACGTTAACAATCAAAAGTTCTAGAGAAAAAAACACTCTAATTACATAAGCCCCTCAAAATTGAAGGGATAAACATCTGACCATTTTTCTGACCCAAATATTCTAGTTAACCTTCACTGATAAAACACTCTAAGGGCTTTTCCTTATACTGTTATGTTGTATTATTTTCCTCAGTGAGTAGCAAGAGAAACTTCCAAAAATCAGTGGCCCCGGAAAATAAACTAATTTGTATAAAGTCACAATGTTTACAAAGAAAGGATGCTGACATAGTATATAAAAGACTACCAGAACTGATGGAGGATTTGCCACCACGTGGTCCACCACGACCTCGACCCCCTGAGACACTCCGGCCTCTTCCTCCTGGGCGTCTCCTACTGTCACGTTGATGTCGGCTCTCTCGATCGTCTTCTCCTGCCAATGACCAATCACTCAGCTCGTCTTTACGCTCAGATTCTGTTTCAGAGGGGTTAGACAGCTCAGAGTTTGTACCTTGGGAAAGAAGAGAACATAAACCAATTTTTTATAGGAATGAAAGAAAAATTTAAAATTTCCTGCAAATCATTGTTTAAATAACTGCTATTTGGCTGCTTCAAAAACACTAAATGAAAACACTGATTTCAAAATTTCTTAACTAATAAATAAATATTAATATTATACTAATAATATAGTATCTACTCTTCAGAAGTTAAAACCTGAATTGTTTTACAGCCAATAGAATAGAATATTACAGAAAACATATAAAACATTACATATACAAATATAAAAATGCACTAAATGGGAAAATATTTTTAAAATTTTGCCCATTTTTAGGTTTAATATCAAATTAGTAAATATAACTGCTACCCAATATTTAAAAGCAACTTCAATTATATTTAGAAAAATAAAGTTATATAGTGTATTTTACCATTTTTTTTCACATTTTAATATCTCTGAAATCAGGATGTTTCTGATAACTAATGGTCTTTTTAAAACTGGGAGTGTATTTTTAGTGGCTGTACATAAAATAGCTGTTTTATGAGCAAGTGTCTTAAATTAGAATACAGTATTTAAAATTACTGAACAAATTTTAAGAGGGTTATTCTGAGAAAAGACAACTTCAAACCAACAACAGAATTAAAGCCATGATCCATGAGACAAAAATTCAGCCTGACTTTAAAAGTTTAGACCATTTCTGACTTTCAAATGACCTATTTTAATAATGACGCTTTAAAAATTTAAATACTGCAAATACTCTATAGAAGCCTTACAATATCACCATTACATTAGATTTATGTAACCCAATCACTATCACACTCATTTCCACCTCTATTCTTAGGTAGTTCTGGGATGTCTCTTCCACCTTTTCCTTTTATCATATAACCAAACATTTTTTTCAAAGCCCAGTTCAATTTCTAGGTTCAGACCAATGTGAATGAAAACAGACCTCTCCTCTCCTCTTATTTTCTTAGAAGCAATGTATACCTGTCATGCAGTGTTGCCGAATGTTTTCTATATTTAACCCCTTTTGGATCTACTTCTCACTTGGGCTATGATAAATGTAAAGGGTGCATGCAGCACTGTCTCATACCTTTAACTGCTCCCAGACGCCTACCAATGAACCATTTTCTGTTGTTAAGTAAATCTGCTGCATGATTTTGAAGTTCCTTTGCTAAAACTCCCAAATAAGAGTGATTCCATGCTACACTATAAATTCCCTACATTTAAATGCCACTGTCATTTGATGATAAAAGCCAAAACACAAGAGCTCTTCAGATACAAAAGTTAGAAGGACTAAGTATAGGAAATAAAATGTGAAGTTTAACAAATGAAGGAGCCTACCAACTTCCTTTCTCCTTGAATCTCCCAAACACTTATTTATCATTTCATGAATAGTGAAGAAAACCTTTGGAATGTATAAGACCTTCTGAACTTACACATTTTTTTAAAAGCTTTAAAATTCATAAAACTGATTCAATTTTTAATGACTCCAACAAATTAAAAGACCTGTTTTTAACACAATTTTAAATCAGAAAATCATCCCTGAAGATGATTCACATCCTTTTCAATGCTTGTGTATACTAAACTTAATAGTTAAGTACATTTTATCAAATCCACATGCCACTCATTCATCCTAAGACATACTTTTGTGTGTCATTCAACAAATATTGCCAATGAAAGTTATAAGACATCATCCATTATAAAACACATACCAACTTCAGGGATGTTATAGAGAAAATGTTTCTTATACAGTTTATATGTATTATCTCCTTAAAAAATCCTTCTGATATTAAGTGGACAAGATCTATAACCAAATTGAAATGACTTTATTTCTTTCAAGCCCATTTAAGTTCCATGGTTTTTTAAAAAAATACAATGTTACACCGGCTGTAAAGATTCAGAGGTAAGAGTGCCATCTACTGAACAATTGGCAGAGCTTTCTTCAGCCCCAATGATATTCCTCTACCTTTCTCAGGTAAATTTATTATCTACCCTCAACAAAAGCATTTTGCAAAAAAATAATCTCTCGTCTATAATTTCACTTGACTTCCCATAGAGGCTTATAATCCTCATCATCCAAAAAGTCAAATGTGATTATTTATACTAGTAATTTGTACACCTCTGAAATCATTCGGTATATACTTAATTTCTATTTAATTACTGCTTTTCTTTTGTATTAAATGTGTTTTCAGGAATATAATAATTGTCCACAATTCTCAGCCTTTCACATGCTAAACAGTTTTACTTTATTGGAATTTGTTTTTCATTTTTCAATATAGGGTTAACTTTAAAAATTAAAAGAAATGAGGATATGAAAAGGAAGGGAAAATTAATCTTTCAACTCTACAACAAATAAAAAATAGTACGAATTTAACATAATTGGCAACATTAAATGATTCTTCAGTCAAACATGACATGAAATTTGGATGTGTAATCTGCACACTGTATGCTTTCATATATTCCTATTTTCCCTAAATGCCTTTTATTTTAGGAATTATAAAAGCAGTTAGAATTAGCATAGGGGAGTAGAGAAGAAGAAAAGAGAAAGGAAAGAATGAAGGAAAAAAAATAACCAGGTCACTGCTAAGATCCAAGTCCAAATGTAGAAAATTGGAAAACTCCACAAAGCTGAAGAAGAACAAGTGAGAATTTAGGATTAGAGAATTACTGACCACCACAATCCACTGGCCCCTTGCTATATGGGTTAGGCCCCATTCTCAGAGTAAAATAAATACATTTTACAAAAATATTAATTAGGTTCTAATTTTTAAAGCCCTCACTTTAGTGAAATGCTGTATTTCATAAAATAATTCCAGAGATATTAATATTCAGAACTGCTGAATGAGCCAATAAAGTATATTTTAAAAGCTAGTATATATTTGTTATATGCAATCTTGGCATAGTGGTTAGCATATTTCTCCTTTTTACTTTCCCCAGAGAGTAAGCAAAAATGATTCCTAGTAGTATAACCAGCATTATTAGGCTTTTATTAGAAAATGTGTACAATTGTACAGGGGGAATATTTGGAAAACAAGTTTCATATCTATTTAATAATAAATATGATCATTAACCATCAACTTAAGAAAAACGTTTTATTTCATTACACAACTGTAATTGCATACCTTTTATTGTCATTAATATAAAGTGTGCCATCACTATTACTAATATATACCTCAGAACTATCTACTGCCCTCAAAGGCAAAATAAGATAAAGAACTAACTAAATAATATTAAGCAAAATGTATTGGAGCACCTAAACTAGAACTAGTAAAAAAAAAAAAAAGTTTTTTTTTACCATAACCGGAGGTGTAATTAGGGCCCCGACGACCTCTGCCTCTTCCACTATAAGACCTAGAACCTTGTACAGAAGAGACGGTACTTTCATCAGTGGCATATCCTTTCTCTTTTTCAGGCCCTCTGGTGGAAGAAGGTCTGAAACCCATACCAATCTGTCGTAGCTGTTCATCAATCTGTAGGCGTTCCATTCTTAGTTGTTCTACTTCCTATAATCAAAACAATAAAGGGTAAATCTTATTTGAAACTTTTTGTCTTCTTCAAGTATAAAGCTAGAGCTATACTCCCTACCAATGAAAGAAGCATCATGGGCCTTTGGTCAAGTATAGTTGTGTTCCTGAACACAACCTGCAAGGTCATTTGCTGTTTCAATTCACCAAACATTTACTGATGCCCAATAAGTGTGCCAGTCATGCTAAGTGCTACAGGCATGCAATGTAAAAAAGACCAGGACTCTCCTCTTTTAGGGGATGTTTGACAAGCATTAAAATAACCCATTTATTAAATAGCTAATAATTATACAGTGTTACCAGATTTAGCTCTGAATGAGTTAAAACTCTGCTAAATGAGGTTCAGGTAGGTAGCATCAATGAGAGGTACCATTAACCTACTTTCCTATCAAAATAATGACAACTGAGTTGTGACCTAGATGAACTAGTAGGCTTGGTAATTCAGAAATTGAGGTCATTACAGGATCTGAAGGTAGGGTATCTAAACAAAGCTCTTGGCTTTATAAAAGTTAGTAGAGTACTGAAAGGTAAAACATGGGCTTAGAATGCCAGATTGAATTGAGACTTATATAAAGATAAGCTTTTAGAAGAATGGAATGAGATTATCAGGGGTACTTTCAAAATACTAAAACAGCAGCAATGATATGACTAAAAGGAAAACATACTAACTAGACAGAGCAGTTGAGGATATTACTATACTCTAAACAAAAGAAACATAGGAATAAAAGAGGAATAGTAGAAAATAATAAATACAACTTTTAATAATTTATGAGGCATTTCTTTTCTAAAGGCCTTGCTCTATTTATGAACTCAAACAGACTACATTATAAGCAATGGTTAAGAATTATCAAATGGCATCTGATTCAGATAATACCAGTTACAAAGAAAGCCTGTCTTCACTGCTGATTCTGTGTCTTGTTTGCATGTAAAAGATCAAGTAAAAACAAAATAGTTCCAGTACAGAATATGTAGGTACATTAAGTGATAACAGTAAGGGAAGAAATGTAAAAGTTCAGAGGGAAAGAGAAACAATGTGCACGAGGCAAATCATTTTATTATGGCAAAAGATGTTTTATTTATAAATTCTCATAAAAACAGGCCACAACTGAACCTAAATTAAAAATACATAAATATCTAAAATTTACTACAAACATCAAATTAATTAAGCTTAATGTGGGGAGCAACAATGATATAAATGTGAATAGTATACAAACCTTTAGATAAGCAATATGATACTCTAAAAGAACTTGCACATTTCCGATGCTTTCTTTAGTGCCAACAAATACAAATGGAACCATCCCCTGTAAGAAAACAACGTCCTCAAGCATTTAATATTTTAACAAAGTTCTAGCCTAAATTTGACATACCAATATATAATTTGGAAAACTTTTATAAAACATATAGCAATTTATAGCTATTAAACGTCAAGATTTAAAAATATACTGCTAAAAATATCAATGTAATTTGAAATATTGAGATTTTCCAAAATTTGTCATACTTGCACTACAACTTAGCATTTAAAAAATTAAGTTTTTAAATATCAGGTTTTTTGGTCCATCCCCCGCCCCGTTTATTTATTAATAATAGCCATTCTGACAGGTGTGAAATGCTATCTCATTGTGGTTTTAATTTTGCATTACTCTGATAATTAGTGACACTGAGAGCATCTTCAGATAACGAAATCTTCGAAGTCTGTGTTGGAGGGAATGCTTCCCAATTGTTAATATAAGTATCACCAACAGAGTATAAATATTTACACAAAGTAAAATAAGGAATTATTGGTAGAGGCATATATTTGTCACAGGTTTAAAAGCAAGTCAAAAGATTAACATAGACCTGGTTTACCTTGATGCATTTTAAAGGAGGAAGGTTTTTAAAAAGTAGAAGGAAGAGAATTAATTGATGATGTTTTTTCTTTAAAGAAATGCACTTCTAGCCCGAGCTGGTTTGGCTTAGTGGATAGAGCGTCTGCCTGCGGACTGAAGGGTCCCAGGTTCAATTCCAGTCACGGGCACATGCCTGGGTTGCAGTCTCAATCCCCAGTAGGGGGCATGCAGGAAGCAGCCGATCAATGATTCTCATCACTGATGTTTCTATCTCTCCCTCTCCTTTCCTCTCTGAAATCAATAAAAATAAAAGAAATACATTTCTAGCATACTATTGTCTAAGGAGAATGAGTATAGCCTAAATAAAGTGATCCAATGGGTTTCAGTGTCTCTTCCCATTTTCTTGATTTTATAGAATAGTTCCTTATGGAACTAAGTGTAGCTTAAGAACTTTTGATTCTGTGTAAGAAATTACTCTATGGCTTATTTTCAAACTGACTTTTTAACAATTTAAGTGGTGAATTATTGATTTATTTATTTTTAATCCTCACCCAAGGATATTTTTCCCATTGACTTCTAGAAAGAGTGGAAGGGATGGAGGAGGGAGAGAGAGAAGGAAGGGAGGGAGAAGGAAGAGAGAGAAACATCCATTTCAGAGAGACACATGGATTGGCTGCCTCCCGCACAACCCCTACCGGGACTGGGGAACTCTCAATCTTTTTTTAAAAATATATTGTATTGATTTTTACAGAGGAAGGGAGTTAGAAACATTGATGAGAGAGAAAGATTGATCAGCTCGTCTCCTGCACAACTCCCACTGGGGATCAAGCCCGCAACCAAGGTACATGCCCCTGACCAGGAGGAATTGAACCTGGGACCATTCAGTTGGTGGGCTGACACTCTATCCACTGAGAAAAAATCTGGCAAAACTGGTTAGGCGGGAACTCTTAATCTTAAAAAAAAAAACCAAAAAACTTAATTAACTGATTTAAAATATCAAGTGCCTAATCTATAAAATTCATTGTGATAGGGGGAAAATGAAGAGAAAAAAAAAAAGGAGAATTCAGATTTGATTTCTTGACATCAAGGAGTTTATTACCTGGCTTGGAGATACAAGATAAACCAGAAAATATAAAAGAAAATCATTACATACCCTAGTATACCAACAGTAATTACTACAAATACAAAGGTCATCTCAGACCAGAGATGAGTCACCAAAGATTTTGGAGAAAGCAAGTTATAAACACTCTCCAGGGCATTTAGATGGCTTACAATGTGGAATGGTGGCCCAAAATAAACTACTACCAACCTTCAGATTCATTTTAACATGAAATGTTTAGGAAATTGAAAAAATTCTTTATAGTATTATAGGTTTTCAGCTTCTCTTAAAAAATATCAGAAGATCTAGCAACACAATGCAGCATTCCCACATGTCAATCAAATTAAAACTGAGCAGCATGTTTCTTTTACAGAAAGTTATTTGGTGCCCTCCCATCCCTATCTTGTAAATCTCAACCCGCTTAATCATTTACATGATTTTCTTGGTTTCTGTAAGCATTTAAATTTAACCTAGCACAGAAATAGAACAACTGACCAATACTACAAATTGAAAAGGATAAATTTTTTTATTTGAAGAACCTAGAATTCACTTACAACAAGATGGTAAATATTAAAAAGCAATTGGGATAAATCAAGGTAAGGGAAGATGAGTTATTAGTATCAAGCCAAGAAATTTATAAACATCTTGAATTCCAACTAATTTTAAATAGTGGTAATATACCAATAGATCTCCATTATCTTATATATTAAGCATAAAGAGGGAAAGTGCCCATAATACTATGATACTTAATTTTATTCCTTATCTCAAAGGCATCTTAAAGTCATGGAAAAATGGTGGGAAGGGAAGGAGGGGTTGCTTAAGAATAAGTTATTTGTGACTTATAGCAATTTTCAAAACCGTGCAAATTGAAATCAATCTGAGCTACAAGTACTCACATGTATAATACTAAGTCATTTGTTTTTCCTCCACATTGTTAACTAATTAAAATGAATAAGCAATGGCTGCTCTGAACCGGAGAGGTCCCTGGTTCTCCGTGTCCCGCGTGCAGGAACAATGATAGCTGCGAGCACCTCTAAGAATTCTAAAACTTCCAACTATGTGATCAAAAGTGAAATACCGAACCAAGATGGCAGCATAGTTAAACACCTGTACTTGCTGCCTCTCACAACCACATCAAAACTACAACTAAAAGACAAAACAAATATCATCCAGAACCACAGGAAAGCTGGCTGAGTGGAAGTTCTACAACTAGAAGGAAAAAAAAAAGCACATTGAGACTGGTAGGAGGTGTGGAGGTTCAGAGGTGCAGAGGCTCCCGTGACACAAGCTGGCAATTGGGTGCGCTGTTGTTTTTTTTTGTTGTTGTTGTTTTCCAATCGGGAGGGAGATACAAGCTCCCCATTGCTCTAACTCCAGGTCTGGGCGAGACTTTGGGGACCCAGACTCATACGGGGAGAAATTGGAATGTGAGGGCGGCTTTCTTGGGGTGGGGGGTGGGGAGGGCAGTCTCTCAGCAATCATTGTTCCTGCACGGGGCATGGGACACAGCAGAGACTGGGGGGGGGGGGGGGGGGGGCCTCTCCAGGGCAGGGCTGACTGGCAGCCATTGCTGTTTGCTCCACCCTGAGACCCCGCCCCACCCAATTTACAACCCCACCCAAGCTGTTCGTAGCGGCATTTGCATATGAATGGTCTGTCCTTTTGCAGCCTAAAACCTAACAAACTGCAGCTGAATCAGAGAGCTACAAAGCTTCCAAAAGAAGGCCCAAGGCCCGGCAGCAGCAGCCTGCCTTGCTTCACAGCTGGGCCTCATCTGGCACTTCCAAAACCCAAACAAAGAGGAGGAATCTAAAGATCTCTCTGTAGCTCCTGCTGGGTGACCTAAGGCAGTGGCTGACTTTGCACCTCCTTGGAGATACAAAAGCCAGTGTACCCAGTGGTAAGTGTGAGACCATACCAGACTACAACTCTTCACATCCATAAGCGACACACTCAAGGGGCAGACTCAGTGAGCACCAAAGCCCCACTGAAGCAAGTCCTGCCCCATAAGGGTGTCTCCAGCACAGCAGTTCTTCCACTGTAGACACAGCTGGTCCTCACAGCCAATTGGCCTCGAGGTCAATTCCTCCCAGTGATACCAACAGCAATCAAGGCTTAACTACAACAAGACTGTGCACACAGCACACAAAGGGGTGCACCGAGAGTGTCCACCTCAGGTGATTGGGGAGGCTGAGCCTCTGTGCCCTATAGGACACCTAGCACAAGGCCACTCTATCAACACAGGGAAGCAGCCAAAATGCGGAAACAAACATGTCACAAATGAAAAAAATGGAGGAAAGCAAACTACTGGATATAGAGTTCAAAACCACGGTTATAAGGTTACTGAAGAATCGTCCAGAAACCTCCGAGAAATTTAGTAAGACCCTCAAGGATATGAAAAAGGACCAACTAGAAATTAAGCATACACTGACTGAAATAAAGAATAATACACAGAAATCCAACAGCAGACTAGAGGATCCCAAGAATCAAGTCAAAGATTTGAAATATGAAGAAGCAAAAAATATCCAACTGGAAAAGCAAAAAGAAAAAAGAATCCAAAAATATGAAGACAGTGTAAGGAGCCTCTGGGACAACTTCAAGCATACCAACATCCGAATTATAAGAGTGCCAGAAGAAGAGAGAGAGCAAGGTATTGAAAACCTATTTGAAGAAATAATGACAGAAAACTTCCCCCATCTGGTGAAAGAAATAGACTTACAAGTCCAGGAAGCACACAGAACACCAAACAAAAGGAATCCAAAGAGGACCACACCAAGACACATCATAATTAAAATGCCAAGGGCAAAAGACAAAGAGAGAATCTTAAAAGCAGCAAAAGAAAAACAGTTAGTTACCTACAAGGGAGTACCCATACAAGTGTCAGCTGATTTCTCAACAGAAACTATGCAGGCCAGATGGGAGTGGCAAGAAATATTCAAAGTGATGAATAGCAAGAACCTACAACCAAGATTACTCTACCCAGCAAAGCTATCATTCAGAATTGAAGGGCAGATAAAGAGCTTCACAGATAAGAAAAAGCTAAAGGAGTTCATCACCGCCAAACCAATATTATATGAAACCCTGAAAGGGATTCTTTAAGAAGAGGAAGAAGAAGAAAAAGGTAAAGATAAAAATTATGAACAACAAAGTGACAACAAATCATATCTATCAACAAGTGAATCAAAAAATCAAGTGAATCAAAAAAATCTGATAAACAGAATAAACTGGTGAATATAATAGAATCAGGGACATAGAAAGGGGGTGCGGGAAGAGACTGGACAAAAATCGTACACCTGTGGACGAGAACAGTGGGAGCGGGGGGGGGGCGGGGGAGGGGGTAAGGGCATGGGGTGGGGTGGGAACCGGGTGGAGCGGAGCTATGGGGGGGGGAAAAAGAGGAACAACTATAATAATCTGAAAAGTAAAGATTTATTTTTAAAAAAGTGAAAAAAGAAAAAATGAATCAAGTGACCATCTTTGATAGGCATCGTTACACTATCCTTAATGTGAAGCTATTTACTTACGCTAAATATCTACAGCTTTTTGTTTTATGAGACTGATTCTATCCAATAGGCTAACAAACTCTCCAAACAGTTATCTACTGTGCAAAACTGAAGAAGTTATGTATGAGTGTATTGCTGGAAGATAATTTGTAGGAAGATTCTTGCCTTATATTCAAACATACAAAGTTTAAGTCAACTATACAGTGTGGACTACTGAAGCCACAAAATAAAGAGATCCTGAAAGTGATATATGAAAGCAAAGAACACCAATGTAGACAAAATATCAACATGTGAGAAGTAGGACTGATAAGAAATTTCAGAAAGTTCATATCAAAATAGCAACAGAAAACCTTAAAGATTTCAATTAAGAGTCAGTGCCTTCAGATTCTATAAAAATGCTAGGGAGAGTGTTCTCAAGAATTCCTTTATAAAAGACTGTATTGTTTAGTATCAAATTGAACAGCTTTACATTCTAAGTACAAAAAGGGACTGTTAAAATGATCAAATTGAAGACTTTTATTAAAAAACTAGCAGCCCGCCCTGGCCAGTTTGGCTCAGTGGATAGAGCGTCGGCCTGCGGACTGAAGGGTCCCAGGTTCGATTCCGGTCAAGGGCATGTGCCTTGGTTGCGGGCACGTCCCCGGTGGGGGGTGTGCAGGAGGCAGCTGATCGGTGTTTCTCTCCCATCGATGTTTCTGACTCTCTATTCCTCTCCCTTCCTCTCTGTAAAAAATCAATAAAATATATTTTAAAAAACAAAACAAACTAGTAGTCCATCGCGCGTTATCTCGTGTAATAGGCCACTTCTGTGGGAGCCGGCGGGAACCAAAATGTGCCGCCAGGAGCCGCGCTGCTTCCGCGGGAGGTGGGCCTGCCGTCTCCTCTCTGGGCCTGCACTAGGCTGCAGAGGCTGCGGGCCAGGCCCCCTGTCCTCCAGAGACCCTCCATGGCCAGGGCCGTGCCCGCTGCCCAGGGGCCCTCCGTCGCCGCGGCAACAATGCAAGCAAGCATTCCGTCAGGCCGCTCACACTGCCCGCTCTCAGCAGCAGCCCCCCCCAGGATTGGGGGACTCCGGCGAGGCTGAGGGGACTGGGCGCTGCCATCTTGTGGCTATGAGTGCCGCCATCTTTGTGA
Organism: Plecotus auritus; assembly: GCF_963455305.1. Classification (NCBI taxonomy): domain Eukaryota; kingdom Metazoa; phylum Chordata; class Mammalia; order Chiroptera; family Vespertilionidae; genus Plecotus; species Plecotus auritus. Next base: position 188,114,081 of record NC_137771.1, read on the forward strand.
CAGTTAATTTGCATATTACCCTTTTATTAGATAGGATTGGCATTTTACTCAAGTACTGAGAAACCAACCAAGAACCCAGGGCCCATGATGAAAAGTAGACTTCTAAGTATGCAAAAGAAATATTATAGGGAACAGAACTTTAAAAAAAAAAGAAAAGTCTAAGTAGCTCACTAGATATAATTTCATAAAACAATTTCCAAAATACAAAATAATATTAAGTCAGCTAAGAAAAGAATATGAAAAAACACACAACAAAACACACACACACACACACACACAAACAGGCCAATTAAATTACATTTTAAATACTCACATCTTCTCTCGGTAGTTTATTTTCATTGTCTCCTTCAATTCTCACCCGAACCACACCAGACTTGTCCACTATTTCTTGAATAACTTTGCCATTTTTCCCAATTACTTTTCCTTTAGTAAGAGAAAACAAATATAATGGTAAGTTAAACACCAATACCGCTATCCTTTCCAAATAATTTATAACTTGCTATCAATTTATAAAAACCAAGAGATGTTCTATCTTTGTACTCTCATTAACTCACCCCTAAAGGCTACTAAGAAGTTTTATTGTTGGTCTGAAATTCCCTTCTCTCCAGCAGGCTATCATTAACTGGGTTGACAATGCTGCTCACATGGAAAACATTCTCAAAGTCTAAATAAACTTTTAAGATGTTCTACATCATTTTTATATTTTTAAAATATCAAGTCCAACACATTTCTTATATACGGAGGCAAAAAAAAACCCTTATCTTAGCATTAATCAGATCAATTTGTTTATGTTCATTATATATCATATATAATTATTCAAACAATTAACAAATTCAATCTTTATTTTAAAGTTTATATTTATTCAAAAGATACCTGTGACTTGAAGACGTAAGTTTTAAAATATTCCCTTCGTAAAAATTAAATGTTAACATTTAACAAGTATAACATTTCACACCAGTATGTTTTTAAAAAGTACTCCACAGCTATACAAATACATACAACATGTGTATGGTACGCTGTCTTCCTAGATATGAAATACTATAAATTACATTAAATCCAAATTATTTACCTTCTCTACTCTTAACCTCTAAGTCTGTCAAACAGCAGTACCCAATAATTAAAGGACAACCTAAAAATAAGCATGAAGATTTCTCTTCCCCTTAGGAACTTATTAGTTACAACATCCATTCACATAAAATAACAAACCAATACTGCGTACTGTTACCTGGGAACAGTATATTTAGGTAACCTTCCCTATATGAAACAATGTATCTCATAAAATTCACAGCAACACCATATTTGTTATTAAATAAGTCCATGTTATTTAAGTCCAAATCCCCAATAATTTTTTTATTGCTAACTCAGCAATCTATTTCCACAATAAATTAATTTTGGTTGAAAGGGGTGAAAATGAAAATTTTCCTACTGAATGCTTGAGAGAACAGTTTTCATTAAAGAATAAGTAAGGGAACAATGGTAACAGTAAGCCAGTCAATACAGCAAAGCCACTATTATAGGATTTTCTGTCCCTATTCTCAAGCCTCCTTCCCCATTAATAACCCTAAATTTAAAAGCAACAGTGATTCAACAGGCAAAAAAATAAGAGGTCAGGGAAGTCACATGTCTTCTCTTAGCTCTAGCAGCAGCATATAAAAGCAACCTTCATTTTTAACACAGTGAAGCTCAAGCAGCAACTCCATCCTTGACCCTGCTAAAAATAAGCAAATATCTTTTCGAAATGACAAAAGTCAGGATGATATATCATAACCCTCCCACCCCAATCTTAGTGCCCCTTTCTTCTTGTGAACTGTATCAGTGGTGAGTGAACATCCATCACCCTTCTGGGGTCCGTGGCAAGGACCTACCTGCAAGTTTTATTTAGTCCCATCAGAGACCGTCAAAATTTTAACTGATCATTTCCACAGTTTAAACTCCAAAGCATACTCATAAACTGAAGCAGACCTGTAGTATAAATTGAGTACTGAGCAAAAATGCTGAAGGGACAGAGTAGAGAAGTGATTAAGGAAGGCTTCTAGGAGGATAAAGATTTCAACTCATTTTCAAATCCATGTTCACATAGTATTTTTTCTTTTGATTTGGAAGGGGTGGGAATGGTCAAGTTCTAGAACTCTTGGGAACCTGAATGTGTAAAGGAATCCTCTCTGGAACTTACCCACCAAGTAGTCCTCATTCCCTTTTACTCCTCAGTCCTCTTTTCCTCTTTCACTTGGACTAAGAATGTATTACTTTTCAAAAGTCTGCTTCACCCATAAAACATTTTGGAGGAAAATGTAGTATTATTATACACAATAACCAATTGAAATCTTTATACTTCTTCTGAAAATTTCACCAACGTACAATAGTTGTTGCTAATGTATATTTCCTAAAGAGTACACAAATAACCCAAATCAAAGCCAACCAAGACAGGTAGAGGAAAAAAAGAGACATGACAGGCACAGACATTGTTGCACAAAATAAAGAATCAGAAAGCTACAAATATATCCAATTTCCTCACTTCTGAAATATCTGGACTTTTTACTCAAAATTAACACTACCACAAACTCTTTTAAGATCAAGGCTATCTATTATAGAATTGATGAATTGGAATAGAACCGATTCTCTCTCTAGTACAGTGGTTCTCAACATTCCTAATGCCGCGACCCTTTAATACAGTTCCTCATGTTGTGGTGACCCCCAACCATAAAATTATTTTCGTTGCTACTTCATAACTGTTATTTTGCTACTGTTAATGAATCGTAATGTAAATATCTGTGTTTTCCGACCCTGGTCGCCTAAGACCATCAGAAAACACAGATATTTACATTACGATTCATTAACAGTAGCAAAATAACAGTTATGAAGTAGCAACGAAAATAATTTTATGGTTGGGGGTCACCACAACATGAGGAACTGTATTAAAGGGTCACGGCATTAGGAATGTTGAGAACCACTGCTCTAGTACATACATCAAATCATTTTTACAACTGAAGAAACCTAAGTTAAATTACACTCTGTAAAGCAGCAAACCAATGTTAGTACTGATAGATGTCAATAACTGAGTAGAATTTAAACAAAATGGGGATCATTTTCAAAAGCAGCTTTCTTGTCTACAGTGATTTCATTTGACAATAAACACTTCGTATCAAAACATTTATTAAAATTATTCTACAGAGGACAGTGATTTCCAAGAACAGATAAAGTAGAGCTTGCTTAATTGGCAGTATGTCATAACTACCCAAATGTTCAGGCAAAATTGAAAAGCTTTTTATATAATAGCTGAGTATTAAGAAAATCCAAATTCTTCTGTTGTATGTAGACTCTTGTACCAGAATATTCTAGTTATCATAGGCCAGAAAAACATCTTTATGTAGTGGGAGTTTTTTTTTAATTTTTCTCCCAGTGTTTGTTTTATAGAATTTGACAAATAAAACACTGATAGCAAAAAAAAATAAAATAAAATAATAAAAAACAACAACAACATTTCTTAAAGGCTGAATAGGCCTAATTATAAAATGGAGCCCAAAGGGCTCTAACTATTTCAACAAGGTAAAAAATCAGATAGGTGATGAAAATTCATCTCTCCTAGTAAATCAGTAAATTTCACTACCTTATGGTAATGTTTATTTTTATATTAAACTTCTAGGATAATCCATGAGTATTTAACATGTGACAAAAGCTTTCCCATTTGTCTCAATTAGCATTTAAAAGGACAGACAGCACCAATCTACAGGATATTAATAACAAAGCTATTCAACAACTCACTCCAAGTTATAATGCTCACTTAACTCCAGCTTCAAAATTTGTCACAATTTATAACTCACGGGCACAATAGTTTTCATTAATGGCATCAAACACTTAACAGTGAAACCTCTCCTGCTCATATACCTTTGCAAAAACCAATCATTATTTATTCAGGGTCTACCATGTAAAAGTTTTACTATTTACTACCATATTGTCAATTCATTCTTACTTTCTCTTTTGCACTAAATAAATAAAAAAATTTATCATACATTTTCAAAAGTACTTACAATTTTGATAAACATGAATAATAAAAAGATATTAAGTGAATGAAAATAGTAAGAAAGAGCCCAAGGTCTAAATTGGCTTAAGAAAAATTGTAATGGTAAACTGTTATAAAAACCATGGGTCTTATTAGTGGGTTACCCTGTACAGAAGAAGATTATCTTTACTTTTTATCATAATGAATACAAGTCACATACAATGTTATTACTAAAATAATGAAAGTAAGTATGGTTATCAAAATACTTACCTATAAGTAAAATATCAGACAAGACTAATTTTCAATTAGTTCACTATAATTAAATAACATTTAACTTCTTTAACATGTAGAAGAAATACCTACCAACAAGATTCCTAGGAACCTGAATAAAATCCTCCACAAATTCCAAGAAACCTCTAGCCTTTTTTACAGCATCAGCACTCTGGGAGAGTAGGAAGGGAGAGACAAACAAACATGAAATAAACCCTGAATAAACCCCATAGTCCAAAACAAAAATATAAGAAATGAGCAAAATCTGAATTATGACATTCTAGTAATAAGCTCAGCCCACTAGAGTGACCTTTCAGGTCAAATAATTCATTAAGTACTTTTTTTTAAAAAGCAGTAATTAAAAGGCTATGGAAAAAGTACTATTAGAACAAAAACATGTTAGTCATCTCTAATGTCCCTTTTAAGCTTCTGAGAAAATTAGCAAGAAATTAACTTACTTATGTTTGCCAAATTTAAACCTAGGAAAATATATTTATTTGGTCCATTTTCCCATGCTGAATATCTCCAGGGGAGTATTAAAAATAAATTGTTCACATTGTCTATACTGTCAGCATTTTTTTTTTTTTCATTCTCAAAATGATTTACTAAGCTGGTTTTGCAGAGATGCATTAGAAAAAAGTACCTATCAGTAACATCATTAAATTCCTAATTTCTCCTGGGTACAATTTTAAAAGACTGAAGGATGGAAGAGAGGGGGGTTCCCTAAAGGAATTCACAGTTCTCAGTAACAGTTAACTTCCACTTTTACTGTTTGTTCTTTAATAACCATAGATCAATTGTATTGTGTACTCATGTCATACACCACATACAATAACTATTTTAAAAATGTATTTAATCCTCATAGATTATAAAATAAGCACTCTTATACCTCTATTTACAATGAAGAAAATTATACAGGGAGATTAAGTAACATTCTCCAAGCCCACTCAAAGGGGTAAACATAGAATTCTAATTCAGCCACTATGACTCCAAAGCCTTTCATCTTAATTACTCTGTTATAATGCCCAAGTCTAAAGGCTTCAGGAATAAAAATCAGGTCTCTAATCAGATTTATGAAATGCTAAGACTTGAAATTATCACCCCAAAAAACACCTTATCCATATATTTTAATGTGAAACATGGTCTCAATTAAAAACTTGAATTATTTATTTCTCAGATTATTTTCCTATCCACACAAATTTCATTTTTAGTTACAAAATATTACCTAAATTCAAGTTCTACCAAAGCTGTTTTATTATGTTATTTACAACTGCCAGTGCCCGACACATAGTAAGCATGCAAAAAATATTTGAATAAATTTTTTGTAATGCACAGAAAACTGAGTTAAACCCAGAAGCAGCTGGTTAAGAAACCTCTGAAAATAGTACACATTACTCAAAAATCTTTCACTGCTCCATATAATACAATGTCATCTTCGATCTACACACATATATGTATGATTACTAGGCTGACTGATTTTAAAGTGTTTTCACTGGGAAGCTGAAATTCCAAATAAGTGTGATCAATGTTTTAGCAAAGTTATCCTAGGTAAGGGACAGAAAACAGCTTACCTCTCCATAGATTCTAAATGTTCCAGTATCTTCGTCTAGTTCAATAGCTGTAACTCCAGGAACCTTCCTAGCTTGCTGTATGTTACTACCATGTGTTCCTATTGCCAGGCCCATCAAATCTTCTCTCACAACAAATTCCTCATGAAAAGCTGCTGCAAGTTGTTTTGTGCACTAGTAGAAGAGGTAAATTAGAATTTATTATAAAAGATCAAAAATACAAATGGTTTTCTGTAAAACCATGTTCACAGCATTATTCACAAGAGTCAAAAACTGGAAGCAAAACTAAATATGCAGATTGATGGATGAAAAAAATGTGATCTATTCATACAATGCAAATTATTCAGTCTTAAAAAGAGAATGCTGGCATTACAATGTGGATAAACATCGAAGGCATTGTGCTTAGTGAAATAAACAAGTCACAAAAAGACTAATGCTGTATGATTCCAATTATATGTGTCAAACATATAGAAACAGAAAGCAGAATGGATATTGCAAGGGGCTGAAGTTGTTTAATGGGTGCAGCCGTGGGCAAACTACGGCCCGCGGGCCGGATCCGGCCCGTTTGGCTGTTCCATCCGGCCCGCGGAGCCAAAAGAGCGGAGGGTTCTCTTGCTCTCCCCTCCGCTCCTTTACTTTGAATTTATATTAGTTCACACAAACACTCCATCCATGCTTTTGTTCCAGCCCTCCGGTCCAGTTTAAGAACCCATTGTGGCCCTCGAGTCAAAAAGTTTGCCCAACCCTGGTAGAGTTTCAGTTTTGTAAGATGAAAAATTTATGGGGATTGATCAACAATCTAAATACACCTAACACTACTGAACTGCACTTAAAATAGTTAAGATGGTAAATTTTATGTTATGTCAATTTTACAATATGAATAAAAATAAAAAGAACAAAAAAAGGAATAAAGGAAACTCATTTGGGTCATATAATGGAAGGGGAAAAAATGGTTTGATGAGTCTACTTAGTCATGGCCACAGAAAAGAGTAATTCTAAAACAATTTTCCAGAATAATTGATACAAGCAGTTCTCTAATTCAGATGATTTATGTTTCAAACTCATCCCCATATCCTATTTGTAACTTTTAAATTTATAAGGGCATTCAAAGTTGTCTTAAAGATAAAGTTGTCTCAATATTTCTAGACAGTGTGTATTTGCAAGTTTCCCAGTGATGAACAGGAGTATTTTAGGACAGGATAGAAAAGCAATGATATGCTCTTTTAAAAATTATATGCCGTGTGTCCTACTCTTCTCTTACACAAGAATCCTATCTATTTATATAAAAACCCATGGGTGTAACACCATCACGGCAAAAGTTCGACCAACCGGAAGGAAGTCAGTCCTGCAGGGGTCGCCTTGGCAATGGCTTCGCCCTCCCCGAGCTGTTCCCGCTGAGGGCGAGGTTTGAGGCAGGAACCAGTCCTCGGAGCATGGAGGCACTGGGTCCTGGGTCGCCATGGCAATGGCTGCACCCTCCCGGAGCTGTTTCCCTCGAGGCCTGAGAGAAGAACCCACCCTCAGAGGGCCAGGAGTGCCCAGCGGCAGTCAGTCCCTCAGTCCCGGCAGTCAGTCCCTCAGTCCCGGGTTGCCAAGGCGGAGGCCACAGCGTGGTAGAACTCTGGGTCTGGCCCAACAGGGAGCGTGGCCGGTCTTCAAACCAGACCCTGACAGGAGGAGGAGGGAGCTCCATTCCTCACAGAATCCACTGTTGGATAGCTTGCTGTCAGTGGCCTGCCAGCCAGGAACCCCATTCACCTGCACCCTGGACCCTGACAGGAGGGAGGAGGGAGCCCCATTCCTCACGGAATCGACAGGTGACCAGCTTGCTGTCAGGGGCCTGCCAGCTAGGAATCCTATTCACCTGCATACCTGTATGTGCCGTGCCGGCACGGCCAAGGATGACCCTGAGTGGGGGTGGTGAAAGGCTTAGAAAAGACAGACAAGAGAATGAAAGCTGGGTCTCGGTAGGACGCTGCTTCTCTGAGAGACAATGACCGCGTCCACAAGCCGTGTCTTTATTTTATAGCAGATGCCACCAGGCAAAGTAAGGGCGTGATCAAGATGTTTACAACATTCTCGTGGGTTTCAACCCTACTCAACTACATGCATCTGAACTCTATCAAGCCCACATCACTTAGGCATGTGTTCGGACCATAGGTTCAAGCCCACAACCATAGCTCTTAGCTGTAATTGTGCTGGGAGGGCCCTGCTCTCCAAGCTGGGACTTGCACGTGGCAATGAGAGGACTGTGCCCTCTCATCAGTCCAAGGTTTGAACCTGTCCAAACACGGTAGCTGCTCCCCACTTCTGTATAAAGTTTTAATACATTATATTAAAGGTCATGGTGGTACTGTTTTACCCACAGCGTCTACAAGAATTGCTGCAGCCCTTACCGGTTTGGCTCAGTGGATAGAGCGTTGGCCTGCGGACAGAAAGGTCCCAGGTTCGATTCTAGTCAAGGGCATGTACCTTGGTTGTGGGCACATCCCCAGTAGGAGGTGTGCAGGAGGCAGCTGATTGATGTTTCTCTCTCATGGATGTTTCTAACTATCTATCCCTCTTCCTTCCTCTCTGTAAAAAAATCAATAAAATATATTAAAAAAAAAAAAAAAAAGAATTGCTGCAAATTTACTTCTCGGTGGAAGAACCTTTAATTCCCAATATAAATTACCAATTCCATTAAATGAAACTGCAATTTCTAGACTCTGTAGTGAAGTTGCTAAAACTATTAAAAAGGCCCAACTTCTCATTATTGATGAATGCACCATGGCATCCAGTCATGCTATAAATGCCATAGACAGATTACTAAGAGAAATTATGAATATGTTTGTTGTATTTGGTGGGAAAGTTCTCCTTCTTGGAGGGGATTTTCGACAATGTCTCAGTATTATACCGCATGCTATGCGATCGGCCATAGTACAAATGAGTTTAAAGTACTGTACTGTTTGGGTATGCTTCAGAAAGTTGTCTCTTACAACAAATATGAGATCAGGATTCTGCTTATAGTGAATGGTTAGTAAAACTTGGAGATGGCAAACCTGATAGCAGTTTTCATTTAGGAATGGATATTATTGAAATCCCCTGTGAAATGATTTGTAATGGATCTATTAGTGAAGCTACCTTTGGAAATAGTATATAGATATTATTAAAAATATATCTAAACATGAGATTCTTTGTCCAAAAAATGAGCACATTCAAAAATTAAATGAAGAAATTTTGGATATACTCGATGGAGATTTTCACACATATTTGAGTGATGATTCCATAGACTCAACAGGTGATGCTGGAAAGGAAAATTTTGCCATCGAATTTCTTAACAGTATTACCCCTTCGGGAATGCCGTGTCATAAATTAAAATTGAAAGTGGATGCAATCATCATGCTATTGAGAAATCTTAAGAGTAAATGGGTTCTTTGTAATGGTACCAGATTTATTATCAAAAGATTATGACCTAACATTATCGAAGCTGAAGTATTAACAGGATCTGCAGAAGGAGAGGTTGTTCTGATTCCAAGAATTGATTTGTCCCCATCTGACACTGGCCTCCCATTTAAATTGATTTGATGACAGTTTCCCGTGATGCCAGCATTTGCGATGACTATTAATAAATCACAAGGACAAACTCTAGACAGAGGAGGAATATTCCTACCTGAACCCATTTTCGCACATGGTCAGTTATATGTTGCTTTCTCTCAAGTTCGAAAAGCAAGTGACATTAAAGTTAAAGTTCTAAATACTTCATCACAAGGGAAATTAGTCAAGCACTCTGAAAGTGTTTTCACTCTTAATGTGGTGTACAGGAAGATATTGGAATAAGTTTAATCACTTTATCAGTCATTGTTTGCATCACTGTTGTTTTTATATCATGTTTTGGTTGTTTTTATATTATGCCTCTGTTATATCTTTTTTGTTACTGTTTATTAATGAATTTATATATTATTTTCATATACATTTTACTAATTTCATCTCTCACACTTCTATTATAAAGGGCAAATAGCAATACTAAAATATTTCCTCTAATTAATTCCCTTTTAATGTGCACGAATTTCATGCACCAGGCCACTAGTCCTATATAATAAAATGCTAATATGCAAACCAAACAAATGGGAGAATGACAGGTTGCTATGATGCGCACTGACCACCAGAGGGCAGACACTCCAACACAGGAGCTGCCCCTTGGTGGTCAATGCACTCCCACAGGGGGAGTGCCGCTCAGCCAGAAGCCAGGCTCACAGCTGGCTGGTGCCTCTCCCACCTCCGCGGCAGTGCTAAGCATGTCCAACTGATGGCCGTCAGTCAGACATCCCCCCAGGGCTCCCGGACTGGGAGAGGGCACAGGCTGGGCCGAGGGCCTCTAGCGGTTATAATAATCTAGTTACTAATGGAAGTGTGTTGTGACTGACAGGGAAGTAAAAAAAAAAAAGTTAAGAACAGAGTAAATAAAAATTAGCAATTCCTCAAGGACACAATGACTCTAGGTATTAGCCACAAAATAGGTCCCAAGTTACCTTACCTAACAGTCAAGTAAGTGATTTTGAGCCAGGGAGCTTGTATATACTAATGAAACTGGGACACACAACATACCTTTTATGAATAAATTCACTTACTTCTAAATGCTTAGTGGCCTCTTCATTTCTGGACATAAGCATCAACTTCGTACGAATACTTCGCAAATGCATGTCACTTAAAATATTTACTCTCTTCACAGTTGCTTCACTGGCAGACTATAAACAAACAAGTTAATAACTCAAAACAATCACTTTTCAAGATAATACAAACAGGACGTTCATAATAAAGTCTTCCATGATTCTCATCAACTACACTTCTCTACTCACCTAACATTCACCCCTCTTCCCAGAGTAACCGTACTTTCCTTCCTGAATTCCCATGTTACTTAATTCTGCTATTCACATTATGATGGGGGTGAGAGGTTCCAACACACCATACATTAAGAATTAATTGTCTGATGTTAAGAATGTCACATGAAAACTTTTCCTCCTTACTTCAGAAAAGATAAAAATTTAACATTCTATGACTACAAAAAATTTTTTCTCCCACACTGTATTAACAAATTCACTATACACCAAGTTAGCTTTTATTTTTTTTTTTTTGAACATTTAATTACAAAATTCCTGCAATATCTATTAACTACCTAAACTCTGGAGTTATCTTACCAGTATCATTAGCTGTGTGGTTTCTGGATGGTAAAAAATCCTGCATGCTCCTACTGCTTTCTTAAAATCTTTATGTGCATTTTCATTAGCACACCTATGGAGAAATTAATTCATGTGTAAGACCTAAATAATAGATTAAATTTAGAGGCAAATAAAATACAAACCCAGTATCTCATTTTACCACCACCCATTAAAACTTTTATTCATTAAAAAGATGTTCTATCAGAAGTTTTTGATTGGGTATTTGGGGAAAAAAGAATTTTGTAGCACTTAAAAATTCCTAATTCACAAAGTAATAGTAAACAAAATTACTCACGCCTCTCTCAAATCTTCGGGAACATCCACTGTGCATTTAAAGAAGGTATTTTTTTTGACAGTTTTATTTTGATTGACAGGCCGAAGTCGTTCAAATGTGACTATTTCATTGTAAGTGGCATCGCAAGCAGCATATTCAATGACATAAAACTAAAAGACATCAAAATACTTTAAAAATCCCATCTGAACAAAACTAAGCTTTAAATGAAGTTCTAATTACCTTGCTCAGTTTAAACAGTAGACCCGCCCCCTTGTGGCACAAATACTAAGAACAGCTTAGTTCAGCCCTGGGCAAACTACGGCCCTCGGGCCAGATCCAGCCCGTTCGGCTGTTCTATCCGGCCCGCGGAGCCGAAAGACCGTACCCTTTTATGTAATAATGTTTACTTTGAATTTATATTAGTTCACACAAACACTCCATCCATGCTTTTGTTCCGGCCCTCCGGTCCAGTTTAAGAACCCATTGTGGCCCTCGAGTCAAAAAGTTTGCCCACCCCTGGCTTAGTTACATCAAATTGATTTGCCTAAAGTAGATTACAGGTTTTCACAAGCAAGAACCTTGGTAGTCCTCACTTGCTTAGGGTGTACTTCTGGAGAGCAGCCTTGGTGTTTGCAAATTCAGAATACAAACAGAAATTAATGGTGATGAATATTTAAAATGTGTGACCAATTATTTCTAAAGTAGGCTTTTAAAAACACAATGAAGTTGGAGTAACATTTATAGGAACCAAGAGTTAACATCACTTACTTCTCCTTTCATCATTCGAACTTTAGCCAACCACCATCCACAAGGTTCTTGGTCATTTGCTCTTGAATATACCTGAGAAGGAAAAAAAAAATGCCCTCAACCATTGATCCTAAAAGATTTCCAGTATTTTAAATAATAACTTATTATAAACACCGAGTCCCTTTAAACTTAAGAATCAAAAATACTATTGTATTGAAACTGGTATACTAAACAGTTTAATAAAGACTTACGTAAACCTAAATTTTACTGCTGAAAAAATAAAACAACTTTTCTTGGCAATTTAGCCCCTTGAAAATCAAATTCAAATTCATGAGGGTTTACTAAACAAATATTAAATGCTTCTTACAAGGTAGTTTTACACAGTGTAAAACAACAGTTTCTGTTACCATTATTCATCTTCAAACATTGCATTTTGATGGTTCAAGTAGCAGAAGGATAAGCTAGAACTTATTGAGGTGTATTATAAATCTGATGTCAGTATAAAATGCTCAAATTAATAATTATTTTCAGAAGTGAAAAACCATAGCCTAGCCTGTGCGGCTCAGCGGTTGAGCATCAACCCAGAAATCAAGAGGTCATCAATTCAATTCCCAGTCAGGGCACATGCCCAGGTTGCAGGCATCAATGTTTCTATCTCTCTATCCATCTCCCTTCCTCTCTTAAAAAAAAAAAAATCAATAAAAACACATTTAAAAAAAGTTTCTAAACTTTAAAATTCCTTCAAGGATATGACATTTAGATCCCTTGCTGAGGAACCTAGATCACATGAACTAAATCGTTAGGTGAATAAAAAAATTACACATATGAATACATCTAGCAGAGTACATAAATATATTACAACACCTATCTAAAAAAAAAAAAAGTGTATATGTTCTGTATCTGTAATTACCAGGTATTTTTTAACATTATACATTTTAAAAGTTTCCATCAGGGATTGTAGTCATGTCTTACTAGAGGCCTGGTGCACAAATTTGTGCATAGGTGGGGTCCCTCAGCCTGGCCAGGTAGGGGGAGGGGCCGCAGGAGGATGGCCCATGGGGGGAGGTTGGCTGTGGGAGAGCACTGACCACCAGGGGGCAACTCCTGCATTGAGTGTCCATCCCTTGGTGGTCAGTGTGCATCATAGCAACCGGTCCACCGGTCATTCGGTCACTTAGGCTTTTTTTTTTTTATACTTTATTGATTTTTTACAGAGAGGAAGGGAGAGAGATAGAGAGCTAGAAACATCGATGAGAGAGAAACATCGATCAGCTGCCTCCTGCACACCTCCTACTGGGGATGTGCCCGCAACCAAGGTACGTGCCCTTGACCGGAATCGAACCTGGGACCCTTCAGTCCGCAGGCTGACGCTCTATCCACCGAGCCAAACCGGTTTCAGCGGTCACTTAGGCTTTTATAGATATAGATGATACAGCAACTTTTTATTTTATTTTTATCTTGCTAAGCCTCACCCAAAGATATTTTCCCATTGATTTTTTTTTTTTGTGGAGGTGTTTTTTATTTAATTGTCTAAAGTTTTACATATTTCTCCTTTCCCCCCAATTGACCCCCCACTTCCCAATGATTTTGAGAGAGAGACAGAAGGAGAGAAATATCACATCAATGTGAGATACATCCATTGGTTGTCTCTCACACACACCGAGGGCTCGGGGATCAAGCCTGCAACCAAGGTACATGCCCTTGATCTGAATCGAAGCCTGATACTCTATCCACTGAGCCAAACCAGCTAGGGCAATACTGCAGCTTTTTAAATGTATTTTCAATACATGGAAAACTGGGGGGCTGAGAAGAGAAGACTAAACTAAGGTTACTCCTACAGAGGTGGCTAGAGAAATCTATCAATATGTATTAACAGCTATCTGTGAGATAAATGCATACTATTGATACATAAATAGTTTTGAAAAGCTTGAAGCTTCTCTCAAGATAATCTGAATGATTTTGGAAGCAATGGAAAATCGAACCTGTAAATGAGTAAGCCAAAACCTTATGATCAACTTTATTGTATACATTAGAATTAGAAAAAAACTTTAAGGAAAAAAAAAAAGCCTTTGTACCAATTAGGCTCCAGGGGACTCAATTTTAGCTTTTGCATTTCTTTAATGAGCAAATCTAACTACTTTATGACTTTTATCCTTTCTCATTGGTCTTCCAAAAAAAAATAAGAACTTTTTAAAAACAGAATAAAAATTACTCTATCTTGAAATTAGTATATGAATCCTGTGGCCCCTTTTATATATCTAAGGTGGAATCTAGTGATCATATTTTTCCTCTATCTTGAAACAATTTGCTATTTCATCATCATTCAATTATTTCCAACTATGGTTTTTTTAAAATATAAAGAAAACAGAAAAATTATGGTATTACTTGGAAGGATATAACAATGAAATATATCATTACTACTGTATCACCCTCTAGTTTATTGCATTATCTTTCAGGAAAATAAAGACTAGAAACACCATTCTTATAGTCTTCTTTTGGATATTGCTGAACAGTTAAGAATTCATAATTATTATTTTCAAACTATAATTACAAAGAGAAAAAACTTTACAGAGGACTTTCACAATTATTAGAGGAATAAGACTGATGTAAAGAGCCAATAGCACTCCAAATTCTAATGATCAATATGAATTTATCTCCTAAGTAGAAACTCAGACTATGAAGTCTTCAAATGACAATATCCTAAATCAATATTCCCCAAACAATACATTTCTAAGGAGAACGGAAATTTAGTATTCTCACCCAGTTAATCATTCAACTGGGACTCCATTATACAAAATCCTGCAACAAGCAGCTGAACCATTCTTGTTTTTCTACAAGGACACCTAACAGTATTGTTTCATCTTTTTTGTCTGCACAATAAAATATACTTGATTCAGTCAGTAAGTGGCCAAATGCCACAGGTAGATGTATATACAAAAATGACTAGAAAGAAACAGATGATGAAAAAATGCAAAATATTCAGTGGATTAGTCAACCCAATTGGTTAAATATGAAAATAGTGCAATTTTTTAAAATGTGTAATTATAGCACAAAGATGACTATGCTTTGTTCAATAAAATTAGAAGCCACCAACAGTTCCAAATATTCTTAAAGTATTACATCCTGATAATTCATGTGCCAAATGAACCAGAAGAAATAAACTAAATTTTATTAGAAATGCATTTTAAATTTGCTATCAGTATTTATATAATGTTTTGGGTTTATGTATAATAGCTGATGAGCAGAAATATTTCGGGAACTTTACTCATTTTAGGACTATGTATTATCAAAACCAAGAAAATGTGGAATATAAAGTTGGATTTGCTATGTTTAAATGCTTACCAAGTTATCTTAAATGTTGACTACTGCCATCCTTTCATTTTTACTTCTGAAAAAATTTATGTAAAATGACTTAAAATATTTTTAAAACCAGTAAATATGGATTATTGGCTCCAAATGATAAATGATAACTATTTTCCCTCGCATACTGAGTATTAAAAACAAAAAGAAAATACTAAAAACAGAAAATTCTTACCAATTCCAAGCACTATCTCAGGAAGACAGTTCAGCTAGATGAAGTATCTTTTAGTGATCTATAGTGAATGGATGCCTCAAGCTCAAGTGCTGTAAAAAACGGGTCTTAAAACTGCCATTATTTTATTTCAATTTTTACCAAAGTGATTATAACCTTCTAGGAATCTGGCTTGCTATATGTAAGCTTACCTACTAAAACAGAGAATAAACCATTTTGGACTGCTTTGAGGCTTTACTTCTCATTGAACAATGAAATGCTGTATCCCATTTTACACTTACATCCATCTCTGTAAATCTCATTAATAACTTTATCCCTGAAAGACAAGGCCACTGTCACAAAGCCAGCAATGAGTCTGGCTCCACTTGAGTGCTGTGGGTCAAATCACATCCTTGATAAGATGTACTGTATCTCATACAATGGGGAAAAAAAATCACTTTAATAACCCAGAATTAAAACTGTACCCTAGTGTACTATGTTCCAAATGTCGATTACTAAATTTATTTACAACTATGTCATTGGAATAAGAGCACCTCATAGAAATTCTCCTTCTTCAGATTTCACTTAAATCTCCAAACTGTTTCAAGGGAGCAATTCACACTCTAAAGCTACGGCTACTCCTTGCTTTTAACACTAAATTTCTTCAAATAAAAAAAAAATAAAATAAAAAATAAAAAAAAGGCTCAAAAAAGCAGGAAACTAAGGAGTGCCCATGGGAGACCTAAAAACATAATAGTACTCAGATTAAAGGTTGAAGTGAAAGATGGAAAATGAAGAATCAAATTCCAAAAGCCCATTTAAGGATTCTTTCTAACAAATGACTCCAAGTCAAACCCTATTATAAAATGGTTTCCAAACTGTATCTAACACACACCAAATTGTGATTTAAAATGGAATTCTAGGCTGATGTTGCTAACTTTTCATTTTAAGTTAATAATTTTCAACTATGCCTTTGAAAGTCTCAACCAAACAGAGATAATAAACACTAGAGGTAGAAAATTTTTTACCAGTTTTCACCGAACTATAAAGAAAATTCCTAATGTTAAGTACTAAACTGATTATCCTATATAATAATCCTGTATAATAAAAGGCTAATATGCAAAGAGACCGAATGGTGGACCAACCAAATAATCGGTCGCTATGATGTGTGCTGACCACAAGGGGGCGTGTGTGGAACATGGTGAGCATTGGCCGTGGCAGGATGGTGGAGCAGGTGAGCGGGGGCGCCAGACCAAGGTGGGGAGCTGGTCGCTGTTATTGGGGCAAGCTTCTGGTGGTTACTGAAATTTCTTTGCTCCCACGCGCCGCGGTCCAGCCTGGCACTTGCGCCAGTGCCGGTCCCGCTCGCACCCACTGCCAGTGCCGGTCCCGCTCGCACCCGCAGCCAGCACCAGAGCTGCCGCTCGCACCCGCTGCCAGTGCCTGGCACCGGTCCCGATCACTGAGCACCATCAGCTGGTGCGAGCGCACCTGAGGGCTTCTCCACCTCCCCCTGCTCCTGAGGGGCAATCGGGGCAGTAGCCACCACTTGCACCCGCTGCTGGCGCCAGCCCCAATCACTCCATGCTGTCAGCGGGTTATGAGCGGGGCTGGCGCCGACAGCATGTGGGAATGGCGGTGGTGGGAGAGAGGCTGCCAGCAGACAGGGGACCGGGGACACGGTGGGAGGAGCCAGGCAGGGTCACGGAGAATGGGCCAAACCCGCCCCTGTGCCTACCACAGCCTCGCACCCCACAGTTCCTTTAAAGGTGCACGAATTCCTGCACAAGGCCCCTAGTTTAATCATAATGACCCATTTTACAACTATACGAGAAACATTTATCGTTCCCTTGTATTCACCATTTCATCTCATTACAATCTAGGAAGGAAAAAAATTAGAAAAAGCAAGCTTAACATCTAGAACACACTAATTTACCTGTACAATATTATCTCATTCATTATTTGTGACTGTTACTCTAACAAGTGGGTTTCATATGTCTTAAAAAAAAACGCCATTTTCCAAGACAAAGATATAATAAAAATATGTTCACCTCTTATTTTAATGTTTGAACATTTCCCAAGCACTAAGACTAACAACGGACTTGGTATTATGAGAAAGACTAAATACAGACAGCTGAAATTTTCAGATTGGTCGCAAGAATCAAATAGAAAACATTTTTAAAGGTAGTATGTTAACAATACACATACACTTAACTTTTGTATAAATCAAATATTGGATTAAGAAATTGTAAGGCCAAAACCGGTTTGGCTCAGTGGATAGAGCGTCGGCCTGCGGACTGAAGGGTCCCGGGTTCGATTCTGGTCAAGGGCATGTACCTTGGTTGCGGGCACATCTCCAGTAGGAGGTGTGCAGGAGGCAGCTGATCGATGTTTCTCTCTCATCGATGTTTCTAACTCTCTATCCCTCTCCCTTCCTCTCTGTAAAATATCAATAAAATATATTTAAAAAAAAAAAATTGTAAGGTAAGAAACAAAACTTGCCAATTCTTATTTCAACCAGAAAACTTCAAAAATAAACTTTTATTACAAAATAATAAAATCCAGTAAGAAAATTTTGAAAGCCCGTGTTAAATTATACATTAGCTTGAGATGTAAGGTTTTCTATGTAGTGTGTACTAATTTGCTAAACAATGCAAGTATCTATTGACTTCACTTCATGTGCAATCAATATCCCAGAACATTATGATATTATACTAGAGGCCCAGCACACAATTAAATTGTGCACGTGTAGGGTACCCTAGGCCTAACCTGCCATCAAGGCCATGTCCGCCACCCCGCGAAACCTCACACGCTGTGCGGATGCTGCCGGCAGCCCGAGACGCTCCTCAGACACTGCCAGTGCCCCACGACACTCCAGAAGTCCTGCATCCCGCGGGACCCAGAGGTCCCGCATGCCGCAGCCGCTGCAGAACCCATCAATGCACCTCCTGGTGAGTCTGGTAGTTGGTCGTGACACCGTCACAGTGTCATGACCACAGGCTTTTTATGATATAGATAACCAGCTTATGAGAATCTAAGATACTCTTCATTTTCCCTTTACATCCAACTTTTTAAAGCTGAGCATTTTCTTAGCAATCTTTAGTAACGAAAACCATTAAGCAAATACTTACCAAAAATTTTAATTATATTTAAAAATATATGCCACCACTTTTTTAAAAAAATATATTTTTATTGATTTCAGAGAGGAAGGAAGAGGGGGAGAGACAGAAACATCAATGATGATAGAGAATCATTGATCGGCTGCCTCCTGCACATCCCCCACTGGGGATTGAGCCCGAAACCCTGGCACTGGCCCTGACCAGAAATCAAACCCAGACCTTCTGGTTCACAGGTCGATGCTCAACCACTGAGCTATGCTGGCCAGGCTATGCCACCACTTTTTAAAGTTAAATAAAAGCCACTAATTAGGTTACAAAATAAATCTTTCAATTTTAGACCTTTCAAAACCAACTTTCTACTATAAATCATACTAGAGTCCTAACGCACGAAATTCGTGCATGGGGGTAGCAGGGGGGGGGGGGAGGTCCATCAGCCTGGCCTGCACCCTCTCACAATTGGGGACCCCTCTGGGGATGTCCAGCTGTTGGATATCCCTCTCCCTATCTGGGATCGCTGGCTCCTAATCGCTTGCTTGCCTGCCTGCCTGATCGCCCCTAACCACTTGCCTGCTGCCTGCCTGATGCCCCTAACTTCTCGCCTGCCTGCCTGATCGCTCCGAACTGCTCACCTGCCTGCCTGATCGCTCCAAACTGCTCGCCTGCCTGCCTGATCACCCCTAACCGCCTCTGCCTACCTGCCTGATCATCCCTAAACACTCGCCTGCCTGCCTGATTATAACAAAAAATAAAGACAAGTCACAGAACAAAAGGTCAACAGCCAATAAGCTAATTTAAAAACCACTCCATAATCAAGGAAATGAAGAATGAGCAGACATAAGCTTCCTTCTATTGGGTTTTTAAAACTTTACAGATTAATAATAATCCAGCCAGTCAATCAATGAGGAAACAAACACCTTCAGGTGTTATGAAGTGGTAATTCAAAAAAGCATTTTTAGAAGACAAAATGATACATTTTGATACTATCAAAATTTTAAACATGCCTTTTGATTCAGCAACTGAACCACTTAGAACTGTATTACCAGAAGATGTTTATATAAGAGACCATTAACTAATTCTAGTTTTTTTGTTATAGCAAAAAATTTTGTTAATTTCAATGTCTTCTAGAACTAAGGAATATTTAAAATGCTTAGAAAAAGTGACGTAATCTGTATGTTCAGACATGAAAATGTTTACAGTATCCTAATTAACTGAAAACAAAAGTCACAAATATATAATGTAGTCTCAGTTTTTGTAACGAACACACATATTCTTTATAAATGTAAAAAAAAAATCTGAAGAGACACTCAACTCTGGTAAATGAGATTAAAACTGGGGTGGGCAACAAGCACACTTACACAACCACACTAAGAGGGAAAATTCCCATTTTATGTTAATTCTCTACTATTTTATTACATCAATCTTTTATTATTTTAAATTTAAAGGGTATGGGGGGGGGCTTTCAAAAAGTTATTTGGTTCAAAATATAAAGTCTAACAACCATAATTCCTAAACATTCCAGGTCATATGGAGAGATTCCTAAGTACTAGTGACCAAAGGGGGGTGGCGGGTGGGGGGAAGGTGTCAAGAATAAGTTTAAGCTTCTTTCTCATGTAAATTTTCAAAACTTTCAAGTGAAAAAATGACAACAACATCTTAATTTCAGGTACAGACAGACTCTCACACTATAAGGGGCAAATTTCACTAAGACGAAAACAAAAAATAAACTGAAATAAAACACTCGGCAATCAATTTCCAAATGAACAACAAAGGTGGTCCAAGAAATGGATAAGGCCTCCCTTGTCTGAGACTGGGAAAAGCACAGTTAACATCCTCAGCACACTACCAAGTTTTTCCTTTCATCTGAGCCTTTAAACTACCAATAAGTGTCTAAACAATAATTCTGCACTATGCTCAGAATTGGCCACCACATCTTTCTAATTCTAGAACAAAACTAAGAATTCAGGGGAGAAAAAAAAAAAACCTTCTAAAACATATTTTTCTAAATGAAAGCAAATAAGCTCTTCTATCAATCGTCACAGAAAGGTGTTAATTAGAAAAGAATACAAGTTCACTCTTTGTTCTTTCTCTCTCTTGAGGACACCTGCTTTTCCACACCCCTTTCTCCAGGGCTCTCTTGCTCTCTGAAGCAGGGCCCTGCCTTTCTCTCCTCTCCTTCCCCTGGATGAATTTTCTTTGCCTTTCTTTTTCCTAAGCTCCAAAGGCTTTTCTTTTGCTTCTGCAATTTGTTTCCTGAGCCCATGCAGCCCAGCTGGCTCACTTCTTCTACCTCTGGGAACTTTCTAAATAAAAGTTTGCTTCCGTTTAGAAAAAAGAAGAAAAAAACACACAACTTTTTTACTGGAGTCTAATGTCCAAGTGAACATAGTACAGTAGTAATCAGCAGCATTACTGCTACAACCCATAGGACCCACCTACTCAGACACAAATACACACCACACTGAAACTACATTTACAGGTCTCCATACAAAAAAAGTTCTTAGTACCCACCACTTTTGGTCAAGTCAACTAAAAAAGAAAAAGGTGAGTAAAGTGAAAAGCTATAACATTATTAGGGAGTGGGCTCATGGTGTGGTGCCCTGACACAATTAAGTTATAGCATGCTTTTTGATTTAGCAAAAGCAAGAATACACAGGAAACTTAGAGCAAGTAGTTAAAATCTAGGCAGAATTTTTAAATGAACATGAATTTTCCCTATACTTCAAAAAAGTTCCAGACATTTCTAGAATATTCAACAAGGCAGTATATTAATTACAATATTTCACATTACATATAAACTATGTTAATGATCACTATAATAAAGGGTGATAATTAGTATTTTACAAAAATACTGAGGAAGAAAGCACAAGACAAATCCTATCCTATTCTATATAATAAAAGCCTACTATGCTGTGTCCGGTCGTCCAGTCGGCCGTTCAACCAATCAAAGCATAATATGCTAATGATATGCTACAGCCGCTCAACCACTAGCTATGACGTGCACTGACCACCAGGGGGGCAGACACACTGACTGGTAGGTTAGCTAGCTGCTGGGGTCTGGCCGATTGGGACTGAGCGAGATGGGCCAGACACGCCCTAGAGCCCTCCTGTGGTATCTCCCAACCTCTCATCATGTCCCTCCCCAGGCCTGATAGCGCACCAGTGGGGTCCCTCAGCCTGGCCTGTGCCCTCTCGCAATCTGGGGCCTTCGGGGGATGTCAGAGAGCTGGTTTTGGCCCGATCCTGCAAGCAAGGCCGAGGGACCCCACTGATGCACGAATTCGTGCGCTGGGCCTCTAGTTTTAAAATAATTAGAAAAAAGAAGGAAACCAGCAACCAACATGGTTAGTACCCTGTGCCAGATTCCACACAAAGCAATTCAAATGCACTATCATCCTTAACTCTCACATTATTTCATTTTAGTGATAAAGAAACTTGACCAAGCTACTAAGCTAAAAATTGTAGAGCTGAGACATGAATCCCAGTTCTGACTCCAAACTAAAGTATTGCTACTTACACAGCCATTGCCAATAGAAAGAGAAAAGGAATTAAGATTTATTCTCCATCAGTTAAACAGATTTTCCTATAAGAATATTTATTTAAAACAAAATAATAGGCATATAAGAAAATAAACTTACAAATACATACCTCTACTTCATCTCCTTCACTAATTTCTTTTTTTATATCAGGTGGTGGTGGTAATCTAACTTCATTAAATGGAACTTGACGTTCTGGTTGCCAACTGAAGGATTAGAAAAGACATAAACAACTTCAAAATACATTATCTCAATACCCCCTAATATGGAAGCTATATAATCTATGCTTAGTGCTGTATATTTTTCAAATTAATCATTTAGTTTTCCCTAAGAAAAACAACTGTTGTATTATATATTTTCCAAGTAATTAGTTTGTTGAGGTAGAACAGATTTTGCATGATTCTTGATAAAGTTTATAAATAATTAACATCATTGAAAATAATTACATATTACCTGCCAAATTACTCATCTTAAGGGAACAGTACATCCATTATTCTGCAAATGATATGGGCTACATTCATAATAGTAACTTACTAGTAGATTCAAAATAACATCCCATCAACATCACTGCCTAATAACAGCAATGGAATCAACTTCAAACATATTTATAACTGGATGAGACATAATTCCAGAGATTATAAAACAATATAAACGGCATAATTCCGTTTTAGTGTACATGTTCACAGAAACACAGAAAATTAATTATTTTGAATAACTGAGTTACATAAGGTTCAATTTCCTCACATAAAAATTATCTTTTCAACAATGAACACAAACATAATTAAAACCAGTAAAAGCTTAGTTTTAATGTTTGTAGCAAATATATATCAAAGTTACTAATTTAGCTATTGTTTAACTGACATTTTTTATGTTGTATTTTATAAGCTGAGTTGATGAATAACTTTAAGTTCTAATAGGTCATTCATATGTGGTATACCAGCACATAAAATGTTCTTTTAGCATCTATCTGCATGGGATGCATCACTCTCACTCACACACACACACACACACACACACACACACACACACGAAGGCAAGTAAAAGATTTTTGAGTGCTTTCTTTTCACCATTACTATCTAAATGGCAGCTGCTCAAAGACAGAAATCATCACAACACTTGTTTCTACATGAAACAGCTGTTGGGCAGATATCTTTTCAGGCAGTTCCAGAGCAGCTTAAAAGTGAAAGTTGAACAGTTCTTTTCTGACCTTCAGTTATACACAGCCATTGCCAACAGAAAGAGAAAAGTAATTAGACAAGGCCAGCATACTGTCTTTCATATTTTAAACATTACCTAGCTGTTACAATATCTATAAACTGAAATTCCTTAATATTCAAACAGTTTGAAAATGACTACCAGTAGCCACTTGGAAGGTTTCCTACAACATTATTTTAACATCTGTGCTTTTTTAAGAATTAAAATCCCATGTATTTTTGCAAAAACTACTTACTGATTCATGTTCACATGTGTTTTGGCAAAGAAAGCGGTCATGAAAAAAAGTAATGAGTAAATGGTGGGCAGAAAAACAGGCGAAGAGTTATCAAAACTAGAATTATTTAAATTCGTAAGATGATCGAGCTATCAAAAAGCCTGTCCAAAAGCAAAGTCATTTTTCACTGGCAATAGGAAGAACCAAAAGCAAACCGTTGGCACTACCCATCTTTAAAAATAAGATCTCTATCAATAAAAAAACAACTTACTTGTTCTCAAAAACAACTGTGAGGGAGTCTTCATGAACATCTTTAATAAATCCCTGCAAAAGCCAAAAACATTTAAAGTATATCAATATTCAATTAAACATTATATTAACTCTAAAAGGCAATAATACTAGACATATAAAGAAAATATGGAGTACTGAAAAGAACACAGAGCTAGAATTAGGCAAATCTGGGTTTGATTTCCATCTCATCATTTGTGAAAAGTATGATCTTGGAATTTACTTAAACTCTCTGAACCTGTTTTCACACAATACTATAACCTGAGTTTCAAATACCTACCTTGAAATTAGTAAAAAGCCTGAAATATCATAGGTATTAGTCAATACTCAAACTAAGTGAGGCAGTTTTTAGTACTGTGACTAATAAATAGTTCAGGCTATAGGGTCAGGCTTCCATATTCACATGCCAGGCTCTCTATCACTTATACATTCTTTAGTGAGGTATCATACCTCATGTAACTGAGAATCAAGTAAAATAACTAATGTTTACCACAGTACTTGGCATGGAGGAAAAAACTCAAATTTATTATAAATATTAGTTATAAATATTAAATTATAGCCCACCTTTAATAACAGACAAGACCACAGTCTGAATACTAACCTTACCATTAACCTAATCTTATTTTTCCTACAACTTCTCTTCCTTCTTTGCTTAAAAAAAGGGGGGGGGGGGTATGGTGAGTGCATTGCCTCCAAACCATTTTGGAATGAATATAAATAGACTTGAGGCCTGGTGCACAGTTTCGTGCACCAGTAGGGTCCCTTGGCATAGCCTGCGGGGATCGGGCCAAAACCGGCAGCCCAACATTCCCTGAGGGATGTAGTAGTGTGCCAAGCAGCAGGCAGCCAGGGAGGAGCCCGAGTCTGGTCCAGGTGCTGCGCCGCTCCTGCTCATCGCAGTCCTGCTGTGCCTGCCGCTGCTGCCGCTCGGTAGGCTTGATGCCGCTCCGCTGTGGTCTCTACAGACCCATCCTAGGGCGATACCGGTGTGCCCATGACTGAGAAGCGGTCGCGGGCTCATGCCCAGTCAGTCCCAATCCTGGTCTGGATGGGAGAGGGACCCACAAGGGGATTGTCCGTGGGAGAGCCTCCCGCTGCCGCAGCTGCGCTTACCAGCCGTGAGCCTGGCGTCTGGCGCCCATTGGTCAGCTGAGCAGCACTCCCACTGTGGGAGCACACTGACCACCAGGGGGCAGCTCATGCGTTGAGTGTCTGTCCCCTGGTGGTCAGTGCACGTCATAGTGACTCATCAACTGGTCAACCAGGCTTTTATATATATAGACTAGAGGCCCGGTGCACAAAATTTGTGCAACTCAGGGGGGGGTCCCTCAGCCCAGCCTGCGCCCTCTTGCAGTCCGGAAGCCCTTGGGGGATGTCTGAATGCTGGCCTATCAGCAGTCAGACATCCTTAGCGCTGCCACGGAGACAGGAGAGGTTCCCGCCACCACCACTGTGCTCACCAGCCTTGAGCCCGGCTTCTGGCTGAGCAGCGCTCTCCCTGTGGGAGCGTACTGACCACCAAGGGGCAGCTCCTGCATTGAGTGTCTGCCCCCTGGTGGTCAGTGTGCGTCATAGCGACCTGTTGTTCTGCCATTTGGTCAATTTGCATATTAGCCTTTTATTATATAGGATTCTCAATAAAAATCAGTAGTCACTTTCTAGCCTTAAAATTACTCTATCTTCATTTGATAAAGAAATCATTAGACCTGACATGCTCAAGAAAGAGCAAAGGACTCGGGTACAGAACAACTGTTGTTTAAATCTTTGGTTCTACCACTGTTTAACCTTGGGCAAGCAGTCCTTGGTACCTGGTATAATTACAACTGACATTAAATGACACTTTATATTTCTGTCGATCAGAAACGCAAAGTTCTCAATCTTAGTCAAATGCATACACACACTTTGAAACACTACTTAAATATTTTTTTAAAAACAAAGATCAGACTAAACTTCCTAAGATGCACTAAAACTAGCTAAATAAACACACATTTTCAGTTCCTGCTTAAAACATGGCAGAAATGAGCATATATCTGTTTATCTCTTCTTCTTATCAGGAGTCCATTAAACACCAAAAAGATTTTTAGGCATAACCCCTACCTCCAACCACACACACACACAAAAGAAACACACACAAAAAAAATGCAACAAGCCCTAACCAGTTTGCCTCAGTGGATAGAGCGTCGGCCTGTGGACTGAAAGGTCCCAGGTTCGATTCTGGTCAAGGGCATGTACCTTGGTTGCGGGCACATCCCCAGTAGGAGGTGTGCAGGAGGCAGCTGATCGATGTTTCTCTCTCATCGATGTTTCTAACTCTCTATCCCTCTCCCTTCCTCTCTGTAAAAAAATCAATAAAATATATATTTTTTTAAAAAAGCAACAAAATTTAATAAACTCACAAAATAGATGGAGAAGCCTAACCAATTTCAAAAAAAAGTAACAACTACTTGAATACTATTCCTGAGACATTCTTCTAAGTAAATCAGCAAACCAAAAACTATGAAACAAACTGGCAGTGGAAAAAGCAAACAGCAAGATCAGCAATACCACTCCAGAAAAATCTTTGGAACTTAGAAGAGGTTAACAAATGGGGGCCGAAAAAAATATTTCATTTTCTTCAATAATACAGAAATCACCACCATGGCTGGTTTGGCTCCAGGATGGTTTGGTTAGAGCGCTGGCCATGGCCTTCTACCCTCAGACCTGGTCACAGGATTCCCTGTCAAGAGTGAGTACCTGAGTTGCAGATTCCCCACCTCCAGTAGGGGTTGTAAGGGGAATGCAGGTAGGCAACCAACTGATGTCTCTCTCTCATGTGGATTTTTTTCCCCTCCTGTTTCCCCCCTCCCTTCCACTCTCTCCAAAAATCAATGGAAAAAAATATCCTTGGGTGAGGATTAAAAACAAAAAAAATCACCATTCACAGAATGTAGATAACTATAATTCATCTCTCAGTACCCTCCTCCCACATCTGCTACTCAATTTTATGATTTGTAATTTGACCCTGATCGCTCTCCAGCTTTAAAAGCCTAAAACCTGATTTATTTGTGTGTTATGGGTTATTTCAATGCAAACATTTTTTGAGGCCTGAAAGTCAGGATACAGGAGGTTCCCAATAGTACTGTTTCATTTTAATGTTGAGAAGAAAAAAATATATTCCCGTCCTGTGTGGAGTTGGCACATTCACCCCGTATCTGTGTTCGTTTTCTCTAGGTACTCCAGTTTCCTCCCACATCCTGAAGATGTGCACATGAGGTGAATGGCCCAGTCTGAGTGAATGTGGGGAGGAGTGTGCCCTGAGATAGAAGGGATTCCTGTCAAGGGCTGGTTCATGATTGGCACACCAAGTTGCCAGAATAGGCTCCAATCCTCTCTCCCCCCACCCCAATCCTGAACTGGAAGCAGGTTGAAAAACTGTTTTTATTAATCTTTCTTAAATTCCGTGTAACTCAAATTTCAATGTCTAATGTTAAATGTGTTTTAAATATCCTAACTCAGTGGTCGGCAAACTCATTACTCAACAGAGCCAAATATCAACAGTACAACGATTGAAATTTCTTTTGAGAGCCAAAAACCGACTTCTGCACATGGGCCACGAAGTTTCAATCGCACTGTATGTGCGCGCACGCACGTGGTATTTTGTGGAAGAGCCACATGTGGCTCACGAGCCGCAGTTTGCCGACTACTGTCCTAACTAATAGTGAATATGCAAATTGACCGTAACTTCATGACAAAGATGATGACGCACACAGCCAATAAAGAGGGAATATGCAAATTGAGGGTCACTCTGAGACAAAGATGGCAGTGGCCGGGACTAAATGCTTGTGTCGTCGCCATGGCGACGACGCAGGCATTCGGCCCCGCCCGCGGAAGACCTGTGGGCACTGCACAGTTGTGGAGCGGCTGGAGGGGGGGTTGGGGGCAGGACATTCCGGGCTAGTGGGCGGCACGCACAAGCACAGAGCAGCTGGTGGGCAGCACGCACAGGCGCAGAGCGGCCGGTGGCAGCCGTGAGCACACCAAGCGGAGCCTGCGGGCCGAGCTGAAGTAGCAGCCTGCAGGGCATTAGCGCCAAGGAGTGGCCACGCAAGTCCCACCTCCTGGCCCAGAAGGTGTGTGATTGCAGGGACAGCCTCCGTGGCGGGCCAGATTAATGTCTTCCTGGCTGCGCTATGGGGGTTTGCGGATCTGCGCTGCCGCAGGCCTCTGGTGCACACATCCTCTCCTTCCCCCCCCCGGCGTGCGAACATCCCCCAGCGAGCTGTCACCCACACGCGCCTGCAATAGTTCTGGACCATGGAGTGCGCAAGTTCCCCTCCACCGCACTTCCATCAACCTCAGCATGCCTACATCCCCCACAGGACGTGCACACGTCCCCTCCGGCATGCTCACATCCTTTGGAGAGTGTCTGGGTGTCCTGGGTGCTGAGGGTAGGCGCCTGTGAGATGACAGTGAGAGGGCGGAGTGGTGATGCCCTGTTCCCGTGGAGCTAGTGCAGTGACAAAATCACCTCTGTGGGGCTAATGCAGGTGCTGAGGCGGGAGCAGGTGTGGACAGACACACCTGGTGAGCACGGGCGGCCCTCACTGAGGTGTCTTTGGTCAGCGTTCAAGATCGGGAACCCAGAGGAGGCGAGGCGTTCTGTCCTCTCAGTGAAATGGTGGGATAGTCAGGGCGACTGCAGAGGAGAAATGTGCACTTTGGGTGCCAGCACCCATGAGCGAAGGCTGCCCTGACTGAGCCTCGCTCGCTCGGAGCCTAGTGCACTCCTGCCAGGCAACAGGTGACAGCATGTGCTTTTCCGAGTTAATGAGAAAAAACATTGATTCTCCCGCTGCCCACGAAGGAAGAAAGTGGAGTGGGGAGACATGCAGAGAGTGAGCAAGGTTCCCTGTCTGAGGGTTCCAAATCCGCCATTGGTTCCTTTCACCGCTGACTAGAGATATACAGGGTGTCCCCCCAAAATGTATACACACTTTGAATACCTTCTTATTCCAATGGGTTTAAGCATGAAAAGAAAGAAACAACAATGGAGCTGTCATATGTTAAAAGTGCAGAAACAAACCGGCAGTTGGACATTCTGTGAGGGGTCCCGGATTGGAGAGGGTGCAGGCTGGATTGAGCCTCCCCACTCCCCGTGCACGAATTTCGTGCACCAGGCCTCTAGTTTATTTAGAAGTCTGGTGACATTTTTGTGATCAGAAATATGCTTTAGGAATGTTTATATATCAACTAGAGGCCCTGTGCACGAATTCATGCACGGGTGGGGTCCAGCCAGCTGCCCTGATCGGGGTCCACCGGGCCAGGCTGGCAGGGGGAAGGGCCCTGGGCAGTTGGCAGGCTGGCCCCACCCCCTGGTGGAACTCCCAGTGGAGGGGACAATTTGCATATTACCCTTTTATTATATAGGATTAGCCTATGGTAAACTTGGTTTTCTTATAGGTAGTTTTGCTTAAAGTTCCAGTTTCCAAGAACCTATGGATGATGTTAAGTGAGAACTTAGTGTACTTTCCTTTCAAGAGTGCTATAATGGTTCCTGTCTTGCAATTCTGGACTCATTTTTTAAAATATATTTTACTGAGTTTTTACAGAGAGGAAGGGAGAGGGATAGAGAGTTAGAAACATCGATGAGAGAGAAACATTGATCAGCTGCCTCCTGCACACCCCCTACTGGGGATGTGCCCGCAACCAAGGTACATGCCCTTGACCGGAATCAAACCTGGGACCCTTCAGTCCGCAGGCCGATGCTCTATCCACTGAGCCAAACCGGTTTTGGCTGGACTCATTTTTTAATTCCTCTCCTCCCAAAGCTAAAAATTAAGAATTGCCATTCTAGTACAAGCTCTGATTATCTGACCATACTATATTAATGATACCCTGGTCTGTTTCTCTAGTCCTAGTACTTCATCCATTCATGTACTTTCAGCAATCATTTTTTGGTGAGCACTTTTATAGTTATGTTACCAGCACATCCATTTCTATTATACTCTTGCAATTTCTAAGTAATGTTTCAGAAACTTAGAATTTTCAAGTTCATGAATATTAGAGTAAAACATATCTTACCATCAGAGGTCAGTCATACTTTCAACTTTGACGTTTTCTATTTTCTAGTCCTTCACAAACAACTTTCAGAATTTGGAATGTTCCATAATGTCAATCCTTATCATCCTATCTAATAAAGAGGGAATATGCTAATTGACCATCATGCCCTCACAAAGATGGAGGCACCCACAGCCAATAAGGAGGGAATATGCTAATTGACTTCCACGCCCTCAAAAATGGTGGTGCCCAGTCACAAGATGGTGGCGCCCAGTCCCCTCAGCCCCACCGGGGCAGCAGGTGCGCAGCACGGCTGGGCCCACCCCCAGGTGGGTCCAGCCACTCCGCACGCCTACCTCCCAAGTCCCCTAGTCCCCTCAACCCCCAGCCGCCCAGGGCCAGCCCAAGGTGCAGGCAAGCCTCAGATGACGGCTGCCCAGCTGCCCAGGGCCGCCCAAGGCTCAGGTAACCAGGGCCGGCCTAGGATAGCATTGCTGGCAGTGGCAGCAGCAGAGGTGTGATAGGGGCGTCACCTTCCCCTGATCACCAGGTCGCCTCCCACTCCTGAGGGCTCCCGGACTGTGAGAGGGGGCAGGGAGGGCTGAGGGACCCCCCTCAAGTGCATGAATTTTCATGCACCGGGCCTCTAGTTTCTGTATAATGTGGATTAGTTCAAATCAGAGCTCCAAGTCACTGGGAAATCCTTTTCTATCTAAAAATCAGTACTTATACCTGTCCCCACCCCACCCCCACTTTACTTCCAGCACATGAGTATCAGCTTTGTTTGGATGCACAGTTTTCACAAACTTTAAGAAAAAAATAAAGCTCTGGACACCTATTCTTATTGTTTAAATCCTTCAGTCATAAGTTTAAATGGATTAAGGACCTGACAGCCAGTCCTTAAAGTGCATTTGGACTGTAGTGAACACTTAGGAAATATGTCCCATCTCCCAAAACCTAGATGCTAAGGATAAGATACTTTAGTGGCTAGATCTCTATTAAATTGTGTCCATTTGGTACAGAACAAAGTCAATACTTTTCAAGACATTTTGTACTCTCCAAGTCACCAGAATAATGGTGGGTCCCTTTATACCAGTGGTTGGCAAACTCATTAGTCAACAGAGCAGCAAACAGCAGCTCGTTTGCCGACTGCTGCTTTATACTAAGGAGACCCTAAACAGCAGAGTTGGATCTTTGCCAAAATTTTTGAATAAAGGGTCACCAAATAACAATAGCCACATTTGTTGGCACACTGCATATGGCGGGGGGGAGGCGGGGGGAGGGCTTTATGACTTTAAGTCTCTATAACTTTGTCTTCCTCCTGGTACTCCAACATTTGGGGATTTTTAATCTCTCTCTTCCTATTCACACTCATCTGCTCCAGGAACCATTATTTCTCAGAACAGAACTTTTCACATTTCCTTTTCATCTTTGCATACATATGCAAACATGGAAGATTCCAAGGCAGCTTTATAAAATAGTCCTTTAATCTGTTCAAACAGTCCAAAATGTCTACATTTGAAACTCTTAACTATAGTTTAATCATCCGTAAGTAAAACAAGACACTGTAACACATCTTACATGTCATCAAAATATCTTAGAATATTCTCCCAGAAGAAATAAACAGACCATCGTATAGTAAAAACCCAAGAATGTCATAAATTATGTTTAAATTGTGGGTAAGGGAGGAGAAGGTGAGACAGAAAAAAGTTAGCTAGGTAGGGGCGGGACAATAGGAGGGAGAAGTGAAACCAGGAACCCAGCTAGGCAAAGTTATTAGGACACCCCAATTGGGGTGGGAAGGAAGGATGCGTGCAAGCAAGAGCGCCAGAGGCATTAACTTTAAAATGTATGGCTATCACAAAGACAGCGTGCAGATAACCAATCACAAGGCTGTGAGGCAAGCATATACTATACAAAAGAGCTAGCACTCCCTTCCCTTCTCCCCTGGTGCGGTGCACAATGGATGCCTAACATTCCGGTTGCAGGGGGAGCACATCCCCTGAGCCCACATGGCTTCTGGCCATGTGGCCCTCCACACATGGACTTTTAGAGACTTTAATTAGCTTGGATACTAAACTACTCCCGACTGTAACATGAAAGGAAGTTCTAGACCAGCTGTGGGCAAACTACGGCCCGCGGGCCGGATCCGGCCCGTTCGGCTGTTCTATCCGGCCCGCGGAGCCGAAAGAGCAGAGGGTTCTCTTGCTCTCCCCTCCGCTCCTTTACTTTGAATTTATATTAGTTCACACAAACACTCCATCCATGCTTTTGTTCCAGCCCTCCGGTCCAGTTTAAGAATCCATTGTGGCCCTCGAGTCAAAAAGTTTGCCCACCCCTGTTCTAGACACTGGCCTGCTCCTAGAACCCTAACTGCACCTTTTCCAGGACTGGCTTCTGCCAATAAAATTTGGTTCCATTAATGGTTTTTTTTGCCTTGACTTCCTTTTTTTTATTTTGATGAGACAGGAATTGGACTCACATTTTTGGTTTCAAAGGGAACAGCAGAATTCCGTAAGCAGTGGAAGCACTATTTTAAGAAATTATTTTTCAAATGCAATCTAGCCTAAAATAAATTCATTTTTAAATATTCAGTAAGGTGGCAAGTTAACCAATAATCAGCTTTCTAGATAAAAATAACAAGCAGCTGGAAAATAAAAGACAAAAAATATTCTAACAGCCCATTAAAAAAAATAAAACCATAGAAATGCCCTCAAAAACAAAAAAGTGCATAATGTGCAGAAATCTTAGAAACTTGACTAATAAATATAAATAGAAGGTTTAGGAAAATGTAAGCCACATCACATTCTTATAGAGGGTCTTGATATTATAAAAATTTCAATATATCCCTAACTGGGATCCCATTAAAATACTAAGGGAGTATATGGTCTGATTCTGTTGGAGGAAAATGGGTTATTCCTAATAAAATTGCACCAAAACAAGAAAGTATTCAAAAAGGAAACTTTTAAATGGGAGTAGGAGTTAACTACAATACACTACCTCTATCCAAATATTAAAGTTTATTTTAAAGCTACATTAATCGAGACCGACAGATTCCAAAAAATAGGTTTAAGTCATCTAGAAAACTAAAAACAGAAAAAAATGGATTTCTTCACACACACAAAAAAAAAATCAATGGATGAATGTTTCAAACTTCTTTAAAAATCAATAAAGATTTTAGGAGAAAGCCCAAGACAAGTACCCAAAACAAAACAAACAAAAAACAGAGCCACAAACAAAAAGTTTGATACACTTATACTACCTAAAAGCTAAAAGATGATAAGCAAACAATACCACTACAAAAAAAGAAAGAAAAGGAAAGTGAAACAACAGTTAAAATCCCAATTTATAATATTCTTTGCCGATTTAGTAAGAACAAGCTGAAATAAGCTGATTAAGAGTAGAATGGGTATTAATTATGTAAATGGGCAATTCACAAAAAAATAAGTTGTAATTTTAGTAATGTATAAATCCTCTTTAAAGTATTACACATTTACTACAATTTGTTTTGAACTTTGCTTTTCTCTTCCCACTTTATATCTTGTAGATCCTTTCTCATCAGAACATAAAAATCGAT
The DNA here is from genome assembly GCF_963455305.1 of Plecotus auritus. Taxonomy (NCBI): domain Eukaryota; kingdom Metazoa; phylum Chordata; class Mammalia; order Chiroptera; family Vespertilionidae; genus Plecotus; species Plecotus auritus. Next base: position 188,147,631 of record NC_137771.1, read on the forward strand.
TTTATTTTTTAAACATTTGCATAAGGTATATGGCAATTTTGGGGTGGGAGCTTAAATGGTCTGTGGTACAAGGAGCACAGGGCATCTGCTTAACATAAGAATACATTTTTGAAGTTACAGAACACCACAACTGGAAAACAGGTTTTTCAACTTAGTAAGTACTCATGGGGAAGGAAATCTTATTGGTTACACAGAAAGCAAGATGGAATTCCTATAGGAATTCAAAGATTGAGATATATAGTCAAAAATAAGAAGGGGTGAGTTATGGACTCTAGCTAATGACGCTGAAGATGGACAAAATTTCTCTTATACACCTTTCAGTTTTCTCAGAGAAAAGTTGAAACCATACACATATACATAGCTCCAAAGTTTCCATTATAATTACTAAATTTAAAACTTCTTCTGCCAAGCCAATATGGCTCAGTGGTTGAGCATCGACCTATGAACCAGGAGGTCACGATCTGATTCCCAGTCAGGCACATGCCCGGTTGGTCAGCTCGGTCCTCCGTGTGGGGCATGCAGGAGGCAGCAGATCAATGATTCTTTCTCATCACTGACGTTTCTATCTATCTCTCCTCCCTTCCTCTCTGAAATCAATCCAAAATACTTAAAACAAAAAACCCTCTTTTTCTGTCTGGAGCTCTTTTCATTAAATCATGATCAATCATATGATAAAATGCTTTTGCTAATTCATATTTTTAAACTCCAAAAGGTTAAGACTGTTAGCAATACTAATGTGAAGAAATAAGGCACCTTTCCCTAAAAGCCTATTTAAGCCAAAGTTCCAGAACAAAACATCAAAATCTAGATCACAACTGGAGAGGCAGCTCTGTTGTCCAAAACATAAATGTAAGTTAAAGTAAAATTTTAATGTTTAAAGTGTGGATCAATTTATCAGAGATTGCTTGTTGTGGCTTAGAAATCTGCAGAAATGCATGAATCCCTCTGAGAACATCTCTACCAACTTCATTAAGAACGTATCATAATAGTCTAGAAAAATTCCTTTGACTAGAAAGCAATTATTTCAAATCCGCCCATTACTTTAGATTTTTTAAAAATCCAGTTACTTCTTACAATTGTAATTCATTACAACCCTAAACTTACATTCCTTATAAGGAAACAGAAACTTTAAAACCTTACTACTCAGCAAACTACTAACAGAAACTGGACAGCATGAATTCTTAAAGGTTAAGTGGAAGCCCAGATCCAAAACTCTTCTTACACTTTCTCAGGATCACTGTTGTGAAATTCAGAGACCTTATTTTTCCACTTATTTGGCACAACAGTGAAGTACCCATATTTTTTATGCCTTCTCCAAATATTAGTTGGCGGCTTAATTACGGAAGCAAAGGTGATTAATTACTGTAATCTACAAACAAACTGATTAGAATAAATTCTCTATATATCTGGTCCTATATAGGGCCTATCTGACTGGGTTAAGTCTCCATTTTCCCCAACTACATTAGGTAAAGTTTACTGTTGTGGATACATGTGATTATAAAGCATAACTGTGAAAAATGAAAAGTTTAATAGCATAATTTATACAAAATTTGCCTCAGGTTTTTGTTTTCCAAGAATGGCCACAATGGATTTATCACTTGTTACCCTTTGATCAATTATCAGTTTATTTAATGATTCATCCTCTGACCATAAGTCTACCTTCTCAGCCCATCAATACTAATGATTTAATATCTCTGAAATCAGAATGCTTCTTACAATGATAAATGGCATCTTAGAATAGCTGACAGCCATATGGCAGTCAGGATTTAATATAAGTGTTACTGTTTAAGTCTGCTCAAAGCCCTGGCCAGGAGTTCAATTGGTTAGAGCAGTGGTCGGCAAACCGTGGCTCACGAGCCACATGCGGCTCTTTGGCCCCTTGAGTGTGGCTCTTCCACAAAATACCACGGCCTGGGCGAGTCTATTCTGAAGAAGTGGTATTAGAAGAAGTTCAAAAAATTTGGCTCTCAAAAGAAATTTCAATCGTTGTACTGTTGATATTTCACTCTGTTGACTAATGAGTTTGCCGACCACTTGGTTAGAGCATCGTACTGATATATCAAGATTTCAGGTTCGATTCCTGGTCAGGGCACATACAAGAATCAACCAATGAATGCATAAATAAGTGGAAAAGCAAATCAATGTTTCTCTCTCTCCCCCTTCTTCTTTCTCTAAAATCAATTAAAAAAAAAAAAAAGTATGCTCAAACTTGGTTTGCCTGTAATTTCCTTTGACACTTGACAACACCTTGACATTTCATTGAGCAAACCAATGAAGGACCATTCTAGGAAAGACTGAGGTTTCTTACCAGAAGATTGTTCTGCTGACACCTTCTGATAAAATCAAGAAAGCACCAGCACTGAAAGTTGTAAGAGTGGGTAAAAACTCTTGGAAGAAAATCCTGGAGATAATTGAGGAAAGCTCTTTTAAAGTTTACTTGCAACATCAATGCTCTCCATGGTACTGAAGAAGATATTGTAAGAAGGAACACAATCACTGTAAAGGTGTTTTAACCAAATTAAATTTAACTGGTTTAAATGTAACGCTTATATTTTCCATTTTATGTATGCAAGTTGTTTAAAGATGACCTTTCAATAAGTATACAACAAAATTCTAAAAGATAAAGAACACTACCTCTCAGGTTAATTGGCAAAATTCCCACTTAATGCCTCTTACACCTGATGCCATTTTCGATAAAATGAAGTTGTATGGATCTTCCACTAACTTCCCAAATGGAAAAATAACCTAGTACTTGGACTCTAAACCCAATTTCCAACTAGAGGCATCTCTACCTTTGGCTTACTTTTACACCTCCAATCAACATGCCAACAATCAGAATCATCTGATGTCCTACTTTGCACTCTACACACATATAATCCGATTTACAGGATTAAAAAGAGAAAACTGAATATAGCACAACAGGTCTCTAAGAGCCCAATCATTAAGGCATTAATTGTCCATAATAAATTAAACTTCTCTCCCATGCATATAGAATGGCAGTAGCTATGCACCATCTTTGAAAATTTGAGAAGAGTGTGTTTTTTAATTCAGATGAGAAACTATTAGGTTGAGAAAACTAATGGGGGCTTCCCAGATATAAGTGGTCATCATAACCTAAGCAATCTATATATATAAAAGCTTAAGCAACCAGCCGGTAGCTATGATGCGCACTGACCACCAGGGGGTAGACCAGGGGTGGGCAAACTTTTTGACTCGAGGGCCACAATGGGTTCTTAAACTGGACCGGAGGGCCGGAACAAAAGCATGGATGGAGTGTTTGTGTGAACTAATATAAATTCAAAGTAAAGGAGCGGAGGGGAGAGCAAGAGAACCCTCTGCTCTTTCGGCTCCGCGGGCCGGATAGAACAGCCGAACGTGCCAGATCCGGCCCGTGGGCCATAGTTTGCTCACGACTGGGGTAGACGCTCAATGCAAGAGGGGAAACCACAGGCATGAAAACATGGAACAGACTGATGAATCTCAGAGGGAAGGGAAGAGGGGGGAGGGCAGGAAGAGATTAACCAAAGATCTTACTAGTATATAGCATACTAGAGGCCAGGTGCACGAGGTGGGGTCCCTGGGCCTGCCTGCGAGGATCGGGCCAAAACCGGCTCTCCCACATCCCCTGGATTGTGAGAGGGTGCAGGCCAGGCCGAGGGAACCCACTGGTGCATGAATCCTAGTTTTATATGAGTCTCAATTTGCAAACAGTTGAAGCACCTTAAACGAAGGTATTCCCAGGCACTTAAAGGTATGCTAGAGGTATTTAAAGCTACCCCTCTCCCGAACCCCCAATAAATACCATGGTAAATCTTCCTGGAGCTTTTATGTCACACAATTGAAATAACTTATAATAAAGCAATATGTTTCTGAACTATGTATACAGTTAACACATATAGAAATAACTCATCAATAGGGAAAGGGGAAGAAAATCTATTTAAAAGACACTATAGAATAGTGGGGTTTCACTATTAAGATGGGGCTCAAATCCACTATTTACTATGTGGTAGGTAAAACGAAAGACAGGGCCCAGGACAGTAAGATAAGGAAAATAAGACTCCTAACTCACTTATTTGCCCAAAAGCAAATCACAATGTCCCACTTCAGGACTCTATGGTCTTCCCAAAGCACCTAAGAGACTTTTTGGGGCAACTGTCAGATTCTATAAACTTTGAATGAGACCCAGCTTTCTTGGGAGTTGGACATCCTCCTCCCATCCCAAACCTAGAATTGAGGAAGATTTGGCTAACGAGAGCAAATACCAATTCCCCCACATCTCCCCACTCCCCATTAATACATGGTGCTAATACAACTGCCTATAAATATTCAAAAATAAGTTTTGATGTAGTAAATATAAAATGAATGAATGAAACACTTATAAGAAAACCTAAGAAATGTTATGTATAGTCTGAACATAGGATGTCTTAACCAGGACTGGAAACCCTGAAGCCTTAACAGGGAAATAATAGTTCATACTAGTATATAAAAAAAAAAAAAGTTAAAAGTTCTCTATGGCCAGGGATACCAGAATGTCAACAGATAATAGATGTGGAGGGGAACTCTTACAATAAATGACTCTTAAGCAATCTCAAAAAGGGACAAATGACATTCCAATAAGCAAATGGGCAAATGACAGACAACTTATGGAAAAGTAAATCCAAGTGGCCAACAAATATTAAAATTCAGAAGTGGGGATCTGCAAGTCAAAGTTCCAATGAGATAATCCTTTACATCCGACAGGCAAAGATCAAAGATTATAAAACCCATTCCTGGAGGATGTAAAGAGCTGACATTCACTGATGGAAGAAAAGGAAGTGCTAAGCCTTTTTGGAAATTTAATCTGTTAACATTTATTAGAGTTAAAAAAAAAAGTTCCCTTCTACAAGCTATCCCACTCTGAAATCTATCCAATGTAAACAGGTATGTGGAGTAGCAAAAAAATGAGAACCAAGTGTCTACTAACTGGGGAATGACTGAATTTCATGGTAATTCTTACTGTGAAACATTACATAACCATCCTATCTAATAAAAGAGAAACATGCAAATTGACCGTACCTCTGCTACGCCTACCAGCCACGCCCACCAGGCAATCAGGAGTGAGTATGCAAATTAACCCAACAAATATGGTGGTGGCCACGGAGCTGGAGCAAGCAGGAGGCTTGGGTTGCCCCCAGTGATGGAGGAAGCCAGGCTTCCTGCCTGACCTGGCCTGCTGTGGCCTCCGCTCAAGGCTACAAAGTTTCAATTACAGAAGATAAATAAATCCCAGATACCAGGGCCTCCGCTTGGGTCACCGGGGGGTGTGGCCAGCCTGCAAACCACCACAGGCCCCTCTCCCAGACCACCCCACGCCCCAAGGGAACCCCCACCCTGATCAGGGACACTCTTCAGGGTAAACCAGCAGGACCCCACCTGTGCACCAGGCCTTTATCCTATCTAATAAAAGAGTAATATGCAAATTGACCATCACTCCAACACACAAGATGGCTGTCCCTATGTGGACACAAGATGGCTGCCACAAGATGGCCAACAGGGGAGGGCAGTTAGGGGTGACCAGGCCGGCAGAGGAGGGAAGTTGGCGACGACCGGGCCTGCAGGGAAGGGCAGTTGCGGGGGACCCAGGCCTGCAGGGGAGAGCAGTTGGGGGGGGGACCAGGCCTGCAGGGGAGGGCAGTTAGGGGTGACCAGGCCTGCAGGGGAGGGTAGTTGGGGGGAACCAGGCCTGCAGGGGAGAGCAGTTAGGGGGGACCAGGCCTGCAGGGGAGAGCAGTTAGGGGGGACCAGGCCTGCAGGGGAGAGCAGTTAGGGGGGACCAGGCCTGCAGGGGAGAGCAGTTAGGGGTGAACAGGCCTGCAGGAGAGGGCAGTTAGGGTTGACAATGCCTGCAGGGGAGGGCAATCAGGAAGGCAGGCAGGCAAGCAGTTGGGAGCCAGCAGTACTGGACTGTGAGAGGGATGTCCGACTGCCCGTTTAGGCCCGATCCTACTGAGGGGTCCCAGATTGGAGAGGGTGAAGGCTGGGCTGAGGGACACCCCCCCCATGCTCGAATTTCGTGCACTGGGCCTCTAGTCTATAATAATAAAAGCGTAATATGCAAATTGACTGAACAATGGAACAGCAGAACAACTGTCCAGGCGACCTTCCGGACGACCATGCTATGACACGCACTGGTGCCAGGCCAGCCAAGGTGGGTGTGATGCAATTGATAGGGGGGCCCTGCCATTGCTCCACAATCTCCCCACAGAGGGAGGCCCAGGCCACCCTCTGCGTAGTGATCGATCACAGAGCCCTGGTCAGGTGGGCGTAGCCTCCCTCTGCTGGGTGATTGATTGTGTAGCCCCATGATCGATCACCCCAAAGAGGGAGGCCAAGGTTACCCGGCCAGCAGTGCTGCGACAGGTGTGCTGGGCCTCCTTCTGTGGGACAATCCATCTGGGGGCCCTGCGATCAATCGCCCCACAGATGGAGGCCCAGGCCACCAGCCAGTGACACTGTGGTGGGTGTGCGGGGCTGGCCAGCGATGCCTCACAGAGGAAGGCCCAGGCCAGCCAAGTGATCGCACCCCACACCTGTCACCCGCAGAGGGAGGCAACTGGTGGTGGGGAAGGAGAGGCAGTGCCACACAGATGGCAAACAGTGGCAGTGGCGGGAGCAGGGCCATCTGCCAGCAGCCGGGGGAATGAAAGCCCCAATAGGCACTGATCACTGGCTAGGCCTAGGGCCCCTACCTGAGGGGTTCCGGATAGTGAGAGGGCACAGGCTGGGCTGAGAGACACGCCCCATGCACAAATTTTGTGCACCAGGCCTCTAGTTAAAACATAATTACATTCCAAGTGAAAAGAGCCAAGATATAAGTAATCTTTTTATAGAGTATGGAAAAACATACATGAGTATCTGAATGTGTATCTATATACTATTCTACTGAGTATGTAGACAAATCAGGTATGATGTATACTTGGCTATAAATGGATTACCTAAAATGAAATGGGGAAGAAAGGATATCTAGTGGTGAAAGGAAGCCAAGTGGAGGGAAAAAAAATGACAATAAAGCACCCAGCTGGTGTGGCTCAGTGGTTGAGTGTCAACCCATGAACAGGAGGATCAAGGTTTGATTCCTGGTCAGGGCACATGCCCAGGTTTTGGGCTCTATCCCCAGTAGGGGGTGTGCAGGAGGAAGTTGATCAATGATTCTTTCTCATCACTGTTGTTTCTATCCCTGTATCCCTCTCCCTTCCTCTCTCGGAAATTAAAAAAAAACAAACACAAAAAAACGTATTTTTAAAAATTACAATAAAGCAATATACTTATGCATGTGTAAAATCATACGTATGTATATGTATGTATAAATATTTTTAGGGTTTAGATCTTAAGTCAGCATTTTTTCCTTACAGCATATAGTATATACATTACTACTCCGCACATCTTTCTTAATTTTTCTATCTCTAGGGACCTCAAATCTACTTTTAAATTAACAAACTTGTTTTATGTTTACAACACTTAAAAGATCTAAGCTGTAATTTGATTCCAATAACAAGCACGAACATTCAAGACTGCTGCTGCAATTAAAAAAAAAGTCTTAACTTCACCAGGTAACTGATTCAAGCTCCCGTGTTTAATTCCCCTCTTCTCTAGATTATATCTGTACTAGAGGCCCGGTGCACAAATCCGCATGGGTGGGGTCCCGCAGCACGGCCTTCGGGGATTGGGCCGAAACTGGCAGTCCAACGCCAACTGCCGCTCCTGCCTGCCACTCCCGCTCATCCCAGCCTCTGCGCCCACCACAGGCTTGCACCCAGTCAGTCCTAATCAGAGGAGGCCACGTCACCAAAGCAGCACTGGCCAGCTGTGAGCCCTGCGTCTGGCGCCAGTCCCGAGGAGGGTGGGGGTGTGGCCAGGACGCAATCAGCCCTCTGGGCGGGTGGTGGGACACCCTTGCAGGCCCGGGATCCAGATCCATTCCGCTGACGTTCGCCCCGGTTGTTGGGAACCACCTGGCGGCCGCTTTTATATCGTTTCTTCCTTGCGGAGCATCTAGGGAGGGGAAGTGGCCATGGTGCCCAAGGCCGATTTCCAGGAGGCCGGCAGTGCCAGTCTGTCAGTGCCTGGCCCGTTCTCTGGAGATTGGACCTGCAGGAATATTGAGTAGTGAGTGGCTGCTGCTGGGCTGGTGGACCACTGGGATGGGTGGCCAGCTGAGCAGCACTCCCACTGTAGGAGTGCAATGACCACCAGAGGGCAGCTCCTGCACTGAGCATCTGCCTCCTGGTAGTCAATGCACGTCATACCGACTGGTTGACTGGTCCTTCGGTTGCTTAGGCTTTTATATATGTAGATATGGTCTAATTTGTATAGGAAACACCTTCTGCAGTTAACAGTGCCAGTGAGTATGCTTTCCTGATTCGCCATTACCTCTACAATGGTGCAGTCAAAAAGTACATTGGCATTTGTTTCTCAGCTGCATGTGCACTGCTGCACTGACCTGGTCCTTACGTGTGAGAATAAGCACCTTCCTCCTGTCAGGAAGACTGTGGGCATTCCCTCAATATATTTTCAACTGTTTGACTGGCTATGATTAAAAGTACATGTATTTTGGGGGGTAGTCAAATGAATACTTCTGTAGGTATTTCATAAAAAATATTTTATTAACTGTTCTCTCAGCTGTTATATTCTACCAAATATTGTTTTTCATTCCCTGAGAAAAAATGTTAAAATGTCCTGTTATAATTATGAATTTTCAAATAAACTTTGCAAATCTCTTTTTTAAAAAAAAGTAGCTTCAAACAATACACTTTTTAAAAGACAAACTAATCTACAAATTATTAAATCAATGGACACATCCCACAAATAAAAAAAATCTGCAAATTTACTAATCATGTTATATATAAATTATTACATCTTTATGGAAAAAGTTATATTAAGGAAAAAAGTTATTCAAGGTAAGCTTTCAGCATTCTTTAGTATTGAACATTTAAGTGTTCTAAATAAAATGACAATGAAGGTATGAAAATTTCATAAGAATGCATAAGTAACTACTAATGCTTGCATACCAGTAATGTTCTTTGCCTGTTAATTTCACAAGTTTGTAACATCCAACAGTTCACCTTAAAATGGAATGATTTAGTGGTTCCAAATGGCCACCCAAAACTATTATGACTTTCCTATTGCAAAGAGTTGAAGTCCCCAATAGTTCTTTCTGTATGCATGAAGTTGTTACAATATCTGAATTTGACCAGAATTAATAGATAACCCCTTTAAAAAAAAAAGCCAATTTAAGTTTGAATCAAAAATTTAAAATGATGTAGTTTTATATACATGCAATGCTATAATGTATAAGTCTAACAATATATCAGACAAGTGTCCAAAAGTCAAGAATAACTGACTCATTGGTTCATTCAATATGTATTGAAGGCTTACTATTACTAAGTACACACATCAAGTTATTGGAAAACCTGAGGCTTGAAAATAACCTGAAAAACTATAAGACCAAACAGTTATAACATGGGAAAGGAAGAAAAGTTTTAATATGACTAATTATCCTGAAGAAATCTTGCCAGGGGAATGCATGTTCCTTTGCCAACAATATCTATATTTGCCAACAATATCTATAAACTCCATTAGTTATTACTGGGAGAGACTCATCCTCCAAAAAAACTAAGCAACAGGTGTTAAAGCTACAGTATGAGACACAAAACAATTGGTATTTAACTCAGATTTAATGTTGGTTCAATTTTTGCCATTCTGTTGGCCTCTTTAAAATAATAAAGGGATTGTTATACATCTAAATATACATGCTCAGAGTAACAAAGTAATACCTAGTATTGCTTTTGTTTTGCTTGAGTTGTTTTTTTAATTTATTTTTGAAGATTTGGTCCTAGAAAATTTAATAACCATCAAAACAGTTTTACTATTTGCTAAAGATCTGCCAAAGAATCTTCTAAACACAGTCAATAATATTGCAATATCTATGAATGCTGTCAGATGAGCACTAGACTTATGGCATTATCACTTCAGAAGGTATATAAATATCTAAACACTGTAGCACACCTGAAACTAATATAGTATGGTACATCTACTGTAATTGGAAATAAAACTTTTGTTAGAAAAGCTTGGCACCCTAAAAAAAAAAAAAAAAATGTTACGTGGCACAATTACCACCAAGAAATGCCACATTATTAAAAAAAGTTTCATACTACGTATGCATATATAAAACTAGAGGCCCAGTGCATGAAACTTGTGCAAGGGTGCAGTCCCTAGGCCTGGCTAGCAATCGAAGCACAAGCATCTGGGGTGGAAAAGGCAGGTCCCAGCTGACCTCTCGGCCCTGGGCAACACCTGGGCCCCCAGGCCCCCGTGCACCCTCTTCCACCTGAGTCACGGTACCTGAGTCCCCATGCGGAGATGCAGTGAGCGTGGCCGGATGCTGCGGCCCAGGGCGCAGCATGAAATCCGGGGGGGGGCAGCATGCTCTCTCCCAGCCTGGCCCCTGCGGTCCCGGCGGCTGTGGCCTGGCTCACCCAGAAGAGGCCGCACATGTGCAGAGTGGGCTCCTTGCAGGCGCCCGGCACCTGAGCACAGGGGCTTTGCTGGCGCACAAGCCCTGGTGTCCCGGGGGAGGGTAGCAGAAGTGAGAGTGAGCTCGGTAGACACACCGCATTCTCACTGCAACTCCGACCCATCACCCCCACCCCCGGGTAGCCAGTGAGAGGTCACAGCACGTCACCGACGCCCGCCATGTTCTGTATCACCCCCTGGTGGTCAGCGTACGTCATAGCAAGCGGTAGAACTCCCGGTCAAACGACTGCCCGAGGGGACAATTTGCATATTAGGCTTTTATTATATAGGGTATTTCAAATATTTTCCCAAATACCTTACACAATATAAAGCTAACAATTGAGGATGATATAAAAACGTGAATAGTTATACCCAGCACAAATTATAATTTAACCCACATATCAAGTTTTAAAATCTCTAGTAGCCACATTAAGATAAAAACAGGTAAAAATTTTATAATTTAATCCAACGTATCCAAAATATTTCAACATGTAATCAGTATTTTAAAATTATGATACGTATGATTTTTTTCATACTAAGTCTCTGAAATCTAGTATGGATTGTACAGCTAAAGCACACCTCAACTCAGAACTACAATGTTCACTAATGACTGATTACTATTATCGTGTTGCATTCGTTTCCCTTATGCGCAGGCACACCATTTCTCTTCACTAATACTAGCAGCGGATATTTTAGCAGCTGACTGCCACGTCATTAGTCTTGTGCTGACTTATTTGGTGTGCGCAACAGGAAATATTTTGCTTTTGGAGAACAAGAAAAATAGGTTTATTTGCATTACGCTTATTAATTTGTGCAGTTATTCAATGTCTGGTAAGTTAATGTTCAAGAAAAAATAATTTTGTTAAAATGTTCTATTATTTTAACGATTACTCATTTATTTCAGCCCTTTGTATTCAGCATGTCTCTATCAAAATAAACCTACGTTTCTATGAAAATTGAAGCTTTTGTTTTTTTGTGGCCCACATCAACTTAAACCTTATTTATTTGGCCCATGTTAGCCTTTGAGTGTGACATGCTTGTTGTGAAGAGTAGATTAAAAAAAAAAAGTTTTTATTGATTCCAGAGAGGAAGGAATAGGGAGAGATAGAAACATCAATGAGAGAGAATCATCAATCAGCTGCTTCCTGCATGCCTTCTCCTGGGGATTGAGCCCAAAACCTGGGCATGTGCTCTGACCAGGAACTGAACTGTGACCTCCTGGTTCATATGTCAATGCTCAACCACTGAACCACAGTGATGTGGCTAAAAAGTAGATTTTTGTAAAGTGAAGACATAGCTCAAATCATTTTTTCAGGAATCCTCACAATTCAGTCCTCCTGACTTCCACTGTATTAATTAGTAATTTATAATCTATATATGTAAAAGCCCAGAGACCAGAGGGCTGAACGATCAGAATGACCGGAAACACCGGTGGCTATGATGTGCACTGCGGTAGACAACCAGTCTGATCCAGGGCCCCAATCGGCCCCCTCTCCCCCTGGCTGGCCCGGCCCCCAACACCCCAATTGGGGGTGGGGTCAGCTGGCCAACTGCCCATGGCCCCTCCCTCCCACCAGCCGGGCCCAATGGGCCCCCATTGGGGTGAGCCAGCCAGACCCCAGCCGTGCACAAATTCATGCACTGTGCCTCTGGTTAAAAATAATTGGATAAACCATGTAATACTTGTACTTCCAAAAAAAACATACTGAAGTGATGACAGACATCAGGCTCTCTAGAGTCTGAGAGATCAGGCTGAATCTTGAATCAGCCTCCTATTAATTTTATGGACCTACATTCACTTATAGCAGGGGTCCTCAAACTACGGCCAACGGGCCACGTGCAACCCGCCGAGGAGAGGACATTTATCCGGCCTGCCGGGTGCCGCTGCCTGTCCTGTTTAGCAGCCGACTCGTCCCGGGCCTGCAGTGCGCATAGGAACTTGTTCATTGTTTTTTTTTAAAACTATAGTCCGGCCCTCCAACGGTCTGAGGGACAGTGAACTGGCCCCCTGTTAAAAAGTTTGAGGACCCCTGACTTATAGCCTCAGTTTCCTTAATTGATAACATGATCTCCCCTTCATTGTGAATAAAAGGACTGAGATAAATTCATGTAAAGTACCTGAACCATCTGATAGTTTGCATGCTCAATAAATAATAGGTGTTATTGTTGTTAGAGCTAGATGTGAACAGAACCTAGCAGATTCCACCACTCCAACAGTCTTATACTGCAAATGAAAAGAATCAAGGTCTCACAACCAGCCAGTACAAGAATTAGGGGTCAGACATGGAAGATGGAAGGCATATTGCTCTTCCCACTAAACAAACAAACAAACAAACAACAACAAAAAAACACAACAAAAACTAGTTTGCTACATCTTTAACATTGCGGTAGAGAACTCACTTCTGGAGTTGTTATCCAGTCACATGTCTGCCCTGTATTCACAACTGAAATGTAAGCTCACTACTCTAAAATTTCCTTTGAAGAACTAATATTATGCTCAACAAGGCAATTGGAAGTGAGAAGCCCTAGAGTTAAATCTCACTTCAGCTATAGTGTTACCTTGGACAAGTTAATCATGTCAGTTTCCTAAAATGTAAAATGGGGATACCACATACCTCATGGGATCCTTGAGAGAAAATCAGGAAATACATGTGTAAGTGCATAGAATATCTAGTCCAGCCGTGGGCAAACTACGGCCCGCGGGCCGGATCCGACCCGTTTAGCTGTTCTATCTGGCCCACAGAGCCGAAAGAGCGGAGGGTTCTCTTGCTCTCCCCTCCGCTCCTTGACTTTGAATTTATATTAGTTCACACAAACACTCCATCCATGCTTTTGTTCCGGCCCTCCGGTCCAGTTTAAGAACCCATTGTGACCCTCGAGTCAAAAAGTTTGCCCACCCCTGATCTAGTCAGTAACAGTCACTCATAGAAAACTATTACCTAAATCACAGAAAGCACACAAATATGGTATTGGAAATATGCTGCTGCAAAAAAGTAAAAATATGGAAAAAAGCATGCTTTCCGTAAGTAAATAAAGCCAAGGCCTTGGCAATATATCTCTAGATAGTTTTATTAACTTTTTTCAGAGTTTTCATAATCGTGCTGTTCTTATAATATAAAAACAAAACTACAGGAAAAGTATTTAAATTTAATTTTTAAAAATTGCTAGTTGGCCTATTCATTTAGTTAAGTCTTAGTTCTTTTACATTTTTATAACAATCACATTTTAAACATCTGAAACTATCTTTAAAATACCTGGAATTGTATGTTTTTAATTTAAGTGTCTCTAGTATTATTGACAGCCACCACTTTTTCATCAACTAATCTCCACAAAGAAATCAACACTAACGTATACTAACTTTGAAATCATTACACTCTGAGAATACAACTCCTTCACTATTACTCCATAGGTCATCATCATTAGTGATGCTAAACCTGTATAACTTAATTATTATCAAATTTCATTTTAATATTAAATTAAGCTAAGTTAAGATTTTGAAAATATACTTTAAAATTTGTTTTGTAGTCAATTATATAGTCAAAGAAGAAGTCACAAAACTCTAGAAGTATTTAGTTCTATTTTCTATAGAGAAGGCCTAATATTGCATTCAACCATCTTAGAGATTTACACATTTCCTTGGAACACCATGGAAACTTTCCTCTATACCAGCCAGAAATTGAGTGACTTTCAACTTACATTTAAAATTATATCCTGCCCATAGTTAGGCAAGTTTCAATGTTATTACAAAGCTTAATATCAGGTACACCAGTTAAAAAGCATTTTAATGACCCCAAATAGGCCCAAGGTTTTTGGGGGCAGGAGGGTAAGGGAAATGTTCTAAAATAAGATTGTGGTAACGGTTACACAACGCTGTAAATACTCTTAACAATCATAGATTGTAAATTCTAACTCACAGCTTTAAAAAAAAAAAAAAAGGCATCTTAAATGGCTAGTAGTATAAACACTAAAATGCCATGCTCCAGGTAGAAAAGGCTATAAAAGCAAATTTCCATATAAAAATGACATCTCCTATCAAGCGCTTAGTTAACATATCTCCCATTTGTTCCGATCCCCATAGATTTATAAGGCTGCAAACAAAATATCAAGTCTTTATCTCTAACTATAGATCTACTGTTAATTTATAATAAGACACAGCCCTGACAAGGTAGCTCAGTTGCTTAGTGCATCCTCCAGATACCTCAAGGTTTCAGGTTCCACCTCTGCTCAGGGCACATATAAGAAGCAACCAATGAATGAGTAAATAAGTGGGATAACAAATCGATGATTCTCTCTCTCCCTCCCTCAAAAAAATAAAAAATAAAAAAGATACAGAACATGCTATCATTTGCATAAATATTTTTTTTTTGCGGGGGGAGGGAGGATATCCTAATTTTTTGTCAAATCTTTAGATACTCACTGGTTCCAATAATTTGTGAAATGAAGTTTCGGTTCCTGGAGGAAACCTTTAATCAAAGTCTACAGAGCACTGCTTCAAGGCAGAATGATATTACTACTAATCCCATGACTGAAATTCTTCACTGGCAATTCACATCTAATCCTCAACCAAGGATATTTTTTTTATTGATTTTCAGACAGAGTGGAAAGAGGGGAGAGAGGGGGGGAAGGATAGAGAGAAAAAGAGAGAAACATCAATTGGTTGCCTCCTGCAAGAGCCCAGACCAGTCAGGGAACCCACAACCCAGGTACACGCCCTAGACCAGGAATCAAAACGTTGACCCTTTGGACCGCGGGCCCATGCTCTAACCACTGAGCAAACTAGCCAGGGCCACTGGCAATTCACATTTAGATCCAAGTGTGTGTCTGTGCATATGGACGGAAGGGGAGAAAAGGGAAAATCAATCAACTATACATTGAAAAACACAACTGAAAGAAAAAATACACCAAAAATGTTAGCTGTTATTCTCAAGGCAATTTCTGATCAGTTTCCTAAATTCCCTAACTAACCATGCATTATTTAAATTAGAAAAAAATACTTTAAATTGCTGCTACACTAAATGAAAGAAGCCATACTCAAAATGCTATAAGGTGTATGATTCTACAAATAGGACATTCTGAAAAATGCAAAACTATGGGAACAGAAAACAACCTAAGAGAGAAGTTGACTACAAAGGGGAATAAAGGAAATTTTGGGGATGGTGAAACTATTCTATCGCTTCATCCTGGTGATGGTTACACAATTGTGAGCATTTATCAAAGCTCATAAAATTGTGTTTCAAAAAAGGTGAATTTTACTATATTCAAATTAATCTAAATTTACATAGTTAAAAATAAAAAAGTGCTTGTGTGTTAAGCCAATTTTTCGAAGTAGGAGAAAAAAATATTGGGGACCCTGAGCTCTTTCAATCCCTTCGTTTTACACAAAAGAAAACAGACGCAGAGAGGTAGGTCTGTTCAGGGTCCATTCCTAAATAATGGTAAGCTGAAGTACAGACCTAAGAATTCCCATCTATTTAACTTCAAATCCAGGATGTCCTTCTACTTCACCATTCTCTCTTCTAGAGTTTTTTTTAGACCAAATTTCCACAAAATGCATGTACCAGTGGATTATGGCAAGAGTAAAATTCAAATGTTCAAATGCAATTATTTTAGTACATAAAAACGTGGCTAGGGAGTCCTTCCCAACCTTTGCCAAAGAACCACTTCTTTGTTAGGTAACACCGAGTAACTGAATCAAAGTCTAAGTAGAATCTAGCAGATAGGTGGTTAAGGATCAATAATAGGTACCTTCAGAGTTCCAAAATAGGGACATTTGACTTATTGTGACTATACTGAGAAGCCAAAGTAAGACTGTAAACAGTCTTTATTAAAACTTTCAATGAGGATCATTAATGAGTTGTAGAAAAAAGAAATGAAGGCTATCTTGTGTAGCAATCAACATAAAGTATACTTAGCCAAAAAGCAATGTTCTACCATCTACATGCTGCAAAATAATTTAAGACAAAATAGTCCTTTTCAGTATGACCAAAAAATAAGCATGCCTCCATTACACAAGAATCTGTGTAATCAAATAGTGAGAAATTAAACTTTTCCATGGGTGAGGGAGTATTGAGGCAAAGCTTACCAACCTTATTTACCCTTGACAGAAAAAGTATGGTAAGCCCATTCTTTGTGCATTGTGCCTGCACTCATTCACAGAGGCAACCTCTAGGTTTCAATAAGAACACAAGTCAATGAAGTATCTACTCAAATTTTACTTAGGTCCCTTTGTCTGACACTAAAGTTTGTTTCTTCACTGATTGGTTTAAGAAAGAGAGGAAAACATCAATTCGTTATTCCATTTATTTACGCATTCGTAGGTTGGTTCTTGTATATGCCCTGACCCAGGATGGAACCAGCAACCCTGGCAAGTTTGGGAGGACCCTCAACCCAACTTAGCTACCCAGCCCGGGCCTGTCTGACACCAAGTGTTAAACCTAGACTGCTAATATAACTAGTCATGCATTAAAATTTCTTCCCATCACACCATTTTTACTTTGTTGATCACCTAAGGCGATTTAAAGTTGTCAAAAGCATAGGGAGATCCTTTAGACGCCAACTGTGATTTCCCACTATGCTATTACAGGTGACAGTTAAAACCAAATCTACATAGCTAATCAGTAAACCAGGAAAGGAGAAAAAAAAAAAAAATTCCGTGGGATAAAAGGGTCGCTGAAATGAAACGTGGTGAGAGTAAGTCCTGCGTATGCACCATACTCCTGTATTAGGAGAAGGCCCCTTCATAAAAATAGCCAGAGCTCTCAAACATTTGAGATGCTGGCTTAGTGAGACTGACTGACAGACAACAGCTGGGGAGATTTTGTATTGATCTTGTAACATCTTGGCATACTTTGGGAGAAAGGGAGATTCGGGGGGAGACCGTTACAATGGCAGAACTAAACTGCAAGGATTTCATTTTCAGCTACGTGACCCCCTACACTCGAAGCCCCTACTAAGTTCTTCTACTCTCGAATTCCTCTTCCGTTTCCCAGCTCTAATCCCGCAGTAATGAATCTCCTTCCTCCCAATGGAAACAAACAAAAAAACCCTCGTGGGGGGGAAAAAAACCCACAAAACTCAACACCTTCCAAAACCACTGGGTACTGCCATAAAGAAAATGGTCACTTCCCTACCTGTTTCCCATTTCACATTTTAAATCATACTTTAAAGCCGGGAAGTCTCGCCTTTTCTTCCTTACTAGAGGGGCTCAGGCGCCGCCCAATTTCCCAGGCCGCAAAAAAAAAAAGATTTCAGCCCGCCACATTTCAAGCTATTCTAGTTTTCTCTCTTCGATTCTAACCCTCAAATTGAGTACTCGCTTCTCCTTCAGACACTCAAGTTTATTAGCCCCAAATCCTAGGACAAAGGTGAATTCCTAAGATTCCGCGACGCGCCCCCCCGAAAGGGTGGGGAGGGGTCGGCGCGGCCGGCGCGGCGCTCCCGCTCAGCCCGTCCGAGGGGCGGGAGAGCGGCTGTGACCACACAATCCCACCACCTCCTCTCAGACTCCCCCACCTCGCGGCGCTCGGGCCTGCTCCCTCCCAGGGAGCTCCCGCCGCCCGGCAGAGACTCGGCTCCTCCTCACCGGCCGGCCGAGGCCCGCACTAGCATCCAAGAAAAAGGTTCACGAGGAGGAAAACGCAAGCCGTGTCCGACGTTTGTTTCAAAACATAACGGAGCCCGGACCCCGAGACCGTTAAACCGCGGGTGGAGGGGGGAGAAGCAAGGAACCCCGTGGCCTTGGGCGTTTGTCTGGCCACCCTTGTCGACTCCAAACCTCATTCTCCGGTACCACCAAGCCTCCCCCAAACCTGCCCCAGCCGCCAGAAGACCCGACAAAGCTGCAGGAGGGTACCTTGTAGAAAGCCCCGTTGGAGCCGCGAACCTCCACCGTCAGCTCCGCCATGTTGGAACCGCAAAGGCCGCTGGGAAGAGATTCTAGAAACTTTCCAACCAGCGGGGAGGCGGGGGAGGGGCGTGCAGGAGGCGGGGGGAGGGGCGGGGAAATAGGGCGGGGACTGGAATACCCCGCCCCACACCCCTGGGGTCTCACCGCGCTGCCCCGACTCTCCCCGTGAGATCCCTCGACTCCTTACATCACCCGTCCAGGGCTCTGCGCGCCGCCGCCCACGCCCGGTTTTCCTCCCGGAACAATCGCCGACCTTTGTTGACCCGCCCATGCGTCCCCGCCCCCCGCTCCCGCGGGTCGCCCACCCCAGCCAGTCCCTCCCTGCAGCCCCGGGAAATGAGCTACCGGGACGCCGCCTGCCCCTTTCATCTTGGTCCCACTACTCTCTCTAATCTTGCCCCACAACTTGTGTGCAAGTGCTGGTAGCCTGGAGCAGTTTGCCTCACCGAGGGAAGAGCGACACTGGGCGCTCCACTTGCCCACTGACACAAACTTTCGAGGGGAGAAGAAAGCCTAAAAATGCACATACTATGTGCTCCAAATTCTTTCGCCTATCTCTTAAAAAAAAAAAAAAAAAAAAAAAAAAAAAAGTCGGTGGGCTGCTCCTGAGTCAGATTCCCCAGTTCCATACCTGCACAGTTCGGCCCAGCCCTCTCCCCACGTGCTAGCACTTGAGCTGTGTAAAACTTACTTTCAGTTCAAGTTAGATGTGTCCACAACCTGCCCCAGCACTAGGGTTAATAGCCATTGTTGGAAGTAGTCAGAAACTTTTCAGAGAGCGGGGACCACGTTTCCCCCTGCCGCAATGCTTTGGGGACGTCCACAAATAGGGTCCAAGCAGAATCAACTGGTTAGGCTTGTCTACCAGAACCTACACCAATACTGTAAGCATTATGATGGAGCTACTTGGAATAGTTTAACAATTTAAAAACTTCCAAAACGAGATCTTTAGAACTAATACTAGGGCTCTTTTATGTGTATGTTGTATTGTCATTTTGACAGAAAATTTCTAAAAAGGATGCTTTCCTGGCCCTCTATACTCTCAAGGAAATGCCCACTGGCCCAGTCTTTCTGGGGGGATAAGAGGGTGCTCCTAAAAAAAATATGTACCTAATATTTGATCAACACTTCTAATCTCCAAAAGTTCTGAAAGAAAATGGTGGCTGCAAAAGTGCTCAATATTGTATTGCTATATACAGAATGTTTTTAAAAATGTTGGTCATGGTGAAGAAAGCAATCAAATTAAATACCATCCTATTATGATCCTTCAGAATTATAATGTTCTAGTTTGCTTTTTCCCCCAACAGCCTTATTGAGATATAATTCACATACCATACAATTGATCTATTTAAACTGTAAATTCCAATAAGACTAAAATGAAGCAAGAGCATATCCTTGGGTAAGGATTAATAATAAAAGTCTCAGGGAAACTGAAGCAATTCGTACAAATTCTGTTCAGTTTCTGTTCTCCTTGGAAGGTATATGTAACATTGGCAACATAGTCCTTTCTGTACATTATCTGTCCTAGGCGGCTGGAAAGGCACTAGGTGTGCTACGGGTGGGGTTGGTCTGGATCTGGGTTCAGCAACCTTGGTACTTGGGTTCTGGCCAGGAAAGAATTCAGAGCCAAGACCCAAACTATAAGAGAACATTTATTTGGTAAATCACAGAAGTAGAAGAAGTAATTCCTAGAAGAAATGGGCTTAGGAAACCAGTTATAGAAATAAAGGGCCCTTGGAGCTTGGGAGTGAGGAATGTAATGGTAATGGAGGGATGGGGGGGCGGGGGGCGGATGGAGGGAAAGGGATGGACCTGCTCCCGGGAGGGAGGGCGCACTGGGTTCTCTGTCCTAAGGGTTTTAAGGATGGAGATTTTAGGGAAGGTCTCAGGGGAAGCTTTATTTTTATTATTTTTATTGATTTCAGAGAGGAAGGGAGAGGGAGAGAGAGAGAGAAACATCAATGATGAGAATCATTGATAAGCTGCCTCCTGCACGCCCCCTACTGGGGATTGAGCCCACAACCTGGGCCTGTGCCCTTGACAGGAATCAAACCCGGTACCCTTCAGTCCTCAGGCTGATGCTCTGTCCACTGAGCCAAACCGGCTAGGGCCCAGGGGAAGATCTTAATAGAACATTCAGCAGCTTTCCACATGTATCCTTTCAGGATCTAGGTCTCCATTGATTGATTCGTCAGCACCAGGGCAGTGGGTCATTAGTCAATGCAGCTGGTCCTGAGGTCAGTCATGGGGTCTCTCGACTGATTTTGCTGTTTTTCCAGGCCTAGAGCTGAAATGCAACTGAGCCTAGATGTTATCTCTAGGGAGGAAAGGTCAGGGGGTCCAAACCTCATGACCAAGGTCAACCCTGGGGGGAGGACCCATCCTACAATTGTCCTCTGCTAGGCACCTGGGGCTTTCCACCCTGGTGACCTTCTGTACCTGGCCCATCATCCTTGCTCTGCTCATGTCTGCCTAACTGCCTACCACATACCAAGGTCTGGATTTATCATTTAGGTTTTCAAAACTAAACAATAAGTGTGAAACTGCTAAGGGATAAATAATACAATTTATAAAGAAAAGCAAGGAAATAGCAGTTACTTCCTGGGATGGGAAAAAGAAAGTTTTCCAGCTAGCAGGGATATTAAAATAGTTTCTAAGACACTGATAATATTTTATATATTAAGCTAATGGGTGTTCATTCTATTATTATTATTATTCTTGTCTAGACTGCCTAATTTTTATATGCTTTTTGAGTACATGTTATACCTTAAAATTTTTTAAGATTATTTGCAAACTTTAAAAAAAAATCAACATTTTCAATTTTACTATAAAATTCTTTGTATTTTGGATTAACTGCTTTTGCTAATTTTGACTATTTCTAGGAGGCATTTTGAAAGATGACTGCAGATGATATATACTTTGTAGTATGTTTTAAATATATTTGGGATAAGTAAAGTTACTTTGAAACACAGATGAAAATTAATAGTGTTTTCTCCAAATTACAATATAAAGGAAATTTCAAAGGCAAAAAGATGGAAATAAATAACTTTAAAAAATTGTACTGTCCAATATTCTCGAGTTATTAAGACAGGAGAAAGAATTGATTTTATAAAACATATTTTTAAACAGGCCATATCATTTCAAAATGATATGAAACGTGCATCAAAGAAAATTATTCTAAAGCTCTGTAAAGCACAGCATTACCACAGTTCTGGTCAATTGTGATAAGAGGAAGTGGCGAGGAGACTATAATCTGCCTGTGAATTTGATTAAAATTGTTTTGCTTTGAATCTATACTTGGTGATATTGAGAGGAAGATAGTTCTGTATAAAGAGCATTAAATCAGGTAGATGCAATTGGGCAAATATGGGAAAGAAGACATCTGCTCTAATTGAGGGTAGATTGAACTCTTTGTTCTTAGATTTGTTTTTCTTTTGTTTTTCATTTTGTTCCTCATAAAGAAACTAACGATTTTTTTAAAAGGAGTTTCAGTAATAATACTAATGACACACTGCTGCAAAGAAACCATAAGTTCCCTGGCCAGTGTGGCTCGGTTGAGTGTTGTCCCATCCACCAAAGGTCACCAATTTGATTCCCAGTCAGGTCACAGATTGTGGGTTTTGTCCCCAACTGGAAACTGGTTTACGTTTCTCTCACACATCAATTTCTCTCTCTCTCCCTCTCTCCCTCTCTCCCTCTCTCCCCCTCTTCCTTCTTCTCTCCATAAAAAATTACTGAAAATGTATTTTTAAAAAATTAAAAGAAAAGAAAAACCATAAGAGCAGGAGATGACAAGGAGGGTGCATTGGATTCAATCCACTGAAAAAAAGCTAGGTTCTTATCCATAAATAAGGTTTATTTTCCTCTGCTAGGTATTATTAGATATATTGGTAAACCAAATACATATTTGTAAGGAGAGTAAGATTTTTGAAAAGTGTAGTGTGATTTCAAATATAACTGATACTTATAAAAATGGTTTTTCGCTCATTCATCAATTAAACATTTCTGGAATATACACAACATATTAAGTATTTCCTAAATGCTCAGTACATAAAGAGCACAAAAAGTCATGGTCAATATTTTTAAACCTCAAATTCTGTAGATGGGTATATGTTGAGTAAAAATTTAAAAATTATATGAATTCCCCATCTTCTCCCAGGAAGTGAAGTGTGGGAGAAAAGGGAGATAATGCTTGGATCCTCAATTTCCTTTGAATTCCCCAATTTACTAATTAAATTGTGCATAAGCTTTAGTGTCAAGATAGTAACCATAAAACTTATTCACAAATCATATTGTTTGTTTAAATGAAAATTGGCTTGGCATTCATCATGAGAAAGACCAAATTATATCTGACTTCACTTAGGAAACCTTGAGAATTTGAAAAAAATTATTAATGCACCCAAGCAGTCTTGATATTTTATTATAAATTTTCTTATAGATTTGTTTTACTTCCTTTTCTGATCCTGCCTTGTAAATTCCTTTTCTACCAAGGCCAGAAAATAGACATATTTTTTGCTTCTTTAAGTAAGGAGTCCCTTCTTAGGGAAAGGCTGTCTTTGGTAAGATGACATCTTTGGAGAATAATATGTAACTAACAACAACTCAACATGTGTGATAACTCTGAAGTTTATCTTCTTGATGATCTTCATTCAAAGACACTGGTTTTCTAGGCAAATATATCATGGAGGCATTTTAATGATATTGTTTCATTGTTATTATTATTATTGCATTTTCTATGCAAAATGTTCATATTTATGTGGGGTTTTTTTAAGTAAAGCAAAATGGGGTTTATTGAAGATATATTCCAAACGAGGGGTGGGCCAGTTGAGAGAGAGTGAGAGAGAGAGAGAGTATGTCTGGGTTGCTTATATGGCAAATGAGGATAAAATTCATTTTTTAAGTAATAATACTCAGTAATGAAAATGAACTTCAGTAAAATGGAGAAAAAGCTCTAGCTTTGACTTTTCCTTCATTCTACAAGGATTTATTAGACCTTTACTGTTTTCCTAGGCACATGTGGGATATAATGGTGAGAAAAAATCCTTGTTCTCTAAGATCTTTCATTTTATCAGACAATGAAGGTGACTGAACCAGCAATTACAATAAATGGGGAAAAGGTTCCAGATGGGGAAAACGACTTGGTTCTTTTAGAGCCCAGAACAGAGTATCTATATATATAAAACCCTAATATGCAAATAGACTGAATGGCGGAACAACCGAAAAACTGGATGCTATGACATGCGCTGACCACCAGGGGGTGCGCGTGGGACATGGCAGGCATCAGCCGCGGTGGGATGGTGGAGCAGGTGAGCGGGGGCGCTAGACCAAGGGGGATGCCAGTCGCTGTCATCGGGGCAAGCCTCTGGTGGTTACTGAAAATTCTTTGCTCCTGTGTGCCGCAGTCCTGCCCAGCGCTCGCACCGGCTTCTGGCACCGAAGCCGCTGCTTGCATCTGCTGCCAGTGCCTGGTGCCGGCCCAAATTGCTTGGCGCCATCCACAAGTGTGAGCAGTGGCTGCTGGCCCCGATCGCCCCAGAGGCCTGCTCCACCTCCCCCTGCTCCTAAGAGGCAATCATGGCTGGCAGCACATGGGAGCGACAGTGGTGGGAACGGGGCTGCCAGCAGAGAGGGGACCAGGGGCTGTGATGGGAGGGGCCGGGCGGGGGCGCAGAGGATGGGTCAAGCCCCGCCCCTTGTGCCCACCACATCCTCGCAGCCCACAGTTCTTTTCAAGGTGCACAAATTCGTGCACTGGGCCCCTAGTCTATATAATAAAAGCCTAAGCGACCATTACTGCGGAACGACCAGAGCGATCGGTTGCTATGATGCACACTGACCACCAGGGGGCAGACACTCAATGCAGGAGCTGCCCCCTGGTGGTCAGTACGCTCCCACAGGGGGAGCACTGCTCAGCCAGAAGCTGGACTCACAGCTGGCGAGTACAGCAGCGTTGGCGGGAGCCTCTCCTGCCTCCGTGGCAGTGCTAAGGAGCAGTGAGCAAGCAGGCAGTAAGGAGTGAGGGCTCCCCGACTGGAATAGGATGCAGGCCGGGCTGAGGGACCCGCCTATCCCCCACCAGTGCACGAATTTGGTGCACTGGGCCTCTAGTCATAACATAATCACACAGGAGGGCAATGCACTATTTCCTGGAGGAAGTGAGGTTTAAATGAGATTTTACAATAAGAAATTACACTATGCATCTATAGTAGGGATATATGGAAATTATAATGATAATTCTTAAAGATATATCCATAAACTTTCATAAGCTTCACATTTGACAGGTAATTAACTTTATAAACTAATTTATAAACAAATGATCATTAAGCAGGCAAATCCAGCCCCACTTTAAAGAAGAGGAAACATGTTAAAGATGGTAAGGTATAACTGAGATTCTAATCCAGCCGTGGGCAAACTACGGCCCACCGGCCGGATCCGGCCCGTTCGACTGTTCTATCCGGCCCGCGGAGCCGAAAGAGCAGAGGGTTCTCTTGCTCTCCCCTCCGCTCCTTTACTTTGAATTTATATTAGTTCACACAAACACTCCATCCATGCTATTGTTCCGGCCCTCCAGTCCAGTTTAAGAACCCATTGTGGACTTCGAGTCAAAAAGTTTGCCCACCCCTGTTCTAATCCCTTGAATCAGTGTATATCAAGTTTAGGCATATTAAAAAAAAAAGGGGGGGGGGTAAATATATAATTGTTGAAATAAAAAGTTTAAGCCTTTCTTGCATGTTAATTTAAAATCAAGAGAAACAAGCATGTAATTTGTTCAGTATCCAGGAAATCTCAAAGCATACTGAATAGGACAATGAAAAAGTATAGACTCATTTCACCATCACTAATCAACTATATTATTTTTCTGAGATAAAAAGCAAGTGATTTTTGGCATTGCTAAGGAATCCTGTATTTCAGTTATTTTAAGAATACATTTATAAAGTCACTTGTATGAGTGCCCCTGAAGGAAAATGAATTTTTAAAAAATGGGTTGAAACTACACAATTCTGGCCAAGTTGTCTAAAATCTCTGCTGGAACCCACCACACAGGATTATAGTGAGAAAAAGAAATATAACAGTGTGCTTTGTAAACTCCTAAAGGCTGTTTAAGTTTACTCTCCTACAACTTTCTCCTGCTTGCTGCGGGCTGGGACTAGTGCCTTATAAATAATAAAGTAATAAAGGAATATCTTCCCTACTGAATTATTTCCAGTCATATAACAATTGGATACTGTTGGGTAGGGAAGGGAGTTAGTTGCTCTGTCATAATTATTCTCTCCATGATCAGCTCTGCTTTTATCTCTTCTACATTTTATTTTTTAAAATATATTTTTATTGATTTCAGAGAGGAAGGGAGAGGGAGAGATAGAACCGTCAATGATGAGAGAGAATCATTGATTGGCTGCCTTCTGCATGCCCTTGACTGAGGATTGAGCCTGCAGCCCAGGCATATGCCCGACTGGGAATCGAACTGTGACCTCCTGGTTCATGGGTCAATGCTCAACCACTGAGCCACACCGACTAGGCTATATTTTTCTTATTCCTTCTTATTTCATTGTATTTTATTTAATTTAAAAAATTCTGGAATTTACCAACAAAATTTAGTTGATGACTCATATGGGTCATGGCCTGCAGTTTGGAAAACACTGAGGTTGTTAGGTTGCTAATAATATTCTTTATTTATCTATGATAACATGCCTTCTATGCTTTCACTTTTTGGATCCACAAAAGTTATAAAATGACTAATCTAAGGCAATCATTTTGTATAAGGCAGAAATTGTTTGATAGGAATAAAAATAAAGCTACAGGCTTCTAGAGAGAATAATCCAGTGTCCTAAATGTGAACTAGGCAAAGTTAACTAGAGAACTGTGGGAACAAGAATGATGAAAAATATTGTCCCTAGGAGCAGGGAAAACAAAGTGGCATTAAATGAAACAGAACAGAGCAGGAGACAGAGAGAGAGAAAGTGGTTGGTTCAAGGCATTTTAGATGAGGGATCAGCTAAGTCAACCTTGGGTACCCTAGTATCAGGGCCTACCCATCTGACCTAGGAGGCCCTAGGCCTGCTGTTTCTCTGACTCAGTAGTAACATACATAACATGCACATGTTGCAGAAATTTAGGAACAATGATATGTATGAAAGATATGATAATCAGGCACAGATAAAATGTTGAATGTCCTTGACATTTGTATGAAGACATTACATGAATTCCAATGGGATTAATCAAGGAAAGCTATTTTTTTTTTTTTATATTGGCAAAAATGAAAGCTTTTGGAAGACAAGGAAATAGTCTAGCTAGAGTAGCTGCACCTCCTCTTTTCACCACAAGTTTCACTTTGTGCTGGACACCTTCCGTTTGGTTCTCTAAGTCCTCTTTCCCCTCTTCTCCAGCTTTCTCCATGCCCTGGGAGACTGACTGCACAGACCACACGAGCAGGCTTTTTTGCCTTCTAGCTTTGATGGATGCCATCTATAGAGAGCCTTCTCAGGAGATGGTAGGAGGGCAGAGAGCCATAGGAGCTGGTTCCACTATCTGACATCTGTTTGCATCTATTGACTGAAGATCGAAGTTACCTGTCAGATGACCCTCTTCTTATTAACAGTGTCTTTTTAAAACTCTTCTCACCCAGCTGGCATGGCTCAGTGGTTGAGTGTCAACCTATGAACCAGGAGGTCACGGTTCGATTCCGTGGTCAGGGCACATGCCCAGGTTGTGGGCTCAATCCCCAGTGTGGGGCGTGCTCCTAGGAGGCAGCTGATCAATGATTCATTCACCATTGATGTTTCTATCTCTCTCTCCCTCTTCCTTCCTCTCTGAAATCAATAAAAATATATTTTAAAAAATAAAACTCTCAAGTTATCCAATTTGAGTATGCCACCTATTTCCTGCCAGTTCCTAAGTGTCAGAGCCCTTTAGAACTCTGCTGTTTTTGACCCTAAAAATTTTAAAAATAAATAAGGTAAAATATCTAAGATAACCATAATGTAGTTTTCTTAATACAAGGAAGTAATATTTACTGTTTTCTTGTATTTCTCCATTTGTATTGGAAAAGGAAAAAAAGAAAGGAGGGAGAGGAGAAAAGAAAGAAGGATGAAAATGGGAAATTAATAGTAAAATAGGAGACAAAGGAAATTAAAACCAATCAAACAGGCAGCAGGTTATAGTTGTTCAAGACTGAGCTTCTGAAGTCACAAATCCTGGGTTGAACCACACAACCACTTACTAATTGTGTGGCACTAAAAAAGGTTACTTTTCTGCATCTTTATATTGTTGAAAATAACATTTCCTACATCATAATACTGTTCTAAGGATTAAAACAAAAACACGTATAAATTCCTGGCAAATTTAGGTCCTCACTAATTTTACTTATTTCTTTTTTCCTTTCTACTATTAAAACAACATGTAACTATTTTGTGTGTATTTTCATTGACAGTGGATTAATTTAGAATTAAAAGAGAATCAAAACCTACTCTTCCTTTTTTTCTTTTTTTAAATTAAATGTATTGGGGTGACAATGGTTAATAGGATCACATAGGTTTCAGGTGCAGATTTATATGTTGCAAGATCTGTATATTGCACTGCGTGCCCACCACCAAAAGTCAAATCATCTTCTGTCACCATATATTCAGTCTCCTTCACCCCCAGCCCCCCACCCCCTTCCCTCTGGCAACCACCGCATGGCTGTTTATTTCCATGAGTTTCAGTTTTATACCTCACATATGAATGAAATCATGTGGTTCTTAGCTTTTTCTTCCTGACTTATTTCACTTAGCATAATATTCTCAAGGTCCATCACGTTGTTGCAAATGGCAGTATTTCATCTTTTCTTGCGGGCTGAGTAGTATTTCCTTGTACATATGTACCACATCTTTATCCAGTCCTCTATGGAAGGACACTTTGGTTGCCTCCATGTCTTGGCCACCGAAAAAACCTACTCTTTCTGACACCTAACACCACAGCAAAATTAATCATTCTAACCTGCCCTAATGCGCCTATGTTGCATAAATTCAGAGTTTTAGGCATGAATTCAAGATTTTCAATATCAATTTTCATAAATCATAAAATAGAACTTCTGGTTTGAGAAGATAAAAACAAAAGTCAACTTAATAAAAATATAGAGAATTCCAAAAAACGTGTCAACTATTCTTGGATGACTATTTGATTTTACCAAGAAACTTTTATTTCTTTAAAATATATATTTTATTGATTTTTTACAGAGAGGAAGGGAGAGGGATAGAGAGTTAGAAACAAACATTGATCAGCTGCCCCCTGCACACCCCCTACTGGGGATGTGCCTGCAACCAAAGTACATGCCCTTGACCGGAATCGAACCTGGGACCCTTCAGTCTGCAGGCGGACGCTCTATCCACTGAGCCAAATCAGTCAGGGCTACCAGGAAACTTTTAGAAGAATCATGTGTAAAAGAATCAAGAGCATTTTGATTCACTTTAAAATATTTCCTTAGTTCCAGGAAAATGTGATTTTAAAATGTGGAATGCTTAACTGGCAAGTATTAACATTTAAAAAATAACAATATTAAATACCAAGAATATTGATTGCTTTATTCTAATAATTAAGAATTCATTCTTCACCAGTGTTATTTTGACTTTTTCTTTTTTGTAGTTAAATAAATTAAGAAAAAACCACATACATGCAATGTACAAAGGAAATATGTGTTATATAGGTATATATAATATATTTTAACATATATTATATAAATATATACAAGAATATATTTCAGAATCCAAGATTAGCAGAATGAAAGTTGAATGAATGTATGTCAGAATTTACCTTAATATGTGCAATAGTTCTCTATAGCATAACTTATTGTATTCAATAGGAATATAGCTATGGTTGTTATGGGTGAGTACTTAGAAATTTGTGTTTTCTTCAGTATAACTGACAAACTACAAGGTATATACAGCATTCTGAAAACTTCATTGTACCATCCAAAATCAAATGCAAGTGAAATGTATCCTGTAGCAGAAAAAAATCTTCAAGTATAAATTTAAGAACATTTAAAAATAAAAGCTGATTGAAACCATACCATGAATGGTACAGTGTTTCATGTACATATCTGAAAGACATTTGAAAAATATGTATGTGCTCATAAATAAAAATCAGTGCCTTCTATGTGTGGAACAACACAAGCCACCTTTTTGATAATGGAAAATATTAAATAAAATATATGAGTCACCCTTGTAAGAAGGGAATCAATTTTTAATTAAAGGGAGATTTTGAAGCAGTCACTTGGCCTCTTGGTTTATTCCGCTCCAAATCAGTAAATGCCCCTGCTCTGGAATATTAACAATACCTTGTTCAGCAAATTAGCTGAACTAGTGGGCTAAGACTCAAAGCCCCAATTCAGATTGTATTTTGATGTACTCTCATTTCCTTCACAGATTTCTTCCTCCTGTCATCTGACATCCAAGTTATGAAAAGCTAAAAGGTCTCTCAAATGTGAGATACAGAAATCAAACTCTAACTCCTATTCTTTTTTTTTTAAATATATTTTTATTGATATTTTACAGAGAGGAAGGGAGAGGGATAGAGAGTTAGAAACATCGATGAGAGAGAAACATCGATCAGCTGCCTCCTGCACACCTCCTGCTGGGGATGTGCCTGCAACCAAAGTACATGCCCTTGACCGGAATCGAACCTGGGACCTTTCAGTCCGCAGGCCCGCTCTATCCACTGAGCCAAACCGGTTTCGGCTAACTCCTATTCTTGGTTTACTTTAAGTTTTGTGATTTGTGCTTTAGATAACTTTTTAAAAACATAAAACAGCCCTAGCTGGTTTGGCTCGGTGGATAGAGCGTCGGCCTGCAGACTGAAGGATCTGGGTTTGATTCCAGTCAAGGGCACATGCTCGAGTTACAGGCTTGATCCCCAGTAGGGGGCGTGCAGGAGGCAAGCCAATCAATGATTCTCTCTCATCAGTGATGTTTCTCTTTCTCCCTTTCCCTTCCTCTCTGAAATTAATAAAAATATATTTAAAAAAATAAAACATGACTAGTATTAAAGATAAAAATAGTGTAGATATTGCAATATTACCTATTACTAAATTCTGTTTTTATTTGTTTATTTTGTCCCTTTTTTCCATTTAGGTCTTTTTCTCTCGTAGCCATTAAAAATAAAAAACAAACAAAACAAATACATTTCAATGTCACCTATATTGTTTGAGACAGCAATTCTCTGTTAAATTTTTCTGCTGTGGCTTTTGAATTAAGCTTAAAGGTGCTTCAGCTGGTTTTTTTAATTCAATGAACAGAAGTTGAATGTAAGCTCCATAGCAAGAGGAAATTTTGTTTTGTTCACTGATATATTTCAAATACAGTACCCATACACTGTAGAAGTTTAGTAAATATTTGTTGACTATCATAGTTTTTGTTGTAACAAAAATAAAACAAAACAAAAATATTTACATTTGAAAGAAAAGTCTTTCCTCCCATAATCCTGATTCCCCAAAGTAACTACTGTTGGGAGTGTGTGTCCTTGTACACATATTCCTAAGTATATCTACTTTTTTTTAGTTCTTAGTGAGGGTACATACTTTATATGTTAATAGGCCAGTGGTCGGCAAACCGCGGCTCGCGAGCCACATGCGGCTCACGAGCCGTGGTTTGCCACTCTGTTCCAGGCATCCTCAAACTACGGCCTGCGGGCCACATGCGGCCCGCCGAGGACATTTATCCGGCCCGCCGGGTGCTGCTGCCTGTCCTGCTTAGCAGCCGACTCGTCTCGGGCGCGCAATGCGCATAGGAATTTGTTCATAGTTTTTTTTTAAAACTATAGCCCGGTCCTCCAACGGTCTGAGGGACAGTGAACTGGCCCCCTGTTTAAAAAGTTTGAGGACCCCTGCAACTAATGAGTTTGCCGACCACTGTCATATACTACCCTTTACCTCTTTGCACACAATATGCCACAATTGCCTAATCCTCACAGCTTCCAACTACACGGTAACATTTAGTCTAGTCCAGTGGTTGGCAAACTCATTAGTCAACAGAGCGGCAAACCGCGGCTCGTGACCACTGTAATAGGCTATTTGTATTCTTATTCTGTTTATATACTTTGCCCTTTTTCCCCTCATAGGACACATGTGAAATATAATGAGCTTCTGCACTACTGCTGTATGGCATCAGCTATAATTCATTCCTGTCTTCAGTAATTGCATTGATATTTTAAGATCTTTTGGCAAATTGTCACATCCTGAAATTTCCAGAAATCTAATTCTGATTTGTTTACTAAAATACTAGAGACCCAGTGCATGAAATTCGTGCATGGGTAGGGTCCCTAGGCCTGGCTGGCGATCAGGGCCGATAGGGGCCTTCTGACTGCTGGCCAGGGCCTTCCGACTGCTGGCCAGGGCCTTCCTTCATTTTGTGCCGCCCCCTGGTGGTCAGCGCACATCATAGCAAGTGATCAAACTCCCAGTCTCCCGGTCGAACTCCCAAGGGGACAATTTGCATATTAACCTTTTATATAAATAGATTATGTGAGCTTTGGAAACTTACTCAACATCTTCATGCCTCATATGTCTTGACTATAAAATGGAGCAGCTAAGGGGTTAGTGATGAATATTTGGCAAACCTTGGTCATTGAAATGAATAATGAATGGAATCTCTCCCTTTGATGATCTAGTCCCATGCTACCACCAAGCAGGAATCAAATAAATTGCATATGCTGTAAAATTAAAAGAATAGAATAGTCATTTATTTTTATATGTAATTAATACAATCATTTAAAATTCACACTTCAAAAACTTGAAAAATAATGAAACACTATGTTATCATACAATTAAAATTTGAGAAAGCGTTTATTAAATAAATGGTATGAAATACTTATGCATGAATACTTATGCATAAATAAATGGTATGAAATACTTAAGATTATTTAGAGTGAATCAGAATTAGAATGAAAACCTCCCGTGCTATACTAATGCAATTAAAATTGTTTTCCTTAATTTGTAAGTGCTTTCGGAAGTACTAATGCAAATTTGATTTTAACTCATTATATTTTATTTATTTATTTAAAAAATATTTATTGTTGATAGTATTACATATGTCCCCCTTTCCCCTTCATTGGCCCCTTCTAGCCTGCCCCCAACCCCCACCCTAGGCCTTCACCACCCTATTGTCTGTGTTTATGGGTTATGCATATGTGCATACAAGTTCTTTGGTTGATCTCTTCTCTCCCACCCCCCTACCCCCCCCCCCCCCCCCGCCTTCCCTCTGAGATTCTATGTCTCTGGACCTATTTTGTTCATTAGTTTATTTTGTTCATTAGATTCCACAAATCAGTGAGATCATGTGATACTTGTCTTTCTCTGACAGGCTTATTTTGCTTAGCACAATACTCTCCAGGTCCCTCCATGCTGTCTCAAAGGGTAAGAGATCCTTTTTTTTTTTTTTTTTTTTTTTTTTTTACTGCTGCACAGTGTTCCATGGTGTAAATGCAGCACTGCTTTTTTATCCACTCATCTACTGATGGGCATTTGGGCTGTTTCCAGATCTTAGCTATTGTAAATAATGCTGCTATGAACATAGGTATGCATGTGTTCTTTCTGATTGGTGTTTCAGGCTTCTTAGGATATCCTATCTAATAAAGAGGGAATATGCTAATTGACCATCACTCCATCACAAAGATGGCTGCACCCATAGCTGAGGCCAAGTTCCCATAAGGAGCCTTAAGGAGCAATCAACAGGGACCTGAGGCTATGCCCTCCCCCTCCCCCATGGGGCTTGACAGGGGATCTCAGACTGTGCCCCCCACACGGCAGGGCTTGACAGGGGACCTCAGGCCGCACCCCCTGCCCTGGCATCAGGCTGGGGGACCTCAGGCTGTGCCCCGCCGCCCCGGCACCAGTCCAGGGGACCTGAGGCCATGCCCCCTGCCTGGTGGGGCTTGACGGGGGACCTCAAGGTGCACTTCCTGTCCTGGTGCTGGGCTAGGGGATCTCAGGCTGCTCCCCCAGCCCCAGCACCAAGCCAGGGGACCTCAGGCTGCGCCCCCCACCAGGTGGGGCTTGACAGGGTACTTCAGGCCATGCCCCCCACCCCAGCACCAGGCCAGGGGACCTCAGGCCGCACCCCCCACCCCGGCACCGGGCCAGGGGACCTGAGGCTGCGCCCCCCTGCCTGGCGGGGCTTGACAGGGGACCTCAGGCCATGCTCCCCACCCAGCGGGGCTTGACAGGGGACCTCAAGGTATAACCCCAGTGCTGTTTCGGGGGAACTTAGGCTACACCCCCACCCAGGGGGCTTGACAGGGGACCTGAGGCTGCGCCCCCCTGCCAGTGGGGCTTGATGGGGGACCTAAGGCTGTGCCCCCCTCCCGGTGCCAGGCCGGGGGACCTGAGGCTACGCCCCCTGCCCGGCAGGGCTTGATAAGGGTGGGACTGGCCAGGTCTGGATCTAGCCCAATGGGGCGGGGGTGGCCTGGTCTGGGCCTCACGAGATTTTGAGGTGCATGTGGGTGGGTGGGGACTTGACTCTGGGTCCCGTGGTGCACCCCAGACTCTGACAGGAGGAAGGTTTTCATATACATTTTATTAATTTTCTTTCATCTCTGACACTTCTATTATAGAGAAAGGGCAAATAGCAATATTAAATTATTTCCTCTAATTAATCCCCCCCCCTTTTTTTAAATATATATCTTTATTGATTTCAGAGAGGAAGGAAGAGGGAAAGAGAGATAGAAACATCAATGATGAGAGAATCATTGATTGGCTGCCTCCTGCACATCCCCTACTGGAGATCAAGCCCGCAACCCAGGCATGTGCCCTTGACTGGAATCGAACCCGGGACTCTTCAGTCCGCAGGCCGACGCTCTTTCCACTGAGCCAAACCAGTTAGGGCTAATTAATCCCCTTTTAATGTGCACGAATTTCATGCACTGGGCCACTAGTATATATATAGTCCTAGAAATGGGATCACTGGGTCAAATGGTAGTTCCCAATTTAATTTTTTGAGACAACTCCATACTGTTTTCCATAATGGCTGTACCGGTTTGTTTTCCCAGCAGCAGTGTGCTAGGGTTCCCTTTTCTCCACATCCTCACCAGCACTTGTCATTTGTTGATTTGTTGATGATTGCCATTCTGACAGGTATCATTGTCATTTTCTTTTTTTTTTTAAATTTATTTTATTGATTTTTTACAGAGAGGAAGGAAGAGGAATAGAGAGCCAGAAACATTGATGAGAGAGAAACATCGATCAGCTGCCTCCTGCATGCCCTGTACTGGGGATGTGCCCGCAACCAAGGTACATGCCCTTGACCGGAATCGAACCCGGGACCCTTCAGTCCGCAGGCCGACGCTCTATCCACTGAGCCAAACAGGTCAGGGCCATTGTCATTTTCATTTGCGTCTCTCTGATGATCAGTGACTTTGAGCATTTTTTTTTTTATGCCTCTTGGCCATCTGTATGTCCCCTTTGGAGAAGTGTCTATATTTAAGTCCTTTGCCCATTTTTTTAATGGGACTTCCTTTTGTTAAGTTGTATGAGTTCCTTAATATTATTTTGGATATTAATCCTTTATCAGATGTATCATTTCCAAATATGTTCTTCTATACCAGCCTTGGGCAAACTACGGCCCGCGGGCTGGATCCGGCTGTTCTATCTGGTTCTCTTGCTCTCCCCTCCGCTCCTTTACTTTGAATTTATATTAGTTCACACAAACACTCCATCCATGCTTTTGTTCTGGCCCTCCGGTCCAGTTTAAGAACCCATTGTGGCCCTCTAGTCAAAAAGTTTGCCCACCCCTGTTACTGTGTGCTCACTTTTTGTTTTGTTGAGGGTTTCTTTTGCTATGCAGAAACTTTTTATTTTGATGTAGTCCCATTTGTTTATTTTCTCCTTAATTTCCTTTGCCCTAGGACAGTGGTCGGCAAACTCATTAGTCAACAGAGCCAAATATCAACAGTACAACGATTGAAATTTCTTTTGAGAGCCGAAAACCAACTTCTGCACATGGGCCACAAAGTTTCAATCACACTGTATGTACGCGCCCGCACATGATATTTTGTGGAAGAGCCACACTTAAGGGGCCAAAGAGCCACATGTGGCTCGCGAGCCGCAGTTTGCCGACCACTGCCCTAGGAGATGTATCTGTAGACATATTGCTTTGAGAGATGTATGAAATTTTGCTGCCTATGGTTTCTTCTAGGTTTTTTATGGTTTCACAATTTACATTTAAGTCTTTTAACCTTTTTGAGTTTATTCTTGTGTATGGTGTAAGTTGATGGTCTAGTTTCATTTTTTTGCATGTATCTGTCCAATTTTCCCAACACATTTATTGAAGAGACTGTTTTGACTCCATTGTATGCTCTTGCCTCCTTTGTCAAATATTAATTAAGCATAATGGCTTGAGTTGATTTCTGGAGTCTCTGTTCTGTTCTATTGATCTATATGCCTGTTCTTGTGCCAGTACAAGTCTGTTTTGATTACAGTGGCTTTGTAGTATAATTTCATATCTGGTATCGTGATCCCTCCAACTTTGTTTTTTTTCCCTCAAGATTGCTGCAGCTTTTTGGGGTCAGTTTTTTTTTTTTGTTTTTTTTTGGTTCCATATAAATTTTTGGTGTATTTGTTCTAGCTCTGTGAAATATGCTGTTGGTATTTTAATAGGAATTGCATTGCTTTGGGTAGTGTGAACATTTTAATGATGTTAATTCTACCAATCCATGAACACAGTATATTCTCCCACTATTTTACATCGTCCTCTATCTCTTTTTTTAACATCCTGTAGTTTTCTGAGTACAAGTCTTTTACCTCCTAGGTTAAGTTTATTTCTAAGTATCTTAATTTTTTTTGTTGTTGCAATGGTAAATGGGATTGTTTGTTTAGTTTCTCTTTCTGATAATTCATTATTGGTGTATAAAAATGCCATTGATTTCTGGGTGTTGTGCTACATTGTCAAATTCGTTTATTAAATCTACTAGTTGTTTGATGGAGTCCTTAGGGTTTTCTATGTAAAATACCATATCATCTGTGAATACTGAGAGTTTTACTTCCTCCTTTCCAATTTGGATGCCTTTTATTTTTTAATATATTTTTATTGACTTCAGAGAGGAAGGGAGAAGGAGAGAGAGATAGAAACGTCAATGATGGAAATCATTGATCGGCTGCCTCTTGCATGGCTCACACTGGGGATTGAGCCCACAACCTGGGCATGTGCCCTGACTAGGAATTGAACTGTGACCTCCTGGTTCATAGGTTGATGTTCAACCACTGAGCCATGCCGGTCGGGCATAACTCATTACATTTTAAAACAATCTTTGGTCAAAGTAAGAAGAGAATCCTTTGGATGTTAGTATGAAAATGCTGAAAGAGTATAATTAAGATTTTTTAAAAAGGCTCCACTGAGACACTTAAGTAAAATTTATTGCCTTATATGAAGTCTATTTACTAAGTCTCTGAAAGTTTTCTTTATTTAGTACAGTTAAGTTAAATTCAACCTGGCAGGATGTTTTGTTTAACGAAATTCCTTACACATTAAAGAAATGTTATCTATTGCTGCACTTGACTGATATCTGACCTGGCATGTGTGCTAATTGGAATGACTTAGTGTTCATTACTTTATGGGCTCTTATGCTGCCAAATCACAGAAGCCTTTTACAACTGGCTGCCTAGGAAAACCTAGGGCACAATAGTAAACAAGTTGAATAATTACTGAAAACTACATTGGCATTAAAATTAAAATGTATCCTTTGTTACTGCTTGAGACCCCATAAAAATTTTCATTATGCATTTTGCCTTAAGGACTTCATGAAGTTGGGAAGACTAGTTATTGAATTTTAATACATGAAATCCACACCTAAACAGAGCAGATCATGACCCCACAATAATCTAAAAATACCCTATGATACCGCCAGACCTTGATTCTGTTACAATATTCTTCTTAGGTTGCTAAACTAAGAATTACTGCTAATGCAGGTGGTAATATGTGAGGAAGATTTGGTGTCATTGTTTGGTTTGTTGATCCATGAACCACAAGAGTATTTGATAGCTTATGTGAAAAAGAATATCTGGTTCCTTTCTGCTGAATGAGAAAAATCTATATATAGACTACATGAAAAGCATGGCGGGGTTTTCTTTTAGGCAATAAAAATGTAATGCAAGTCTTCCCTTATCATGAAAAACGAACAGTTTGACAAGTATATTTCTGTAACTGCTTAAAAGAGGATTACTTTTCAAAATCAATCTTTCAGTCTTCTAACAGGTTGTAAAAATTAGAAACACCTCTTAATAGTTGTCCATATATAATAATTATTATACAGATATACTTCAGTGGGTAATAGAAGTACCAAGACTTAAAAGGTATAATATAAAATATTTAATCAATAACTGATATCCACAAATGTGAGAAGAAGGAAGGGAGAAAAGGGGAAGGAGGAAGAAAATTTGGTCTAACAAACAATGCCTAAAGTCAGCTGGCATTCCTAATTAGATTACTCAGCTCATGAACTTGTGTGTTACAGTTCCATTTTGAGACATGAGACATTTATTAAGCAGACTATTTTAGGTAATGACCATGTAGGCAGTGATCTGTTTGTTCAAATGATTCATTATTATAACCTGTTACACAATTGTCTATATGTAATTTGAGCAGCATATGGAACTGATTCAGAGAATATTTTATTGTTTCAGGTACATATGTCTCAATTAAGTTTTTAAATACTATAGGAAAATATGAATAAAAGAATGTTTATAGTTGCAGCATTGTTTGTAATAAGCAAAAATTAGAATTAACCTAAATATCAATTAATAGATATGGTTAAATAAATTATATGCACTCCACTATTGAATATTATGCAGTTGTTAAAATGAGCTCTGTATACTGACTTGGAAAACATTTTAAAACAAATTCTATATAATAAAAGCCTCATATGCAAATTGTCCCCTTGACTGGGAGCTCAACTGCTTGCTATGATGTGCACTGACCACCGGGGGTGGCACAGAACATGGCGGGCATCTGCAATGCAGCACTGGCGGCAGGCGGCTGTGGAGGCACTGCCAGCCCCAGTGGGCCCTGATGAGAGCGGGACCGTGGTGGGATGTTGGAGCAGGTAAGCCGGGCAGCGCCAGGCCAAGGCAGGTGTGAGCAGGGCCCAATCACCCCACCAATCACCCCACCAACCATCCCGCAGATGTTGACCAGCTGTGGCAGCAGGGGTCAGGGCTGCCGCCTGGCTCCCAGGTGCTGAGGGAGCCAGGTGAGAGCCCGATCACCCCACTGATCACCCCGTAGAAGGCAACCAGCAGTGGCAGAGGGGAGTAGGGGCCGATGACTCAGGCAGAGAGGGTTGAGTGGAAGCCCAGGGGCCCAGGTGCTGCCCAGGGCCCAGAGGTCAGCTGGGACCTGCTCTTCCACGCCAGACACTCATGCCTCAATCGCCAGCCAGGCCCAGGGACACACCCCCTGTGCACGAATTTCGTGTACCAAGCCTCTAATTATTAAATAAAAATGCAAGCCACAGAACAATAGTATATTTACAATGACTCCATTTATGTGAATTACTTAAATTTATATGTATGTATGCATTCAAATACTTATGAAAAGGAAAGTTACTTTGAGACTGTTTGAATCTTTTGTAATAAAATATATTTATGTGTTACTTATAGCATTAAACAGACATCTGAAAATAGCAGTTAAATTTGGGTTCACATTGGTTCATTGTCTGTTTAACATGCAGCCGAGTACAAAATTAGTGCTTTTTGTTCTACTTCTTTTGTTTCCTTGTCAGTTTTTAAAGCAAATATAGAGTGTCCCCAAAGATGTATACACACACTTTGAATAATTATAAAGCAGTGTTTATTAAAATACATTAAAATTGAACTATCAACTGTTAAAGTGAGTCTACATTTTTGGGGACACCTGTATATTATAGTTATTGCTTTAAATATATGGGCATTCTAATTTTCAAAATACAGTAAAAATAAAATGTCAATTAAAAATAATTTACTTGAGGCTTAAGGAGAAAAGTCTAGGGATGTTGCCTTTTATTTTGGGATAGGCTCTTAAGACTTTTAAAAATACTTCTTTATTATAATTTTTATTCATAATTATAATTCATTAATTTTGTCAGCATTCTCTGAAGGCACTAAACTTAGAGCATCTGAAACAGGACCACTGAAACTTCCTAAAGAGAAATCAAATGCACAAACTATCAGTAACTTCACAAAATAAGCAGGATACAATGAAGAGAAGAATAACCTTTAAGTCACTATTATCAGTAAAAGTGCTTTGGTTGCAGATAACCTAAAACTATGACTCGATTGACTTCAACAAAAAGGAAAATGTATAATTTCACATAGCAAGATGTTTCCAAGAAGATTGCCTGGGAAGGTGGTGGATCTCTAATAGAGACTCTGAGAGGTGGGCTGCTGTATCCAGCAGCAGCTAAGGGTGGATCAGTAGCTATAAATACAGACATAATAACTTACGTCATGGGAGTTGCAGTTGGAAGGATAGTCTCTAAAGAACCATAAAGCCATTTTTAAGAATGACTCAGCCTGATCCCTGTCTGGTGGCTCAGTTGATTGGAGTGTGGTCCTGTATGCCAAAAGGTTACAGGTTTGATGCAGTCAGGGCACATACCTGGGTGTTGGTTTGATCACCTGTAGGGGAGCATGCTAGACAAAAATCAACCAACTGTATATGTAAAGGTTTAT
The DNA here is from genome assembly GCF_963455305.1 of Plecotus auritus. Classification (NCBI taxonomy): domain Eukaryota; kingdom Metazoa; phylum Chordata; class Mammalia; order Chiroptera; family Vespertilionidae; genus Plecotus; species Plecotus auritus. Next base: position 188,187,758 of record NC_137771.1, read on the forward strand.
TTCCACACTGTCAATTATATTCCATTAATCTACATGTCTATTCTTGTTCAAGTACTACACTTTTTTTTTTATTATTATTGTAGCTTGTATAGTAAGTTTCGAAATAAAAAAGGGTGAGTCCTTCAACTTTGTTCTTTTTTCCAAAACTGTTTTGGTGATTTGGGTGGGTCACTTGAATTTCCTCATTAATTTTAAGATCACCCTGTTAATTTCTGCAAAAACTGCAGTTGGGATTTTGAATCTGTAGATCAATTTGGAAAATATTGCCATCGTAATTATATTAAGTTTTCCAATCCATGATCATGGGATATGTCTTCATTTATTTAGATCTTCTTTAATCTTTTTCAATAATGTTTTGTAATTTTCAGGGTACAAGTCTTGGACTTCCTATTTTTGGTCGTTTATTCCTTAGTATTTTATTCTTTTTGATGTTATTATAAATGAAATTATTTTATTAATTTTGTTTTAGGTTGTTCATTGCTAGTGTATACAATTGATTTTTATATATTGATCTTGTATCTTGCAAACTTACTAAACTAATTTATTAGTGCTTGTGGTTTTTTAGTGGATTCTTTAGAATTTTTTTTTTCATTCAAAATTGTATCATTTTCAAATAGATCATTTGCGTCTTTCTTTCTAATCCAGATGTCTTTTTTTTCCCCTTGCCTAATTGCCCTAGCTAGAACATCCAGTACAATGATAAATAGAAGTGGTGAAAGCAAACACATTGTTTATTCCTAATTTTAAGGAAAAGCATTCAGTCTTTCACCATTAAGTTGATATTAGCTATATATTTTATTTGTAGATATCCTTTATTTGGTAGAGGAAGTTCTGTTCTGCTTCTAGTTTGTTGAATATTTTTTGTCTTAAAGGGTATCTGATTTTGTCAGATGCTTTTCTGCATCCATTGAGATGATCATATGGGTTTTATCTTTTCTTCAGGATATGTGCATTTCAAATTTTGCTTGATAATGCTAAGTTGCTCTTCTCAAGCTATAGCAATTTATGTTTACAAAATAAATTACGGAACTTCTCATTTTCTCATTATTAGCAATTATTATTTATAAGGTCTTTTACTTGTCAATGCAATAGGTGAAAAATGGGATTTCATTGCTTTACTTTGTATGTTTCTGATAACTAGCAAAGTTGGAAATATTTTAATATTTTTAAATTAATGGACATTTTAATTTTTTTTCTTTTGAATTGTCACACTATACATATCCTTTGATCATTTTCTACAGCCTCATTTATCTTTCTTGTTAATTGGTGGAAGCCCATTATATAATACTAGAGGCCTGGTGCACAAAATTCGTGCACAGGGAGGGGGTCCCCTCAGCCCTGCCTGCACCCTCTCCAATCCAGGACCCCTTGGAGAATGTCTGGCAGTCAGACATCCTCTCACAATCCTGGACCATTGGCTCTTAATCGCTCACCTGCCTGCCTGCCTGGTTGCCCCTAACTGCCCGCTGCTGCCAGCCAAATCTCCCCCAACTGTCCCCTCCTGCTGGCCTGGTCATTCATAACTGCCCCCCTGCCGGCCTGGTCACCCCCAACTGCCCCCCTGCCGTCCTAGTCACCCCTCACTGCCCCCCCTGCCAGCCTAATCACCCCCAACTGCACCCCCCTGCCGGCCTGGTTGCCCCTAACTGCCCCTCCCCACTGGCCTGGTCACCCCCAACTGCCCCCCTGCCGTCCTAGTCACCCCTCACTGCCCCCCCTGCCAGCCTAATCACCCCCAACTGCACCCCCCTGCTGTCCTGGTTGCCCCATGCAGCCTGCTGTTCAGTCGTTTGGTTGTCCCTCACTAACCCCCCTGCCAGCCTGGTCGTAGGCAGCCATCTTTGTGAGGGCGTGAGGGTCAATTTGCATGTTACCTCTTTATTATATAGGATAGATATTTATTTCATGTCATTTATGAAGATTATAGTCATTTTATCCAAGTTTATAAAAAGATAATTCTGGAGAATACAAGAAATCATTTACTTTGCCTTATTCACCGCATTAAAACTATTTTTAATTAAGATCTTACATTAAAGTATATAAAATTCAATGACTTTTTTAGGTTTTAATGAAGTCCAATGCTTTCCAATACATCTTTGACATATTTAAAATTATAATCTCAGATTCTACCATTGCTTTTTTGCTAAAGAACTGATTAAAAAGGAACTAAAAATTTCTAGGTATTGAAAACTATCATTACGACTATGCCCTGTAATTTTCCATGTTGCTTCTATTTTATTTCATTATATGCTAACCTGCTTTTGCCTACTGAGCAGAAATGACATTTCCAAAAGAAATGCGTTGGTAGTATGTGTCTTTCAAGGAATTTTAATATTTCATCTAGGTTGTTGAACTTAATGGCATAGAGTTGTTCATAATATGTCCTTATTATGCTTTTAATATCTGTAGAATCTGAAGTTAATTCACCTCTCTCATTTCTAATCTTGGTCATTTGTGCCTTCTTTCATTTTTCCAGATCAATCAGTCAGACTATAGGTTTGTCATTTTATTGATCTTCTCACAAAACAAGCCTTTCTTTTTATTGATCCCTAATGTTTTTCTGTTTCCTATTTTATTGATTTCTGCTGTGGTCTTATTATTTCCTTTAGCCTGCTTACTTTGAGCTTTATATGATCTTGTTTTTCTAGTTTCTTATGATTAAACCTAAGGTTATTAATTTGAAACCTTTCTTTTTTCCTAACGTAAGTGTTTAATGCTATAAGTTCCCCTTCTAAATACTGCTTGAGGTGTATTCCATAAATTTTGAAATATTATATTTCTATTATTTCAGTTGCAAAGACTGTCTAATTTCCATATTGATTTCTTTGATCCATTAAGAAGTGTGTTCTTACTTTCTAAATTTTGGAGAATTTTCCAGATATCTTTCTGTTTTTGACACCTGAAATAATGTGTATGAAACTATGCATCTCATCACCTTCTTATTTTCATTGAATGTCAAAATAGTAGGTGCTTCCTACAGAGAGGGAAAAAACCATATTAACAAGGAATTATTTAAAGGATAGAAATTTCAGGTGCTATAGTTGATGGTAGCTCCCAAGGCCTCTGAGTACAGTTGTGCAGTTTGTACACTGAACAGAAGCACCTGGCTGAGGTGGCCAAGAAAGGCTAAAATTCAGTTCATGCTCTGCCTTCCAACTTGATACCTTCAGGTCTTTTTCTAATTCAAAAGAACGATGAAGTCTGGAGGAGGTCCTGATAGCGACCATTTATCTCTGTAATTACTATGTGTCTGACACGGTGTTAAAGGTTTTAAATGTGTCATCACATTTAATCATAGCAACCCTATATTGAAAGTATTATCATTTTCATTTTAAAAATTAAAAAACTGAGGATTAGAAGACTTATATAACCGGATCTAAGTTGTAGAATTGATATGTACTGTAGTCTGAATTCAAATTAGATTTGTCTGATTCTAAACCTACTATGTTATATTATTAGTCATTGATTTTTTAGATCGTTGGACCATCAAATGTTCCTCAAATCTCTCTGGTAAGTATTTTGAGCGGGTAAAGTGGTCACAATTTATCAGTCACTAAGAAAAATAAAGCAGTAATAACATGAGTGTATTAAAACCCTTGTACTCTGTCTGGGGATGAAAATTCTCTACTTTGATTACCCAATGTGCATACAGATAAACTGTTTGGAGAATACAAGGTGATATACATTTATGAAAGTAGATAACTTAGGAAGAGATTTCTATTACAACTTTTGACCTAATGTTGTGTTTTGTAGTTAGACTACTTATAGAATAATGCTTGCTCACACCCTTCCTAGAATATTATGGCCGCATAAATTTTAGTAGAGAGCCGTGGAATAAAGTGCTATGGACAACATAATGACTTGGTATGAAAATGATTCATTTAATGTCCTGCTAATCCTTTTTTTTTCATAAAAGTTTTTTTTTGTTAATAAATCTTTATTGTTCAGATTATTACAATTGTTCCTCTTTTTTCCCCCATAGCTCCCCTCCAGCCGGTTCCCACCCCCCCCCCTGCCCTTACCCACCTCCTGCCCCACTGTCCTCATCCATAGGTGTACGATTTTTGTCCAGTCTCTTCCCGCACCCCCCACACCCCTTTGCCCCTGAGAATTGTCAGTCCACTCCCTTTCTATGCCCCTGATTCTATTATATTCACCAGTTTATTCTGTTCATCAGATTTTTTATTCACTAGATTTTTAGATTCACTTGTTGATAGATATGTATTTGTTGTTCATAATTTTTATCTTTACCTTTTTCTTCTTCCTCTTCTTAAAGAATACCTTTCAGCATTTCATATAATACTGGTTTGGTGGTGATGAACTCCTTTAGCTTTTTCTTATCTGTGAAGCTCTTTATCTGACCTTCAATTCTGAATGATAGCTTTGCTGGGTAGAGTAATCTTGGTTGTAGGTTCTTGCTGTTCATCACTTTGAATATTACTTGCCACTCTCTTCTGGCCTGCATAGTTTCTGTGGATAAATCAGCTGACAATCGTATGGGTGCTCCCTTGTAGGTAATCAACCATTTTTCTCTTGCTGCTTTTAATATTCTCTCTTTGTCTTTTGCTCTTGGCATTTTAATTATGATGTGTCTTGGTGTGGTCCTCTTTGGATTTCTCTTGTTTGGGGTTCTGTGCGCTTCCTGGTCTTGTAAGTCTATTTCTTTCACCAGGTGGGGGAAGTTTTCAGTCATTATTTCTTCAAATAGGTTTTCAGTATCTTGCTCTCTCTCTTCTTTTGGCACCCCCATAATTCGGATGTTGGTACATCCGAAGTTGTCCCAAAGGCTCCTTACACTATCTTCATATTTTTGGATTCTTTTTTCTTTTTGCTTTTCCAGTTGGGTGTTTTTTGCTTCTTTGTATTTCAAATCTTTGACTTGATTCTTGGGATCCTATTAGTCTGCTGTCAGATCTCTGTATAATATTTTTTATTTCAGTCAATGTATGCTTAATTTCTAGTTGGTCCTTTTTCATATCCTCAAGGGTCTCGCTACATTTATCGGCCCTTTCTAGAAAATTCTTGAAAAACCTTATAACTGTGGCTTTGAACTCTATATCCAGTAGTTTGCTTTCCTCCATTTCTTTCATTTGTGACCTGTTTCTTTGTCTCCGCATTTTGGCTGCTTCCCTGTATTGGCTTTGTGTGCTAGGTTTCCTATATGGCCCAGTGGCTCAGCCTCCCCAGTTACCTGAGGTAGACACTCTTGGTGTACCCCGTTGTGGGCTGTGTTCACAGTCTTGTTGTAGTTAAGCCTTGATTGTTGTTGGTATCACTGGGATGAATTGACCTCCAGGCCAATTGCTGCGAGGATCAACTGTGTCTATGCTGGGAGAACTTCTGTGCTAGAGACACCCTTATGAGACAAGACTTGCTTCAGTGGGGCTTTGGTGCTCACTGAGTCTGCCCCTGAGTGTGTCCCTTATGGATCTGAGGAGTTGTAATCTGGATGGTCCTACTCTGACCCCTGGGTACACTAGCACTTGGATCTCCAGGGAGGTGCTAATTTAGCCTCTTCCTGAGGCCACCCAGCAGGAGCTACAAAGAGAACTGCAGATTCCTCATCTTTGTTTGGGTTTTGGGGGTGCCCAGATGAGGCCCAGCTGTGAAGCAATGCAAGATGCTGCAGGGCCTTGGTCCTTCTTTTGGATGTTCTGGGTCTCACTGACTCAGCTGCAATTTGATAGGTAAGTTTAGAATTCAAAGGACCAGGTCATTCATATGCAAAAGCCTCTGCGCTCAGCTTGGATGGGGCAGAGTCTCAGGGCAGAGCAAACAGCAATGGCTTCCTGTCAGCCCTGCCCTAAGAGGCCCCTGGGTCTCAGTGTCCCGTGGTAATTGCTACACGCACCTCTGAGAGAAAGCCACCCTCAAGTTTTTCCCACTTCCAGACAGTCCAGTTTCTCCCCGTATGAGCCTGGGTCCCCAGAGTCTCGCCCGGAACTGGAGTTCAGAGCAGTTGGGAGCTTTTGTCTCCCTCCCGCTTGAAAAAGACAGCTGCGTCCTCAGTTGCCAGCCCTCTCCATGTGCGCCTGCATACCTCTGCCTTCTGCAGCTCCTCTGAGTCTCAGTGTGATTTTCTCTTTCCTTCCAGTTGTAGAATTTTCACTCAGCCAGCCTTCCTGTGGTTCTGGATGATGTCCGTTTTGTCTTTTAGTTGTAGTTTTGAAATTGTTGTGCGAGGCAGCAGTTCAGGTGTTTACCTATGCTGCCATCTTGGTTTCTCCCCTGCTAATCCTTTTTCAGTGATAACTGCATTGGATTATTACTGTTATAATTAATGAAACCAGTGATGACCAGAGTTATTTATTATAAAGCGTTTGGCAGGTTTTACCATGCCTATCTTGTAAATTCCATTAAATCTTGTTCTGTTTGTTGCTCAGTGCAGGATACTACTTGGAAAGCAAGGCCCACAGTGGCCTGTCATACTCTTTCATCTGTCATTTGTCTTTCATCAATTCCATTCTGCCCAATGAAGTTTGACTCAAGAAGTCATGTTGCTTCTACTTAAATAATATATTCATTGATATTTGACCCTTAAGAAATAGGTAGGCTATCCAAGTTTTCCTACATTGAATGAGCTCTGATTGTGAATATCTTCCCTGTTCTCCTTGGCAATAATAATGCCCACCTTTTGGGGGCTCCAGCAGATTCAAAGGTAATCGTTTTGAGAAAGGTAGATATCATTGAAATTTCACCAGTTGGTAGAAAGGTAAATATAGAGGGGTTAGTGGTTATGGTTATGGAAGAGGAAAAAAGTATAGTTCTTCTGTTTGCTTTAATTAGTTTAAGAAAATGTGTTTGTAAATATGTTGATTTCTATGTTTGGACTTCTTATGAATGTTATGTTTTAGATAAACATGTTAATAAAAAATCCAGTCACCATTATGTGTTGACTCTTGGGAGAAAACAGAACTTGAACATAATATAAACTCAGCGTCTCTTTAGCATGTGTTGTATGGCTTGATGAAAAGATTGATGTGCATAAATTTTTGAGGCTTTGAGTTTCAAGTAAATGAAAGTTGGCTTGAAGTACAATACTTTTAAGGACAGTCATCTTCCAGCCATCATGCAGTTAGGGCTTACATTTTCAATTATTTGTTATTCCAGAAAATTTATTTATAAAATTGGACAAAATTTGGGAATCCAATGAAGGTATTATTCTCATCAGTTGGCTATATCTTGATGATATTTCTGATATTTTAAGTTTATTATTAATCGATATTATTACATAGTAGAGGCCCAGTGCACATATTCGTGCACCAATGGGGTCCCTTGGCCTGGCCTGCGGGATCGGGCCTAAACTGGCTCTCCAACATTCCCTGAGGGGTCCCAGATTGCGAGAGGGTGCAGGCCAGGCTGAGGGACCCCACTGATGCATGATCAGGGCCGGGGAGGAATATGGGAGGTTGATCAGCCGGGGAGAGACCTCAGGAGGGCTCCAGGGCATGTCCAGCCCATCTTGCTCAGTCCTGATTGGATTGACCCCAGCAGCAAGCTAACCTACCAATCAGAGCATCTGCCGCCTGGGTCAGTACATGTCATAGCGAGCGGATGAGCGGCCTTAGCATATCGTTAGCATATTATACTCTGATTGGTTGAATGGATGACCAGACGATGGGACACTTAGCATATTAGGCTTTTATTATCTTGGATTGTGGGCTTTTCTTTTAATATTTAGTTTAAAGAGTAAGATAAAGAGGCTGTGATGAAATTCAGAGATGGCTGTTGTCTAAAAGACAAATTCAGTGATTGCTCTTTACACACAACCTGCAATCAGGAACAAACTTAGCATCTAAGGATATAAGAATTGAAATCATAAGTGCATAAGGGTTGCAACCTAACATACCTGAAACATGTTTCATCCTACCTTGGCCTTAAATCACTCTAATTTTTCTGTTAGATTAGTAGAAGTCATTCATTTTGGGAGCAATAAAGAAATTCCAACTTGAAATGCCTTGTATCTTTTAATCGGAGTTTTCCCAAAGCACAAAAGTAAAAATTGCCATGTTTCATGGTTTTATTCTTTTGGATGTTGCTATGCCTAAAGCTCTGTGTGAAATTATTAGAAAAATTTTAAATGATTGTAAAAGAAGATGCATATATGGGACTCAAAGGGCATTATTTTAAAAAGAAATTTTTCAGCCACCTAGATTTCAGGGTAGCTATGCTCATTCAAGGATAGTGAATTCACTATTCGTATGATTATTTTTACATCTGAACTTTTTTTACACACCAGAGAGACTAAAAACTTTCAGGGTCATTTGCCCAGCATGTAGTGGAATGTCCTGTGCAATGGATTCCAATTAATATCACCATGTTCAATGACCCTGTACCACCAATGATGGATAACTGCTTTCCACTTGGCTTTATATGGCACTTCTTTGTTGCAGCTGCACCAGGTCCATTGCCCCTTTGATGGAAATTTCAGTTACCCCAGGGAGAAGCTTTCAACTTTATTAAGCATTGAAGTCTGCACATTTGTTCTTCTTCGGAAGAGCAAATCAAAAGCACACTTTCCAAGGAAGTAATCTGATAAATTAGGATAGCACTTGCAGACTTTGGCAATAATATTTTCCTGTAATTGAAACCCAAGAACCTGTGTCAAATGATTAGACTATTATAAAACTTCTTAGCATTTAACAAGCCTTTCTCTCTTTTGGAAATTAAATAGGGTTTCTTGATTCTATTTAACAAGCTGTATTCTTTATGTTGTGGTTAGGAAAATGGCAAGCTAAGTTTAGAGATAGGGAACTGACAATCAAGGAAAACAGTAATTAGGTGATCAAGTCCTGGTACAGAGGAAGGCCTATGGTTTTCAGTTCCATCTCTGGCATTAACTCACTGCAGAAATTCGAGCAAGCTACTTCATTTTTCTGAGCTATAGTTTCCTTACCTTTGAAAAGTAAGGCTTGGCTAGATGATGTGTAAGATTCCTCTGAAATTTTCTGCATCTAAATGTTGGGCAAAATATGATCAGACATTGACAACACCTTATATCTACACATTGCCATTCTTACTTTGCAGCTCCTGTCTGCTTCAAATCTAGGTTTGGCTTGGCAATGCAATAACGTGGTGCTGTTACATCTCTGAGTTGAAATAAGATATATGTGAGACACAGGTTAAAACCAGAGCAGTACAAGTTTCTCAAAGGAGATGAGACTGAGTCCCATTTCTCCCACCAAACCTAAGCTGCTAGAAATTTTGAAAAAGCAGACTTCACACACACACACACACACACACACACACACACACACACACACACACACACACACTTCAGATTTCTCCACTACTGGTGGGGCCAATTATCGCCTTCTGTGTTGATCTGAATCTGATGGCTACCTCTGTTATTAGCTCTTCCTAAATTTTAGATAAAGACCTTTGCATTCCAGTTTGTGGGATTTGGATCCTTGGAAGGAATCTCCTGAATCAAAATGTATACCACATATTGCCAGTAAGACTGACTATGATACCTGGTAGCATTTTGTCAATAGATGCTTAAAATATAAACACTAAATGTAAAAGTCCTGAAAATGTTTTAGCATTAAAAATTTGGGGAGTATTTCTAAATTTTAAGTTCTGGTGATCAGGGATAAGGTTGGGGCCATGTCCTTCTTTAGAATCTTAATAATGTTAACTATCACTAAAGCAGGGATAATAGTTTTAGAAATCTTTTCTTGGGAGATAGGGATTTAGGAATCAAGTTTCTAATCTCAGACCCTCAGCAACTTATTTCTGATATTAGGCAATTTGCTCATTCTGTCTGTTCCTATTTTCTTATCGACTATACTATACCAAATACTACAGATGGTAGTTTCTTAAAGGTTAATGGCAGTGCAGAATCTGAAACCATAAAATAAACCTTGTGCACTCAGTTGTGTTAAAATCTATTGATCTATTTTGAACTTTAAATGGATCTTTTACCTAATTCATGTTTTGTAACATTATTCATTGATCATTGGAAAAATATATTGGTTTACTGACTTATTTAGGTCTCCTGAATGTTGACTCATTATATTATACAATATAAAAAAAATTTTGTTACTATCACCACCAATCTCATCAAGAAAGCCTTTAAGTGCTGAGAAATTATAAAGTTCACTGTGGTGAACTCAAGTTTTCCAAAATTCTCTTCAAGGCTCAAATGAGAGGCAAGAAATATCATCTGTTGTTTTCCTTGTAGTGACAGGCTTACTTGTTCACTTAAAAAAGTGTTGATCAAATACCCAATCTGATAATTCATCATTTGTCAGAATTTTTTTCTAGTAAAAATGATGTTCCATGAAAACATAAGTTGGTTCTGTTTGTAACTCAACTGCATAACGTTCTTTTCCTAGAGACAGCCATCGTATCTCAGTATGCTGAGCAAGTGCTTTATGCATAGTCTCCATTTCATCATACAGAATAGTTACAAGAAGTGTAGATCTAGTAAAGTTAACCATTTTTATTGCTTTATAAAGGATATTCTGAAGTGAACCAGACATGTTATTTTTTTTATTATTGATTTTTTACAGAGAGGAAGAGAGAGGGATAGAGAGTTAGAAACATCGATGAGAGAGAAACACCCATCAGCTGCCTCCTGCACACCCCCTACTGGGGATGTGCCCGCAACCAAGGTACGTGCCCGCAACCTAGATACATGCCCTTGACTGGAATCGAACCTGGTACCCTTCAGTCCACAGGCCGACGCTCTATCCACTGAGCCAAACTGTTTAGGGCTGGACATGTTATTTTTTATTGTGACTGCATGATGGTGAAGAATATAACTACCAGTATAACTGCCTTGTTTCTTCCTGAGAGACCAACAGTTTTATTCACCATTGGTTTTACACCACCAGTAAATATTATTATAGTGAAGAAGAAAAAGAACATCTTAGTTTTATTAAAAATCTAGCTTTGGTTGTGCAGATTCCTGAAGGGATCTTGGAGACCCCGGGAATAGGCAGATTGCCTTTAGAAAACTGCTGGACCAAGTTCAGTGGTATTATGGTCTTCACTTTTCCCCTTCACCTATTGTTAGAGAATGGGCTAGCTAGCTTCTCACTGCTCCATTTCCCACACAGTTGCTCTTTCAGAAGTAAGAAATCATTGACAACGAGGCTGACTCATTAGGAACAGGGATCCACTGCTTTATGAATTGACTAGTGACCTGGTGCACGAAATTCGTGCACATTAAAAGGGGATTAATTAGAGGAAATAATTTAATATTGCTATTTGCCCTTTCTCTATAATAGAAGTGTCAGAGATGAAAGAAAATTAGTAAAATGTATATGAAAACCTTCCTCCTGTCAGAGTCTGGGGCTCACCACGGGACCCAGAATCAAGTCCCCGCCCACCCACATGCACCTCAAAATTGCATGAGACCCAGACCCGGCTGCCCCCCATCATTGGGCTAGATCCAGACCCTGCCAGTCCTACACTTGTCAAGCCCTGCTGGGCAGGGGGCATAGCCTCAGGTCCCTTGGCCCGGTGCCAGTATGGGGGGCATGGCCTGAGGTCCCCCAGCCCAGACCTGGGGGGGGGCATGGCCTGAGGTCCCCCGTCAAGCCCCGCCAGGCTGGGGGGCACAGCCTCAGGTCCCCCAGCCCAGCACCAGGAGGGGGGTGCAGCCTCAGGTCCCCCGACCCAGCACTGAGGGTGCACCTTGAGGTCCCCCATCAAGCCCTGCTGGGCAGGGGGCATGGCCTGAGGTCCCCTGTCAAGCCCCAGCTGGTGGGGGGCACAGCCTGAGGACCCCCCGCCTGGCACTGGAGCGGGGGGGGAGCAGCCTGAGGTCCCCTAGCCCAGCACCAGGATAGGAAGAGCACCTTGAGGTCCCCTGTCAAACCCTATGGGGGCGGGGAGGGCATAGCCTCAGGCCCCTGGCCTGGCACTGGGGCAGGAGGTATGGCCTGAGGTCCCCTGTCAAGCCCCACAGGGGTGGGGGAGGGCATAGCCTCAGGTCCCTGCTGATTGCTCCTTAAGGCTCCTTAAGGGAACTTGGCCTCAGCTGTGGGTGCAGCCATCTTTGTGATGGAGTGATGGTCAATTAGCATATTCCCTCTTTATTAGATAGGATTGCCCTGTCTGGCTGACTGGGCCAGAGTTTAGTAACGTTAGGAACTTGAACTAATGTAGTCAGTAGCTGGTACCCAGTATGCAACTATTTTCTTCTCACTATACATGCCTATTTTTCCAATGTGGGATTATAATCAGAACTTTAAGAAATTCTTGGTACACGGATTTGGATCTAGCCTGGGGCCAAAGCCCATATACTTGGCTACTACCTTACACTGATCTCTGTGTTGCTATTCAGCTCCGAAAGTCAGTGATTCTGGAAGACAAATCTATTCCAGGAGTGGCAGATGAGGCTGCTGGTAGTAGAAATAGGGCTCTCAGACAGCCTTGAAAGTTTAGTACTAGTGCGCACCCAATGGAATTGGGTGAATTGGAAGGACTATAGCAAATGCAGTGAATAGGCAGCTTTTAATGATACAGAAAGTAGACAACATGACCTGGAGATTAAAAGAGCAGGCTTTGAATGCAAACGGTTCAAACCTGGAATTACCACCTACCAGCTTTGTGATTTAGGGAAAACTACTTAACCTCTCTGCGGTTTATTGATCTCATTTGTAAGAAGAAATAATGAGAGATGGTGATGATAATAATGCTACTTGTTGCGGCTTCAATTAGTAATAGTCTGGCAAGCAGTAGTAGGGCACATGGGAAATAGTAATGCATCTTGGCTATTAAAATTATTTGCAATGCTGGGCACATGAAAACCATGCAGTACAAGTTGGCTATTATTATTCAACACACCGCCTCCTGCTCCTCATTACTTGTGCAAACACAAGCTTCATTTGCTATTCATTTTTAAATTCATTTGTTTGTTCTATACTGATTTACTGAACACCCACTGTGTAACTGTCACTGTGCTAGAGGATGGACCTGCTCGTGGTTGGCAGCTCCAATATATCTATTCTTTCCTTTTCTTTCCCTGAAGATCCTAGGAAAGAGAAGTAGTACTTTCACTTCCTTCGGCTTCCTTAGATTATGCAGTTCATGTCAAGTACACGTCATTTTCCTCTATTCTTTCACGTTTTTTTTTTTTTTCAGATTAGAGTCAGACTATTAATAATTGTATCTTGACCTCTAGGTCAAATTTAAAATCAAACAAACATTGATGGGAAAGTAGGCATTTCCCATTTTCTAGTATTGTTATTAAGGTTTAAAGCATTTAAACCAAAAACACTTTGGGTGGTATATATTTCTTTCACCAAAGTGAAAACCTAAGCTAACATTACACTGATAGTTGCAAATAGATTATTTGAAAGGAAGATGTCTAACTCATTTTCCACTATGTGCAACATACTTGAAAATTTCTTAAGAAGTGTGTATTTAAAAAAGTGTGAATATGCAGATGAAAATGGAGTTCTTCACTATTATCCACATCACAAGTAAATTTCCTGGGAAGGTGAAGAATCTCCCTAAGAACCCAAGAACATAAATGCTAACACTTTATTCGTGGAAACTGAAAATAAGATTTGAAAATGTAAAGAAGATAATGTTAGAGCAATAAAAAAAAGCCACTAATTTGTACTTAACAGCTTTTAAGCTTTATTCTTTCTGAAAGTTTAAATACTTCCTAATCTTAGCAAACACCGTGACATGTAAAAATCATAGTAAAGGTATGCAGAAAATGTGTCTGTAAAATGTCATGTCTGACAGCTTTGAAAATTGAATCACATTAATGTGTTAGGATAAATCACCATATAAAAGAATCATAAGATGAATCATTTAAGTAAGAAATTCTATTGCTAACCACAGAAAAGTCCTCTCTAAATTATATTTTGAGTGTCGAGATTTGCACATTTCATGTATTTTAAGGCAAGCTATGTTATAGGTAAAGTTTTTTATTTATATGTGTAAAAGTAGAAGCAAATATCTCTATTATTTATCAACTTTGAATCACACCATTAGTCATTCTATTGAAAAGAATACTGACAGAAACAAACTGTAATGTGAGTCAGGAGCGGAACCTGCTACCAGTGATAGAATTAATTTCAGCACGCATTTTCCTTGACCTCTCAGCACTGTTCAATACCATTGGCCAACCCTTTCTTAAACGGAAAATGATATGATAATTAATTAATAATAAATACAGAAATAAACCCTTTGTTTTGTGTACTCACAACTGTAAACCCACTTTTGCCTCACCTTGTAAAGTCAGCAAATGGCATCTTTATTTCCCCAGCTCAAACAAAAACTGCATAGTCATATTTTTTAAAATTTAAATTTTTAATATGGAAAATTTATGACATATACAAAAATAAAGAGAATACCTGGTTTTGACAATTAGCATGACCAATCTTATTTTATTTATGCTCTTATCCACTCTACCACATCCCAAGAGAAAGTTTTTTTCACAACTTTTGTTACCCAGCAGTATATTTCATAAAGGAAAGAAAAAAATACTCTATTTTTTCCTTTGTTTATCTGATGTTAGTCTAATGAACTGATTCTGCATCATTCTCCATGGGTGGTCAATTAACTTTTTAAAATGTTTTTAATGTGTTTCAATTAATTGAAATAATTATTTTATTAGTGCTTAAATTATGCCATCTTTGACTAGTAGAAGCTTTTTCAGTTTAGCTCCTGAGTCCTTTTTATTGATTTAATTTGAGAGAGAGAAGCATCGGTTCGTTGTTCCACCCATTTATGCATTTATTGGTTGCCTCCTGTATGTGCCCTGACTGAGGATCAAACCCACAACCTTGGTGTATTGAAACGATGCTCTAATCAACTAAGCTACCTATATAGGGCTCTTTTTAACAAACCTCAACAGTCTTTGGTGGCCTGGTTGTTTTCTGGAATATTAAGATATTCTAAGATTGTCTTACACATCTCTTGCTCCAGGACTGAGATCATCCATTTCTTCAAGGAGTATTTAGAGACCACAATCTGGATTTTAAGAGTGTTCACTGCTGTTGTATTGTTTCTAGGCTTCTTCAATGTACAGAGCTAGAAAACACATAAATATTTTTGAAAAGAAAATGAGTTCACATTATTTTAAAATTAAGATTTAAATGCTTTTACTTCTTTTATTTTATATTTATGTCATTTTTATTGTAAAAATAGTTTCTTAATAGTATAAACATAATTACTAATTTTCCTTACTCTAGATTGCATGAAATAGTTTCAGAATAACATAACCAATGTTATCATTAACAATATGATTACAGAAAATTGTTCAAGATATTTTTTATACTTTATTTACTTTATTTAATTTATACTTTATTTACTTACTTAGTTTATATCCTACTAAGCAAATGAATTATTGTGTTTTCAATTCATTTGAAATAATTCTTCTGTATGTGATTATCCCAGCAACTCATTGCAAGATTGATTTGTTTCATTTTGCTTCAGATTTTTAGGGATTTCTTTTTAAATAATATTGTAATTTTAAATTATGTAAGACATTTATATGGTGCCAAAAAAATCTACCAAACAAAGTATATTCAAGGAAGTCCATCATCTGTTACTGTTTTTCTTAACCTTTCTTCCCTCTCCCTAAATGCAGCCATTTTTTTCTTTATTGTTGAAAGTATTTCAGATGTCCCCTTTGTTTTTTTTCCCATTGGCCCCCTCCACCCTGCACCGGCCCCTCCCAGCCCTTTAGAACTCTATTGTCCATCCATATATGCATATAAGTTCCCAGTTAATCACTCCCCACCTCGACCTTCCCTCTGAAATCTGTCAGTCTGTTCCATGCTTCTGTGTCTCTGGTTCTATTTTGTTCATCAGTTTATTTTGTTTACTTTAATCTTCTATTTTTAAAAAATTAGCAAATACATGTCATTGTGTCCTTCCTCTTTTTAGTAATAGAAGGTAGCATATTAATAAAAGGTAGCATGTTATATTTACTTTTCTTCAACTTGTTTTTTTCACTTGCCTATATACTCTGAAGGTCACTTTTTGTTGTTGTTAATCTTCACCCGAGAATTTTTCCCCCTTGATTTCTAGAAAGAGTGGAAGGGAAGGGGAGAGACACACAGAGAGAAACATCGATGTGAGAGAGACATATCGATTGGTTGCACCCTGACCAGGGCCAGGGATGGAGCCTGCAACTGAGGTAGGTGCCCTTGACAGGAATCAAACCGGAGACCCTTCAGTCCCTGGCTGACTCTCTGTCCACTGAGCCCAACTGATTAGGGATGAAGATCACTTTTATAGAGTCCTATTTGCATTGTGGCCTCTCTGCTAAAAGAGCCCTATTTCCTTTTATAGTTGTGTTGTATTTTATTGAGTAGTTGTGTCATGGTTTATTCATCAGAACCCTTTTAATGGATGTTTGATTATTTTTCCAGTTCTGTGTTGGTTAAGGTTTAACATTCAGCTTTCTCCAGGGGGAAAAGCTCTGATTTGGAGCATTTGCAAATTTCTATGTGGTGTAAATACTCCCACCATGGCTGATTTCAAGCTACTAAAATCATGTCACTGACTGTGAAGTTTGGAAGTGATGTGCAATAGCACAGCATTATATAGCTTTTCTGCCATTCAGACATAATACATGTAAATACCTTCAAGAACATCAATATATATAAAAGGCTAAGTGACCAACCGTATGTCCATCTGACCATCCAACCGTCCAACTGACTGGCTGGTACATATGACGTGCACTAGCAATCCTATCTAATAAAGAGGGAATATGCTAATTGACCATCACTCTGTCACAAAGATGGCTGCACTCACAGCTGAAGCCAAGTTTCCATAAGGAGCCTTAATGGGCAATCAGCAGGAACTTCAGGCTACGCCCTACCCCTCCCCTGTAGGGCTTGACAGGGGACCTCAGACCACGCCCCCCGCCCTGGCATCAGGCTGGGGGACCTGAGGCCATGCCCCCTACCAAGTGGGGCTTGACAGGGAACTTAAGGCCGCACCCCGCACCCTGGCACCAGGCCGGGGGATCTCAGACCGCACCCCCTGCCCAGTGGGGCTTGACAGGGGACCTCAGGCTGCGCCCCCCACCCCAGCATCAGGCCAGGGGACCTAAGGCTGAGCACCCCTGCCTGGCTGGGCTTGACAGGGGACCTCAGGCCGTGCTCCCCACTCAGCAGGGCTTGACAGAGGACCTCAAGGTCTACCCCCAGTGCTGGGTCGGGGGAACTCAGGCCGTGCCCCCCACCCCAGCACCAGGCTGGGGAACCTCAGACTGCACCTCCGCCCAGCAGGGCTTGACGGGGGACCTCAGGCCATGCCCCCTGCCCAGCGGGGCTTGACAAGGTGGGACTGGCCAGGTCTGGATCTAGCCCAATGGGGACGGGGGCCGACTGGGTCTGGGTCTCACGAGATTTTGAGGCGCATGTAGGTGGGCGGAAACTTGACTCTGGGTCCCGTGGTTTGCCCCAGACTCTGACAGGAGGAAGGTTTTTATATACATTTTACTAATTTTCTTTCATCTCTGACCCTTCCATTATAGAGAAAGGCAAATAGCAATATTAAATTATTTCCTCTAATTAATTCCCTTTTAATGTGCACGAATTTCCTGCACCGGGTGACTAGTTTAAAAATAAATGTTGACTCACCCATGTGTGATACATAAAAGCTCTCACTGGCACCAATCACACACATGTTTCCATCTGTCATTATTGATCACTAGCGACCTGGTGCACGAAATTCGTGCACATTAAAAGGGGATTAATTAGAGGAAATAATTCAGTATTGCTATTTGCCCCTTCTCTATAATAGAAGTGTCAGAGATGAAAGAAAATTAGTAAAATGTATATGAAAACCTTCCTCCTGTCAGAGTCTGGGGCTCACCACGGGACCCAGAGTCAAGTCCCTGCCCACCCACATGCACCTCAAAATCGCGTGAGACCCAGACCCAGCTGCCACCCCCCCCGCATTGGGCTAGATCCAGACCCAGCCAGTCCCACCCTTGTCAAGCCCTGCCGGGCAGGGGGCATAGCCTCAGGTCCCCTGGCCCAGTGCCAGGATGGGGGGCGTGGCCTGAGGTCCCCTAGCCCAGACCTGGGTGGGTGGTGTGCCTTGAGGTCCTCCATTAAGCCCCACCAGGTGGGGGTGCGGCCTGAGTTCCCCCAACCCAGCACTGGGGGTGCACCTTGAAGTCCCCCATCAAGCCCCACTGTGTGGGGGGCATGGCCTGAGGTCCCCTGTCAAGCCCCGCCAGGCAGGGGGTGCGGTCTGAGGTCCCCTGGCCTGGTGCTGGGGTGGGGGGAGCAGCCTGAGATCCCCTAGCCCAGTACTAGGACAGGAAGAGCACCTTGAGGTCCCCTGTCAAGCCCCGCCGAGTGGGGGTGTGGCCTGAAGTCCCCTGTCAAGCCCCACCTGGTGGGGGGCGCGGCCCGAGGTCCCCTGGCCTGGCACTGGGGCTGGGGAAGCAGCCTGATGTCTCCTAGCCCAGCACCAGGACGGGAAGTGCACTTTGATGTCCCCTGTCAAGCCCTGCCGGGTGGGGGACATGGCCTGAGGTCCCATCTAGCCCCATGGGGGCGGGGGAGGGCATAGCCTCAGGTCCCTGCTGATTGCTCATTAAGGCTCCTTATGGGAACTTGGCCTCAGCTGTGGGTGCAGTCATCTTTGTGATGGAGTGATGGTCAATTAGCATATTCCCTCTTTATTAGATAGGATGAATTTGGTTGTTTTTGTTGACATTCTGAAGCTGAAAGTAAGTGGCGTCATTGACAGAATATGTCTGAAGACCAACTATTGGCACAATGAACCTCTGAAGCTGAACGAAGCTGGTTTCCTGTGATGACAGCATTTGTGATGACTATTAATAAATCAAGGACAAACTCTAGCCAGAGTAGGAATATTCCTACTTGAACCCGTTTTTGGACATGGTCAATTATATGTTGCTTTCTCTCAAGGTTGAAGAGCATGTGAAGTTAAACTTGTAAATACTTCATCACAAGGGAAATTAGTCAAGCACTCTGAAAGTGTTTTTACTCTTAATGTGGTATACAGGGAGATATTAGAATAATTTTAATCAATTTGTCAGTCATTGTTTTTATCAATGTTGTTTTTATATTATGTCTTTGTTGGTGTTATATCATGTTGTTATTGTTTATTTATTAATCAATTTATATATTACTAGTAGCCCATCGCACGATATCGCACACAGTAGGCCGCTCACCACTTCCCTGGGAGCCGGTGGGAACATGGCTTCCACCAGAGCTGGGAGGGACCCACGCTGCCGTCTCCTCTCTGGGCCTGTGCTCAGCCTCAGAGGCTGCAGGCCGGCCCCCTGTCCCCCAGAGGCCCTCTGTCGCTGTGGCGATGAAGCAGGCATTCTGTCAGCCCGCTTACGCTGCCCACTTTCAGCGGCAGCCCCCCAGGACTGGGGGACTCCGGCGAGGCTAAGGGGACTGGGCATTGCCATCTTGTGGCTATGGGCGCCGCCATATTTATGACAGAGTGACAGTTAATTTGCATATTACCCTTTTATTAGATAGGATTTTCATATATACTTTACTAATTTTCTTTCATCTCTGACACTTCTATTATAGAGAAAGGGTGAATAGTGATATTAAAATATTTCTTCTAATTAATTTCCTTTCAATGTGCATGAATCCGTGCACCAGGCTACTAGTAGATAATAATAAAGTATGATAAATAATAAGTGATGAATTCTGAGCACTTTTTACCTTTGTTCTTAAATATAGTTTATTTAATTATAAGTTTATAAAATTTATTTTTAAACAACCACTATGTTTAACAAATACCTTGCAAAATTTCTGAAAACTTAACAATCAATTTTTGTAAGCAGTATAAGCCAGCTCCAGTGTACTCATTGGTTGTTATGACAAATGTTGCTGGAATGAATAACTTTGTACATGAGTCAATTTTGTATATTTGCCAGTGTATCTCTGGGATAGATTTTTAGAAATAGGATTACTGAATCAAGGAATAAATGCTTATCTTGCTAAATTTTTCTCCAAAGAGGAGGTGCCAGTTGGCATTCCCACCAGTATTTTTTTTTAATTTTCTTTATTGATTAAGGTATTACATATGTGTCCTCATCCCTCCATTATCCCACCAGTATTAAATGGTAGTGTTTGTTTCCCCAAGTCTCACCAACAGAGTATGTTACCAAAATTTTGAATTTCCCCCCAAGAAAGTGAGAAATGTTATCTCACTATATAAACTCATTTGCATTTATCTTATTTTGGGTGAGCTTAACTTTCTCTTTCTCTAAGTCGTTACTGAAAGCCCCTTCCTGCCTCATTTTTAACCCATTAACAAGTATTTATTTTTTCTTTCTCAGTCTCCATTGCAACCATCCTAGTTAAAGCTAAAATCCTCTCATCTGGATTAATACTTGAATTTTCTGTCTTGTCTTCTCACTCCATTTTTGCCTTTTCTGGTCCATTTTCTATGGAAGAGCCAAAGGAACTCTTCCAATAAAAATGGAATCATTTCATTCTCTTGCTTCTAATACTTTAATGGCTCCCCTTTTACTTTAGACTTCAAATTCCTTAGACTGACCAATAGGCCATTAAAGAGAACTTTTTCACAAAGGCACACTTAAGTGTAAAAAGAGGCTGAGAAATATGCTGTGGAAAACAGAAAGAGGGAAATTTTCTTACACAAGCATGAATTATATGTACAATTAATTGTAGAGTGATTCAATAAGCCTGGCATTTATTTGGAAGGAATTCCTAGAGCAGGTGATGAATACGCCCTGGAGTAGGGAAAGTAGAAGGATAGTATAAGACCAATAGGGGAGAATTAGCAAGGCTTTCCTGGCACGTGGGAGAAGCACTAAGTGTAGAAGTGAACACTAGGTAGAATCTCTCAGAGACTGAGAAAGACCTAAGCTATTTCCAGTTTTTGAGGCTTCCAGAATATTAAAATAGAAATAAATTCCAAAATGAAGAGGCTACAATGCAAAAGAAGTCCAAAGGCATTGGATAGGGGAATTCCCTCTTGCTCAAAGAGGTCTGTCTTTTTGTTCTGTTCAGGCCTTCAACTGATATGATGAGACTCACTCATGTTTTGGAGAGCAGTCTGCTTTACTCAAAGTTCACCAATTTAAATGTTAATCTCATTCAAAAACACCCTACAAACTGACACATAAAATTAACCATCACAACCCCCAATAAAGATATGTTGAAGTCATCCTAACCCCTAGAATGTGACTTTATTTGCAAAAAGCGTTTTTACAGAGGTGATCAAATAAAAAGGAGGTCATTAGAATGGGCCCTAAGCCAATATGATTGGTGTCCTTATCAAAATGTGAAATTTGGACACAGACATGCACAGAGAGAAGATGATATGAAGATTCAGGGAGAATGCCACTTATAAACCAAGGAATACCTGCACTTAAAAAAGCTAGGAGAAAAGAATGGGGCAGAGTCTTCCTTACAGCCCTCTAAAGGAATCAACTCTATTGAGACTTTGATTCCAGACTTCTGGCCTCCAAACCTGTGAAAAATTAAATTTCTGTTGCTTCAGCCACCCAATTTGTGGTACTTTGTTATGGCAGCCCCAGGAAAGCAAATACAAACTGTATGTATAACTCAGTTGGAAATTACATTGAAACCTAAATTTGAGGCCCTTCATCATCAAGTTGACACCTGAACCAAATGTCTGTAGGTCAATTCACTAAAAGTCAGTTTTCCAAAGTCAGGAACTAAAAGTTTAATCAAAGCTATTTCTCCATAGTATCAGGGACAAGACTAAGACTTTGGAAATACCCTCAGTAATTCACCAAACTGGCTTACACTCATCTCTTCCCACCTCAGCCATCAATAGGGTCTAACAGCTCCACATCTTAAAGTTCACATCTTATAAAATAAGTGTGTTCATTTATGGGAGTGGCTGGCCTGAGGTAGCTCCAATCTATGTTAGGGCACAGGTCCCCAACTATCACTAAAATGATTGTGCCTGCCAACTAGTTTAAACAGAGTTTTTGGAAGAAAAGTTCTACTTTAATTAGCAAATTAAACATTTCCCTTAAAATGAAAATAAACATTCTGCCAACATTATGGTCTTATTAAAATTTGTAGCCAAAACCGGTTTGGCTCAGTGGATAGAGCATCAGCCTGCGGACTGAAAGGTCCCAGGTTCGATTCCAGTCAAGGGCATATACCTTGGTTGCGGGCACATCCCCAGTAGGAGGTGTGCAGGAGGCAGCTGATCGATGTTTCTCTCTCATCGATGTTTCTAACTCTCTATCCCTCTTCCTTCCTCTCTGTAAAAAATCAATAAAATATATTAAAAAAAAATTTGTAGATCTAGATTCCTGCAGGTGTTTTAAGCTGTGAAGTTTTGTGTCTTTTCTCTTGTTTCTTAGCAGAGAGGCACTGTGGGGTAGTGAATATGATTACTAGAGAGACTGACACAGCTGGCGCTCACTAGATATTGTTGAAAGAATAAAACCCATAGAGTCAGATTAGATTTCAACTCCAGCTACACCACTTCCTAGCTGATAGACCCAGAATCAGCCATTAAACCTCTCTGACTCTCAAGTTTCTTCCGTAAAATGAGGGGAAAGACCTAACTTTTTCTTTCTTCTGTTATCTTTCACATTATTTGCAAGAATGTCTTCCTTTGGTAACCAGATAAAAATCGAGGTGATTTTTTTAAAGCAATAATTGCTGACTTTTTTACTTTACAGAATTGGTGTGAAGATTGATGTGATAGTAAATATAATAGTGTTTGACAAAATATAAAGTAACATACGGGTATAATAGATTATTATCCTGCTAACAGTATCAACATTCATTCTCAAAACAAATCTCTGATCCAATGTTGTGAATATATATATATATATATATATATATATATATATATGCTCTTTTTAAGGCTTTAGATAGAAAATTATTTTAATACCTGTTTGCAAGTTGTACAAGTGTATATGCATATGAATATTGTTAAGCCTAGGGCTGTAATTTATTTAATTTAAAAATAGAACTACTATTCAGTGTAAATAAATAAAACTCCTTTGTATCATGTTATAAGTCCATAAACTGGTATCTGTAATTCCTAAACCCAAAAGGAATTTTTTTAAAAAAGGCTTTTTTGTAGCTAATTTGTAGTAAAATTTTACTTGATCTGACTACTTTTAATCCATTTATTCCACTTAATGTAAATATTGATATATTTCACTGCAGAATAAATATTTGACTCTTGCTCCCACAAAGGACTTAAGAAAACCAGACTAACAAAGATGGGAAATTAAAGAATAGTATAAATGAGATATTTAAGCTGCATATTCAAGAGCGAGTGTGTGGTGCAAATAATAAGTTCTATGTGTTATCAGGAAGGGAATAAAATGACTATAGACTCTACTTCTACTACCTTTCAGGAAAGTGAAAACAATTTTATTGAATGATTCATGGTAAGTTCAAATTCAACATGTTTCCTTTAATAGAGAAAGTGCAGTCTCTGAAATGAACAGAAATGAACTCTAATTTTTCCTGAACAAAGGAAAGTAGGCCTGATTCTTCAGAACTTTTCTTTAATCAAGATTGAGCATAAATAATAAGGTTCTGTGTCCTGAATGCTTATGGCACCTTATTACCTCATACATTGGCATCAAGAAGTGTAGGATCATTGTTAGTCGTAAGAAATAGAGAGTCTGATTTCCAGATGTTGACATGAACTTAGAATAGGTCTCCCCATAGGGTTTCTGACCTCAGTATTTGCTCGGCTATCCTTCAAGGCTCTGGCTTGTTCCATCTGATTTTTACAAGGCTCAGTTTTCCAACCCTTGGTTCCTGCCTTGTCCTGAGTTTCAGGGCAAGGTCAGAGTGCCCTGTATTAATGTTGGGAATACAGTCCTTAGGATCCTCAAGGGAAGGCAGCCAATCTCCAGTGTTTTGCTACTTTCTCTTAGAAAAAAGAAAAAAAAAAGCCATATTTAAAGATATAAGCTCCTGGGCCCTTATTTAAAAATCTAAAATACATTGAATTTTCCATCTATCTGTCCTCCTTCATAAGGTCTTTCTACAATATACAATTTATAAACGAAAGGAATATTTTCCTTCAATAAAAATTATATTGCTATCAGAAGACCTGAACAAAGGAATTTCCACTGAGCGAATACTCATTGGACGAGAGTGATTAGGAGCAGAAAGTTTGGAGTATGAGAGACTGGATTCAAATCTCAGCTCTGCCACATTTATGTTGTGACTTTGGGCAAGTAACTCAACCTCTTAGCCTACATAATATAGTAATAGATTATTCTGAGTAGTAAATGTAAAACACTTAGCAAAGTTCACAAAATTATATGTAAGAATTCAAGACATGTTAAGTTTTTATCGAATAAACCTATAATATTTCAAAAACTTAAGCTTGCAAAATGCTCTATTGTTTGGCTCCATTTCATTACTGTTCACCTCAGTGGCTGCCACATGCCTCATGTTCGATTATCCTCTCCATAGTCACATATCTGTGGGAGCATGTCCTTCTAAGTACCCGAGAACTGTGGAAAAATCTCATTCTTCATTTACTCAAATGTCACTGGCCAATGTGATTGACCCAGAGTCATGACTCTGTAGCTCTCAGCCCTCAATTTAAAAAGTCTCATTAAATACACTCTGCTGAGTCATTTTACTTGAAAAATTCATTTTTTTTTTTTTTTACCTTCCAACTGGAAACACACCTGGCAGGGTCTGCCCTTAAAAACCCTTTTCCTGTAGCTCATTAATGGGGGAAAATAGGCATCCAAACGCTTGTGAAATGGGTCATGTTGGCTTTCAAGATCTGAGTATGAACTTTATGCACTGACCCTCACATTCCTTCCGTTTTCTAGAACATAATACATTATCTAAAGCAAAAACTTTTTTTTTTATATTTCTCTTGTTGGCTATGTGCCAGGCATTTAAAATATTGTTTACTAAGTAATATTCATGCAAGTTTTGACAAATGCACAAAAGTACACCACAATTAAATTATAGGACAGTTTCATCACTCCAAAAATTTTGCTGTGCCCCTTACAAGCACACAGCCCCTGGCAATGCCAAATTACTTAGTGTCCCTCTAGTTTAGTCACTTTTCACATATGTATATTATCTCAGTCGATATCACCTAAAACCTCAGATAACAATACTACTCTTGTGCAGATACAGAATTGACTAAATATTTTTATTTATTGCCTTAGATGATAAATATTCTATACCTTTTAGTTTACTCATCAACACAGAGCCTTATAACAAAGTGTCAGGAAAAAATAGCTACTATTAAGTCAAGTGCTTTGTTCTACAGTTTCCTTTTAATTTAAATCTCCTTTTTTTTTTTTGAGAATTTTTATAAAAATTTAATTTGAGCCAAACACAGGGTACAACAGGAAGGGAAGATCTCAACAAACTGAGATAAATGTTTCTCAGAATAACAGTTTGCAATTTCCTTTATGCATTTAGGATTAAGGAGGGAACATGAGAAAGATTACATGGAGATGGGAGAAAGGAAATCGAGGCTTGGATTATAGGATAAACTCTTGAGGTGGTCACATGGGGATTGGATTACAGGTGCTTTTTAAAATTTTTTTTTAAATTTATTTTTATTTTTTCAAGTACAGTTTACATTCAATATTATTCTGTGTTAGTTTCAGATGTACAGCAAAGTGGTTACAAAATCATGTACTTTACAGAGTGGTTCCCCTGATGCTTCAAGTACCTACATGCCCAATA
Organism: Plecotus auritus; assembly: GCF_963455305.1. Lineage (NCBI taxonomy): Eukaryota > Metazoa > Chordata > Mammalia > Chiroptera > Vespertilionidae > Plecotus > Plecotus auritus. Next base: position 188,213,395 of record NC_137771.1, read on the forward strand.
CATAGTTATCATGACCATTATTGACTATATTCCATTTGCTATAATTTACATTTCTGTGTCTGTCCTATAACTACCAATTTATACCTCTTAATCCCTCCATCTTTTTCACCCAGTCCCCGTATCACCCTCCCCTCTGACAACTATGAGCCCGTTTCTATTTTTGTTTGTTTATTTTATTCTTTATATTTCATATATAAGTGAAATCATATGGTATTTTATTTCACTTAGCGTCATACCGTCTAGAAACCTCCTTTCTTAAAGGGAGGACAATTTTCTGATATTATTTTCCTCTCTATCAAAAAGCAGACTTTTATTATTTAGTTTCCATAAGAAACCATTAGCTGTTTATATATCTCTAACCCATTGAATTTCAACAATAAATTGGAAAGAGAAGCAGTTAGACATGAATTTCATGATAATATTTTTTGTGCTCATACCCGACTCTTCTCAAGGACATCTTCTGTCTGGAGGAATTGACTAGGGACTCCATCATGTTGATGAGTTTAGGACTGTACTTACCTTGATTTGTCCAAGTTGTTTTTTTGAAAGCTGAAGTCATAGCCTTTTACCTCTCACTGTGAACAGCCACGAAGTGTAGGAACAAAGAAAACATGGAATTTCCCAAAGTTAGAAGGTTCCTTTGATTCCCTTGCTTTGGCTGGAGCTCAGCCATGTGTTGCTCCAAGCTTATGAAGGAAGGAAGGTGTCTGTGTGGGAACAGTGGTGGTATGTGCCTGTGACTTCAGCATTACATTAAACCAGCATCACAGATTTAGGAGAAAACGCCTAACAATCTGAAAAGCTATTTCATTTTTAAATAATATTTATTATTTGTAATTATAAAAGTAATTCTTATTGTTATATAAAAATTATTTGGAGATTTTGTATAATAAATAAGACTATTATACAACTGAAAATATGGTACAAATTTTTTTTTTATTAAAACACATTAATTCTTAAAGAAGCCCTTGCTCAGTACCAATTTACTTTTACATTGACTAGTGGTGGGGAGGCAGGTGCCAGAAACACTGAAAGAGAGGAGTCCTAGGGAAAATGTGGTCCAAGATCATGACAGCAAATCTCCATCACATATTTCTCTTCTCTGTCCTCCTGCTGCTTGGTCCCAGATGCAGGGATAATCATGGGGAGTACATAAAAAATTGAGAAAACTAAGGCCTAGCTTTATGGACAGAGGACAAGAAAGAAGGACCTCAGTGAGCTGGAAAATGCCACAGAGTCTATGGAAAGAAGAGAGCTCAAGAGAATAATATTATAAAATGGTGTATGAACTCCTGGGCTCACCTATGGGCCATGATGATTTGCTCTGACCTTACACAGAGTATCAAAGGCTTTGAGAACTGAACTATGGAATCGGCCACTACCCCAGGTCCCAGACTGGCCACTGGGTAGTGCACATGTGGAACATGTTAGAATAGTACTGCAAAGGCTTTGAAAACGGAATTGACATTGGAACCACAATTCATAGGAAGCAGATGGGAACTTGCAACCTGAACAGGTTGATTGCCTACTACAACAAAAATGTCAACATTCTCCTTAGGATTGAAAGAAGACCCAAAGTCTCATATATAATATTAAAAAATGCTCCAGTTAAAATACAAAATTACCCAGCACACAAAGAACCAGGAAATTCTCAACTTGTAAAGGGAAGGCAATCAACAGATGCCAAGATGACTTATATGTTGGAATTATCAAAGTGTTTACAGTAGCTATTATAATGATGTTCCAAGAAGTGCCGGGAAGCCTGGCTGGTGTGGCTCAGTGGTTGAGCGTCGACTTATGAACCAGGAGGTCACAGTTCAATTTCTGGTCTGGGCATATGCTCGGCTTTCAGGCTCGATGCCCAGTGAGGGGCATGCAGGAGGCAGCCAATCAATGATTCTATCTCATCTTTGATGTTTCTATATTTCTCTTCCTCTCCCTTCCTCTCTCAGAAATCAATAAAAACATATATTTTTTTAAAAAGCTGCTTTCTTCTTTAAAAAAATTAGCATGAGCATTATCATTGGCTATTTTGTCAGGCTTAGCATATTGCTGTTATAGGGGCAACTAAGTATGTTAAGAAGCTTGTATCAGTTTCAGTTTTCAACTAGCAAGGTAAATTTCTTCTTTATGGTAGGTCTCCAAAGCTGTAAGAGCAGTGGCCAAACCTATTAATGAGAACAAGATGGTTTTCCTGAGTTGGAAATGCTTCATGGGTTGCATATGATTGAATAATAAAGAGCATACTGCACATAACTTTGTGGTCTATAAAGATGTTGGGTGTTCTAAAAATTCTCCAAAAGGAGAATTTAAGAATCTAATGTCTGATCTTTGTTAAATTTGTTGAATATTAGTATAAAGTTTTATAAAGTATGCACAGGTACATTCATTCAGTTCTTATTAAAATAGAAAGAGAGGTTATAATTTTTTTGTTTTATAATCAATCTGAGGCTCAGAGGTTAACTAAATTAGCAAAGCTCAAATTATTGGTAAGTGGCAGACTTGGAGCTTCTCTTTTTTAGATTGTTCAGCTTCGTTGAAATAGGAGATAATTTGGATATGTAAATAATCTCTATGAAAATATTGTCCAAAGATATAAAAATTTACAACTTTCAGAGATATTACTGCTACATAAAGACAAAGTAATTTTAAGTTGAATGTATGTCACACCTTGAGATCTTGTTCTTGGTTTGTCAATTTAAACAAGTACTTAAATGGTCAATTATCATAACAAATGGCATTTTAAACTCTCATTTTTATTTTGCTTACACAAATAATATGAGCTTATTATAGAACAATTCAAAAAGAGAGCTAAACTAAAAGAAATATTATCCAACCTTCAAGTTCTTGGCTAGAGAAATCACTGATAAATTTTGGTGCATATCTTTCTAGTGTTTCATATAAATATATATAAAAATACAATATATCCCTAATTAAAATAAAACATACACATCCATAGATTTAAAGTGTGGGGCAAAAGTAGGTTTACAGTTATTCATGGAAAATTTGAAAAATAATACAATAAATAATAATACAAGAATAAACTAATAGAATCAGGGACATAGAAAGGGAGTGGACTGACAATTCTCAGGGGGAAGGGGGTGTGAGGGGTGCGGGAAGAGATTGGACAAAAAGCTTACACCTATGGATGAAGACAGTGGCGGGGGGTAAGGGCATGGGGTGGGGTGGGGAATCAGGTGGAGGGGAGTTATGGGGGGGAAAAAAAAGAGGAACACCTGTAATAATCTGAACAATAAAGATTTATTAAAAAAAACAAAATACAAAAAAAAGAATAAACTGTTTTGCATACTCACAACTGTAAACCTACTTTGCCTCACCCTGTACACATTTAAAATATATGTATATTTTTATTTAGATATTAATGTAAATGTTATATATATATATATATATATATATAACATAATTGAGACTGTTCTGTATATTTTGCTTATATATTGATTTTGAAAACTTATCATGGACATCTTTCCTTTTAATAAATATACATCATCATTTTTATGGCAACATTGTTGAACATTATAGGTTGTTACTATGAACAATATGGTGATGACCATCCTTGTAGTTTTAACTTTGCCTAAATTCTCAATTATTTCCTTAAGGTAAATTTCTAGGAGTGAGTTGTTGTTTTTTTAAACTATTATTTTTTTTATGTCAGAGAGGAAGGGAAAGGGAGAGAGAGGTAGAAACATCCATGATGAGAGAGAATCATTGATCAGCTGCCTCTTGCACACCCCACACTGGAGGTGGAGCACACAACCCGGGCATATGCCCTGACCAGGAATGGAACCGTGACCTCCTGGTTCATAGGTCAATGCTCAACCACTGAGCCATATGGACCAGGCTTGACTCCTTTCTTGATTTCCCCAAGGGTGATTTAAACCCTTTCTCTCTGCACTCAGCCCACTTTGTCTATACTTCTGTTGTAGGTCATATCACATTGTAACATAATTATTCTTTTATCTGTTTGACTCTCTCAGTACATTGTGAATGCCTGTGAATAAGGACTGTATCTTATCTCTTCCCACAGTACTGAGAACAGGACCTGACATATGGTAGCAATGCAATAAATGTTTGTTACATGAGTGAACGGATGAAAAAGCAAAAGAATAAAGAGTTTGCTCTTCAAATGGGTGACCCATGACTTCTTCCTGACTGCTCATCATAGGATTTAAGGTTTGCAAGAAAGTGGGTAAGGACTATGTTCCTAGTCCTCTTGGAAGTTGGCAATAGAGTTAAGAAAATCTGAAGCAGCTATGGGGGAAAACCATGGTTGACAGTGTCACTGGAAGTTTCTCACAGTACCCGTGGGGTGTGGATTTGAGTCACTAAGAGCTCCTTCTTTTCTGCCTGTTTAGTCAGAGCAAGTTATTGAAAAGGAGAAACTTGCCAAGTTCTCTGAAGGAGGGAAAACTAGCAGATGCTCCTGGAAATGTCTACCCAGACTACATTCCTCTTCTCTAATCCATATAAGCGGGCCATTTTAGTACTGTTATTCGACCCATAATTGATTGAGCCACAGTGGACACCTGACTCTATTAATTTATAGAAATCAATCAGAATCTGTTCCTTGGGAATTGGGAACTTGCACCCAGAGTTGCTGACACTAATTAGTTGCTGCCAGAACAGAGAGGACATGTAGGGGCACTGAAGGTGGCCATCTTCGGTGTGAATGGAGTAGAAAAATAAGCACTTCTGTAGAGTGAGAAAAATGACATGCTGTGCTCAGAGAAACAGAGATTTGCAATCCCACAGAACGGAAGAGGATGAGAAGAAAAAAGAACAGGAAAGAGAAAGAGAGAAACTGTACTTTCCAGGTTTGGCTCTGGTCCTGTGAGTGGCTTGGCTGGGCTCTATGCTCTAAGTACCAGAAGTACCCTTAGATTAATTTAGAACATTTTCCGGTTTTGCTTGTTATTTGAATGGTGTTTGTTACTTCTTTTGAAAATACTATCTATGCCCTAACCGGTTTGGCTCAGTGGATAGAGCGCCGGCCTGCGGACTGAAGGGTCCCGGGTTCGATTCCGGTCAAGGGCATGTACCTTGGTTGCAGGCACATCCCCAGTGGGAGGTGTGCAGGAGGCAGCTGATCAATGTTTCTCTCTCATCGATGTTTCTAGCTCTCTGTCCCTCTCCCTTCCTCTCTGTAAAAAATCAATAAAATATGTTATAAAAAAAAAAAAAAAGAAAATACTATCTATCCTAGTAGTGCCAGGGTTCTGTCCCAAAAGACATGTCAGAGGTGTTGTGATGGTAGGGTGTCACGTCACAGTCCCATGGATGGTTCCTGGTGCTCGATGCATAAATCAATCTTGAGGGCACTTCCACCAAGGCATCAAGCTAGTTCTCAAGAAGATTTTCTGTCTTGACTGACCAGATGGGTCATGAGATGTACCCTGACCCTAATGCAGCCCAAGGAATTTCAGAGTTTCTGGGCCAGCCTAGCATCTTAGCACATTGCTAGAGACAAGGATTAGGATTCTTTGGATTAGAAGCATTCTGCTGACATTAAGAGGAAAAGCTGCAAGTCTTGCTAACTTCCTGGGAAACATTTAAAAACATACCTGTATAGTAACTTATTTAAACTTTTAAAGTGAAAGGGATGCTATTAATAATTATTCCAGAAAAAGAGTCATAAAGTGGAAATGTCTTTAGCAAATCCGGCAGTAATGTTACCATATCTCTGGGTAACTTGTAGTGACTTACATCCATATTTAATTAACAAAGTTCGCAAGAACCAGAATGTATTTTTATTTGGAAGTAGTCATTTATTCTTGTTGTTTTAAAAATTAATATTTATTTGTTGTAGACAAAAATGATAAAATGTAATATGTTGCAAAAAGGCAATCCAAAAATCACCTGTCACTCACCTCTTAAGGATGATGACTTAATATTTTGGTATATATCTTTCAAGATTTTTCTATTTATGCATGCAATATATTTAAATTAAAAACTAGACCATATTGTACATGTTACTGTATAAATTGCCTTTTAAAAATTGCTTTTTAATGTCCTTTTATGTCAATACTAGAGGCCCAGTGCACAAAATTCATGCATGTGGGGGTGTCCCTCAGCCCAGCTGAACCCTCTTCAATCTGGGACCCCTCCAGGGATGTCTGACTGCCCATTTAGGCCTGATCCTACTGGGATTGGCCCTAAATGGGCAGTCAGACATCCCTCTCATAATCCAGGACTGCTGGCTCCCAACTGCTCGCCTGCCTGCCTGCCTGATTGCCCCTAACCACTTTTGCCTGCCAGCCTGATCACCTCCTAACCACTCCCCTACCAGCCTGATTGATGCCTAACTGCTCCTCTGCCAGCCTGTTTGCCCCTAACTGCCCTCCCCTGCAGTCATGGTCCCCCCAACTGCTCTCCCCTGCAGGCCTGGGCCCCCCCCAACTTCCCTCCTCTGCTGTCCTGGTCACCCCTAACTGCCCTCTCCTGCAGGCTTGATCACCCCCAACTGCCCTCCCTTGCAGGCCTGGTCCCTCCCCTGCTGGCCATCTTGTGGTGGCCATCTTGTGTCCACATGGGGACAGGCTCTTTGACCACATGGGGGCAGCCATCTTGTGTGTTGGAGTGATGGTCAATTTGCATATTACTCTTTTATTAGATAGGATAGAGGCCTGGTGCATGGGTGGGGGCTGGCTGGTTTGCCCTGAAGGGTGTCCTGGATCAGGGTGGGAGTTCCCTTGGGGCATGAGGTGACCTGGGTGAGGGGCCTGTGGTGGTTTGCAGGCTGGCCACGCCCCCTGGTGACCCAAGTGGAGGCCCTGGTATCTGGGATTTATTTATCTTCTACAATTGAAACTTTGTAGCCTTGAGTGGAGCTAAGCCTTCTCTCGCTCCGTGGCTGCCACCATTTTTGTTGGGATTTATTTATCTTCTATTATTGAAACTTTGAGGCCTTGAGTGGAGGCCTGGGCCCGCCAGGGTGTGTGGGAAGCTTGGCTTCCTCCATTGCCGGGGAAACCCAAGCCTCCTGCTCTCTCTGTGGCCACAGCCATCTTGATCGGGGTTAATTTTCATACTCGCTCCTGATTGGCTGGTGGGCATGGCTTGTGGGTATAGTGGAGTGATGGTTAATTTGCATACTACTTTTTTATTAGATAGGATCATTTTTAATGGTTATTTTCTAATTTGTTTATGATGAACCATACTTTGCATAACAACCTCTTCTTCTAGGCCATTTAGACTGTCTCCAGTTCTATTAATTGTGCTTTAACAGGCCTCTCTTTCTTCTGCAATATTTTTTCTTGTGAAATAACTGTGGGGAAGTAGAGTTGTTTTGCACAGATGATCATGCCCTCAAAGATCTCTCAGGATAGAAATGCATTGAGGACTGTATATATAAGCCTATTAAAACATTTTAACTAGTCATGAAATACAATGAAGGGTTTTTTTGTTTTGTTTTGTTTTGTTTTCCCTGTAAGACAAAGGGAAGCATTTGGAAGCAGGGCCTGTGCACCCCCTTGTGTCACCTTGGTGGAATGTGCTGCCTGCATTTCTTTTCTGCCTAAGAACAACCCTTCGCAACTTTGAGAAGGAAGCAGGCTTTGCAAAAAACACTGCAATGGAAATCAAAACATGAAAATAGACAAAGTAATTTATCTTTATATGCTTAGGGATTTTCCTTCCCATGAAGTGATCCTGCTCAACTTTAGTATAATGCCATTTTGCATGATTAAAATTTTTAACATAACATATTGGTTGTAGAAAATGCAGAAAATTATTGAATAATCATTGTATTACCATCACTTGGAGATAATTATTATTATTGTGATGTATTTTCTTCCAATATTTTTCTACACACACACACACACACACACACACATACATATATATATTTATATATATATAAAATATATAGTAGATAGACTAATAAGTGTTGTACAGTACTATTGCAAAGTATTATATTCGCCCGGTGCACAAAATTCGTGGGGGCATTCCCCTCAGCCCAGCTTGCACCCTCTCCAATCTGGGACCCCTCGGGGGATTTCTGACTGCCTAGGATAGGGCCTAAACTGGCAGGCGGACATTCCTCTCACAATCTGGGACTGCTGGCTCCTAACTGCTCACCTGTCTGCCTGCTTGATTGACCCTAAATGCCCCCCCACCAGCCTGATCACCCCTAACCACCTCTGCCTGCCAACCTGATCGCCCCTAACTGCCCCCCTCCGCCCTGGTTACCCCTAACTGCCCCCACCCCCTGCTGGTCTGGTCACCCCTTACTGCCCCCCCTCTGCCAGCCTGGTTGCCCCCAACTGCCCCTCTCTGCTGGCCTGGTCACCCCTAACTGCCCCCCCTCACTGGCCTTATTGCTTCTTACTGCCCCCCCTTCTGGCCTGGTCACCCCCAACTGCCCCCCCCCCACCGGCCTGGTTGCCCCCAACTGCCCCCCCCTGCCGGCCTGGTCACCCCACGCAGCCTGCTGTTCAGTCGTTTGGTCGTCCCTCACTAACCCCCTGCCGGCCTGGTCACCCCACCCTGCTGTTCGGTCATTACTGTTACTGTGACAGCATCCTGGACAATTTGCATAATCCTCTATTATTAGTATAGATAAGAGTTTTCTTTTTCCTTTTTTAAAACTTGACATTAAATTGTTACTTTAAGAAAGTCAGGTTCTGCCCAGCTGGTGTGGCTCAATGATTGGGCATCAACCTATAAGCCAGGAGATCACAGTTCAATAATTCCTGGTTAGAGCACATGCTCTGATTGCAGGCTGGATCCCCATGGGGGGCATGCAGGAGTCAGCTGATCAATGATTCTCTCTCATTATTGATGTTTCTATCTCTCCCTCTCCATTCCTCTCCGAAATCAAATATATATATATATATATAAAATCAAGTTCCATATTTATCATGCTCACTGCTGAATTGCCAGTGCCTAACAGAATACATCATATTAGTAAACCCTTGGTAAATATTTATTCAATTACAGAATTTTAGTATATCTTGTAATTTAGTTAACCATTCCTCTGTTGTATATGATTTCCAGTCAGTTCACTATTATAATTCACATAATTATGAACTTCTTTGTGCATAAAGCTTTTGGCCCTTCCTGAATTTTTCCCTCATGTTAGATTTTTTTGATTAGCTCAAAAGGAATAAAAAGTACATATAAGGTTTTTAATTACGTGGTTCCAGGCTACTTTCCAATCTTCCCAAACCCCAGTAGGCCCTATGAGTAAACAGCAGAGCTACCAATCCAACTACAAAACCTCCACTCCAAAGTCTGGTCCTTGATGTGATTTTATGTGGCCTCTCCATTGCTGTGGTTAAAAAGTAACTGAACAATCTAATCTACAGAGTCTGATTAATTCATTCTGATTTATCAAGCTAATAATTGTAACGGAAAAAGAAAATGTTGGTTTGCTCAGGCTTTAATTTAATGAAGCCCTCTGACTCATGACAACAGGGTCACTGTTCATCCAAATGCCACTTTTTTGTGGATTAGGGAAAAAAAAAAGACCCTCTCCAAGATATTTTAATACCCTCTGCAGGAAAATTAACGTAGTCAACACATAAACCTATGAATATAGATATGTGAGTTGCATCTTTTAGAGCTCTGAGGTACAAAACCTGGACAACTATATTTTCCAACCTCTTGGGAATCTTCCGTTCAATCCTGCCAAGAATTTTGTGAGAATATAATGTCAATCAAAATAGACCATATTTTCTGGAAACCGTTTTTGAAAATTATTACAACTTTCATTCTGCTTTTAATCTATTGGCTACTCTTAAGGTATCTTTGATTTTATGATATTTCTGGTGTTTTTGCAATCTTACCTACAAACCATGTTCTGGGACCATAAAGTTTCTGAGCTTATAGAGTGATGGTGGAAAATTTGATTTTACAATAAAGTTACTTATTTTTAAATATTTACAAACTATTTGTAATTTTAATATACATGGGTGGGCAAAAGTAGGTTTACAATTATAAGCAAAACAGAGTTTATTCTTTGTATTATTTTCTTATATTACAACTGTAAACCTATTTTTGCCCACCCCTGTATATATAAACCAGTTTCATATATGTATGTTTGCATAACCAATGGACACAGACACCAGGGGGGTGAGGGCATGAGCGGGGGGTTAGGGGGTGGGGTGGCAAAGGGGGGATAAGGACACATATGTAATATCCTAATCAATAAAGAAAATAAAACAACTTTAAAAACTTAAATTTATTAAAGACATAGTAAAGTTTTAATTTTATAATATATTCAGCCAGAGAATTTCTCTCTATTGTTTATCTGATCTGGCCCTTTATTGGATGAAATTTCATCAGTTTTAAAAGTATATTTGATATTCAATTTGGACATCTCAGCTTCCAGATGTAAACTTGTGAATATAAGCAATGAGTCTTCACAGAGGTATTTGTCTTATAAGGAAAATTCTCTATAGATATCACATCATCAGTGCCCTGACAAGATGAACAGTTATGAAGACACCTGCACCTTGACTTTTAATCACTGAAACGTTGCTGATGTATTTCTATACTGGAAGAAACATTTTAAAGGGCATATTTTGTTTCAAATAACATTCTGAGACCTTTTTTACCTAATAGACACAGAAGAAGAAATTTCATTGAAAATAGATTTTTTTCCTCTATTTTGTTCTGCTGCTGCCATCTAGAGTAAAAATGAAGCAAAGGATGCAATCTCAGCCAAGAAGTGAGGAAACCAGACTCAGCTGGAAAGAGGGAATAGTGAGGGACTTTTTCAGAACTCACAGGAGCACAAGTACTATGAATTTAGCAATACAACCATAATCTGTTTCACGGCCTGTTTAGTGTCTGTCTAAAGTATCTTCTGTCTTCCGCTTTTGTTATCTTTTCTCTTACTTGCAAGTATTTCCCACGGTTCCTGGGGCTGAAGATGCTTTCTTTTCCTTCTTTATCTAAGTGATTTTTGGATAGAATCCGATAAATATATTTATACTTAGGTGTAAAGAATAAATAAACTAGATATGCATCTTTTTTAGGGACAGTTCAGGTTTAATGCATTCAGATCCAAGTGGCAATAAAATTATAAACTCTGGAGGACTTATCTAGTTTAGCTCCTCAGCACCTGGTTTTCAGGAAGACTTTGCCTATGGAGGGTGGGGGGACAGGGGACAGCTGGAATAGTGTCAACACAAATATGAAGTTTAAAAAAAAAGACTTTGCCCATAACTCCACTGGTGATGACATCATGTGAAACAGTGATATTAATGCACAAGAGACCTGCTGCAGAGGCCCCTCTGAGGACTGTGTGATGTGTTCTTATTGCATCCAAAACTTCCCTAAAAGAGTGTCTCTCTCACTTTATAGTAATTGTTTCATTGTCTTATAACTTCATTAGCTTATAAAGCTTCTGAGGGCAGGAATTGGTATAAGCTGAGTAGACATTCCATAAATGATTTTCTTACTGATTTTTATAATCTAAACTAGAGGTCCAGTGCATGAGTGGGGTCTGGCCAGCTGGGCATGTCGGAAAGAGATGGTGGGAGGTTGACTGGCCGGCCCACCCCAATCGGGGCCCAATCAGGGCCAGGAGGGGGAAGGAGGGAGGGGGAGGGGAGGGGCTGTGAGTGATTGGCCAGCGGGCCCCGCCCCCAATTAGGGTGGGGGCGATTGGGGGCAGGGCTGGCCAGCCAACCACACCCCTGGCTGGCCCCGCCTCCAATTGGTGTGGGGGCGATCGGGGGGCAGGGCCATCTGGAGGGAGGGGCCCTGGCCCCTGATTGGAGTGGGGGGGGCTGATTGGGAGTGGAGCTGGCTAGGGGGAGGGGCCGATGGCCAATCAGGGTGGTGGGAGCCTATCTGGGGTGGGGCCAGCCAGAGGGAGGGGCTAAGGGCAGTTGGCTGGCCAGCCTAGCCCCTAATCGGGGTGGCGGGCCAATCTGGGGTAGGGCTGAATGGGGGGAGGGGCTTCAGGAGGTTGGCTGGCTGGCCCTGCCCCCTATTGAGGTAGGGGGGGATCGGGGGTGGGGTCTGCTGGGAGGAGGGGCTGCAGGCCAATCACAGTGTTGGGGGCCCATTGGGGGCAGGGCCGGCTTGGGGGAGGAGCTGCAGGAGGTTGGTTGGCCAGCCCTGCCCCCTATTGGGGTAGGTGGGAGCGATCGGGGCGGGGCCAGCCAGGGGGAGGGGCCGCGGGAGGTTGGCCACTGGCCCCACCCATGATCAGGGCTGTTCACTTGCTGCAGTGGGCATCATAGCGACCTGTTCTGGTCATTACAGTGTTCCAGTCGCTGGCTTTATATATATATATATATATATAGATAAGTCCATAAGAATGAATAAATAATATTATCTTTTAAAATTTATATGAGCTTCTTCCTGTTCTCAAAATAAATTAATATGGAATATAATTATAATGGCATTAACATTCAGGCAAATAGGGCCATTTACAGAAAAGAGTAAATGTTCAAATTGTTGCATAGTTATAAGACTTGAATTTTCTGCTACTGTCATCAAATCAGTTAAACCATACTTATCATTAGATGACATACTTGAACAAACCATACAAAATTTCTGAAGTGCAGGCATGCCACCAGCATTGAAGCTGTGATATCCTTATTCTCAACATGGAGTAGTTTAATATATGACTAGTTAGACAACAAATGAATAGCTGAATAATCACTCTAAATGGGGCAAGTAGTAGAACAACAACAATAATGAAGAAAAAAGGAACTTCAAAGTCAGGCTAAATCTAAACCTTAGAAAAAAGCACCATTTACATTTACTGCTGATAAATAACAGTGTCAGATAGGACATGTTGGCCTAGTGACAGGCCTGGGAATCATAGGAGCAGAAGCTGCATCTCATGAGAGACCTGAAGAATGGCTACAGATCAGCTAAATGACAATGTAGTTTATGTAGCAAGAATTTCTATGCTTACTAATCAGAAATATACACAGTTCTAAAAATAGTCACTACTAACATAATTTTTGATGTTAAGAGACCACCAAAAAAGTCCAACTGATCTAAGTTCAATAGTAGTTAAAGGATCTTAACATGAATCAGCTTTCTTTGAGGGGCTAATAATGATAATTTAAATGGGATACCATCACAAACTCATTTGTCTCTCTCCCTCCTTTCCTTCCTTCCCTCCCTCCTTTCCTTCCTTCCTTCCTTCCTTCCTTCCTTCCTTCCTTCCTTCCTTCCTTCCTTCCTTCTTCTTCTTTCCTTCCTTTTTCTTTCCAAGTAGCTATGAAATTATTATTTCTCTACAGGATTATTCTATTCTTATACCACCACCCATTTTTTTTAAATGCCAAAACTTTCCAGCTACAACTTATACCATTGCCTCCACTCTCTCATCTCCCATTCTCTTCTTAGCCTATATCAATAAAGATTTTTTATCTCATCATTCCATTTTCCCTCACTGCTATTATTTTTAAAGATGAAACATGATAGATATCTTCCCAACATCTATTGTCTATGTTATATTCTATCTTACTTGACCTTTCATCAGTCTTTGAAACTGTTGATCACTCTGATTCTTTTGCAAATTTTCTTCTCTTGTCTCCTGCTGTAGCACACTCACCTAGTTTGCCTATTCACTCAGGACAGTCCTTCTTTACAGATTTCCAAATGTTTGGGTTGTCTTTCATACATAATTTGATATTACAAAAGTGGTGCAATAAACAACCTTCTATAGATGTCATTATACACATTTAGAAATCTTCTATACTAATAATAAAGGAATATGCAAATTGTCTAGGATGCTGTCACAGTAACAGTAATGACCAAACAGCAGGCTGTGTGGGGTAACAAAGTCAGCAGGGGAGTTAGTGAGGGATGACCAAACAACTGAACAGCAGGCTGCATGGGGCAACCAGGCTGGCAGGAGAGTTAGTGAGGGATGACCAAATGACTGAACAGCAGGCTGTGTGGGGTGACCAGGCTGGCTTGGGGGCAGTTGGGGGCGACCAGGCCAGCAGGGGGGCAGTTAGGGGCAACCATGCTGGTGGAGGGGGCAGCTAGGAGCAACCAGGTGGTGGTGGTGGGGCAGTTGGGGGTGACCAGGCCATCGGGGGGGGGGGGGGGCAGTTAAGGGCAATCAGGCTGGCAGGCAGAGGCAGTTAGGGGTGATCAGGCTGGCAGTGGGGGGCAGTTAGGGGCAATCATGCAGGCAGGCAGGTGAACAGTTAGGAGCCAGTGGTCCCAGATTGGAGAGGGATGTCCGACTGCCGGTTTAGGCCCAATCCCCGGGATCGGGCCAAAACTGGCAGCTGGATCGGACCTATACTGGCAGTCAGATATCCCCTGAGGGGTCCCAGATTGGAGAGGGTGCAGGCTGGGCTGAGGTGACTCCCCACATGCACAAATTTCATGCACTGGGCCTCTAGTATAATAATAAAAGTGTAATATGCTAATTAGACTGGACAGCCAAACAACCTTCCGACATCATTTCTGGATGAAACTGTGGTGGCGGGGGCGAGGCAGAGGTGGTTAAGGGCAATCAGGCAGGCAGGCATTGTGGTTAGGGGCAGTCAGTCAGGCAGGCAAGCAGTTAGGGGTGATCAGGCAAGCAGATGAGCGGTTAGGGACAATCAGGCAGGCAGGTGAGTGGTTAGGGTCGATCAGGCAGGCAGATGAGCAGTTAGGGTCTATCAGGCAGGCAGGCGAGTGGTTAGGGGCAATCAGCCAGGCAGGCAAGTGGTTAGGGGTAATGAGGCAGGCAGGCAGAGTGATTAGGGGTGATCAGGCAGGCAGGCAAGTGAGAGGTTAGGAGCCAGAGGTTAGGAGCCATCCCATATTGCTAGAGGGATGTCTGACTGTCACTTTAGGCCTGCAGGATCGGGCCTAAACTGGCAGTCGGACATCCCCCAAGGGGTCCTGGATCGCGAGAGGGTGCAGGCTGGGCTGAGGGACCCCCCCACCGTGCACAAATTTTGTGCACCGGGCCTCTAGTATGTATATATTTGTAGAATTAAAGATGTACATTAGTAATTTTGACAGTGATGTTAAATTGCCCTCCCTAGCAACTGTATCATATTGCATTCCCATGGACAGGTCTGAGAGTGACTTTTCCCTATAGAATCTTCAATAATGTGTTCATTAAATATATATATATATATATATATATATATATATATATATATATATATATATTATTGACTTTTTTACAGAGAGGAAGGGAGAGGGAAAGAGAGTTAGAAACATTGATGAGAGAGAAACATTGATCAGCTGCCTCCTGCACACCCCCTACTAGAGATGTGCCCACAACCAAGGTACATGCCCTTGACCAGAATCGAACCTGGGACCCTTAAGTCTGCAGGCTGATGCCCTATCCACTGAGCCAAACCAGTTAGGGTTAATGTACTCATTTTTTAAATCATTGCCACACAGCCCAGCTGGTGTAGTTCAGTTACCCATGAACCAATAGGTCACTGGTTCAATTCCCAGTCAGGGCACATGATCCCCAGTAAGGGACCTGCAGGAGGCAGCTGGATCCATGTTTCTCTCTCTCATGAATGTTCCTATCTCTCTTTCCCTCTCCCTTTCTCTCTCTCTAAAAAATAAAATAAATAAAAACATATTAAAAAATAACCATTGCCACACAAATAGGTGCAATATTGTATCTCAATATAGTTTTAATCTTCATTCCTCTTATAATGAGAGAATGAGCATCTTTTCATATATTTAAGAGCCATTTTTATTTATTTTTCTGTAAACTGTTGATATCTTTTGCTCATTTTTCTATTGTGTTTTTGTTCCCCTTTTTTACTGGTTTATAGAATCTAAATATATATTTTGGAATTTATCCCTTTGCATTGATATGAATTACAAATAATTTTTTTCCAGTTTCTCATTTCATGTTTAACTTTACTTTTGCTCTTTTTCCCCAATGAATAAAGTTTTACATTTTCACTTAACTGAACTCATTAACTTTTCTTTGATGACTTCTAGGTTTTGTAAAATATAAAAGGCCTTCCTTACTCTGCAATTATGGCAACATATTTCTACAGTTTCTTATAGTTCTTTATGGCTTCATTTTTTACACCTAAATCTTTGATTCATCTGGAAACTATTCATCTGGAGTAAGATGTAAGGAATATATTAAATATTACTTCCCTCCCCAACTCCCTTTACACGTCTTCTCCCCCCCACCCCATAGGTACTCATATGACCCACTAGCTCATTTTAAATAATCTATATATATAAAACCCTAATATGCAAATAGACCAAATGGCAGAACAACCGAACAACTGGTCACTATGACGTGCGCTGACCACCAGGGGGCACGCGCAGAACATGACGGGCATAAGCCACAGCGGGGAGCAGGTGAGTGGGGCGCCATACCAAGGCAAGGCGTCGGTCGCTATTATCGAGACAAGCATCTGGTGGTTATTGAAAATTCTTTGCTCCCGCATGCTGCAGTCCCGCCTGGCACTCGCACCTGCTGCCAGTGCTGGAGCCGCTGCTCCCATCCACTGCCGGCACCTGGCACCAATCCGATTGCTTGGTGCAAGTGGCAGCTGCAGCCCCAATCGCCCCTGAGGGCTTCTCCACCTCCCCCTGCTCCTGAGGGGCGATTGGGGCAGCAGCTGCTGTTCGCACCCACTGATGGCACCGGCCCTGCTCACACCCTCTGCTGGTGCCAGCCCCAATCGCTTAGTGCGGTCAGCAGATGTGAGTGGGGCTGGCGCCATCAGCATGTGGGAGCGGTAATGGCGGGAGTGGGAGCTGCTGGCAGACAGGGGGCTGGGGACCAGCGGGAGGGGCGGGGCAGGGGCACGGATGATGGGCGGAGACCCACCTCTATGCCCACTGCAGCCTCGCGGCCCATAGTTCCTTTAAAGGTGTACAAATTCATGCACTGGGTCCCTAGTTTATAATAAATGGCACTTTAATTGCATAATGTATTTATGCTTTTTGGTCTATTTCTGGATATCCTTTCCTGTTCTATTGAGCTGCTTATCTATTCATAAGCAAGTGCAATAGTGTTGTTGTTTTTATTGTAAACTAGTAACCTGGCATGTGAAAGCACGCGGCCTCGCCCTCTCGTGCGCACCTTGCCCACCTGCCCGCTGCCTCGCCTTGACACCCTAATCTCTCCACCCAGAGCTTGAGTATGCCTGGCCTTGCCCCCAACCCCTCCGGTCTTCTCTGGCTGCTTCAAGGCCCACCCTCGGTCCCGCAAGTTGCGTTGGGCTGGTCCCCCCTCCTCTGGGTGCCTCCCCGCTTCCACTGCGTCTCTGGAGCAACGCAGTGGCTCTACCCCCTCATGGCGCTGGAGGAGAGCATGGAAGCCTCCTGTCTGCTGTGGAGTTTCGAGCATTGCTTCCTGGCAGCGCACGTGCTGCACTCCTTCCCCTGGCAGGTGGGTGGTGGACAGGCTGAGTGCGAGTGGTGGGTGGCGAAGGACTGGTGAGGGGGGTGCTACGGGCTCTTACCCCTGCCCTCCCCGCTATTAGATGGTCCCGCCTCTTCCGGGCACCTCCCCACTTCTGCCCCGTTTCTGGACCAATGTGGCGGCTCCACCCTGCCGCGCACGCAGCCTCCTGCTGAACAGTCATTACGGTGTGAGGGCGTCATGACCATTAGCATATTAGCTCTTTATTATATAGGATACCTTGTGGGAACTGTCTTCTTGCTCTTCTTTTAAAAAAAAATCCCACCAATTCTTGCTTTTTTATTTTCCCAATGAATTGGATGTAGCTTATTTAAGTAAAAAAAAAAAAAAAAAAAAAAAATCTGCTGGCCTTTAACTGGGATTGAAATTTATTTAAAGATTATTTGGGGGAGCATTAACTATCTTTTTGAAGTTTAGTTCTCATATATAAGAACATGGTATGACAATATATTGGTTCATGCTTCCTGTTATGTTTCTCAATGATATTTTAAAGTTTTCCCTATGTTGTTATTGCATATTTCTTAAGTTTTCCAGTATCATATCCTTTCTTAGTTGATATTTGTGACCTGTCTTTTAATATACTTTAAGTTGTTTTTGTCTTCCAGAAGATTTTCATATTGATACAACCATATTTCCATCATTTGCCAACAATTCCCTTTAAGGTTTTGCAATTCATGTATTATTTAATTAAGAGGTCTTCCTTACTTCAAGCCTATCTACATATAATTTTCTTAAAATTTTGAGAAAGTTATATTTTAGTCTATAAGTGGCATTTCAGTTCATACTCACAGGGCTATACATTACAAAGTTTTAGAAACAATTCACATACCCATCAGCAGCATGTAGAATTTCATATTTTCTCATATGTTTGGATTTTCCATTTTGTGAAGTTCAAGACTTTTTCCCATTTAAAAAATTACGTTCTATTTTTTTCTACTGATTTTTAGTTGTTTATGTTTTCTGATTATAAATCCTTATACAATGTTGAATTGAAGTGGTGATAGTAAGCATAGTTGCCTCGTTCCTGAACTCAGAGGGAAAGCTTTTAAGGGTTTTTGTTATGCATAATGTTTGCAGTAGCTGTTTGTTTGTTTGTAAAGACTGTTAATTAGTTAAAGCGATTCTCTTCTATTCTTTTTGTTTTGTTAATCCTCCCCTGAGGATATTTTTCCCATTTTTAGAGAGAATGGAAGGGAGGGGGAGAAACAGAGAAAAACATCCATGTGAGAGATACATAGACTGGTTGCCTCCTGTAGGTGTACTGACCCAGGCCTGGGGATCAAGCCTGTAGCCAAGGTATGTGCCCTTGACTGGAATCGAACCCGAGACCCTTCAGTCCAAAGGCCGGACTCTAACAGCTGAGCAAACCGGCTAGCACTGGATGTTGAATTTTTATCAGAAGTCTTTCTGTGTTGAGATAGAAGATCATATGCTATTTCTCTTTAAATCTGCAAATATAGTGAAGCACATTAATTGGCTTCTTAAGTTGAAACAATCTTGCATTTTTGGATAAACCTAACTTAGACATAATAAATTATCCTTTTAATATATGATAGATTTTAATTTGCTAATATTTAGTTTAGGAATGTTGCATCTATCATATGCTATAGAATCTAAGATACCATTATTTTATATACAGGTATCACTATGAAAAAACAAAAATGCTGCCCAATTAAATTATTAAACAAATTATTCACTTAGATGTTTAAAAATATTTAATGAAATACTTTTCTAGTTTATTTAAACATAGATTTTATTATGTATTATTCTTGTACATACTTAGAAAAAATGTAGGTAAGATAAATTGTCAAGGTACTCCTAAAATGTCTTCACAGCAGCTATCATAACTCTAATACATCTGTACTAATAAAAGGGTAATATGCTAATTAGACTGGAAAGACCGGACAACCTAATGGATAAAGCCGCAGCTGTGAGGGCCAAGGCAAGCCTCCATGGCTGGGAGGGCCCATCGCAGAGCCCCGACTGGGTGGGCAGGGCCTCCCTGTGGGCGGGGATCAATGGCAGAGCCCAGGCCGGGTGGGCAGGGCTTCCCTCTGTGCGGGCTGCCATCAATCACAGAGCTCTGGAGTGGTGAGCAGGGCCTCCCTCTGCGGGGCACCGATCTGGGGGCTCCCAGACTGCCAGAGGCGCAGGCCAGGCTGAGGGACTCCCCCAAGTGCACAAATTTCATGTACTGGGCCTCTAGTTCAATATAGAACTACACCTTAGTCAGTGGTACCTACTGATTTCATCAGGTTGAAGACTACATCAGTTGCTTGGGGTGAAGCTATATCTCTACAGAGCACATTTACTTTGGTTCTGTTTTGTTGGGCCTAAATTCTCTCGTTTCACCTGTGCATTGCTTTTTCTGACTCTAACCTGACTGGAGTGATTGTGGGGAGAGATGGCATGGGTAATAGGTGCAGTGGAGCATTCTGGGTATAGGAGCTCTTCATGCCTTCCACACTGGGTCCTAACCTGCTTTCTGAGTTAAGTGCTCCATACTCACTGCTTTTGTCTGTTGCTCTGCAGTAGATAAATAGGGGCAAGGTAGTAAGTGTTAGACCTAGCTGGCTGCTCTTTCTGTGGATTCCCAAAGAATTCCCTAGTTTTCTCCAGACTTCCTCCAGTTTGTCATGTCTGCTACTTCTGTCCTGAAGTACCTCTCAAGCTGCTTCTGCACATCTTCTTTCTGGGCTGTGATTTTTCCTTCAGTAGCCTTCTCTGCTTCCCATATTTCTAGACCAACATAACCATCCTCTATTGTTATCCTGGGCTGTTGTGGATTTATTAATATTATTTTTCTATTTCTAGAAATTTGGGTGAGGTGTGAGGATAAAATGGGCATTCCTACTACAGTATTTCTAATCTCATCAATTATCATTTTAACAGTGGTTATGTCTGGGTAATTTAAAATTTATACTTGGTGTATTTTTTAACTTTTCTATAATGTATATACATTACTCTGTTTAATTTTTTTTAAATTACATAAGTAATTGAAGTATGCTTGTACAAAATCAAAAGAGAAACTCTCTCTCCTCACCCTCATCTCTAATCCCACTCATCAGAGTTAACCACAGTCTAGATAGAAATTTCACAATCTTGGCACTATTGGCACATGAATTTCACAATCTTGGCATTATTGGCACATGGACCAGATAATTTTTTGTTGTCCTGTCCATTGTGGGATACTTAGCATTATTTTTGCTTTTTCCAGGAATGTTAATAGCAACCCAAAGTTGTGGCAACCAAAAATATTGTCAAACATTGTCAAATGTCCCCAGAGAGGCAAGTCACCTATAGTTAGAACTAATGGTCTAGACCAGTGGTCTGCAAACTGTGGCTCACGAGCCACATGAGGCTCTTTGGTCCCTTGCATGTGGCTCTTCCACAAAATACCAGGTGTGGGTGCACATGTAGAGTGCAATTGAAACTTCGTGGCCCATGTGCAGAAGTCGGTTTTCGGCTCTCAAAAGAAATTTCAATCATTGTACTGTTGATATTTGGCTCTGTTGACTAATGGGTTTGTCAACCACTGGTCTAGATGTATCTTTATGAATTTACTAGAGGCGCAGTGCACAGAATTTGTGCACTCTGCGGGGAGGGGTTCCTCAGCCTGGCCTGCCCCCTCTCGCAGTCCGGGAGCCCTTGGGGGATGTCCAACTGCCATGGAGGTGGGAGAGGCTTCTGCCACCACCACTGCGCTCGCCAGCCGTGAGCCCAGCTTCTGGCTGAGCGGCGCTCCCCCTGTGGGATCAGGCCGAAACTAGCTCTCCGACATCCCCCGAGGGGTCCCAGATTGTGAGAGGGCTCAGGCCAGGCCAAGGGACCCCACCAGTGCATGATCAGGGCTGGGGAGAGATGCAGGAGGTTGGCCAGCCAGGGAGGGGCCGTGGGAGGGCTCCAGGGCACGTCTGGCCCGTCTTGCTCAGTCCCAATTGGCTGGACCCCAGCAGCAAGCAAACCTACTGGTAGGAGCATCTGCCCCCTGGTAGTCAGTGCAGGTCATAGTGACTGGTTGACTGGTCGACTGCCCCCTGGTGGTCATAGCGAGTGGTTGGGTGGCCTTAGCATATCATTAGTATATTACACTTTGATTGGTTGAACAGATGACCGGATGACAGGACAATTAACATATTAGGCTTTTATTATATAGGATAAGCACATACACACATTTAAAGAGAAATAATGTATTTTACTGAAATAGCAAACAAAACCTGCAGGCCTGTGAGCCTCTACGTCAATATTCTAAAGTATACTCTTTGAACATTAGCCTGCTAAAAAGATTGTTATATGAAAAAACAGTGTTCAATGGTCAAATAAATGTGGGTGACACTGAGTTAACAAAATTAAACTGTTTTCTTTTCTACATGACTACGCTGAACCTTGAAGTTGCTGCTGTTCATTGTGAATAAAATTGCACTATCTCCCAGGTTTATATGGCTTCAGAATCTTTATTTCATGGAGCATTTCATGAGACTAATGTTTCATGAAAGCCCAATGAGAAACTGCACATTGATCCTCTGAAAATAAGAAAGTCCATGGCAGGTTTTAAACAAATATAAAGCTGAATTCAATAAAAAACAAACAAGCAAAACCCCAGAACTATCTACACAGGTTTTAAACAAATATAAAATGAAAACACCTGAAAAAAAATAAAAGCACTTTTTTATGTTTTCAATATTTTCTCACATCCCTTTCTATCTTAACTCACACTAAGGAAGATCAAACCCTGGGGTAAGTTCAGAATCAGACAGAGCAGATTGCTAGGCCCACTTAGCACACAGGAGGTATGTAACTTGCACCAATGGGCCAATTATTTGTGGAATACTACTAGGTGTTGCTAGAGAGAACAAATGGATGCCAATTCCATTTCAGACGAGGCTTATCTCATGCATGGCCATCACAGTTCTTCAATTTCTCCTCTGCTCAAGATTCCAGGCTACTGTCTGTTTTTTTTTTCCTCATTGGAATAGTGGATAAAATTATCAATTTTTTCAATGGAATTACAATGGTACAAGTGTGTTTTTGTTTTGTTTGTCTATTTTACTCTCATTGGCTTTCTAATCATTTACTGGAGTCTTAAAATAAAAATGCTTATTAGAGGAATACAAATAGATGAAGATCATTTAGAATGGTTCCCCGGATTGATTGTCACTGCTCCTGTGGTGAATCTGAAGCATTTTCTTTCTTTGCAGCTGCTGTTTTAGTTGTTGTTAGACAAAACTTAGATGGGACTGTAGAGCATGACTGGGGGTGCATTGCAAAGTGACACTATTGATTCAAATGAAGGCAGCCTGGGATCAGTTGGGTGTTCTGCAGTATAAAAGGCAGCAGGGATACAAATGAGCAACATCCATGACCTCTGTCCTTTCATCTCCTCATGAATGAAATGGGAAGATGAAAGAATAAAAACAAAAACAAAAACAAAAGCTGAAGGTAGAAGATGTAGAGGGGGATGTCCATTTCCGATTTGATTATTCAATATTCATAAATAAGAGACAGAGAAAAAATTGGGGGGAAAGTTCCATTGACTCATCAGTGGGATGAAGACAGAAAAAGTGAAAGCTGTTTCATGCTTATCCAAATAGTCTCAATTTCCATTTTCAAAAGAAAAGCAGCATTTTAAGAGAGGCCAGTGTCACACTCTCCGTATCCATGCTGTCACCAGAGGGCACTAGTAAATGTTTATAAAAAGTTAAAACTCTAAAATTTACAAACAGTGCAAAGCTGTAAGCATGAATCCTGGTAAAGTTCATTAGCCACTCTATATTTTTGTTGTTGTTGTTAATCTTCACCCAAGGATATTTTTCTATTGATTTTTTTTTTTTTTTTTTTTTTTTTTTTTACAAAGAGTGGAAAGGAGGGGGAGAGACAGAGAGAGAGAGAGAAATATCTATGTGAGAGAGACACATCGATTGGTTGCCTCCCACACCCACCTGACCAGGGTCAGGGATCGAGCCTGTAATCACGGTACCTGCCCTTGACCGGAATCGAACCCGGGACCTTCAGCCTGCAGGCCCATGCTCTGTCCACTGAAGCAAACCAGCTAGGGCAGCTACTCTATATCTTTTATTTATATTTTCATCTGTAAACCGAAATATTTACAACTACCCTTAAACAAAGATCTCATAAACTGAAATATTTATACCTACTCCTGAACGAAGGTCTCAATTTTTTAATCTAAAATGACATTTTAGATTCAGATGGCTTTTTTATATAATCAGTTATGACAGATTATAGCTGTTATAGAAATCTTAATTTAAAAAAGAAATGAGGAATGGAGGCATGGAACAGACTGACAGACCTTGATATAGGGTTGGGGGACAAGAAGAGATAAACCAAAGAACTTATATATACTTATATGCAGAGACCATGGACACGGGCAATAGGGTAGTGCAGACCTGGGGGTGGTTGGGTAGGGGCTGGGAGGAGGGGATGAAAGGGGGGGAAATGGGAGATATCTGTAATACTATCAACAATTAAAATGTATTAAAAAGTAAAAAATAAAATAAAAAAAAGAAATGAGGACTTTGAGAGGCAGTAGTGATACCTATATTACTCCTAGGGCGCCACATGATTGAGGCTTCACTTTTTTAACTATTAGCCTGGTGCTATGTCCTGACTTTCTGGGCATCTTCAAGAAGACCGTGGGTGGGTATTTGGAGAGAAAAGGGTAGGGTGGAGGAGGTTGAGAGGGATGGTGATATAAGGCACTATAGGATTTTTTTGACAATTTGAAACAGCAGAAAAAGATTTCCTCTCTACCAAAAGAAAAGGGGGAAGGGATAGAGAGAATAGAAAGTATGCCACACATACTTCAAAAGAAAATACACATGGACTTTGCAACATAATGATGTTTTGTACAAAATCAGATTTAATAGAAAAAAAATTTTTAGAATAGTAAAAGTATAGTTTGTTTAAATAGTAATTATAAGTTTACTAATTAAAGTTACAAATTACAGAGATTTCTCTTATTTCTTTATTTTTATAAGTGAAGCAAGGAGAAACTTGAAAATTAAAGAGACTACCATTATTTCTATAAAACAGAAGGAAGTAATTACATGTTCAGGACTTTGTGTCAAACAGATAAGGAAAGGACTTGTTTCCCAAAAAGGAAGTGAGTGGGGGAAGAAAAAGAAAAATAAGCTCAACTAAAATTTAAAATAAAATTTGTTGAATGTAAACATAGTCTTAATTGCTGTAGATCCACTCTTCCCAATTTCTCCTACTTCTAATTCTTCATTTTTTTATTATCATAAATAGACACTACAAAACTATAAGCATTGCCTAGATTAGGAAAAGGCAATTATTTTTCTCATAAAATAAAGCTGATATAAAAAGATAAAAGGCTATAGTTTTTCAAAATTATCATCATCTTCAGAGTTATGCTTGGTAATAATCCCAAGGTAACTTCAGCCACTGTGCACTCATCTTTTCAGTCCGAAACCCTGAAACAAAAGCACGTGTTGATGGGCCCTGTTCATCTGCGTAGACTGACTCTGTCTAAGCCAGGGCCTAACCTTGATGTATTCACAAGAAATCCAATTGAGCCAAGCCTAGCAAAATGTTTGCTTTTTTACTGACCATTTGTGGGGGCACAAAAAGGTCTCAGACACAAAAACTCAGAATTTCTCCAGAAAAATCCCCATAAGTGTTCTCTTCTCCTGGAAATTTCCTCCCAGCTTCTAGTCACCAGGTACCTCTTTTCTGTCCCATTCCCAGCCCTTATCTGCCCCCAAGAAACTCCTAATTCCGCTGCTTCTTCTTTCCCCACTTTATTTTTCAGAGAAGCTTCTTTCTTCCCATGAAAGATGCCATCTCCCCATAAAATGTGGGAACCATCAGAGGCTTGATTTAGACAGAAGTGGGCTATCAAAGCAGCACCTCAATAGTGTTGGTCCTTGTTTCTTTTTTGAATGTAATTTTCATTCTAGCTACCGAGAAGGATTGTTGAATAAGTAACACATGTTCATACAAATAAACAAAAAGAAGAAAGCCATTGTTCTTTTACTGTGGAGTAGCAGATGAGAAGGTGTAAATTATTGAGAATTACTTGTTATGGAGAGCGTGTAACCCCATTATTCAGGGAATATTTTCAAAGACTTAATTTTGCCTTGAACACATTGTACAGAACTGAGGCTCCTTAACTGCTGAAGTGCAAAAGGAAAGTGTTCCTTCTTCTAAAATGTGCTGCACTGTTAGGCTCTGAAGGATCTATATTAATAAAAGGGTAATATGCTAATTAGACCGGGTCAACCGGACATCTTTCGGTCATCCTGCCTTCCTTCCGGACAAAGCCATGGTGGCGGGGGGTTAGGGGAGATCTGGCTGGCAGGGGGGAGCAGTTAGGGACAATGAGGCCAGCAGGGGAGGGCAGTTGGGGGCGATCAGGCAGGCAGGCAGAGGGGTTAGGGACGATCAGGCAGGAGGCAGGTGAACGGTTAGGAGCCAGCAGTCCTGAATTGCGAGAGGGATCCTGGATTGGAGAGGGTGCAGGCCAGGCTGAGAGACACCCTACCCCCGCCCCCCATGCACAACTTTTGTGCACTGGGCCTCTAGTATTGATATAAGAGTAGAACTCATTTCTGTGGTGTATCATGTATTAATTTTCTGTTGCTGCACAACAAATGGCCACAAATAATAAAGCCACATTTATTATCTCAGTTTCTGTGGTTCAGAAGTCTGAGCATGGCTTAGCTAGGTCCTATGCTCTGAGTCTTCTAGGGCTACAATTAATGTGTTGGCTGGGCTGTGTGCCTTTCTGAAATTTAGGGTTCTCTTCCAGGCTAATTTGTTGACAGAATTCGGTTACTTATGGCTATACACTTGAAGTCACCATTTTCTTTTTTAAAAAATATTTTTATGGATTTCAGGGAAGAAGAGAGAGGGAGAGAGAGATAGAAACATCAATGATGAGAATCACTGATCAGCTGCCTGCTGCTTACCCTTACTGGGGTCGAGCCCACAACCCTGGCATGTGCCTGACTGGAAATCCAACTATGACTTCCTGGTTCATAGGTTGACGCCCAGCACTGTCTCACTTCCTCGAGGCTACCGAAAGTTCATTGAGTCTGCCAGTTTTGTGGTGGTAAAAGACACGAATCTCCTGAGTCAGAAATTAAGAATTTACTACTCACAGTAATAGCAAGAGGCAGAGTGCCAACATTTACATAGGTTTCCTGTGCTCTCCTTCCCACAGGGCCATGTGAAGAGGGCTAGATAGACTGATGCTCTCACATACAGTGGATTGCATTACAGTAAAGGAACCCTAAGTTTAGGGAATCTAGATCTTTTGTAATAGACAATAAGTATGCCTGCCTTTTGCTCTGAAGAAAGATACTACCTCTATCTTCTAAGACTGTTATATAACACTAGAGCTCGGTGCATGAATTAGTGCACCAGTGGGATGCCTCGGCCTGGCCTGCGGGATCAGGCCAAAACTGGCTCTCTGACATCCCCCTAGGGCTCCCGGATTGTGAGAGGACACAGGCCAGGCCGAGGGACTCCACTGGTGCACAGTTGGGGCTGGGGAGGGATGCAGGAGGTTGGCCAGCCGGGGAGGGACCACGGGAGGGCTCTAGGGCATGTCTGGCCTGTCTTACTCAGTCCCGATTGGCCAGACCCCAGCAGCAAGCTAACCTACCAGTCAGAGCATCTGCCCCCTGGTGGTCAGTGCATGTCATAGCAACTGGTCAACTATCTTCCCTCTGGTGGTCAGTGCATATCATAGCAAGCGGTTGAGCGGCCTTAGCATATCATTAGCATATTACGCTTTGATTGGTTGAATGGCCGACCAGACGACTGGACACTTAGTATATTAGGCTTTTATTACATAGGATTTCTGAAAAATAGTTCAAAACAAAGGCAGTCAGAGCCTCTGTTCAAAAGACTTGGAGAATTATATCTTAACAATAATCACTGCACAGTTTTAAAATTCAGGACATTAACATTGATATAGTACTATCTCAAAACCTTACCACATTTCACCAGTTGTTCCACTAAAATCCTCCCTCTGATACAGGATCATATGCTGCATTCAGTTGTCAGTGTCCTTCATCTCCTTTAATCTGTAACAGTTATCATTCTTAGTGTTTTATGTCCTAGACCAGGGGTGGGCAAACTTTTTGACTCGAGGGCCACAATGGGTTCTTAAACTGGACCAGAGGGCCGGAACAAAAGCGTGGATGGAGTGTTTGTGTGAACTAATATAAATTCAAAGTAAAGGAGCGGAGGGGAGAGCAAGAGAACCCTCCGCTCTTTTGGCTCCGCGAACCGGATAGAACAGCCGAACGGGCCGGATCCGGCCTGCGGGCCGTAGTTTGCCCACGGTTGTCCTAGACACTTGGAAAACAAAATAGAATAGTTATTTTGTAGAAAGTTCTTCAATTTTGTTTGGCCTGATATTTCCTTACTATTAAATTCAGATTATGCTTTTTTTTTGGCAAGAATATCACAAAAGTGGCATTGGTCCATTTTACTGCACCATATCAGGAGGTACCAACATCAGTTCGTCTCACTGGCTAGTACTGCTAACACTGATCTCTTGGTCAAGGTGATGTCTGCCAGGTTTTCTCTGCTGTAAATGTAAGATTTCCCCTTTGTAATTAATAACTCTGTTATGGGGAGATATTTTGAGATGACATAAATCAGCTATTTTTTATATTAATTTTGCTCAGGAATTTTAGCATCCATACATGACTCTTGCCTAAAACAATTATTACTGTGGTATTTGCCAAATGGTAATTTTCTATTTTCCTTTAGCATTTAAGTGGAATGCTACTGTAAGGAATAGATTTTACTTCTCCTCATTAATTAATTAATTAAGTTACTTACATGAGCATGGCCTCATGGATAATTATTTTATTTGGAATTTTCTAATCCATTATTGTCACGATTTTGTTACTCAAATTTTCACAGATTTAGCTGTAAGAAATTCCTTCAAGTTGACACTTTTGTTCTTTTGACAGGTTCCCATTATTTTTTGAGTCCTTTCTTATTGTTGACAATGCCCATTGGTGCTGGGATGCCATTGCCTCTGGACCTTTCCAGCAGGTAAACATAGTAATTATATGAACACACACACACACACACACACACACACACACACATTTCTGTATCTATCCCATATAATAAAAGGCTAATATTCAAATTGTCCCCTTGTGAGTTTGACTGACCAGGAGTTTGACCACTCACCATGACATGTGCTGACCACCAGGAGGCGGCACAGAATGAAGGAAGGCCCTGGCCAGCAGCCAGAAGGCCCCAATTGGCCCTGATCACCAGACAAGCCCAGGGACCCTACCCATGCACAAATGTCTTGCACCAGTCCTCTATTTATAAAAAGCCATGAGTTTATAGTTTCATTCCAACCCCAAAATGGTTATTCTAGCCTTTCCCTTTTAGTTTTAATAAATTTCATCCTTAAAAATGTCCTCATGCCTTTTTGCACAATTCCTTCTCCTTACCCCCAGCTTCCACATACCTGACTTCTCTTCTTATACCATTGTCTTTTCCATAATGTCATGTAATTGGAATCATGGGATATATAGCCTTTTGTGTCTGGCTTCTTTCAGTTAACATAATTTTGAAATTCATACATGTTTCATGTATTAGTGGTTTTTCCTTTTTACTGGTGGGTAGTATTCTATTTTATGGATGTACCACAATTTTTCTAACCATTTACCAGTTGATAGATATTTTTGGTGTTTCTAGTTTTTGGCTATTATAAAGTTGTTATAAACATTTTCATACTGGTCTTTGTGTGGCCATATTTTTTCCTTTATCTTGGATAATACTTAGAAATGAAGTTGCTGGATTATATAGTAAGTGTGTTTAATTTTATAGATACTGCTGAGCTATATTCCAAATGGTCTGTATCATTTTGCATTTTCATCAATAATGTTTGAGATTTCCATTTGCTCCACATTCTTGCCATATGTAATGGTATCCCATTGTGGTTTTAATTTGCATTTTCCTAATGATTAATGATATAAACCATTTTGCCATGTGCATATTTGCCCTCTGTATATCCTTTTTGGTAAAGTGCTGCTCAAAGGTTATTTTAAATTAGGTTGTTTGAGTTCTTATTATTGAGCTATAAAGGTTCTTATATGTTCTGAAGATTTCTCTTAATTTTTAAAAATTTCTTTTTTTATATATTAGGGATATCTCTCTTGCATATATTTTTCTCCCCATTTGTCAGTTGTTGTTGGGTTTTTTTTATGTTGTTAATGGTATTTCTTGCCATGAAAAAAAAAGCTTATTTAAAAAATTATACTCAAAGTTACCAATTTATTAAATTGCCACTGGATTTTGAATCATAGTTAGGAGGTCTCTCTCAACAATGAGATTTGAAGAGGAATTCACTCATACTTTTATTACACTAAGTGAATTAAGTAAGACAGGGAACGACAAATACTATATGATTTCTCTTATATTTGGAATCTAAAAAACAAAATAAATGAGTAAACAAAATAGAAATCAACTCATAGATACAGAGAACATTTTGATGGTTGCCAGATGAGAAAGGTATTGGGGGCATGGATGAAAAGAGGAAGAGATTAAGAAGTACAAATTGGTAGGTACAAAAGAGTCATGGAGATGTATAGCATAGGGGATATAGACAATAATCCTATATAATAAAAGGCTAATATGCAAATTGACCGAATGGCGAAAGAACTGGAATAACTGAACAACCGAACAACTGTTCGCTATGATGTGCACTGACCACCAGGGGGCATGTGTGAAACATGGCAAGTGTTGGCTGGGGCGGGATGGTGGGGCTGGTGAGCGGGGGCGCCAGACCAAGGTGGGGCGCCAGTCACTGTCATCAGGATGAGCCTCTGGTGGTTACTAAAAATTTTTTGCTCCCGTGCACCATGGTTCTACCCGGCACTTGCACCCACTGCCAGCTCTGACCCCGCTTGCACCCACTGCTGGCACCAGTATCAATTGCTCTTCGCCTTCAGCGGGTGTGAGTGGGGCTGGAGCCATCAGCACATGGGAGCGGCAGTGGTGGGAGTGGGGCTGCCGACAGAGAGGGGACCAGGGCTGCAACGGGAGGGGTAGGGTGGGGCACAGAGGATGAGCTGACACCCACCCCTGTGCTTACCGCAGCTTCGCAGCCCACAGTTCCTTTCAAGGTGCACGAATTCGTGCCTTGGGACTCTAGTATAATAATAACTATATATGGTGTCAGATGAGTACTACACTTATTGGGGTGATCACTTCATAAGTTATATATTGTACACCTGAAACTAATCATTATATTGTACACCTGAAAATAACCTAATTTGTATGTCAGCTGTAATTGAAAAATTAAAAAATATTTTTAAAAAATCACTCATGCTTTCTTTTAGTTCTATTAAAATATTTATAATTCATAATTCATGGAGTTTATACTTACACTAGAGGCCCAGTGCACAAATTCATGCACAGACAGAGTCCTGCGGGCCTGCCCTGATTGGGGAGGGTGGCCCATCGGGGGTGTGGCGGCCAGGGGCTGTGGGTGGTTGGCTGGCCACCCCGCCCCCTGGTGGAACTCCCAGTCCAGGGGACAATTTACATATTAGCCTTTTATTATATAGGATACAATGTGAGATCTGTATATAATATCATTTTTTTCCCCAAATGGTTACTCAGTTGATCTAGCACTATTTATTAAATCTTTGCTTCAGTGATTTCAGATGACACTCTTATCACATACGAAATTTCTGTATTTATTTGGGCTTGTATTGGGGATTTTTATTCAATTTAATTGGTCTGTTAGTCTAATTATGCTCCAGCATCATGTTGTGTTAATTATAGAGGCTCTGCAGTATGTTGTTATTGTTTTTTTAATGTTTTTGTTGATTTTAGAGAGAGAGGAAAGGAGAGGGAGGGAGGGAGATAAAGAGAGGGATAGAGAGAGAAAAAAATTGATTGGTTTCCTTCTGTACATTCCCTGACCAGGAATTGAACCCACAACCTGGGCATGTGCCCTGACCAGCAATCGAGACACTGACCTTTAGGGACATGAGACAATGCTCAACCAACAGAGCCATACTGGCCAAAGCTGTAGTATATTTTGATGACAGGTAGGACTAGTACTCTTCATAGATTTTTTTAAAGTGTTTTCCTGGCTATTTTTGTATATTTGTTTTCCCATACAATCTTAAAAAAAAACCAATGTTTTCATTATAGAATAGTTTCAGATATACAGAAAAGTTGTAAAGATAGTACAAAGGATTTCCAATACACTTCAAACCTGGTTTCCTCTGTTATTAACATCTTACAATACATAGTATGGTACATTTGCTATCGTTAATGAACCAATACTAATACATTATTATAAACTAAAGTCCATACTTCATTCATATTTCCTTAGTTTTTACCTAAAGTCCTTTTTCTGTTTCAGGATACCATTTATGACATCAGATTGCATTTGTTATGTTTCAGACTCCACATGGCTGTAGCAGTTTCTCAGACCTTCCTTGTTTTTGATGGCCTTGACAATTTGGAAGAGACAGGTATGGTGTAGAAGATCCCACAACTGGGATTTGACTGATATTCTTCTCATGATTAGACTGAAGTTATGGTTTTTTATTATTTTTGAGTTCTTATTATTGAGCTATAAGAGTTCTTATATCTGAGAAGATACACTATACACAGACGACACCTAAAGAGTGGGGAATTATGGTCCTCCTCCTTGAGGATAGACTATCTATATAAATTATGTAGAATTCTTCTGTATTGAAGAATTATCTATTCTTCCCCTTTATTTATTTATTCAATCATTTATTTATATCAGAATGGACTCAGATATTCATTTTATATTTTGGATTATAATCTGATATTTATTTTGTTGATAAAATTGTTCTAGATTTGGCCATTAGGAGTTCTTCCTGTTGGCTCCTATGTCAGTTGACATACCCCCATTATTGTGTTTTATGTTTGAGCATTTCCGTGTGTCCTCATTTACATGCAATTTACACCTTTTCAAATTATCCCAGAGTCCTTGGATGTTCTGTCTTATTTTATTTTATTATTATTTTTTTTAACATTTCAATTTGGGAAGTTTCTTCTTACACATCTTCAAGCTCATCAATTCTTTCCTCACCTGTGTCATGTCTACTGATGAGACCATCCAAAGCATTCATTTTTGTTACAGTGTTTGATTTCTAACATTCTTTTGATCCTTAGAGTTTGCATCTCTCTGTTTAAATTACACACCTGTTCTTGAATGTTGTCTACTTAGAGCCCTTCACATATTCATCATAGTTGTTTTAAATTTCCTATTTAATTTCAACATTTGTGTAATATCTGAGTCTTGTTCTTATGCTTGGTTTGTCTCTTCAGACTGATTTTTCTTGCCTTTTGACATGCCTTGAAAGCTGAATGTGTTGTATCAGATAGGAATTGAGGTAAGTGGGCCTTTAGTGTGTGGATTTGTTAGCCTGGCTAGGAATTGGACTATGCTTAATATTTACTGTAGCTATAATTAGCGGAGGCTACACATTTCTCTATTTACTTATTTTTTGTTTCCCTTCCTGAATTTGAGCTTTCCTAAGTACTCAGAAAGAATCTGTTTTGCTGCTCTTTCAGCTGTAATCCACTCTTATAATACTGGAACCCGTTGGTGTGGTGGTCACGTGGTAAGATGTGGAGGAGGTGGAGCATTCTATAATATTCCAGTTAAATCTCAGTATTTTAGTGGGCCTCTTTCTTGGAGTTGTGACCTTCATATGGGTTTCCCCCATTTCATGCCCCCTGCTCCTTACTTTCTTTCCCAGCTGTAGCATTCCCAATATAAGCTCTGGCATCTTTCGACTTTTTTTTTTTTAACCCTGTTAATTGAGACAGGAAGGCTAGAAGGTGCGGGAGTGGGCGGAATGCTTTACTTCTAGGAAACCAACCAGGTTACCACAGAGAAGACTAAGAAAGATCCCACATGGCTCTGGCAATGTCTTTCACCTAGAAAGTAAGCCTTTGCTGTGAAGAAAGCTTTTATTTCTGTATTTCACAATATTTACTCTTTTTTTTTCCCTTGCCAGGGTCATGAGGGCATCTCTCTTGATTTTTTTTCTGTGAGAATTTGGTGGGGTTCCTAGAAGTAAAGCCCACAGAATTGTACCCATATCAATCTCCCCATCCCACGCCCCCTGCAGACTGCTGTCCCAGGAGTTTCTCATGCTCATGCTAGCTCATACTTAGCCTCTTGCAATTTGCCTACAAGTAGCTTTTAAATATTCCTACCAGTTAATGGACCAGAGCTTTCTGTTCCAGGTTAACAGATCTCTGCTGTCTCTCTCTAAATGTTCTTGTTTTTCTTGATTTGGATTAACAGCTTGCTCAGTAACCTCAGTTCATATTGTCCAGTTTTTTCTTGTAAACACAGATGGACTTGAAACCAAAAGTATCCATGTGAACTTGTGTCACCTTGTCCAGCTCTATAAATAGACTTATTGGTGATGGGATTTCATCAAATTAATAAATTCACTCTAGGACAACTGACAGCTTGATGATACTTAGTTGTACCCAACAACAGTGCTGCCTTTTCATTTGTTTTTGTTTTTGTTTACAGCTTTCAGGCTTGATTTAAAGTTTTTCTTACATAGGCTTTGCAAATTTCTTGTTAAGTTTATTCTTAAGTATTTAATTTTCCTTATTGGCATTGGTATTGGGGTTTTCTCTACTATTATGTTCTTTAACTGCTTATTATTTGTGTATATGAAACTTGATTACTGTATGTTAATTTTATATCTTAACTTATTGAATTCTTGTATCAAGTCAGTTTAATCTGAATTTCTACAGGTTTTTAGGTATCATATCATATCATAGAGATAGTTTTACTTGTTCTTTAATAATTCTTATGCCTCCAATTGATTCCTCTTGCCTGTTTGCATTAGATAGCAAAGTTGGTTAGATAATTGGCATCCGTGCCTGTTCCTGATCTTAGTGGAAATGCCTCAAGAATTTTCCCATTAAGTAATATGCTTTAAGACTACAGCACATCTATTTTAGATAGTTAAGAAAATACCCACCAATTTTTATTCTCTAGAATACTTTTCTCATCAGCAATAAGTGTTGAAATTTGTCAAAAATTTTCTTCAGCATTTATGAAGATAACCAAATACATTTCCCCTCAGATCTATTAATATAGTTTATTATATTAATGAATTTTATGATATGGAATACACCTTGCATTTTGAAATCGTACTTTATCAAAGTGTATCCTTTTCTTTCTTTATCAAAGTGTATCCTTTTTTTAGATTCTATTGGCTAACATTTCATTTAGTATTTTTGCATTGATATTCACAAATAATACTGTTCTGTAGTTTGCATTTTTGTACTGCTTTTGGATGTAATTATCAATCTTCTGCTTCCTTCTTTAAAGGAATTAGGCAGCTTTACTTAATTTTTAATGCTCTGGAACAACATATGGAACATTAGTACTATCTGATCTTTGAACTTTTGATAGCAACCAATTGTACATCCTTGGGATGTCCTATTGGACATTATCTCAGCGGCTGTCAAACTTCCATGCACATAATAACCCCAGGGATAGAGTCTGGGGCAAGAGTAGAGTGTCAACATTTAGAATGTGGGCCAGAACTCTAAAGTGTGAGTCAAGAACTGGGGCCCTGAAATCTGTATTTTAACAAGGGATGCTGGTGTGATGGTCTCTCACCTGTGAAAATAAACTGCTCTAGGGATTTATTTACTGATTCCTAATGTTTGTTTTGTGATTTACAGTGGTTGTTGTGAAAAATGAGTCATAGTGTAAAACATAAATGTAGGTAATGTCAAGTTAAACATCTTAAACAGGTTTAAATATACTTTTAGAATTTTTAATATGCTAATGATGCTTTGTGACTTTCCAAGGAGGGATTTTTTTTTAATATTCCAAATTCATATAACTCACTGAATTCATTTTATTGTTTATTTTATTTAGTTTTTTTGTTTTTGTTTTTGTTTCAGGGTAGGCCCACTATTAACATCTGGTGTCCATAGGAAGAAAGTGTGGAAATCCTGGATTAAGTGATTTTTCTATAACAGTATTTCTCACTACCCCTTAATACTTCAAGTGATATAATGATTTCCCCCAGGAACATGGCTTTTACTATAGATTAGGCAAAATAAAATCCTTAAATTTTATAAATCTAAATTATGAAGGCTGAACTAAGTGACTTCCCAGCAAGCATGTATTAACTTTTCCCCTCTATGTTCAAGTGCCTTTTCAGTTCATTCTCTTAGTAAAATGTACACCAACAAAACCTGTTGTGAAGCCCTCCAATTCCTATTAGTCCCTGTTAACTAAAGTAAGATGTGATCTAGAAGAACTTCATACAATAGAAATAAAGCCCACGTGACCAAAAATTTAACACTTATCTAACAACTGCTTTAGAAGTGGCAGGGTCTTTATTGTTTACAATTTCCGATGTTGGGGTTTTATTCAAAGGGCTATATTAAAAAAAAAAAAAAGGTCTTTTGAAACACTCCTGTAGCAAATTATTTTGGCAGAATTATGAATCCTCAAAAGTGGGGTTTTATTATAATGGAAACAGAGTTAGAACAAATTCTAACAGCTTTGTAGGCAGCACTGTATAATGAGGGTTGAGTGCATGTTATATTATGATTGCAAGTGTATCTTTTCACATCTCAGCAAAGCACTCCTAGCTTTTATACACAGTGTTCTTGTTCAAGTACTCTGTGAGTTTTCCTGTTTTGTTTTTTTAATTCATTTATTTCATTGTTTAACACATCTTCTGATTATGAAGCACCACAATCCTGAATAACCCCATCAGGTTTAAATTATTACCCCAGGGGTCATATTCTTGCTAGAAATGTTCTACATATTTATCTGTAGAAGTAAGTAACGACTTCAACTTAACACGTCAACAACTCTATAAAATGTTCTAGCCAACTTGGATGAGTCCTACCTTCTTAATAGCAGCGTGTCTTAAATTTGTTTGCTGATAGGATTAGAAAGGACAATGAAGGTTAACTAATTAACTTTGCATTGGTGCTTTATAGTTTGCAAAGCGTTTAACCTTGAAATGATCCTGTGAGCTAGGATTCAATGCCAGGTAACCTAATGTGAAATCTATACATGTATTCTTTCTACCACATATAGTTTCACTTCTTCAAGCCACCTTCCACTCAGACTGTATAAACTCCAAGGGAATTTGGTTGCTTAAATTCATGCTCCTCTTAAATGGCACCATGCAATCCATTAACTTTCCAGTTATAAACCCTTTCCACGGAACTTCATGAAGGTAATAAGGTGTAGGAACTGAGTGAATCACAAAGACCTGGTTTGAGCACCTGCTGCATCTCTTATTAGTCTGCGAACCTGAGCATGTTACCTTCCCCGAGCATGGTTCCTATCTGTGAAAACGGGGACAGTAGCACTTACTTCAGAGGGTTGTTATAAAATTAAACAAATGTTATGAAAGTTATAAAATATGATGGAATATGTCCAGCATAATACTACGGGTACCCAGTAACTTCTTGAGACATGCAATGGCAGTTATTTTTAACCTCATTTGCAGAATTTGACCACATTGAATTGAGCCATTTGATCCTGGAAAACAGTGAAGACTAAGAAATCCCCTCACCCTTTGTGCTCTGGAAAATGGCTTAATAAGACTCACAGGTGCCTTTCTTGTTTAAATGTAACAAAGCCAAACACAGACCCTCAAAATTCCCCTCCTTTGCCTCATAAAAGATCAGTTGAACTGTTCATCCCCACTGATCAACTAGAAAAACACTTGTTAAGCAAACTTTGGTTTATTTTCTTTCTCTCCTCCAAGACCTTGAACTTTGGCCCACCCTCGGCCTGAGCCAGGGTGGTGGGAGGGGAGGAGAGAGGACAGGAGTCTCAGTATAAGGACACTAATCCAATCAGACCAGGGCCCAATCTATGTCCTCATTTAGTCTTAATTATTTCCTTATTCCAAATAAAGCCACAATAGGAATTAGAGCTTCAACAAATGTATTGTGGGTGGTTGGGTGGGTGGGTGGAGAAACATATGCATTTACTTCACAACACACATACTTACTATAAATAAATCATGAAGGTGGTCCCATTTACCTTTCCACTTCCACCCCAGAGACAGCCACCGTTCCAGTCTTTTTCTGGTGCTCACATGTGAGGGGGATACATGCATGCACAAAGCCACAGATGTGTAGTTTCTTTTCTTGTTTTAATGAAATCATACATTCCATATTGTTCTGCGTTTTGCTTTTTTTCGCCTTATGATACATTCCAGACAGTTTTCCAACTCAGTTCATATGGATCTATTTTGCTATTTTAAAGCTACTTAGATTCCATGTTGGTACCATCATTTGTGGAAAAACATTTAGTTTATTCTCATTATTTTTGCCTATGCTATCTTTTAAACCAAGAAAATAATCAGTTAGTACAGTATAAGCTTAGTTTTGAATAAAGAAACATACACATTTTAAAAAGTCCTTGCTCGAGGATATGTTCATTGATTTTAGAGAGAGAGAGAGGAAGGGGGTTAGAGAGAGAGGAAGAGAGAGAGGATGAAACATCCATGTGAGAGAGAAACATCTATCGGTTGCCTCTGGATTGGTTGCCTCGTGTACGTGCCCCGACTGGGGATCAAACCCAAAAACTAGGTAAGTGCCCTGACCGGGAATGGAACCCACAACCTATTTGGTGTACTGGATGATGCGCCGACCAACTGAGCCCCAGGCCAGGACAAAAACATATACATTTAAAAAAGTCTAGAAGACAACGAATAAAAATATAAAGAGTGCTTATTTTTAGAGGGTGGAATTATAGATCGTTTTATTACTTAAAAAATAACTTGCTATATTTTTTGCCTCACACTTGGTAGCGTTGCTGAGCCCTTTTTCAGTCCCCATGTACAGTCCTGCAGCAGAGTGTCGGAGAGTTCTGCTCTCTACCTCTGCTGTAAAGAGGACAAATACTTCAACTACCATGTAAGCTCCTGAGTTGGACTGTAAAAAATAACAAAAATTACATTTAATTGTATCATCATCACCATTACCACTTTATTTACCTAAAGCAGTAGTTAGGGTTTGATAGACTTGGGTTTTACACCTAGTGTTACTGTGTGACTTCAAAAGGATAACTTTTTACTTCTCTTGACTCAGTTTCCTCAGCTGCTAAACAGAGAATTGTGAACATTAGAGATCAAGGGAGTGAAGAGCCCACTTGCTGGATTAATGTGCAACAGTGCTGGCACACCACCCACTTCTCACAATATGGCCAGTAGTGAGCGCACTCTAAAGTCTGAGTACTGGGGGCAGGTGGGCGGAGGGGGAACTGGGGGCATCTGTAGTAGCGTCAACAATAAAAATAAAATGAAATAAAAGCAGATCAGAAATTGAAAAAAAAAAAAGTCTGTGTAATGTCCTCTGGCCATCTTTTGAATGTATATGAAATATATTAGAAATAAAATAGGAGTTCTCTTTCTGTAACCAGCTTATACAACGGTTAGGCCAGCCTGATGTCATTTCTCCCTTAAACTGTTTTTATTCTGTGCACGCTTGCCTTTTTCTGGTAGGCAAGTATTTGAGAAGTTATTTTGAGGGGAGGAATACTGCTAACTCCAGGATGTTTTTTGAGAAAAGGTCAGCACAGATTTTGGTGGGTCGAGTTACTTCCTCTGGCGGCCCGTGGGAAAGAATTTGAGCGTCTCCTCGGTGCCCTTGGGCAGTTCTGTGCAGCAGAAGCAATTGGGTTCCCCGGCCCTGGCCAGGTCTGTGCCCAGACTTTAAGTCGGGGGGGGGGGTGTTAGTGCTGCAGAAGGCCTGGGTGTGTGTGTGGGGGGGGAGCCTTTCCAGAGGGAGGGGGTTGGCTTTCCCGAGAGCATCAGAAAAGGACCTGGCTGCAGACTGTTTACAACTGGATCCTCGCCAAAGCCTGGGAGCATAAGATACTCCTCAGTTCTTCACTTTATTTAGTGAGGAGACAAACTCCTCTCCTGTTCTTTCTTTCCTTCTTTTTTTAATCTTCACCCGAGGATATTTTTCCATTCATTTTTGGAGAGTGGAAGAAAGGGGGAGAGGCAGAGAGACACATTGATTAGTTGCCTCCTTCACAGGACCTGACCAGGGCCTGGATGGAGCCAGCGACCGAGGTCCGTGCCCTTGACCCTTCAGCGGGGGATGCTCTACCCACTGAGCCAAACCTGCTAGGGCTCCTCTCCTGTTCTTAAATAAAAAAGTAAACCATAGACACTGGAAGTTACTCATACAAAGCCAAAAGTGTAAAAAAACACACCTAGTCTTCTAGTCTTTCATATTTGCTCCCCTCCCCACTGTTAAAATAACCAATGTACATACATATGTGTAAACAAAATAAATATATATCCTTAACCCTTTATAGGAGCTAAAAGTACACACACACACACACACACACACACACTATATACATATACATATACATATACATATACATATACATATACATATATGTAATATATATCAATCTCTGATTGTATGTATAAATAATTTTTTTTGCTAAAACTGGTGTCATGTATAAGATAGTATAATTTATGCTAGGTGGCTGAACCTAAATTGTAGAGGCATTTTGGCTTCACTCATTTAAAAAGGTAATTCTACACATTTAAACCTTCTTCCTTCTCCTGTTCCTCTCTGCCCCCTGGCAAATAGGCCTTCAAAGACCTATCTAAGACCTTTCTTTTCAAATTTGCTAATAGTGTCATTTGTGACTAAGTGTCTCCTAGAGTAGGTTTTATGGAGGAAAACTCTTATACTTGCCTATTATCTTTGTCATTTCCTTTTTTACTTCCTCCACTTTTTTGGAGACTAATGGATGGAAGGATTTTTTTTAAAAGAAATAATTTAAATATTTGTTCTCAAAGTCTTGATCCTAGTCTGTTGGTTTTATGTCTAGTCAACCCGGGGTTCAAGCTGAGGGACATAGTCTTTGTCACAGCATTAGTTGAATTCTGCCCCCCACAGCCAGGCATTATCATAACTACATTTAGAAAAGTATTTCTAAAACAAGTTACTTACACCACAATTTAAAGCTTATGTCCTCTTGTTCTCTGAGGGTACACAGAACAGTTATTTGTATTCACAGTTCTGATTAAGCCAATAATTGGGAAGTAATCACATCCAAACGGGCTTTAAGATCTTGAATGGTACTGTGAGCTAACAAGTATTTTTTCTCTAGGTAGCAGGTAGTTGGGAAAAACACAGTGCAAGAAGCTCTAGGATGGGTTTGCCCAGCAGCCTTCCTGTATCTTCCATGATTAGTTGCAGAGGGGGACTGGCAGGGAGCACTTTAGTTCTGCAGAGTGGAACAAATAGCAATTCTGGCACTCTGTCAAATTGTTTGGGTTTGGGTCTTTAAAAATCTATACATATTGTTAATTTCTGATTAACTATATCTTTACAGGTTGACCCTTCATAAATATCTGACTTTCCCAACTAGTCTTCGGTCCCCAAGGAAAGAGGATTGAGTGTTCTGCATAACCAGTGGTTCTTCCCCTCAACAAGTTGCTACCCATCAAGAGGATAATTGCTTTTCATCCCTCTTCAGGGTTCATTCCGTGGTTGTGTCTATAGCCCAAGTGAGCTGAGCTGAGCAGCTGCCATGAAAATAAAGCCACAACTTTGTAATTGCTTTTGCACCTGAATTGCATGCCATAAAGTTACAATAAACTGGGTATGTCATGCTTAATAAGCACCATAATGTACCTTTAGTAATTGTGTTTTAAAGGCCTCTTAATTCTTATTTAAAATAATTTTATAATATTTTGTTATTTGTTTCATGTTTTATAGGTTCCATGAGAGCAGAAACTTTTTTGTGTGCACTGCTACTAGTATATCCCCAGTACCTAGAACAGCACTCGGCACACAGTAAGCCCTACAATAAAAATACTTGTAGAATGACAGCTGATACTGTCGCTTTACAGCTTTCAATGATATCAGCCATAAGAAAGAGGTTTTAATGTTATGTGTAGTAACTGCTAGATTGTTCTTTTGTTTGTTTTTTAAATCACCAACAGAATCCTCAGTTCAAAATCCTTGAAGGTAAGAAACACGTTCCCAAAGTATCGGGAAAAAGCTCTCCATAGTTCCTTAGTAAAGGTGATTTGCCTCAGACTTGTTTCTAGTGAGACTTGGTTGAGGGACCATTCTAACTCTGAACCATCTCCTGAGATGGCCAACAAGAACACCAATTAATACCTACTTCATGTGGAACCATGGATCACAAACTTTGGTTTTATCCATTTGTTAAAATTGGTATCAAATGAAATCATCCCTAACTATTCACTCTACCGCAATCAAAGCACCACACAAGAACAACTAGTATACAGACTGCCCATGTGACTGTTTCTATTTGTTGCATTGTATATTTCCTGCTGTGTACCAGAAAAAGTTTTTTGAATGCCTGCCTATACCATTCTGACATTTCTGTGACAAGGACTAGGGCAAAATAAGAACTGGAATAGGAATTATTGTTGTCTAGGAACATGTATACAAAGTATTAGTTATATGAAAACTACAGTATGAAAATTAAAAAAAAAACAACTCAACTAATCTAATAAAATTTAGCTAAAAATGGAATGAATGAATAAGCAACTAAATGGACAAATAACTCAGTAATCCTGCTTCTCTCTATGTTGGTAGCACATGTAAATTACATGTTCCAATGTTTTTTTTGTTTTTGTTTTTTTAAAATTTCTTTATTGATTAAGGTATCACATATTTGTCCTCATCCCCCCATTCCCATCCCAAACCCCTCCCCGCACATGCCCCCACCCCCCTGTTGTCCATGAGCACTGGTTAGGCTTATATACATGCACACAAGTCCTTTGGTTGATCTCTCCCCCTTACCCCCACCCTCTCCTACCTTCCCTCTGAGGTTTGACAGTCTGATCGATGCTTCCCTGTCTCCAGGTCTGTTTTTGTTCATCAGTTTATATTGCTCATCATTTCCCCTAGATGAGCGAGATTATGTGATACTAGAAATACACTTATAAGAACCGAAAATGAGACAAACAATAATGGTTATGCTGAGAGGCAAATGAATCAGTCTGTAGTGAGTTTCTTTCTGGGCCAACAGTTCTTTGAGTCCCAATTTCAATGTCAAACAGTTCCTTATGTGTACATGTCAG
The DNA here is from genome assembly GCF_963455305.1 of Plecotus auritus. Taxonomy (NCBI): domain Eukaryota; kingdom Metazoa; phylum Chordata; class Mammalia; order Chiroptera; family Vespertilionidae; genus Plecotus; species Plecotus auritus. Next base: position 188,255,884 of record NC_137771.1, read on the forward strand.
CAATGATATTTCCGTTCTGGATGGTGGACAAATGGTGGTAATGCAGGTCCGACCCTCTCTGGTTTGGTCCTGGGCAACCTGCAGCGATGCACAGCTGCTGACTGCTAGTATGGCAAGGTGTCGTCAGCGTCTTCCATCTCTGGACTGTTTCTCTTCTGTCTTCATGGCTGGAGCAGTCCTGTCAATTCCTCTCTGTTGCAGGAATCCACATGGTCTTGGAGGTGTTTTCTGAAAATATACAAACATATTCTCGACCAAAAGTTAATAAAGGAATCTTTTCTATAAATTTGACTTGGGATCCTTTTTCATTTTTTGCCCAAACGATTTTCCTTTGGCTTATTTTGACACCATGTGTGTTTTTCATGGGTGTCTTGCTGTTAGCATTACAAATGAAAGTTAATTTTTTAAAGTAAAAATTTTCTAGATGTAATTTATTTACAGGATATTTTTCCTTACATAATATTCTTCTACTAGCCCCCCTTTTTTGATTTAAATATTAGGAGGCTTTTGGAAATTTTATAATGTAGTCTTGATAGCTTTTAAATTTTAATTTTTTGCACTAAAATATGACTGCTTTAGGTTCATACATGTTATGCAATTTTACCATGAGATGAACTGCCAATAAAAATTTTAATTAACACTTTAGGCATGTTCCAATGTTTTAAAATGCTGTTTGCTGTTTGTCTGTGTCACCATAGGAAGATCAATCCACATTTCATAAATTTCATTGAAAAAGTACTGAGGAAAAATTGATTTGTAAAGATTGTTTTCCTCTGTGTCATTCATTCATTCATTCATTCATTCTCTCTTCTTTTAATCAATTATTCATTTACCCCCTTACCATAAAGGGCTAGGTTCTGGGCACACACTGGGGAATCTTTGCACTGGTGCAATCTTTGGCCTGAAGATGCAATGGGGACTTTCCTACAAAGAGTTTTATAAAAATAACGAGCAGCCCAGTGTACAAATTCGTGCACAGGTGGGGTCCGGCCACCTGGGTCCAATTGGGGCGGATCAGGGCAGGGCCTGTCAGGAGGAGGAGACAGCGGGAGGTTGGCCAGAGGGTCCTGCCCCCAATTGGTGTGTGTGGGGGCAATCAGGGGTGGAGCTGGCTGGGAAGAGGGGCCTATTGGGGCAGGGCCAGCCATGGGGAGAGGATGTGGGTGGTGGGCCAGCCAGCCCCGTCCCATATTGGGGTAGTGGGGAGCAATCAGGGGTGGGGCCGGCCAGGGGGAGGGGCTGTGGGCTGATGGGTGGGCAGTCCGATGGGGGCAGGGCTGGCAGGGGGGTTGGCTGGCCACCCTGTCCTGGATCAGGGTGGGAGAGGCTAATCAGGGGTGGGGCCAGCTGGGGGGAGGGGCCATGGGAGGTTGGCTGGCCGGCCCCACCCCCAGAATAGGCTGGTTCTCTGGCTGCAGTGGGCGTCATAGCGACGGGTTGTTCTAGTCGTTATGGTGTTCTGGTCACTGGCTTTATATATATATAGATGTGTTAATTATGAGAGATTTGGAAATTCTGATGTCTTAGTTAATTGCCAGAAAAGGAAAACTTTGTGTCATTCTGTTTAACAGGCTCCTACTTGACCGAGGCCACTAAAGCTGGTGTATTCAAAACTAAGTCCAGAGAGTCCAATGGATTCTGATCCCCCTGAGGTGTTTCTGATGAGGCAATATGTCCAAGAACACCTAGGTCAGAATGAATGCCTGTTTACTTCTCTTTTTTCTTCAATAACTATTGATCCATCTAAATCTTATCTGTGGTTATTCAGAAATTACAACTTTTCCACCATCAAAAACTGAAACAGACTTTTGAGAGCAAATTTAATCTACTTTTGAGAAATATTATAGTTGCCTAAAGTCATAGACTGTATATGTTTCTTTTCCTTGGGGCAATGCTTTTAAAATATGTTTTTATTGATTTCAGAGAGGAAGGGAGAGGGAGAGAGAGATAGAAACATCAATGATGAGAGAGAATCATTGATTGGCTGCCTCCTGCACACCCCGCAACCTAGGCATCAAACCATGACCTGGTTAATAGGTTGACGCTTAACCATTGAGCCATGCTGGCTGGGCTGTTTGTTTTTAATAAAAATAAAAAATGAACTCAGAGGGGATCCATGTTTTCCCCCCCATTGCTTTTCAGAGAGAGTGGGAGGAAGGGAGGCAGGAGAGAGAGAGAGAAAGAGAAAGAGAGAGAGAGAGAGAGAGAGAGAGAGAAACATGGATGTGAGAAAGGCACATCGACTGGTTGCCTCATGCACACACCCTTACCAGGGTCAGGGAGTGAACCCACAACCCATGTATGTGCCCTTGATCAGGAATCGAACCCACAACCCTTTGGCTCATGAGCCAACTCTCTAATCACTGAGCCACACTAGCCAGGGTTAGGGGCTCCATTATAACATACCTTAGTCATAGGAGATGGTGAAACATACAGGAGAGATGAGAAATATTAAATTGCAAGGCAGGAAAAACAACACCCAAATGCATTCTGAATTTGGAGCCCTTCAGTACTTTATCTCAGGCAAACCTTACTCCTTACTCTTCATTGCTGAGGAGAATTGTTATAGTTGTCCAACAGCTAAGGATGTGCTTCGCATAAATTTCTAGAGATGGCTAATTTCAATAACATTTAAAAGTATACACTTTTTTACATATATACGTATTCATTTCAAATTACTCTTTTTCACATAGACTGATTTTTGGTGTAAACTATCTTGCTGAGTAGCTTGTATTTCTATATAATGAAGTACCACTGGAGAGAACAGTCACTTGTGGCAGGTAGCAAAGAAATTTCAATAAAGTAAACTCTTAGTATTATCAAAATTATACATTTGGGGCTGTTAGCATGGCCTAGAAAAAGATGAGGACAGGCTCATCTCATTAAAAGAGAAGAAATAGTGGAATTAGCTTGAATCTAATTACAAGCCACACTATCTAATGTAAAAACATGACTGTTTTTTCACTCCCATTCATTTTGACTAGTAATTAGTTTTGGCCTCTAAAATGCCACCCTTTAATCATCCAAACACAGATGTGATTTGCCGTGCAATTTAATCTTGCTTTAATGAAGAACTAATGGACGCATCGCAAATTACTTTCCCTGTTGGAGAAAAATTCTATTTCCTGCTTTTCAAAAGATCAAGAGTATCTTGTGATAATAGCCCAAGCGGCCCTGGCAGCCTCACCGCCCAGAGCAAACAAGCTCTTTTACTCAACTCCCAATTCAGTGGAGAAAAAGAGGCTACAATTAGCAACAAAGCGGGGGAAACGCAGCATTACAGTCGAATCACTTTCTGTAGCTCAACCCCCAGCAACCACTGGCTTGTTAGAGCCAGGTCTAAAGTGTCAGCCGCGAACAATGCGCTGTGATAAATTACTCTCTTCAAACAGCTGCACTGCTAATTTTCAATTATACACACAAATGGCTCTCAGATTGGAAGAAAATGGAGTGCATGGGGAGAACAGTAGTAGATTTCTATGTTTGTTTGGTAGTGAGTGTGGAGGCGGGAGAATGACATCTTGAAAAGAAAGAGGTAGTGAGGAGTCAGTGTTTGAACTTGGGAAGATAAGCCATCCCGAATCTTAGGGAGACCTGTGGTTTCCCCGTTTTGCTCTGGGCTCTAAAAGGCGTGAAATCACGTTACGGTCCTTTGTGGGTTTGTTTCTTATTTGTTTGTTTCTTTTGACCCATCACTCACTCTATACTGAAAATTCACAACTGACCTCAATGCTGCCTGCATAAGCCCATTAGGAATCACCAAGTCTCTGTTCCCTGGGTACCATTGCCATTGGTGTACCAAATCCTCACAGACCCTTCCCTCTCCTTCCTTATTTCCTTAGGTCCCCACCAACCTCACTGTACTGCACTCCTTTCCTCTTGCACTCTTGTTCACCCCCATCAGCTGCTGTTCCTCCAGTGCTTTACTCCAGACTCTGAAGAGACACTTCCTCCACCCCAATAAAAACATTCACCCTCTTAAAAGAGGAAATATTTTCAGGGACCTTAATGTGTATGTTTTTCCTGAACAAGATTTTGCCTCTAGGGGTACTAAAATTTGGCCAGGGATGCTAAAATCTCACTCTCAAATGAAAACAGGTGTCATGAGCTATTGATTCTTATTTGATTGTTGGTGCAAACAGGAACAATATAGATCAACACACATTATTATTCTTTTTTATTAAACTGTGTCTTTTACCTGTGTCTTAGTGCCAGCCTGTTTTTTGGTTGATCATAAAATTGGAGTTCAGGGAGAGATATGCTGCTAGACCATCTCTTATTCTTTCAGGAAGGATTCATGGCAGATCTATGCCCAAACCTTCCCCAACCCAGACCAGGAACAGCGTTGTGGAAAATATGTTCTCTCCACCCCAACCTCCAAATTGTCAATTTCGTTGCCAGGAAACAAAAGGCAAGAATTGGCTTTTTCATAGAAGGACACTTGCTAAAAATCTGAATGGTAGCATGAAGTTATTTTCTTATAGAATACACCAAGCCAGTTCTTGTTTTGTCTGTTTCTATCTTTATCCAAGCAGGAGGATATAGCCACAAGTGTGTGACTCGGGCTTCTTTTAGCTCACTTTCTTGGAAATTGGTTTGTGACCAAGGGAACTGCTCTTTTGTTTCGTGACAGGGATGGTGTTGACGTTACCGTATTTTTTATTTTGAAGATTAAAATCTCTTGCCTTGATCAGCATCTGTTCATTGTGCTCAATGACAAAGATGCACTCACTTTTAGGGGAACAGTCGAGGTAGACCTGCCCCTATTTTACTGTGCTGATTCAAGCCAGGGCTTCCTTTCACTTCGACAGCCAGCAAGAAGACAACAAATGGGTCTCATCTGCTTAAGGGCCACACATTAACACGATACAATCATTGGGCCAGAAGGGGACAATGGCCATCAAAATGTTCTAATTTCTAACCATTTTCTAGAAGATTGAGTGTAATGTAAATTAATGTTCACAAAGGGGGTTTCCAGGGTAAAATTTGCTTTAAAAAGAGCAACATTTTAGAAGGATAGGGTAGGGTTACCTCTTTTAGAGCAGTCTACCTTAACAAGGAAGAACTGTGAGCATTATTTGTTTGAATTAGGAATATTACCATTCAGAAAAGACTATGTGGAAAATTTAAATGCTAGTCCATTAGAAGTGAATTTTCTTGCAGTCGGGAAAGGCTACTGGGAGGTGGGGGATGGTTATGATAGTGGAAATGCAGCTCCTTTTTTTTTTTTTTTTGCTGAAGTGGGATTTTACTCCTTCTACTTTATAATCGTTACAGAAATTTAAACCTCAAACCATTTCAACCCAAGCTTATACTAAGCTTGTTAGTGGTTTCTGATGCTGTGGCCGATAATGCTGCAGCATTACCATAAATCAGCAGAATTAACTATGATCTTCAGAGGCATGCTTAAAAGTGGGTGACAGAAGTCTGCAATTTGGTGCTCTGAATATTATGATAACATTCTATATTAAGTGTTCATAATCTACTTAAAGCTGAGTTTCAAGTACATTTTGTATTTGTGCTTTGCCCAATATTAAATATTAAAAACCGGTAACAATTATTACAATCCATGTGAGGCTTCATTATTTGCAAATGCAAAGTGTAAAAATATATGGTCCTGTACCCACCAAGTGGCCATTTTGCTAATTTTAAAAGTGTTCATTTGTTTTTCATTTAAATGTGGTATTTCTTTGTCCATTTAAGAACAGGATTAAAATTATATTTTTATTACATTACCGTTCCCAAGGGAAATAATCTATGGATTCAATATAGTACATTTTAGGTACTATATTGCAAACTTCTAAAATATGTATTATTCATTCTGCCTTTTATTTCAGATGACATTTTTTTTGGTATAATGTTATGCCTCAAAAGGATTCATGTTGAGCATCAAGTCGCAGGAAGTAACACTCTATTTTGAAATAAACAAAAATTAATGCCTATAATATTTGTATGAGCAAGTTGAGGTTTATTTCTTTACTGTCCTTGTTATTCTATGCTAAGTTGCACATATATCAAAGCATATTGATCAATACTGTAGAAGTGGGAAGAAAATATTTAGGCAAGTCATTCTTAGCAAATGGATAGAAAGAGAATCCTTTTACAATGTTGAGAAAATACAATCGTTCATTGCTTGAACCGACAACACCACCAGGCCATTTAACCTTAGCTCTAAATAGCACTTACAATAAAGGTTATAGCACGATCAATTGGTTAACTTAGCAGCCAAGCAAGTTAGATACACTGAGGATTTTTAATATGTAATTTATTAGACTATAATGAGGATCAAATAAGTGATGCAAAATGGAAATACAGTACAACTTTTATTTTCCCACTGATTTTGTGAAAATTAAGGAAGTTAGATTTTGACAGTATTTTTTATTCACAATGGTTATATAGAAAAGAAAAGCTCATCTAAACCAGATCCTAAATGGGATTAAATATGATCTATTTTAAATGGATCATATTATAAAAACCTCATAAATTTTTAACACTCAAATGCTCTCAAAGGAGCCCTGCCTCTTAGGTCTTGCAGGGGGAATCTGAGTCCTTGAGATTCCACAGTGTATAGAGCTCTTCCAAGCTCACCCTCGTTTCCTTCAACAGTAGCGAACGATAGCCAGCAGCCCTCCCTCTTCATGTCTCTGTGCCCATATTTTATACATAAAAAGAACATGAAGAGAAAAGATCTACAAAAGCACTTTGAAAAGAGAAAACTGCTATACCCATGCAAGAGATACAACAGAATAACAATGATAATAATCACAATTTATTGGGTACCTACTAAGTGCTGCAACATTTAAATGTTTTACATGCATTATTTCTCATCCTTATAAACAGAGGGCAAGGTAGGCATTTTAATCTCTATTTTATAGAAAGAAAATCAGGTCGACAGAGAAGTTAAGTAACTTACCATGACCTAAGATTTGAAACCAAGTGTCTAATTCTAAAACCCATGATTTAAATCACTGGACTCTGCTGGCTCTAATTATTTAAATATATTTGTTTTATAATAAAATTATTTTAAAAAGTATATTAAAATGAATGCACCAAGTTACATGGTCTTACTGTGCTATATTACCACTGATGGTAATCAGATATATTGAAATAAACATTTTGCCTTTCCAAGGGAACAAGATTTTGAGAGACATTTATTTCTTGACCATATTATTGGGGCGGGGGTTGCGGGGGGGAATGATGTAAGAACTAGAGTTGTCAGGCTCACTCAATCAGGGACATAATGGCTTTGGTATGGAGATGTAGTGAGTGAATTTGCTACTTTTGGTAGTTCAAACAGAAGTATGTTGGGAGTGGGCATGATTATGCATTAATGATTTTTCATCAGAGCTAGCACCATTTTCCTCATGAATTTAACAAAGTTCCAAGAGTAAATGAGCATGTGCAATATAGCAGGACCCTTTGGTGTCATTACTTATAGCCAAGAAGATTAGGAACAGAACAATGTTCAGAGACTTGCCTTCCCAGAAGCAAATGAAGAAGATATGCTACGCAAGACATTCTAATGTATAGAGGGGTATTGATATAGGAATAGAAAAGCAGTCAATGGGACAGGATATAAAGCCTCGAATAAGATCAATGTGTACATGGGGAAATAGATATGATAAAAGCACATTTCAAATTAGTGGACTAGATCAATTATTTAATCCATGTATTGAGACACCTAGTTGCCCAATTGGGAAAAAAATGAATTAGTTGCCAAAAGGTCAGAGGGGGTAATAATTAAATGTAACAAACAAACACAAACAATGCCAACAAAATAACACCACCATAAAAATTTTAGCAGAAAATATAGGAGAAAAATTTTTTATTTTTAACCAGAGAAGTGTGTAAGCAAAACAGTAAACTACCAAGTCATAAATGAAAAAAGTGACAAGCTTAACTACATAAAAATAAAGATATTTTCTGTAGTTTAACAAATATCCATTTTAAAAATGCTAAAAGATAAGCCATAGACTGGAAGAAAATATTTGCAATACATATGATATTCAGAGAAGGAATATCTGCAATATTATAAAGTTCTTGTATAAATGCAAAAAATTTCCAATGGAAAATTGAACAAAGGATATGGAGAGGCAATTTATTCTTGGAAGATGAAATACAACTAGGTAGTAAATACAGATGCACAATCTCACTAGCATTCAGGGAAATGCAAATGAGAAAAAGTTACCATTTTTATCCATTAAATTAGCAGAAAGTCAAAAACTTGTGTATGTCCGGTGTTGGTGAGGATGTAAAGAGCACACTCATACACTTTGGTACAATGTGTACCACATTTAAAATCTACAAACCACCTAACCCAGCAATCCACGTCTAAAAACAATCCTATAAAAATATTTTGCACATGTGCTGAAAGAGCCTATCTAATAAAGAGGGAATATGCCAATTGACCGCCACGCCCTCACAAAGATGGTGGTGCACACAGCCAATAAGGAGGGAATATGCTAATTGACTGCCACGCCCTCAAAGATGGCAGCACCCACAGCCACAAGATGGTGGCACCCAGTCCCCTCAGCCCTGCCAGGGCGGCAGGCGCGTGGCACGGCCAGGCCTGCCCCCAAGTGGGTCCGGCTGCTCCACGTGCCTGCCTCCAGAGTACCCCAGTCCCCTCAGCCCCCCAGCCACACAGGGCAGGCCCAATGCACAGGCAAACCTCAGATGTCAGCTGCCCAGCCACCCAGGGCCACCCGAGGCTCATGTAACCAGGGCCGGCCGAGGCTTGCGCTGCAGGCAGTGGCAGCAGCAGAGGTGTGATGGGGGCATTGCCTTCCCCTGATCGCCGGGTTGCCTCCTGCCCCTGAGGACTCCCGGACTGTGAGAGGGGGCAGGCCGGGCTGAGGGACCCCCTCCTCCAATGCATGAATTTTCCTGTGCCTTGGGCCAGCCCTGGGCGGCTGAGGGGCTGAGTGTACTGGGGGACTCTGGACAGGCCTGGCCTTGCCATGTGCCTGCCACCCCAGCAGGGCTGATGGGACTGGGTGCTGCCATCTTGTGGCTGTGGGCACCGCATCTTTGAGGGCATGGAAGTCAATTAGCATATTTCCTCCTTATTGGCTGTGGGCGCTGCCATCTTTGAGGGTGGAGCAGTCAATTGGCATATCCCCTTCTTACTGGCTGTGGGTGCCACCATCTTTGCGGTGGCATGAGGGTCAATTAGCATATTGCCTCTTTATTAGATAGGATATATTCATGATAACATTTCTTCCAATAACAGAAAATTGGAAACATACTAAGAGTTAATCAACATTAAGATAATAAACACTGGCTCTGGCTGGTTTGGCTCAGTGGGTAGAGTGTCAGCCTGTGGACTGAAGAGTCCTGGGTTCGATTCTGGTTAAGGGCACATGCCCAGGTTGCGCATTTGATCCCCAGTGGGGAGCATGCAGGAGGCAGCTGATCAATAATACTCTCTCATCATTGATGTTTCTATCTCTCTATTTTTCTCCCTTCCTCTTTGAAATCAATATATATATATATATATATGTATATATATATATATATATATATTAAAAGATAATAAATATTGTACATCCACACATGGAATATTATACAGCCATTAATGAGGTGTATCTATAGCTAGAAAGATTAGTGAAAAAGGTTAATTTCAGAATATGTGTAGCATAATCCTGTTTATGTAAAATCTCTCTATATATGTATGTGTGTAATGCATAGAAAAACTCTGGAAGGATACATCTCCAAATTGTTAATAATGAGAGGTGGAGCAAGACTGAGATTCAGGAGTGTATATGCATGCATGTGTGTACATATGAAGTTTTTACATATTATACTTCTATATTGTTTGAATTTTCTCTTCAATTTTAAGTTTAAACTTAAAAAAATCTTGATTTTTTTTCTTTTAAAAATATTTTTATTGATTGCAGAGAGAGATAGAGACATCAATGAGAGAGAATCATTGATCTGCTGCCTCCTGCACATCCCTTATTGGGGACTGAGCCCACAACCCCAGCATGTGCTCCAACGAGGAATCAAACCGTGACCTCTTGGTTCATAGGTCGATGCTCAACCACTGAACCACACCAGTTGGGCTTGCTTTTCTTTTTCTTTTGTGGTGAAAGTAATAGTAAAAAGAAACCTATCATCTAATTCATATAAATAAGGCATACTGCAGGGAAGATAAGAATTCTTATCAATATTTCTTTCCATGTGCTTACATAAGAGCTATAGCTGCTAACCTTTCCCAAAGTTTAGCACCTCATTAAGATAAACAATTTTGGAATCAGATATGTGTGGATTAAAGTTCCAGTGGGAAACTGTTGAACCCTTTGAAGCCTCAGTATATCCATCTGGAAAACGGAGAAAATAGTTTTTATTAACAGGACTGTTGTGAGGATTTATGAAGTAATGCACTTAAATTGCAGAGCTCACAGACTAGCCCAGAGTCCGAGTTTGATGAATGGTGGCTTTTATTTTTTGTAGCTTCACAACAACTCTGTGATGTGATAAGATGTATTTTAATTCAAATTTTTTACAGATGGAGAAATTCAAGCTCAAAGAGGTTAAATAGCTTTTTCAAAATCAGACAGAATCTGGGACTATAGTCTGGATCTAATTATTATTATTATTCTGGCTTCTGGTTCTTTTTCTTAGAAGCTGAAGAAATTGAAGGTTGGATAATTTTTACTTCAAAAATTGCTAATTTTTAGCTCCATTAAAAAAGACTGCTACTTTCACCTGTGAAGTGAAAAAAACAACAACAACACACAAACACAAAACAAAACAAAAACACTATTTTGCAATGGAAATTGGCATTGATGGAACAACAACAACAGAAAACCAGTAGCTCTACATTATTTTCTAAAAATTGGCCTCTGATATAGAAATATCTGCCATTACTGGGATTCTTGGAAAATGACAGGGACAGTTTAATTAATTTTGATTCAAAAGATCTATTATTCCAGTTTTCCATCTCACCCCAAGTAGCCTGCCCCATTCTCAAACCTTAGCTTTTCCCTTCATTTAACAGAATCTTTTGGCCTCCAGTTCGGTCCCCTGTCAGTCCTACTCGGCAACTGTAATGCTGTACCTGCTATGTAGTAGACACTTGACTAATGTTCTTTGAATGATCAATTGATTGATTGATTATGGAGTTTCACATGCTCTTTGTTTCCCTCTTTCATTAATGGAAAGACTGTATTAGTGCTATAGATTTCAGTTTAATATAAAAAAGAAATTCCTAACAATGGGACAGGTTGTCTGAAAAGGTTTCAGAATCATCTACAAGGTCAAGAATATTTACAGTGAGTAGGAAGCTAGATGGGATCACACATAAAAATTCTTTCAGTTACTAGGATTCTGAAACTTAAAAATAAATGCTGAGTATCTGCTTATTTTGTTTGGTTGTTCTTGTTTAGTTTTGTTTTTGAACCAGGTACTTGAATCCTGAGGTTATGTAAAGATAATAAAAGCTTTTTATTTTTTCCTCTGTAGAACTAAACACCTAACATTAAGCTGACAGACATAGGAAAAAACAATCTTAAGGAATCAGTGTTAGGACTGGAGATTGGTGGGTAGCTTAGGGCTTGGCCAGGCAGGGCAGAAGACCTGAAAAATCTACATGTATTTTGGAATGTGCAGGTACTTGGAGGAAGTCTAGGCGAATGGACCATGATATCTAGAGAGAATGGTGACATCAATAGGTGTAATCTGGTTACATAGCAACATTAGGTGACACAGCAAGAGAGTTTCCAAAGATCCATAGAAAATCCTGGACTAGGAATTATGCGGAGATTCAGAAAGAAACATGAAACAAAAGTGGAAGCAGAAGGCCCAGCGCGCCGCCCCCGCCCCCCCCCCCCCCCCCCCCGCCCCATCTCTAAATTGGCATTCAGAGCCTTGAGTAACTGGGAAAACCAATCAGGTGTCAAGGTAAGAGCACAGCATAGAAGTCAGGACTGAGTTCAAGGGTACACAGTAGAAGCCTGTTCAAGATAGAAGACTAGTTACTAGAATGGGTCCCAAGTTTAGAGCACAAAACACCATATTCAATTGTCCCTACCTAGACCAAATTTAGGATAAGTTCTAAAACAGGCTCAACCCAGTCCTGATATTGGCCAGGAAGCATTTAAGAACCCTGTTTCTATAGTTGATAGCCAGGTGTGGCATTTTATTGAGTAATAAAATAAACTAATATAGAGGTTGTTTAAAAAAGAAATTGAAAGACTCACAATATTTGACTTTATTAAAAATGTTTTGCTTGTTTTTGCCCTTAAATTTATTTAAGAGGATTTTTGCAAGTAAAATTTAATTTTACATTGAGAAAATTCAGAAAAACAGTAACATTCCTTCCGGTCTTTTTTAAAAGTAATTATTTTCCAACTACGAAACTACTTGTTCTCCTGGGTAAGATTATTTATTTAAAAGTTTTACTTACAAAGTTAGAGATAAAAATGACCCATTGGTTAATAACAGTGTCAAAATCACCATTAGCATTATGCAATTTTTAATGAGCTATCATCTATTTTATGTTAATATTTCTGTGATATGAACTTGATGATACTAATTTTACAAAAAGGCCAACTAATCAGCATGGTCAGTGCAGAAAATGATAATAAGATTAGGGCCCTTGGCCATGGGAATATAACTGGGTCTCTAATAAAAACATTTTGGAAGACCCAGAGAGAATATCAATTTCTTTTGGTTGACCACCATAAGACTTCAAGGACTCATTTCCCTTATGGAGACAGTTTTCTTCAAGACTGTGGTTGAGATAGACAATCCAGGAAGCCAGCAGGTAGCATGCAAGTTTATGAAAGCTTTGATTTACATTAAGTCTCCAGCACACTTCTGAGCAAGGGACTGGGAGGGGGAATTTTTCATGAGGAGATCCGTTGAGTTTTTGTGTCAGCTGAAGACTATAAATTAATGCTTTTCTGCTATTCCTAAAATTAAAACCCCATGAACTAACCATTTTAGGATATTAAGCTTTGCTTCAAAATGCATTCTCCACAGATGAATCAAAGGGCCTAATGCATTTGCTATTTGGGAATAATAAAGCATGAAATGGGGTGCAGGACTTATATATTTACATAAGAAGAAAGAGCTGGAAAAGTTTAGGAAAAACAACAACAGAAGAAGGTGCTACTGTGAGACCAGCTCTGAAAAAGCATTCATGTAAACTGCTTCTCTTCAAACTGCAACCCAGTTTATGGCAGTTGAGGTGCATAAAGGATTTGAGGCCTCACCCTTTTCTTTCTTTTGGGTTCCCTAGAACTTCCTATAGATTTTGGCATTTCTCTTGCCTTTGTGGTATACTCCTGGGTGAAACAACGTAAAAGAAACACATTGTGTTTTCCAAGTTTTCAGTGTTAATCAGGTATCACAATTGCTTTTAAGAAAATAATATTTGTAATAGAAGAGAAAAAAGTCAAGATACAGCATCTTTAGGAATAGCAGGGATCTAGTTTTAACTTAAAATTGAGTCAATCTAGACATTACACTTTTTGAAAGAAGCAGTTGTCTAAATCACACATAAATGTGCACAGCCTCTTTTGCAATCTCCTATACCACCTTGTGGCCCTCAAGGTAATTCCATCGAAGAATCATGGCACCACATAGCTTTGTAGATGTGAGTTGAATATCCTGTTAAGATATCTAAGTTTTTTATTTTTAAACAAAAATATTACAGATAGGATCTCTTTTATTTTATTTACACATGTCAAAACAAATTCAGGACCATAGCCATTCTTATTTGTGATGAAGCTTTTAGGTAAATAGTCTCTGGAGTGAATAGAGGCTGTGCCAGTTAACAAAGGTTTGGCTGCCTGTGAGGGCAAGCCCAAAGTTATAGATCCTCAAACAAGATTAAATGTTTATTTTCTTTCAAGGGCAATTAATCTGGAGGTAATGAGTTCAGGGCTGATGTGGAGACTTCATGGTCATCAGGGATCCAACTCCTTTGTTCTTGTTGCTTTCTTTGCCATTCTGAATTTACCTCATGTCCAAAAATAGCAGTTCTAATTCCAATCATCATGTTTGGCCTGTAGCATTAACAAAAGCAATGCATTCACTATCAAAAAATTCATATGTTGTCTATTTCATTTTCAAGGTATGAGTTGTCTATTTCATTTTCCCGTGAGCCTTACTCAAGGAAGCTATCTGGTAACAAAGACAATGTAGGATGGAGACTTGACTGTGCTGCCCTTGAGAGTCGATGAGTCAAGACCAACATCATAATATGTTGGTTGATTAATTGGGTGGAGGATGATAGTGCAATGCAAATCCAGAATTGTGGCTTTTAAGTTTTAGTGTGTATGATAATTAATTGAGGAGCTTCTTAAAAACACCTGTTCCTGGTCCATCTCCAAAATTTTAATTTAGTACATCTTGGACAGGTTCCCAAAACTTGAATTTTTGACAAGCTTCTTAGGACTAAGAGTTGAGAAATATTGACCTAGAAATTCAGGAAGCATGAAGACATTGATAGATTATCAGATTTAGTACTGTAAGAACTGGATTTGACTCATCTTCACCTTTTACTAACTGTGTGATCCTGGGCAAGCTAATTAACCTCTGTGCTCAGTTTTCTCATTTTTAAAATGGGTAAACATATAACTACCTCATAAGATTGTTTTTCATATTAACTGGAAAAAGATATGTGAAAATATACAGTACATGGCTTGGCATTTAATAGGCATATAAAAGAGTTCCTCTATCATGGAATCATCAGAGACTATTTACCTAAAAGCTTCATCACAAATAAGAACCCGAAATTTCTACCAAAACATCAGGACTTTGGGTTAAAATATTGTCTTTAGAAAATGCCTGCTGTGATCCGGATAAGTCACTTAGAACTGCTAATTCTTACCTGGTGCTTCCTGGGGTGTGTTCTGTGGAATAGGGGCCCTATAGGACATTAAGACATGGTATTTAAAAAAAGCTTCATAGTCAAATAATTTTGAGAAATACTAGATTAAACAAAATCAATGAAGTTTCTTTAGCACTAGACATCTCTGAGCCTTTAATACCTTAGTGCACATTTGAGTTTACAAGAGGGGGGGTTTGTATAAATATTTCCCAAATTTAACAGGAGAATCCCTTTTATTTATTTTTTAATCTATTTTATTGATTTTTTACAGAGAGGAAGGGAGAGGGATAGAGAGTTAGAAACATCAATGAGAGAGAAACATCGATCAGCTGCTTCCTGCACACCTCCTACTGGGGATGTGCTCGCAACCAAGGTACATGCTCTTGACCGGAATTGAACCTGGGACCTTGCAGTCCACAGGCCAATGCTCTATCCACTGAGCCAAACCGGTTAAGGCAGGAGAATCCCTTTTAATGAAGTATCTCAGGGGGTTTGGGCCTACAGAACACAGGAAACAGAATAACGTATTTCCACACACTAAAGTTTTAGATTTGTTAGCAGACAGCAGTCAGCTAAGAGACATACTAGAATAGTAGATTTAGGGGAGAGGGAATAGAAAAAGGCATGGGACTTGGGATCCAGTCTGTGAAGGGCAAATCCAAGTGAGAAGCTCACAGCAGTCACGGGCATCATGATGCTACCAAAGGTCCTCAAGATTTAAGAAGGCTTCAACGTCAAAATGCCTTAGCTACAGTTTAGTCTAGTACCGTTTGGCCAGGGGAACAACTTCCATATGTCCTTTCTCTCTTCTTAATTTTCATTCATAGCTTCTGATTTGCCTAATTGCGGTTACCTAGGTACTCAACGTGAAAGTTCATTCCTCCCCCCTTCCACCAAAAATGGAAACTTTAATTGGATATTTAACAGATGTCAGGCACTAGACTTGAAGCTAAGAATTAAAAGATGAACAATACATTGTTTATGTCCTTGAAGAGCAGCTGGTCTAGTAAAAGAGAAATATAGGTAAATAGATTATTTCATTTGTGTGGTAAGAATGCTAATTAGGTTACACATACCACTTATAATGAATGAGAGGCACTCTTTCAGGAATTGGAGGTGTCAGGAAAATTTCAAGTGTGAAGTTAGGGTTGATCTAAGTCTTGAGTGAATAAGGATTGCCTGAAATGCAAAGGCCTGGCATTATGAAGGATAAGAGTTCTGGAGGACAGATTTTCAGCTGGAAGCAGGGAGCACACAGATTTGATGGGAACATGTGGCCCTTTTATGGGGTAAAAGACTGGAGGTAAATTCTAAAAACAATGATGCTAAATTCACCCTATAATTAGAGCTATTTTTCCATCCATGACAGTGACTTTTATGAAAGAGGTCAGTACTTAATACACTATAGATTGGGGGAACTAATGGGATTTGTGGTCACCCTGATGAATTTTTTCCAGGTGGGTTTGCTTGGAACCCACATGGTTATTGCTGGGTCTTGTATGTATCATCTATACTCTTTGCTTAGACTGGATTTTGAATCACATTGCCTCTCTATTTTCATCTGAAATTAATTCATCCTCTAAGAAGTTCAAGTTTCATGTATAATCCATAGTGCCATCCTTTTCTAAACTTATGATGTGTTTATGGTTCTAAGCAAACATTAGGCATACCACTCAACTCATTCACCAGAGTTAACTCTTATAAGGAAATTATCCTTGAAATTTTCTCAAATTGACATTTAAATTGAGAGGATCTGAGCACTCCGGACTGCAAAAAACAAAAAAACAAAAAACAACAAAATTAGCTAGGTTTTTTTTCCCCCTTTGATAATTTTTTGACCGTGTCCTCTCTTTCCTGAAGCAATAGAATTGAAGGTTTCAGTTTAACCATTGACTGACAAACAGAAAATGAGAATTTTTCCCTAAGTGAGGGAGACAATGTGAAAGTTGAAGTCAAAGGACATGTATAATATTTCTTTTTATCCATCCTGGTTTCCAGTATTATTCCTTGTTCATTTGTGGGTTAGTTTGGGGAGAGAGGCACCTCTGTAGAATCATGAAGCTACTTTCGATGTGAAGGTGACAAGATGGAGAAGCCATCTTCCTGCCCCAAGGCAAGTGTACCTGATGAACATCTATTTCTTTTCTACAAGGCTCTATATATTTAAATGTTTTTAAAAATAAACACTAGAATTTTATGAAATAAAGCTGTTTTCCCCTAAAATGAAGGAAATGGGAGTTTTAAATTATGAATAACTAAAACAGAGATAAAAGTCTATGTACCTATTAATTATTTAAGTTATGACAGGATAAAATAACTATGCTGCTAAAGTTATAACAATGTTAAGAGCCACTTACTGTATATGCCTCCAGAGCTTTCCTATAAATGTGAAAGAGAATACAGAAGCTGTCTTCTTCAGCTGCTATTGCTTTAGGCAAAACTTTGGCCACAGGGTCTGCTGCCTTGCCTCCCTGATTTTCTTATTTCAACAATTGCACTAAATTCTGGGTAAATTAATTTCCCTCAAAGTGAAAGGTTCTTTTAATAATTCCTTGAATGCTCACATCATTGTCATTAAAGGGCTTTGTTCTGTTCACTGTAGGATAACTTCTTTATATACTTGTCTTTTCAAATGCTTCCTTCCCATGAATAGACATCATAGTAAGTCACTTGAAAATAAATCTCCTGTAAATATGGATTTTTTCAATATTATCAACTATTGTCTCATAATTTTCTTTCAAAACTCTGACTTGGAATTACAGAAACCCTAGTCATGAATACTAGGTTGAATTCTACACTTGTAGCTTGAAAAAGCAGTTTGATAATAAATACAAAGCTTATTATAGTTAAAAAAATAGCAAAGCATCAATATAGGTTAGGATTCTAAAGAATTTAGTTTTAAAAACTTCGTTTGTTCTCATTCTATACTTTGAACTTTAAACTAAGGATTCAAGATGAAAATATTAATAGTCAAGAGTTTGAGAAAATGTCACTTCTGGAGACCATATTATTTGGAAGATTTAAAAAATTTTAAATACCAAGAGAGGAATGCAGGATAGTATAGTGCTCAGATCTGGAGGCTCCATGAGTGACACACCTGAGTGAGTTCATCTCTAGACTTCTACTCATTTTCTGTGTAACTTTGGTGTTCTCATTTATAAATTGGGGATGATAGCAGCTACCCCAAAGGGCTTTATGAAAATTAAATGATGTAAACCACATAAAGTGCTTATCAGTATCTCCAACCTATCAAGGTAGCTATTATTATTATTTTATTATTATTATTATCTGTATTTTCTTGTTACTTTGACATTACAGGAATTTAAAACCAGGAAACCAACTAATCCCAGGAATTAGAATTTAGAAACTTTCTTTTCCATAGGACCCAAAAGAACAATTTTCAGGGTGATTGTATTGAAAAAAATGTGTGTGTGTGTGTGTGTGTGTGTGTGTGTGTATATGTGTATATATATATATATATATATATATATATAATATATATATATATGTATATATATAATTGATTTCAGAGAGGAAGGGAGAGGGGGAGAGAGATAGGAACATCAATGATGAGAAACAATCACTGATAGGCTGCCTACTGGGGATCGAGCTTGCAACCTAGGCATCTGCCCTTGACTGGAATCGAACCCGAGATCCTTCAGTCCGCAGGCCAATGCTCTATCCAATGAGCCAAACAAGCTAGGGCAGGGTGATTGTACTCTTATTTGGGGGGCTCAGGTAAGACACAATTTTCCAGGAGAGCTATGTAATTGAATATTATTTGGGGGTTCTCCAAGAGGCTGGCAAACAGGTCAAACCTACACTACCAGTCCTCGACCTAGAAAAAAAATCGGGTGGATTGAAAATAAATTTATAGGCTACACACCCAACTAGTACATCTTGTACAGTAAACGAACTGGTATGGAAAAGGGAATCACAAAAAAGTCTTTAACTTTGGGAGATATATACTGAATATTTGTGGGTTTAATTATATGATGTCTGGAATTTGCTTCCAAAAATTCAGGACAGAAGTGGAGAGGGTAAGGGTGTAGATAAATCAGTATTGGCCTTGAATTGATAATGGTTGAAACTAGGTGGTGCATATATGAGTCCATTATATTAGTTTCTCAGCTTTTGTATTTGTTTGAGAATTTCCACAATGGAATGTTTTTTAAAAGGCCATGAGTTCTCAGAGGCTGTAACAGCAGTCAGAAACAAGTACTGAATGTTTCTATACTCTGTATTCTTTCAGGTCATTCCTCCTCCCCTGGATAGTTCTGACCAAGTGAGAAAGGTCTCAGAATAAAATAATATTCTTGGAAGAGGAACATCTTGCTAATACATCTAAAATATGAATCATTGATACTTTTCTAACATTCCCTGGTTATTTATTTACTATGTTAGATGTGCAAAGTGATACAGAAAGTTTGGAACTGCTAAAATATTTTGTAGGCTTGAGGAAGTTTTATTATTTTTCTTAGGAAGATTTTTCATCAATCAATTTGCCAGCAGATTTGGAGGTAGGGGTAAGGGTAGAGACTTCACAATATGAGTTATTCTATACAATTTAGCTAATGGAAAATGTCTACTAAATTATGACCTCCACTGCTGAGAGTTTGAGGAAAATGATCTAACCACACTCTTGAAAATGTAATAAGCTCTTGTAAGAGAAAGAAGTTGCTAAGTGTAAAACATATTAAGTATTAAAAGTAGTGGTAATGTTCATGCCAATATAAAAAATGACAAAGGCAGCTATTGTGAAGGCTATAGAATATTTAGGAATAGTAGCTGATTTCATCCCTGATTTCTCTCCTTATGGCAGAGAATTTATTTATAAAAAATTTGTTGAGTACCTATGTTGTGCAAAGCACTGGGCATGAAGAAAACACTTAATACACAGACCACAATGTAGAGCTCATGGTATGGTTGGCAGCTGGGGTAGAGTCTGAACCACCTCTAATGACCCTCTCATTCTTTCACTTTCCCAGCTTATACATATTAAAATCAGAGGTAAGAAAATCCTGCAAAACTTTATAATTAGTTTAAGCCATTTAGATACTCATAGATTTACTCTTCTTAATGGCAAAGAGTAGGAAGATGAACTTCTATTGGACATTATAATTTAGTGCATTACTTTTCTTTGATAATTTTGAAATTTGGAGCTAGGTGTAGGGGGAAAGATGTTTTCCTTTTCAACTCATTTATTCTCCTACCCATTTCTTCTTTTCTTTATCCTCTATCTCCTGATAGAGCATAGTGAGATTTATTTTAATTTCTAAAAGGCACTTCTGTGGGAGAGAGAGAGAAAAAGTATTACAGCAGAAATAAATTGTTGAAAAAGCAGGGTGCCCTCTATAGAGGACACTGAAGTAGCTAATAGTTTCCCTAAGAGATTACCACTAGAGTGGTCTTGCATGAAAGAAAGGTGGCATGAAAGATCATTGCTTCAGTTATTATTAATGGATTGCTATTCCCACAAAGATCATCTGGAGAATGGTTCTGATTGGTCGACTGGTACTATCAAAGGTAGTTTGTTTAGCTGTGTGACTAATGCCACTGTTTTCAAGGTCTCCTCATGGTGCTTCAATTAGATGGAAGCTGTGGCAGTTAGAGGAGCTCTCTTGAACTCTTTGCCGAGTTTCAGGAAAGGAAAACTTTTCCATTAACTGTGAAGCTAAGAAAAAAAATTCCATAATGTATTTCTTAACTAGATTAGAAACCAGAACCCTGGTAGGCTTTTGTTTAGCTATTTTGCTAAGGGTGTTCTGCTAAGGCCATGCAAAGAATGAATAATTCACATTGAAAACCTTAACATTTTACTTAAAAGCCTTATTTTCATTTTTGGGAAATGTGACAGCAAGAATTAGTACTGGCACTCTCTTTCAATAATGGTAGTGATGTTTAAATGACAACAAATACATAATTGGATTTACATGCACATTTATAGACACAAAAATGTCATTACCTATTTTGGTGGAACGTTTTACCCTTACTCTATAAATAACAAAAATCAGCTTAAGTTGTTTTTCTCTGTAAACAATGAATAATATGAGAAACGATTTGACATACTTGGAGAAAAATATCCTGTTTAGTTTATATTATCTGATTTTGAAAAGATGAAGTTGTTTATTTTAAGATCCTTGATGAGTCCTTCTAAAATAAATACTAATCCATTTCATTACATTCACTTGAAGATCAGTAATTAGTACCCTCCTCAAATTAGAAGACAGATAAGAGACAAGCTGTAGCAGAATAGTTCTGTGCTTCCCTCAGTATTACTAAGCTGAAATTGTCTAAATGTAATAGGGTATGAGATTTAGCATTTTATGGTGAGAACAGAGACAACCAAAGGAGGTTAAGAAATACAATGTTGTTGGAAGAATGGTGGAACTCATTGATATGACCTTGTGCCAACCATTTTACCCCTGGAAAATACAGGATGAAAAATGACATATAACAACAAAGTAAAACTAACTACTCTTCTCTCAGCTACTTGCATAGATTTCCATTTTGAGAGTAAGAATAAAATAAATTTAGGTATGAATAAGAAATATGGTTGTGAGCACAAAGACTTGCTATGCATTCCTGGTCTACTCAACCTTAACAGTGAGGTCTGGGTATTTCCATGCTTCCTGGAATTTTCTGAGACATATGAAGAGACACAAATGCTCTTATTATTACCTTTTATCTGCCAGTTTCCTGGCATTACACTATCTATTCTATTTGTTAACTTGAATTAAGTTTCTTTAAAAATGCGATGCCTTAGTAGTATGTTTTCCCAGATGTTACTAACTTTAAAAATTACACATACATTCAACTTCAGAGTGGCCATTATACATTGCTAGGTTTCTCAAAAATACCATTTTAGTCCACCTACTAATTGGTCTTATGGGTAAACTCTCAGAATTAAATATATAAAACATCTAGCTATAGAGATGTTAAATGTTAAGATTGACTGTGCTGTCTTTAGCATCCTTATAAGATGAATATGTGTTTCATCTTATAAGAAGAAGAGATAGAGCAAGAAATTGAAAGCCTATTTGAAAAAATAATGACAGAAAACTTTCATGACCTAGTGAAGGAAATAGACATACAAGTCCAGAAAGTGCAGAGATTCCCAAACAAAATGAACCCAAAGAGGCTCACATCAACATGCATTATAATTAAAATGAAAAGGGTTAAAGTCAAAGAGAGAATCTTAAAAACAGCAATAGAAAGCACTTATTTACCTACAAGGGACCTCCTATAAGGCTGTCAGCTGATTTCTCAAAAAAATTTTTGCAGGCCAGAGGGAGTAATGAAAAGCAAGGATCTGCAACCAAGATTACTCCAACCAGCAAAGTTATCATTTAGACTGGAAGGACAGATAAAGAGCTTCCTAGATAATGAAAAGCTAAAGGAGTTAATCACCACCAAAGCAGTATTACATGAAATGTTAAAGGCTCTTCTAGAAGAAGAAGAAGAAGAAGAAGAAGAAGAAGAAGAAGAAGAAGAAGAAGAAGAAGAAGAAGAAGAAGAAGAAGAAGAAGAAGAAACAATAAAATGTCAATAAATACCTATCAATCAACATTTAAATCTAAAAACAAAATAAATGAACAAGTAGAACAGAAGCAGACTCATAGATACAGAGAACATTTTGACAGTTGCCAGATGGTCATTTAGTACTCTCACGCTTTTTTTTCTACCAAATTTAACCCAAGAAAAAAAAATTTAAACTCAATATGGTCTAAATAAATTATACTGTTTAAAGGGTTATATATCTGAAGGACATCTATATTTACTAGCTCTCATTAAGTTTAGATAATAAAATTATTCCTCATTGGTAGAATTTTGGATCTCAAAAGTCATTGGAAAAGATTTGTTGGAGGAGTGGGGGTGCAGTTGAGTCAAGGGGTCTTGTCTAGCACATCGGAAAATGCTCACAGTCTCTTACTTTGCTTACTTACAAAATTAGTTCTGGTGAGGCATAACTCCTCTTCTCCAAACCATCTCTCTCTCCCCACCTTTATACTGAAGATCAGGGAAACTTCCACTAAGAAGCTTTTCTTGATTAGTTTCGCCATGCTTGAGCCTGTTTAAATTCCAGTCCACTCCTCCACTGTTATCAGACTGTTGAAAACCTCCCACTTTTGAAGACCCTATCCCATCATATCACATCAAAACGTACCAACATGCCACATTAAGTGTAAAAATAATTTGAAAGAATTATAATAATTTTACATGCAAAATGATTTAGCTATGTATAACTTGGTTATTTTAAGATTGATTATGGGGTCTTGGTACCCATTGTGTATTCTCAGAAATTTTTGTAATGAGGAAATATACCTTACATTTTAAAAAATATAAATTTATTGATTTCAGAGAGGAAGGGAGAGGGAGAAAGAGATAGAAACATCAATGATGAGAGAGAATCATTGATCAGCTTCCTCCTATATACCCCCCACTAGGGATTGAGCTGGAAACCTGGGCATGTGCCCTGACTGGGAATCAACCGTGACCTCCTGGTTCAAAGGTCAATGCTCAACTACTGAGTCACACTGATCAGGCTACCTTACATTTTTTAATATAAGAAGATTTTACGAATATTCAATTTCACAGGTAATAAAGAAGACATTAGCATGACAGTGTGGAAATTTAAGCACTTATTAATTTACTTTTAAAGTTTTATTGTATTTTTACAACATTTTTTTCAGGGTCTGAAACATTTTTATAAATTTGTGGAAAGCTCATGAAACTCATTTTTGTAACTTCCATGTACCACGCAAAGTTCTGTCAGCTGGAATTACAAAGTTGAAAAGACAAAATCCCTGCCCTCAAAGAATTCAAGATGTGAGGAAGTTATTTAAGTAAATCACATCCATGCAGTGTGGAAAGTGCACTAATAAAAATAGCATTAGGAAGACACAGATGACTTCGACTAACTCAGCCCATCCCAGTTCTAATAAGAGGTGACTTTGGTGCATAGCGATGACTGATGGGTAATTTCTAGATTGAAGAATCCCTGGCTCAGGATACTTCATGGGGGATTGTCTCATTGCTTATTTTTACATTCTATTTCTTAACTAACACAATCTTAAGTCATTCTTATAGAAATCTGGAGCATCTACCAGAATTGGTCTGACATAATTTTCAGTATATTAGCCCATGCTCTGTTTTCAGACGCTTCCCCTTTCGCAGTAAAGATAGAATGTGAGCAGCAAGGTGATGCAGTTTACATGATCTTCACAGATAGACTCTGAGGTAAGTTCTCTCATGATCCCATTCTATTGGTGAGGAAATAAAAACTCAGAGAGGGGAAGTTATTTGCCTAAAGTTAGGTGGGTAATAAAAATGGCAAAGCTAGGATTCAATCTCCACCTGCCTAACTCCACAGTCCCTAACCTCACTCCTCTGTACACTGGGACACTGTTCTTTAGGTAACTTTGTATGTACATTTTCTCATTAATTTCCTCCTCTGATGATGAAATATAAAAGGACTTTTACAGTAAAAACAACAAAAACAACAACCTCTCTATACCCAGGAAGAGGTAAAAACTTGTATCAGGAAAAGGTAACTCAGAAAGGAAAAAAAATATTGAGCACAAAATTACTCCCCAAATACCCTCACTGCTTTTCCCTTACCCTCTGTGTTATAAAGTGACAAGCATTTCCATTTCCCCCCTATATTTTTGCCTACCTTAGCAAAAATATTGTGTTTGATACATACTTTTGATAAGGGAAGATTCATCAGAATAAATAAAATATTTCATATACTTCAGTGAATTTTAGGATGGAAGTTAAACAGACAATAGAAGTATTCATATTATAAAAACCATTTTTAATGATCCAATTTTAAGATTTTGTTAGAAACTGAAAGTAGAATCTATACAAACATTGAGTGAGTGAAAGGTACTAATAGCAAAAATTCCTCAGAGCCATAAAGATTAGTCTTTGCTTTAAGTTAGGATAATATTCTGTTAGGAGAGTTCTGATTTTAGTATTGTGTAAGCTCTTTTCTTAATACATATCTACCCTCTGCCTAGGTGATATTCATGAAATAAGGCATAGATAATGCATTTAGTAACACTGAATGGAATCATGCAAAACATAATTTGTGTGCAATTTTGGAGAGTGTAAAATAAAAGTTGTTTTAAATGTCAGGAAAAAAAAATCCATAAAAATAAAGCAGTCTAATCAGAGAAAAAATTCAAAAGCTTGTGTCATAAAGGAAAACAATTTACTTGTGCCAGTACCCTTAATAAGTGCCCCAAAGCGTTCCAATGCTGTTACATTTTCTAATGATATTACAGTATGTGGCACATCTCATCTAATCTGTTAGTAAAATCCTAAAGTCACTTATGTCAGTCTCTAATGCAAGCCAAATGAGTCTTTCCAGTAATAAGAAGCTTCGCAGAATTAGTTTTCGTTTTGTAGAAAATTGCCATTGGGGCTGGCACTTTTATCTAAAAATTTCACTCGTGCATAAGCAAAAAACTCATATATTATTTGGTTACATTCCATCAGTATGAGAAATAACATTGTGAGAATTCTATGCATGCTAATGATATATAGAAATCCACCTGCTTTCAGATAAAATGAGTTTAATTTTCTGTTGCCCACTGCCTGGTTGGCCTTTCATAAATTACTTATGCACAGCTATTATTAAAATAGAGGGAAAGCAAATTAGAAAGTCCTCCTATCTCTCCACTGGATTTAGCCAAGGCAGGGCTGTGACAGCTAGAGTCAGCGTTTTTTTAAAAATTCTGCTCTCTTGAAAAATTTTGCATCTCTATACAATTCTATACCACTGTTGTAAACGTTCTGACCTGCCTTCTTACCAAATTAACCTAAATCCTTTCTATTTTCAACATTAATGGAATCCTCTAGAGTCCTGCTGATATATATTAAAATATATTTATTGGTTAATTTGAATTCCAGCATTTTGTACCTCATTTCCAGCACTCCTGTTATATCTGAACAGCTTTGAGCTTTAGCATTAAAAACTTATAAATTAAGATACATACAGTACATCTTACAATTATCAGATCTAAACAACTTAGCTTTTATTGGAGCATAGAATGGCAAATTTAACTTTCTGATAAAATAGAAAATGAGGGCTGTCTGAAAGAGTTAATTGGATTTCAAAGGGAGTTTTCTAGCTGAGGGTGGGGGTGTCTTTATTGGTCAATGAATACTTGACCTCTTGGTTTTAAGGACAGGTGAAAAGTTTAAATTGCTAGAGGATTTTGAAGTCCAAAATTCCCAACCATTTAAGATTAATTTTCATTAATTATTTATCTTTGTTCAATGATGATCATGTTTCTTAGAAGTATCAGGTGACAATGTCTTTGAAGGCTGAATAAACATTGATGAGGCTCTCCTCTTTCAATGCCATGGTATTAGAGTTATCAAAGCACTATTTTGAAAAGCAACTTCAACTCCAGTTCATATTGAAAAAAGATAAATAAAGAACAGTTCCAAATTATTTCATAGAATTACAATACAAAAGGTCAATTTTTGTTTAGTTAATTTTCACCCCAGGATATTTTTTCCATTGGTTTTTAGAGCGTGTGGAAGAGGGGGGGGAGAGAGAGAGAGAGAGAGAGAGAGAGAGAGAGAGAGAGAGAGAGAGAGAGAGAGAGAGAGAGAGAAACCTGACTGGGAATGGAACCTGAGACCTTTTGGTGCTCAGGCTGATGGTCTACCACTGATCCACACCAGGTCAATTTTAAGACAATTGCATCCTGTGTGTGGAAGGATGGTTACATTACTCAAATAGCATTTTAACCTAATTTTGGAAAATAAAATGTGCTCATTAATTTCTGTTGTTAAATTTTTCATAGTGTTTTGATATTAGTTTTGTACATAGCTAAATGAAGTTTTTAAAGAACATTGATAGTATAAGTCATTAATACAAAAAATTACAAATGAGCATTTGTAGTATGTGTGTGGATTGAGAGTGGAGCAGTCTTAGGAAAGTATAGTGGAATGGGGACCCAAACTTCATTTTTTGTTGTTGTTTTTTCTCATCTCTGCCCTGAACCCAAACCAGCCATTTTTCTTCCTCTTTGGGAGAAATCTTTCAAATCCATGTAACAAAAATACTTAAACTGATCTTCAAACAGAATACCAAACAAACAAAACCTAGCAACACAACTAAATGACATACAAACGATTTTGGAAATCTGCTGCTGTAACATACCAGAGGAAAATATCATTTTCAAGTCTGTCCATAGCAATTTTCAAATAGGGTTGGTCATCTCTCCTCCAGGCAAAGTTCATGACAAAGTGTTTATTCCTTGAGAGAACTGGATGAAAATACTATTTATGTATTTAGTATTATTCATTCTAAAATTCAATGTATAATTCAAGAAAGTCTTACAATGACTTTAAAATACATCCTGAAATTTGCAAGGTGAAATTCACTAGCAATAGAGTTTCATCAAATGTCTCAAAAAAGACAATACCATTTAAGACCAGTCAAATACATAAACCATGAGATGTTAATCCTCTCTTTATAAAATACTTAACTAGCTGAAGCTTCTCAGAGGTCTTGTTTTTACCTTGGCAATGGTGGTTCAGCCAAGAAATCCCAGTAAAGACAAAAAATTAGTATCAATACTCCTTAGACATCTGCATAAAGACTAGCACCTGCATAACAAGAGAAGCATCTATTCCTTTGGACAGTGTAAGGTATTAGAATGGTTGGCCTTGTGTAAACACAGCTTCCTGTCAGTTCTTAGGGTTGAAGACAAGGAAGAAATTTAAATCTAAGTTGAAAATAGAAAATAAATTATTAGGATAATTCAGGCAAAAGACAAATTAAAGTTTTGCACATAAACCTATAACATGCTATTCCTCAAAAATTGTAGTTTGATTTTCCTGTCAGATCGCTTTGAAATAATTTGTCATTTAATTGATCAGTTTTTTTCTCTGTAAATTGCTTGAAAGGGAGCACAAATGAGGTTGTTAAAAACTAGGAATTTTTTAAAATCTAATCTACTTAGAATTGAAACTTAGCTACAGCATTGCCTAACTATGTTATTCTGGCTAGTTTAAATTCACTTTCTTCATTTATAAAAACAGGATAATACGTTACTCATAGCTCGTTGGGAGAATTGAATAAGATCATGTTTGCAAATGATTGACTAATGAATATATGGGTGCTCAATAAACATTAGGCTTCCTTTAGTGCATTTAATCAGCTGTCAGTATGGAAGACTTTAAAAAATGTGCTTCAGATCTTATAAAGTTTTTGTAGTACTATAGGTATGATTTTCACATATAACTTCCCTTTAGACAGTTGTAAGCATGTAAAAATATTTAATTCTACTTTAGATCTGATATATGTTTTTGTACTGTATCGGTATGATCTTCACATATAACTATAACTCCTCAATATGTACAACTATGAATGAAGCAGAAAAGGACTTGTTTCTTAAAACAGGACAGGGGGTTTGAAAATAGATTTACAATACATCTTAAACAAGAAAACACTTGAGATGCTCATTGTAGAATATTTGGGAATTATAGAACAATATAAATGGAAAAATGAAAATCTCCTTTCTTTCTATATTCCAAAGACATTTGAGTATGTTGTCTTTCAGCTTATTTCTATATATATATCCATATTTTAAAATAACTAAGATATTATATTTGCTAAAATTTGATACACATTTTATTTATTAATATAGTGCTTCCTCATGACAAAGAGTTTTATAAGCATAATTCTTAATGACTTCAAAATATTTAATTAAATGAGCTTCAATAATTTACCTTACCATTTAGTTTTTTTGGATGCTTAGTTTGTTTCTAATTTAGGACTAACATATAATTTTTTAAATTAACATAAATTCTTGTCTGCATTTCTTGTCACTTTCTTAGGTTAGATAGTTGTCAACAATATAAACATTTTTGAGGATTTAATGCCAAACTCCAGAAGTGTTGTAGGACTTTATCCTCAGTAAAAGCGAGAATATCCTTTTCAAATCCCCTTTGCATAAGTTGAGCATGTTATTTTCAAAACTTTTGTGAGTTCAATAATTGAAATTTTTAATTTCTACCAAAAATGTGTATCAGTTTCATGTAGAACTCATCAGCACTGAATATTATCAACAAAACAGGGTATATTATTAGTTTTGACTAATTTTTTAAAAACTGAAAGGTATATGGTAGAAGACATTTTGTTCCTCCAGCACACATCTCAGTAAAAGTTGTTCATATAAATAGAGCAATTCATTAAGATTTTGGCAATGCAAGGAGACTTGACTTTGGGTGGTGAACAAACAATACAATATATAGATGGTGTATTATAGAATTGTACACTTGAAACATAAATAATTTTATTAAGCAATGTCACCCCAATGAATTCAATAAAAATATTTTTAAACAGTTTGGCAATACAAACACACATACACACCAATGAAAGGTATATGTGTTTTTGCCAGTTTATGTTTAATTGCTAGTGGGTTTGAATATTTTTTTCTATGTTTATTGGAATTTGAGTTGACTTTTTTTTGGTGAATCACTTTTTATGATTTATCTATTGCTGTGTTTATCTTTTTCTTATTGATTTAATGAACTTGCATTTATTATAGGCCTTTTAATATTATGATGTTTTAAAATTTATATAGTTTTACATTTTATACTAAACATAAATCCTTTCCTTTGTTTACAATGTTATAAATTTCAATACTTTTATAAATATTACTTCCAAATATTTCACTCCCAGAGAGTAGAAAAATCATGGCTTAAAATTAATTCTATTTTTATAGTTTTATTTTTCCATTTTATGCAAACATCTGAAATTTACTTTTATATTTATTAAGAGACAAGGTGTTAGTTTTACTTTTTCCGTAAAGTAGGCCACTTTTTCCAGCCTCTTGTATTGGATAATTCTCATGGATTTATGATACTTTCTGAGTTATGTCTCAGTTATCTATCGGATCTACTTATCTGTAGATATTTTCCCCCTAATTTTTGCTCTTTTAGGGAATAGAAATCTTAGTTATTTTATTATTATTTTGACAATAATGAAGTAATATAATAAATGATAAATACGATGAAAGTGAGAAGTATCACTTCAGTCAGTTCAATGACTTATTCCTTAGGTAACCTTGGATTAGCTACTTACCCCATTTGTGGTAATAAAGTGGCAAGGATCTGCAACATAGGGAGAAAGGTCTCTACTGATCATTATGGTTGGCTCCTCAATAGGCATTCCACTCCAACTCTTCAGTGGCTAATTATGAAGGTCATCATGCTTCACAGAGATTGGTTTAGATAAGGTCTTCTCTAAGCCAATTTGGGCCATTAATAAGACTTGAGAAAAGTCTCGCTCAGGGCACCTTACAGATGGGCAGGAGTAGTTTCTGCCTGCCTGTCTCTCTGTCTCTTTCTCTGACATACACACACATTTCTCCTAAACATAAAGAGAAAATTCGTTTCCCTGTCAACAACCAGCAATCATTTTGAGATTATGAGGCAAACTAGCCTGAGGCCTAAAGCTGACTCAAAGAGAAGGGTAAAGCTGAGAGAATATTGTGAGGTGGAGCCTGGAGCCCTTATTTCCCTTTGTCTGAAACCCACACTACTACTTCTACAGGTTCCTGTTACTTGCAACGGAAAGTATATTGATGGCTGCATATTACCTCTTTCAAGTTTATTGTGATAAGCAAATGAAAGTGTGATTCCATAGTGCTTTAGAACAGTGATTTTCAACCCTTTTCATCTCATGGCACACATAAACTAATTACTAAAATTCTGCAGCACACTAAAAATATATTTTTTTGTCAATCTGAAAAAAATAGGTATAATTTTGATTCCTTTACATCAGACAGCTATTGTTGTGTTGGCTGTTATTTTTTTATTTGACAATCTAAGGGAAAAGACTAACTAGGCAGGTATTGCACCTTTTAAAATTTTTTACGTCACACCGGTTGGAAATCGCTGTTTTACAATATCACCAGAAATGTGGCAAAATGTGGCTGTCATCATTAAGATGTCATTAGGAACAAAACCGTTGTTGCCATTATGCATGAGTTAGTTGCTTATAGATCTCAATTAGCAAAGAAGTATTTGAACATGCAGCTCAAACACTTCTTGCTAATATTAGATGTATTTGTTAGATGTATTACTGTACATATAAATATGATATATAGATAAAACATAGATATATTATGTAATATCGCATATTATTATATACATTACAAAAATTCACAAAATTAAGAAGGACCTAGGAAAAGATAAAATAACTAATTTAAAATAATTATTTTGTTTACTTATTTATGTTACAGAGAACCCTTTTTCTCTGTTAATAACAACATTATTATTAAATTTATTTATTTTAGAAAAATATCTGCAGGATAGCACCCCATTGCTAAACATTTATAATCTCAGAATAGGTCAAAAACCTTGAGAAGTTGTCTTTAAAAAAATGTCATAATTCTCCTTTAAGTTCAAGCACTCTTAAATACTTTTTGAAGAAATTGCCAGCAAACATTTTTTTATATAGTAGGCTTTTCATGCTTACTCCTAATCTAACTTCTGATATTGTAAAGATTCTATTCTTTAAAGTATATTTATTTTACTAAGTATATTAGCCTATGTATATTTAGCCTCAGACACAGGCTGCAATAGGC
This sequence comes from Plecotus auritus, assembly GCF_963455305.1. Classification (NCBI taxonomy): domain Eukaryota; kingdom Metazoa; phylum Chordata; class Mammalia; order Chiroptera; family Vespertilionidae; genus Plecotus; species Plecotus auritus. The sequence continues at coordinate 188,287,345 of NC_137771.1, forward strand.
CATGATATGATGAAAGCTTGTTGTTGGATTAGGGTTTTCCTGTTACCACTCTGCATTGCTAAAACCACACACTTCCCTCAGCCAGACTGACTGAGAATGACCAATTCTCAGTGTCAGTGTCAACTGTATATTAAATACTAATAGGGTTTATGTTATTCCTTTTTAAGATATAGGTTAATATAAACTCATTATTTCTTCTCATATATCAGTGGATTGTCTTCTCACTTCTTAGCTTGTGAGTGCCCTACATTGGAATTAACTGGTTAGATACCACTGTGAGCTACTAAAAAAATAATAATAAATGAACAAAGCCTATATACAATTCTTTTTCCCTCCAAAAAACAACAACAATCAATCAATCATGAAATAGCATGCCAAAATAAATAAATAAATAAATAATAAATAAATAAATAAATACCAAATACTAAGCAACAGTCTTTTCTAGTTGATAAACTGTTATGAATGGAGTGTCTCTTGTTATTCTGGCCACAGTATTGATTACAAAACTTGTAATTACAATCATAAGCACAAAACAAAAGTAGTTGATGCTGACCTGGAAACTGAGGACAAGCAATGTTAAACCAATGAGATTATTTTTGCTAGCTAAGGGGTAAAAGTAGGAATTTATCATTGGTGTTACAAAGCCACATGAAGTATTATCTTAAATACTTTCCGTATCAAAAGTCAATAATATTATCATTTATTTATAGAAAAATTCAGCTGGTTTTCAATAAGGTAAAAACATAGTTGCATCTGGGTATGCTGAACTCTTGGCAAGTGAGTGGTGCTATACTGCCAAACTGCACTGCTTCCTAAGGACGAAACCCTCAACAATCAACATTTTTCTTATACTTTAATTTTTCTAGAATGAGTTTCAATCATTTATATACTCACTAAGCAAACATTTCCAAGAGTCTTATGTAGATTGTCACAGAGGGCTGCTCTGAAGTATTTAAGACCATTTGCCACATCCTTAAATAGCTCCACACTGCTGTCCTTTAAAAAAAAAAAAAAAAAAAAAAAAAATATATATATATATATATATATATATCCTATCTAATAAAAGAGTAATATGCAAATTAACCATCACTCTGCTGCAAACAAGCCACACCCACCAGCCAATCAGGAGCGAGTATGCAAATTAACCCAACCAAGATGGCTGCAGCCACAGAGTGAACAGGAGGCTTGAGTTTCCCTGGCATTGGAGGAAGCCAAGCTTTCCACACACCCCGGCAGGCCCAGGCCTCCACTCCAGGCTACAAAGTTTCAATTATAGAAGATAAATAAATCCCAACAAAAATGGCGGCAGCCATGGAGCTGGAGAGAGCAGGAGGCTTGAGTTGCCTGCGGCAATGGAGGAAGCCAAGCTTTCATAGCCCTGGCCTACCTTGGTCTCTGCTCAAGGCTACAAAATTTCAATTATAGAAGATAAATAAACCCCAGATCCCAGGGCCTCCACCTGGGTCGCCAGGGGGCATGGCCGGCCTGCAAACCACCACAGGCCCCTTGCCCAGGCTGCCCCACTCCCCAAGGGAACCCCCACCCTGATCCGGGACACCCTTCAGGGCAAACCAGCTGGCCCCCACACATGCAAAAGGCCTCTATTCCATCTAATAAAAGAGTAATATGCAAATTGATCATCACTCCAACATACAAGATGGCTGGCCCTATGTGGTCAAAGATGGCTGCCTCCATGTGGACACAAGATGGCCAGCAAAGGAGGGTAGTTGGGAGGGACCAGGCCTGCAAGGGAGGGCAGTTGAGGGTGATCAAGCCTATAGGGGAGGGCAGTTAGGGGTGACCAGGCCAGAGAGGAGGGAAGTTGGGGGGGACCAGGCCTGCAGGGGAGGGCAGTTAGGGACAAACAGGCTGGCAGGGGAGCAGTTAGGCATCAATCAGGCTGGCAGGGGAGTGATTAGGGGGTGATCAGGCTGGCAGGCAGAAGTGGTTAGGGGCAGTCAGGAAGGCAGGCATGTGAGCAGTTGGGAGCCAGCAGTCCTAGATTATGAGAGGGATGTCTGACTGCCTGTTTAGGCCCGATCCCAGTGGGATCGGGCCTAAACAGGCAGTTGGACATCCCTCGAGGGGTACCAGATTGGAGAGGGTGCAGGCTGGGCTGAGGAACACACCCCCCATGCACAAATTTTGTGCACCGGGCCTCTAGTTTGTGTGTGTGTGTGTGTGTGTGTGTGTGTGTGTGTGTGTGTGTGTGTGTATTGATTTCAGAGAGGAAGGGAGCAGCAGAGAGGGAGAGAGAGAGAGAGAGAACCATCAGTGATGAGAGAGAATCATCTATTGGCTGCCTCCTGCACACCCCTCACTGGAGATCAAGCCTGCAACCTGGGCATGTGTCCTGACCAGGAATCAAATCATGATGATGCTCAACCACTGAACCACACCAGCTGGGCACTGCTGCCCTTTTTTTTTTTTAAGAGGTACTTTTAAAAATATATTTTTTATTGATTTTTTTCTCAGAATATGAAATTTGGTAAAACATTCTAAGAAATGCCATGAAAGAATCCTGCACCATACTGAATTTTTATAATTCCTTTAAGACCAAATAATAAAATATTAATTCACAATGAATTGTTTCTTTTTGAATGCTGGAAATTCAGAGTCATTGCCTAAATATTTGGCTGATATAAAGTAAGAAGTAAATGAATGAACTATAAAATAAAATAGAATAAAATGTATTTATTGCTTATTCCACAATAACTTTCAAATTATTTGATCATTATACAAATTAGAGATGGCAATGTTCACTTGATATTCGAAGTGCATTTTATATTATACTAGAGGCCCGGTGCATGAAATTCGTGCACGGGAGTGTGTGTCCCTCAGCCCAGCCTGCACACTCTCCAATATGGGACCCCTTGAGGGATGTTCGACTGTCTGATACCCTACTGGGATTGGGCCTAAACAGGCAGTCAGACATCCCTCTCACAATCCAGGACTGCTGGCTCCCAACTGCTCACCTGCCTGCCTTCCTGATTGCCCCTAACCACTTCTGCCTCCTAGCATGATCACCCCCTAACCACTCCCCTGTCAGCCTGATTGATGCCTAACTGCTCCCCTGCCATCCTGTTTGCCCCTAACTACCCTCCCCTGCAGGCCTGGTCACCCCTAACTGCCCTCCCCTGCAGGCCTGATCACTCCCAACTGCCCTCCCATGTGGGCCTGGTCCCTCCCAACTGCCCTCCCCTGCTGGCCATCTTGTGGTGGCCATCTTGTGTCCACATGGGGGCAGGATCTTTGACCACATGGGGGCAGCCATCTTTTGTGTTGGAGTGATGGTCAATTTGCATATTACTATTTTATTAGATAGAATAGAGGCCTGGTGCATGGGTGGGGGCCAGCTGGTTTGCCCTGAAGGGTGTCCTGGATCAGGGTGGGGGTTCCGTTGGGGCATGGGGCGGCCTGGGCGAGGGGCCTGTGGTGGTTTGGAGGCCGGCCATGCCTTCCAGCGACCCAAGCGGAGGACCTGGTATCTGGGATTTATTTATCTTCTATAATTGAAACTTTGTAGCCTTCAGTCGAGCCAAGCCTCCTGCTTGCTCTGTGGCCACAGCCATTTTCATTGGGATTTATTTATCTTCTATAATTGAAACTTTGTAGCCTTAAGCAGAGGCCAAAGCAGGCCAGAGCTGTGGAAAGCTTGGCTTCCTCCATTGCTGGGAGCAACTCAAGCCTCCTGCTCTCTCCAGCACTGTGGCTGCCGCCATTTTTGTTGGGATTTATTTATCTTCTATGATTGAAACTTTGTAGCCTTGAGTGGAGGGAGGCCTGGGCTGGCCAGGGTATGCAGGAAGCTTGGCTTCCTCCATGGCCAGGGGCAACCCAAGCCTCCTGCTCACTCTGTGGCCACAGCCATCTTGGTTGGATTAATTTGCATACTCGCTCCTGATTGGCTGGTGGGCGTGGCTTGTGGGTGTAGTGGAGGTATGGTCAATTTGCATATTACTCTTTTATTAGATAGGATATATTTTACAATGTCGAAATTATTTAAGACTTGACTTTGAGAAGTTACAGAAATTTATCAATCACACAGAATGAAGTGCAATACTACTACTACTTTCTGCACTCTTTGTACTTTTCAAGTGCCCAAACATTCTCTATAACCACTTTTTTTAGTTCTCAGAACAATGCCAAGAGTTAAATGAGGCATTGTTTACAGATAAGAAAACAGCCTCATTAAGATTGTGACTCAGGGATCAGCCTAGGTCACATAGTTAGCTTGTAATGGACAGAACTGGGATGTGAATGCTGAATCTAGTCAGTGCATTTTGCCCTTCAACATGCTGGCTGAGGGTACAGGTTCATAGATCTCCTGATATGAAAATGAGTGCTTCGTAAAAGCCTGTTGATTGGTTGATAAGGAAGCGAGTCATCTCTAGCTGAGTGAGAAGAGGTTGCCAAGGATCTCAGAATGGGCCTGGAGAGGACCTGGCCCCTGCCTGTGCACTTCATTCTCTGTCACTGATAGGTCCTCATGCTGCTGTCCATGAAATGGCTCGGGAGTTCTTCCTCCCTGGCAGTGGTGTAGCTGCTCTATGTGGACCATAGAAGAGTGACAAAGGGATTCATCTCCTTACTAAATAGGCTGAAAAAATGGTCAAGATTCATGGCTGGTAGAAACAGCAGGTCTTTGGCCCCCTACCCATGTGGAAAAAGAAAACTGAAACAATGTACCAGTTCTTCAAAGTTCAAACTTTCAGGACTTCAAAATTCTGTTGTTTCTTTGAATCTTGGAGAGGACTTCAGGATGAGGTACCACATTTCGATGCATACAATATTTTACAATACCAGTCCTTTGTCCCCAGAAGCTAATTTCCTTTCTTATGAAGCACAGGACATATCCTAGGAACTTAGTAAAGGGCATGCTACAATATTAAGAATTCTATAATTAATGTTGGCCAGGATTTTAATTTAAATCCTTTACTTTTCAGGATCTAATTAAACTAAGACATTATTGTGAGTGGATGAGACGTTTTCCAGACCGACCGTATATTAATGGTTTAATGTGTAAGGATTTTATGTTAAAAGTTTAAAACATATTTGGAATAATGCGTTTTCCTTTGAAGTCTGTAAAAGTGAAAAGTTATCTTGCCTTAACATAAAAGGAAATCACCTTTGATAAAAGTGGCCTTATTAGGGCATATGTTATCTTTATCTCTGTACAATTCTCAGTAGCTCTAATATACACCACAAGATTGTAAATATAATTATAGACACTATACCAAGATAACTGCTGTAGTTTAGCAGCTTTTCATCATAAAATACTAATTCATTTTAGATCACATTTTTATCCGTTAAATTGAACTCTTTGGGGAATAATGTTGATATCTGCAGGTAGCTTAACTGTAAAACTGTCGATATAACACAATTGTGTTTCCAAGTGCTTAGTTTCAGGTTTCAATGGGCTATAAAATGTAGCATAGTAACAAACTTTAGAAATGATCTCTGAAAATATAGTATATATATCCAAGGAAGTCAGCTATAAGAAAATAATCATCCGTTGATATTTACATTATACTGCAGAAAGTACTGTTTATTTTCTGACAATCATTTTTCCCCCTCAGAATTATAAATTCTATGCATTAATAGAATTAACATCTCAGATATCGATAGCACTTTTCCTCTAATAATTCAAGTGCTTTTGTATCTATTATTTCATTTTATCTTAACATCACTATATGTGTTTCATTATATTTTAAGCTCACAAATAAATGTTATTTGAGAATAGCATTATAAAGCTTAAACATAAAAGAGAATTGCATAATATGAAACTATAAAGTGTAAAAATTATAAAAAGACAAGCCTCCAAAAATACTCTGTTCTAGAAAATAATATTCTTCAAATTTAAAAATAATATTAGTTGGGTTATTTAAAACCCCACAAATATTACATAAAATCACCAGGCACAAATAAAACAGCTAGAAATACTATAAAATAAGTATTCAACTCGTGTAAAATAAAAATGCTTTCATGCTTATACAAGCTTATAATCTTCTGCCCCATTTCTCTGATCTTAGGAAGATAGGATCAAGTTCTTTTGTTTTCTTCTCTGTTTTGACAAAATAGAAATCATAGATCTTAGGAGAAGGGGATGAGGAAGCAAAACAAAGGGAAGGCTAAGGGCGAAGTGGACTGGAAAGAAAGATGAATACATTTTCTCAAATCCGACCGTTCTCTGGAGTTGGTTTGTCAACGTCTAGTAGTGGTACAACTGTCATTCATATCTATCTATATTCTTCCTGAAAACAGAGAAATGGCCTATTAATTTTAAGAAGAGTATAACATTTACAAAGCCCTCAGATTAAGGCCCAGGGCACTAAAAGGAATGTATGAGCACTCAGAAATGTTTAAGGTTGAACTTGGACCATTTACTTTTGATTGTCATCCTGAGGCTGAATCCCTTGAAACTTACTATGGTTTCAGCAGCACAGGTGTTTAGTTTCCTTTCAACTTGCCCTCTTCTTAGGAGTTGGGAAAGCAGTTCTCCCAATTCCCAAGTAAGTTATTCAAGACAGCACAAGACAGAGCTCAAATTTTTCTGTTGAGAAGTTATCACTACTCAACCCATAAGGAAATCTAATGCAGGCTGCCAGATGCTTCTCTGCTGCCCTCCCCACCAGGAAACACATAAAAATGGAAGATTTACAAAGCAAACTACAGTGCGTTATATATGTATATATGTGTCATATATATGTGTGTGTGTGTGTCATATATATGTGTATATGATTTTTAAAACTCCACTGCTTTGTCTTATTTGCATGAGCACAAATCGCTTTCAACTTAATGCCAGAGAAAAAGGCAACATTCCCTGTGATGACTTGCTGAAAGGCTCGCTGTATTTGTTTGATAATGGATTTTAGTTCATTGTCATGTACTTCACTCTTCATCAGCAGGAGCACTTCAGGGTAGGCTTTTACCACACTGGAACAAAAGCTATATAAGAAAAAAAAAATCCTGAGCAGATGGAATATTATTTGCATTTGCACAAATAGTGCTTTTTAGCACAATTCCTATTACTCCATTGTGAACTAAAGTAAGCCAGATGTGTCTACAACGAGCTGCAGACGCAAAATCGGCTTTTTGTTTGTCAGACTCAGAGGTCCCAATCTTATGATATCTTTGTACTTGTGTGTCCATTAGTTTTATTTCAGTTACTTATCAGGAGGGAAAAGAAGAAAATGGCACTATGTATTTAAGAGGATCATTGCATAGAGGAGCAAATTAACTATTTTTTATTTTCATGAATGAGGATCAAATAGGTTTTAGTTATCTGAATGTCCATCAAGAGGCTTAGATGATGATGAAAAATTAAAAAGCAGAATGTAAGTGTAATACAATTCAGTTCTCTGTGATTACATTGAATAATCTTTGACATTTTAAAAGTATCTCTCAGGCAAAGTAGATCGACAAATGATTTGGCATGATTAAAATAGAAGTTTAGGTCTGAAAGGGATCTTTGACACTATCTAGTTCAACTTCTTCATTTTACAAATCAGGAAGCTAAGGCTCTGGCACTGAAGTGACTTATAGGGAAGGAGTGGTACAGCTAGGAGTCCAGTCTCCTAACCTTGAATCCAATCCTCTAACCATATATCACCTTTTCTAGTATGTTGTGCTTGGGCTACAAACTCAAACAGGTTTGATGATTCAGGCTCCAAAAAAATTAAACTAACAATTTTTTTCAGCCTTAGGATGTGTTGTCTGTGTTGTATCTTCCTAAGGGCAGAAATTAATAAGCAGCATTTCCCAAAGTTACTAGTACTTGGCACAGACCCTCTTTACCCACAGTTCATAGAAAGGCTTACTGGTTGTGTAGAACGCTCTTTTCGGGATTGCAGCAATGGAGCAATCCCTGGTCAGGATGCATACAGGAGTCAACCAATGTTTTTATTTGTTGTTGTTGTTGTTAATCCTCACCGGAGGAGGCAGGGTGAGGTGGGGGGAGAGAAAGGTCAATGTGAGACACATCACACATGATTGGTTGCCTCCCACATGCACACCGACCCTGGCTGTGGATTGAACCTGCAACCCACGAAAGCCTTGACAGGGAATCAAACCTGGGACCCTTAGGTTGTGTGTGTGTGTGTGTGTGTGTGTGTGTGTGTGTGTGTGTGTGTGTGTGTGAAGCTCATAACCATTGAGCAACACTGGCCCAAGCAGCAACCAATGTCTGATGTTTTCCTTTCTCTCCCTCTCTATTCTTCTCCCGCTAAAATCAATGAAAACATATTTTTAGGTGAGGATTTTAAAAAAATTGTCTTCATATTGTAGGTGCAATTATGCCCTGATTTTTAACTTAACCTTAGGTTATATACATTGCCCTATGCCATCATATAATCTTTAAAACATAATTATACCGAAAGAATAATAATCCACTGTACTGTAATTAATTGAACCATCTCCCTATTGAAGAACATTAAGGTTATTTTTGTTTTTTCACCATAATAAATACTATGGCAACAATCATTTTAAAATACAATATTACATTTTGATTGTTTCCTTAGGATAAATTCTTAGAAGTGGAATTGCTAAAATCAGAAGTTACTCACATCTTGACGTCTCTTAGTAAATAATGCCAAATTGACTTCATACTTTGTATTAATATTTTGAGTGTTCCCTGTGTCCCTAGAAAACTGTGTTCCCCAAAAAGCAGAAACATTTAATAAACTGCCTTTAAATCAGGAATACATAACAGATGTTAGAGTTAAGGAGAAATATGACCATTTGCTTTGTTATTCATTTGAAAAGGGGCAGTAGATATACTTGCCATAATAAACAAGTGCTTAGTGTCTCTTCACACCAACTGAACACAGAGCATTTATCATGGCCCAGCAAAGGTGGGGACGGTGAAAGAGATCTAGTGTGAAATGAGCTCATCATTTTCTTATACAGTCAATGGAGAACAAGACAATACATAGGCAAATGGTACACTTCTGTACTTCCATCAAGAAGAGAGTTCTTTGTCTACCTCCTTTCCTCCCAGGGAAGCAATGCTGCAGCCAGGCCCACTCCTTAACTAAATTCCCTTCCAGGGTCTTGAGCAGACAGCTATCTCTTCTCTCCTCAAAGTGTTAAAAGTATGAATCTCATACTCTTACAAAAATTGACCTTCATACAAATATAAAATGAATACAAGGCAAAAATTATATTCAGCTCATTAATCCATAAACTGTTATTGAAATAATTATGACTATATCAAAGGAAAATTTGAAAAGCAGAGATATGTACAAGTAGTCAAGAATGCTGAAATAAACTTAGTAGTAGATGGAAAACTGGTTAATATTCTTTAGGGTAATAAAATGGTATGCTTGGGATTATCTTTTCTATCAGGCAAAAACTAATTATATCTCTACTAGACAAAATTTCATTGTATTGCTATTACCAAGAATAATTTGCATTACTATTAAGTTTTTTTTACAAGTAAAGTTCCATCTCCACAGAACTGTAAAATAGCTTGGTCAATAGAAAATCTACCAGAGGTACACATCCTAAAAAATCGGGATACATTGGGAGGATCCCACAAAGACATTAGTAATGGTTTTGTCTATTTCCAAGTCTCAGATATTTTTCCTGATAGAACTGTGCTTTCCCTTGTAGTTATACACATTTTTCCTGTGTTTTTTTTTTTAATTGTCCTCCTTGTTTTACTTTCAAGTTTACTCAGACTCTTTTTCTCTCTCATTGTCAGTCAACTTCTTATAAAAGTTATCTAGATTTTCTGCCCTATTCCCCCATCTCACTTATGTAGCAATCGCTGTAATCTTCTTTGAGCACTCAACATTTCACTAGAATTGCTATTGCAAAAATAAGCAGTCTTATTCTGCCCAATTATGCCATAGTTGCAAACCTTGTTCTACCAGATCTCTCTAGAGTATTTGGCACTGTTCACCACTCCACATTTCCTGAAATGCTATTCTCCCTTCTTTCCAAGTCCCTGTTCACTCTGATTATCCTCTTACTTCTCTGACTTCTTACCTATTCATGTGTGAATTTCTCATACATTTCCTGAGTGGCTGTCAGGTGCCAGATACTTTGTCAGAGAACAGAGATACAAAAATGAGTAAGAAGTCTAGAAAGCAGAAATAGATCTATAAACAAATGTGATCTACTATTAGTCTAGTGTTTTCTGTGTGCTAGTCACTGTGCCAGAGCTTTACAAATCCCTCCTTTATACTTAAAACACCTTGTGAGGGAGATATTTTCCTTCATTTTTTTAAATAGGAGAAAATCATGACTCAAAAATGATTTACCAAAGGCTACACAAAATAGTGGATCATGGAGCAGAAATTCAACCCAGGTCTGTACTCTTATCGCCACTGCTATAGAAGATAAGTATTATAAGAATTATAATAAGAATATTATTGTACAAAGTTCCAGGGGCCTGGCCCAAAGGTTGAAGGATTTGGTTCTATGAGAGATTGAAGAATGGAAGATCCAACAAAAACTTGAAGAGATCTCATGGTTGTCATGCCATTACAGGTGAATATTCATTCATAAGGCAGACTAAGCCAGAAGAACACTCCAGAGGGAGGGAACATGAACAAAGGCCTACTCTTTAAATGATAATATTTTCAAATCTAGAAGTGTAATTTTCTGCCATTTTTTATTTCTCACTTTATGAGCTGTCTGTGAACAATTTCATTCACTCCAGAGGATGTAAACACTGGTATAGATATAGTAGTCTCAAGCCTATATATTGATTGTGACCTTCCTATGGGTCACCAGAACCATATTCTTAACTCACTGGGTAGGTCACTTGAATATTCAATAAGCCCTTTTTCATTTTATTTTTTAATACAGTTGACATAAAATATTATATTAGTTTCAGGTCAACAAGCACTTTGAATAAAACATCATTTGTTCTCTTCCAGCCAAGTGCTCCTTCTACGTATCCTTAGGTTAAGCTGATTTCAGAATCATCTTAGATTTTTTACTATTGCTCAACATTTAAACTTTTCTGAAAAAAAATTGAGGACTATTGTTTCCCTTTTTAAAATATCTCTTGAGTCTGTCTTTTTCTTCTATCCTCACTGCTATTACCTTAGTTCAGACTATTATTCCTCACTGAGAATATTGTTTTTGAATGGTACACTGCAGCATAGATGTGGTCAAGTGAAAAGAATATAGGCTTTTAGAATTCAATAAATTGCCCTGGCCAGTGTGGCTCAATTGGTTGAGCATTGTCCCAGGCACCAAGAGGTCTCTGGTTCACAAACCTGAGTTGGGCTCAATTCCAAGTAGGGGTTGTACAGGAGGCAGCCTATTGATGTTTCTCTCTCACTCCTTTACTCTCTCTCTAAAATCAATAAAAACATACTTAGAATATCATTTCTAACTCTTAATAGCTAATTAAACTTTTGGAAGTTATTTGAATTATGATTTTTTCCCCCTCTGTAAAATGGGGAATAATTATATCTACTTTTTGGGGTTATTATAAAGATTTAAAATGGTAATGTGCACAAAGTACCCACCACCATGCCTGGTATATAATAGGTGTTCAATAAATATCAGGTCCTTTTGTGTAGAGTTGTAGAGTAAAATAAATGCAATTAAAAGACAAAGCAAAGAAGGATGATATTGACACTGTCATTGCAGGGCTGACACAACATTCACTGACCTTTTTCCTTTCACCTCTATTTTTCTCATGTGTTGGCTTCTGTTTTACACAGATTCAATGTAATGGCAGGATGACTGCTGTGAACTCTCAGCTTACATTCTTAGAGTCTGTTGTCTAAAAGGATTCATGGGTTAAACCTGAGGAAAAAACTTGGATTGGCTCTGCTTGAGCCATGAGTTTACCCATGAGCCAATGGTGTATTCAGTGAAATGCAGCATTAACACTGACCCAACCTTGTGATGCTGTGAGACACTGTGATTGACAGTCCCACCAAAACCCCACAGAGGGAAGGGGAAGTTCTCACCAGGAAATGAATGCTTTCAGACAAAAACAATATATTTGCCATACCTTCCTTCCCAGTCTCCATGTCTCCAGCATTTCTGTCCTGTATATCTTCCATGATAGAAGATAATTATTTTTTTAAAATGGTAATTATGTAAAAAAAATTAAGTTACATAATTTTTGAGTGTATTATGTAACTCTCAAAACCTTAAAAACCTGTACCTTGCCTAGAGAATATAGCACAAGCTTCTTTATAGGGTTTTAAATATGCATGCCATCTGACCCCACTCAATCTTCCATTATTGTCCACTGTGTACCACCAATACCATCCATTCCCTCAACACACATGGACTTTTCTCTCTTCTTGTCTTTGCTCAAACTCTCCTGCTTGGAGTGATACTTTTCTCCATGTTAGTTTCCAGGTGGCCAATCTGTCTTTCTAGACTGCAATAGAATTCAATCTTTTGGTATATCTAGAACTTCTCTTCCTAGAAGAAATTGGCTTTTCCCCCATTGCAATAATGTGCTTCTAAAAGTTTTACCAATCACAGTAGTGCCCTAGTTCTAGCTACATGACCCAGGCCAGACAAACCATCATGTTTGTGGCCACAATGGTTGATCCAAGAATGAGCAAGTAACCCAAACTAGGACATTTGTTGTCCTTCCTAGACTGAAGGTAGGCAAGAGGTACTCTTTCCTTCTGAGTCATTAATTTGGAATGATGTGTAGCCCAAAGCTGCCAGTGATCATGTTCCCTAATACAAGGAGACAATCCTCATTCAGCAGGAGACAATGAGGCCAGCATGCAGAAAGAATCAGATAAGAGAGGTGGAGAGACTAAGAGAGTCGGGGTGTTTCAGTCCTTGTTCTTATAGTGCCAACCCATAATCTCTTATTTTACCTTAAACTACTTTGAATTGAGTCTCTGTCACTTGAAAGAAATAGTCTTCCAGGTCCACCTTAATTATTTCTTTCTCCAGGCTGCCTTTCTAGCCTGTATCCTTCTAGACTTGTTTTATTATATAATTACTGTCTGCTTTTTAGAAGGTATAGTTAAGTATTTACCTACTCCACTACATTCATTCACTCAGTAACATTGGCCAAGTTTTACTGTGTTTCTGATTATGCTAGATTGTGAGCTTGACTCCTATACCATTCAGCATAGGGCCTGGTACACAGTAAAGTTTAAAAATGTTATTAAATTGAATTGTCAAAGGTCATTGAAAGAAGGATTTTCTATCCATTGTGCCTGATGACATGTATTTATCTCTTTATTTCAAGCTTTGCACTGGTAATAGAATAGCAAATAATCTAAAATAATTCACTGAAAAGGTAATCTTTGAAAAAATATGTAAACAACAGGAGAACATGAGTTACATTCGAGGGAGAAAAAGGTTACATTTTCAAATAATGAACTGAAGCCATTTCTATGTCTTACCTCTAAATAGCAGGTACAAATTGGTTTATTTGCATTTTCTTGGTTAATTACACATTTTGGAATGATCTTTCCATGTGGAAGTCATTGATAACAGGATCTAATTCCAGAGACCAAAGTGCCATTAGTTTCATTGAATTGAAGCATTTTCAGAGGTTGGAGTCAAAGCCTTGGAATTAGAAATCGTGGGTCTTAATTACATCTTGGTCACAGACTGGTTGTTTTCTTGGAAGCACACAACCTCAAAAAATTTAAGTACCTGTGAAATAAAGATGAGATTCTTTGCTTTTTTCAACATCAGACTTTAATGTGGCTTAATTAAACATCACCTATAAACACCTTTAAATTCCTAGGATGGTGTGCATTACTTTCCTGAGCACTTAAACAGAGGGGCTATTCAGCATCATGAACAAATAGGTAAATTAAGGTCTCTTATTCAGTGAAAAGCAAAGTCTAGTTGTTTGTAAAGGGAAGGGAAGAGAGCTGACCTGAATTGGGTGCCTACTCTATACCAGTTGGATGCTGGGCCAAGCTCTTCATCTGTCTTTAATCCTTAGAAAAGTTTTTATTATATAAACAGAATACATTTTACCCATGATGAAACTTAACCTCACATACCTTAAGTAATTCTCTTCAGGGTCACACAAACAACAATTGGAACATGGTCTGTGTGCTAATCTTTGTAGACTTAATTATGATGTAAAAGGGACATGCTTTTGATTCTGGCAAACTAAGGCATTTACTTATATCATTTAGTAAAAACTAGCTACCCATTTTGGGTATCTTTTTAAAAGTTGTGCTATACATTTTATTGTTAATTACTGTTAGCAATAAGGGGAACTTGAAACTTTTGAGTGTTTTTGCTCTATCAGAGTGGCTCATCAGTTTAAAAAGTTAGCCCTTGAGTTTGTTTCTAGATGAGATTCTAGGACATCTGTTGGGAGTCATTCTCAAACTACAGATTAGGCATCAGATTCACTTGTGAAACTTGTTGAAAAAAACAACCCTGGACCCATTTCATGTAGACTCTGAATCTGAAGAGAGAGAGAGAGAGAGAGAGAGAGAGAGAGAGAGAGAGAGAGTGTGTGTGTGTGTGTGTGTGTTTTATAATCTCCTTTCTACAATGGGAAGGTAATGATCCAATAATGACAGGTTTTCCTGGGAGAAGACTAAAGCCAGCCCTGTGCAGGTGCATGAGTGTGGGAAACCCTATGAAACCTAGGTTCTGCCTAAGGTTAATGAGGAGTCCCTAAATTCACTCCCCAGTTGCAGACATTTGTAAATTGGCTTCAGAATTGACCTGCTCTTCATATAACCCATTTGGCAGAGACATCACTTGGTCCTGACAGATTTTCTTCTCTCATCTTGGAGCACGTTCCAATCACAACAGCTAACACAGATGAGAAAACAACATTTTGAGAATATATGAAGTAGCTAAAGTCAGACTCTGTTGGCAACAAGCCAAAAACCTTGCCATGAAGGAGACTGCACCCCTTTCAACCACCAGATAAGACAGGATAATGCCTTGGTGTTTCACTTGGCCAGTTCATAATGTGGCACTCGAAAGGCAGCAAGTCTGTCAAGCTTGTGTCTGCATTATCTGATTTTTCCCCACACTGTCCCTGCCGTCCCCCATTGTGTCAGGAGTGCATTACTTGTTGGAGCAGTGAGGCTCAACCAACATGCAGAGTGGGCCCAGGAGGATTATGGTGAAGAGCAGTGAGGCTCAACTAATGTGGGGAGTGGGGAGAGGCAGGGAGACATATAATAACACAAGCTCAGCTTTGACTCACATGACCAAACCTAGTGAAACGCCATTTCCAATTTTGGTGTAACAGTTCTATTGGCAAAGACAGCAAGAATTGTTTCTTTTGAATTCAGAAAAAAACTGTTAAAGTATGTAAATATCACCCTTTTAATTTATTTTCTTGAAGAAGGTTTAAGTGTGTGTGTGTGTGTGTACACATGTGTATTCATTCATTCATTACTTCCTACAATGGCATGGAAACATGGAAAAAGTCTCTCTGGGAAATAGCCATAGAGTGCTATGGGATAAAATTATTGCACTATTATTTTTCTTGTCCACAAGACACAGAATTTAATCTTTCCCATGGAAATTGGCAGTAGTCAAATAATATTTCATGAGTGTCTGATGAGGATTAGGGCATATGAGGGTCCACATATATTTAGGTTTCTTTTAAATTATAAAATGCTATTTAGAAAAGAAATATACATTCATTTTTTTAAAAAAAGGAAAGTAGGGACTTATTCAAGAAAGAAGTCACTCATCCATGATCTCATCACTCAGAGACCATTGTATATGTTGTTCTTATATTTGTCTAGTCTATGTTTTGTGTGCTCATATTTAAATTTCTATTTGTAAAATAAAAATTAGATATACCGTACTTTATTTCATTACTGTGTTTTCCTGTTAGTACATGACTGTGCAGCCACAACCAAGCTTCATATCTATGAATTGTGAAACTTTGGGAAAATTGCTTAGTTTTAAGTGCCTACATTGATGGTTGTTATATGAAAAAAATTCATACTGGAACAAAGGATTTGTACCTTTTTAAGGATTCTGGTACACATTAGCAGATTAGCTTCCGGAAAGATTCTACCAGTTAACACTCCTTACAGCAGCATGAAAGTGGAGTATCATTTTCCTGCCCCCATGGTGGAGTGGTTAAGAGTGTGGGAGGTCAGGTAACCTTATCTGGCTCCATGACCAGTAGCCATGTTACCTGGGAAAGTTACTTGACCATGCTTAGCTTCACTTTCCTTTCCTGTAAAATGGGAATGGCAATATATATCTACTTCATAGGATTGTTATGAAGCGGAAATGAAATGTGTAAATTAAATGTTTAGCACAGTGTCTAGCACAGAGAAATTAATCTATAAATGCTAACTATTAGTCTATGTTTGCAGCTCCTCCATTTTACAGATAGTCACTCAAAAAAAATTAGGACCAGAAAGTATGGCATCTATGGCTAAACCACTAAGGAAATAGGCTGAAATGACACAGGAAATCCAGTGAGAAATAGGAAATATCTGGTTCTAAGTGATCAATTTTTGTGCTTGGTGGACCAATATGGATATTTTATTTATTTATTTTTTTAAATATATTTTATTAATTTTTTTACAGAGAGGAAGAGAGAGGAGAGGGATAGAGAGCCAGAAACATCGATGAGAGAGAAACATCTATCAGCTGCCTCCTGCACACCTCCTACTGGGGATGTGCCCGCAACCAAGGTACGTGCCCTTGACCAGAATCGAACCTGGGACCCTTCAGTCCGCAGGCCGACGCTCTATCCACTGAGCCAAACCGGTTTCGGCAATATGGATATTTTAAAAAGATATTTCCATGATGCCTTCCTGTGGCTAGTACTCAGCATATATTAATTAATGTCATAAACAGTGGGACAAAAAGTATGCTCATTAAACTCGCCAGTGTGAGGGAGGAAGGGAACTTCATCTTTAAAGAAAGAACCAAAAATATACAATTCTACAAGGAAAAGTGATAGTTGTCTATTTGAAGAAAAACATCATTTGCCCAAGTACCAGGTGGGGAATGAGTGACTATGTTCAAACCAGGCAGCAAAAATTGTATCAGCCAGTTTGTGCAAAAAAACTTACGATGAATGTACTTCTAGAGATTAAATTAACCTAGGAGACTAGAGTAGATGACATGAGAACTCAGTGGTGTTCTGCTCTTTTTAGGTACCATTGGTCAGCTTTCTATATAAGCAACAAGCTAGGACTGAGTTCTCTAGTTAGAGATGGTCTTGCAGAATGTAGGATGCCATCAGAGGAGACCTACAACATCAATGGCTGGAAAGATAAAATGACCTATCATTATTCACTTTGAGAAATTTAAGTCAGACAATTTTGTTATTTTTGTCAAGTATATGCAAGACTGTCTTAGAGAGCAAAGTGTACAATTGTTTATTTCTACTGAGAATGGAAATATAGGAAGTGGATTTCAAACTGCAGCATGAAAGATTTAATTTAGAAGGATTGAAAAAATTTATTATTAGTATGAACTATAAAACATTGCAAATGATTATTTAAAAAAGCTGTCATCTCTTCAGAATTATTTAAAATAAGACTTTTTGTATTGGTTTCAAATTATTTTAGTGGGTCTTATTTTAAAGGCGGGAGAATAGGCTGGGTAGACTCTCAAGTTTCCTTTCTATGATTTGATGATAAAAAAAAGACTTGATCCTATAAAGATTGTTCTGGCTTTTTTTCTATTGCAGCTACCCAAGGAATAGCTGTTGCCTTGACAACAAGGGGCATTCTTAGGTTCCTCATACGCTAATAGGAAAACGGCCAATTTTCTTGTTCATAAAAGAAACCCCCCCCCCCCCTCTCTCTCTCTCTATGGACCACCCTTCCATGAACCTCAGTGACAGAATTAACAGACGATAAGAGGGTAGAATAGTTTGTATTTTCAGAAATCCTCACTGAAACTTAAGAAACTTATTTACAAATGAATTTAAAGTAAGATAATGACATGGGAACAACAACAACTACAAAACCAGCATTCAATGTTTAGGGAAGAAAAAGAATGGAAAGCATAACATTCTTAGTCCACAGGGGCATACTGAACAGGTTCAAAAAGGAAAGACTCAATATACCTTCATGGATGTCTCAACATGGGATGACATCTGCCAGCTTTTCAAACAACAACTTCAAACTATCTAGGGGTGTGCACACAGACATCATCTACTTTGACTAAACTGAGTATACAAATCTAACTTTACACGGGAATTATGTGAATTAACACTACAGAACATAGCAGAAGAACAATTACTTCCATACACAATTCAGTGAAGTAATAGGTAACAATTAGTCCTGCCAGGGTAAAAACCATGGAATAATCCCTGTTTCCTCCTTTGGTACCTGAAATATAGCCAGATGCAGGCTCAGAAACAGATTGACAGCTGATAAAAGTGCTTTGAGTAAACTTACCCGTATATTATGTGGGGCGCTGTAGCTCACTGAATAAAAGCAGGCCGCCTCTCTGCAGTGTCTCTTAAAGCCTTAACTATAAAAAAAAAAAAAGCCAAGTTTCTTAGCCCAGTGGAGTGGTGCTTTTTCCATAGAGCAGCATGGGAGGTTCCAGCTACAACCCCCTACTAGCCTTGCTTTATGCCTCACTTGCATGGATGGTGTGTACATTTTCTTGACAAACACACATTTTCTTGTATCATTACCCCACATTTTTTCCATATAGTAGTTATATGCTGGGTAGGTTTTTGTTTGCTGTTTCCACTACTCACCACTGGCCCCCAAGGATTTTTTTAAATATTATTATTGTTAAAATATATTTTTCTTCTGATTATTAAAATAATTCATGAAGAATATGAGAAAAGTTCAGAAAAGAACAACAACAACAAAAAAAAGGAAATGAAAGAATCTGTATTATTTTGAAGAGCAATATTGAAAGCAAAGAAAGCCATTATCAATATTTCGAACTGGGAGGACAACATAAGACAAAATCTACACTTCTTGCCTGTTTTCTTTCTCTATCTTTCTGTGTTTACCAAGGACCTTGGAAAATAAGAATACTCTGATGACAGACATAAACATTCAGGTATTCGTAGGTGTCATTACGTACTCTGGTGACTTAAAGAGTGGCATTGTCAAGCACATGGGAACATGGATGAGGTTTGAAAAGTTCGGCAAAAACAAACTTACTCTTTGACAAGATAATCTTAAGGCGGTTTTGAAAGCTTTGCTGTTTGTGGCACAATATTGCTGGCAGATTTTGGAGCTAGCTTTTCGGATCCCAAGCTCACACTGGTCCCTGATATTTCCCACAGAAGGAGAAGAACATCCTCTTCGTTGGTCCCACTTCTAAACAGTCACAAAGTCCTACCTTCTGCCTCTTCTCTTTCCCTATTTCAGATCCTCATTACTAATCTCTTCATTATTCACCTTTCCTATTTAAAATTATTCCATGTATTCCTATTGTCTACAAGAAATATTTTTGTGACTTGGTACCTTTCAACCTTCCTGGCCTTATCTTGTGTTACTCTCCTAGGCAATCACTATGCTACAAAGTCACCCCATTCAGCAGTATTGAACTGCTCGTAATCCCCCAATTCCCTCTACCTC
This sequence comes from Plecotus auritus, assembly GCF_963455305.1. Lineage (NCBI taxonomy): Eukaryota > Metazoa > Chordata > Mammalia > Chiroptera > Vespertilionidae > Plecotus > Plecotus auritus. The sequence continues at coordinate 188,306,817 of NC_137771.1, forward strand.
CAAGGCTCAAAATTTTTCACCTTATTGACTTTTTATTGTTATTTCCTCTACCTGGAATGCATTCTCACCTCAACTTTTTAACAAGAGCATTTGTATTTTCATCTTTGAAGTTTCAGGTAAGACTCTATTCTAATGTGGTGACTCCTCTGGCCCTTATACCCTCCCACCGGGAAACAGACAGGCTTTCCCTGATGAGTTCTGATAGCTTTGCCATACTGTGTGCACTAGTCCACTTTAATTAATTTAACGAAAGTTCTGGAAGGCAGCATCCTAGTCTGTCTTGTTCACTGATACATGTCCCTATCACTTACTACAGAGAGCATGTCACACATTAGGTGCTCAATGGCTATAAATGAATGAATGAATTAATAAATGCATGAATGTATATTTACTGTGTGCTCAGTTCTGGGGAGAAAGTGTTAAATAAGCTAGACACACTATGACTTAACGTTACTTAAAGTATAATAGGGAACTCAAAGAAATAAAAAGTGTTGAGGGCCATGATAATGAAAATATGATGCCAGGGGTAGCACGTATAGGTCAGGGAAGGTTGGGCAAATATGGCAAAAGTGCTCACGCAGAGGGAACAGATGTCCTAAGGCTTGAAGTGAGAGAGAACTTGAGAAAAAGAAATTCATTTAGGCTAGAATTCCCAGTTCAAGGTGAAGGATAGTGAGAGATGAGACTAGGGAGGAAGCAGTTCTAATGCCTGAGGACTTTATAAGCCATGGTAGGGACGCTCCCGAGAGCCAGAGAGAGGTTTTTATGGGGGGAGATGATGTATTGAGATTTGAGGTTTATAATAATCATTTTGTTTGTGATGTGTAGATGATATTAGAGAGATCAGTTTTGCAGCAAGTTACCAGTTAGAGGACAGCTTCTGTGGTCAGTTTCCCCACTTGACAGTAAACTCTTCGAGAAAAAAGATAATTACTCTTTAAAGTTTGTAACTCAAGGGCTCAGGTCAAATGCAATGTTTCTTTTATGCATGAAGAATTCTACATATGGCAATTATCATACCTCAAAAAAACAAAGGTAAAAAGTTATTCTCTTTAAGAAGTTGTATTCCTGGTGGCCCTTCTAGTCACTGGATCAGTGTTACTGCCTCCAGCTACGCTGGTTACATAAAGGAGATTTAGTGACACCCCACCCTGACTTTGCTTTGCAACAAATAAGTAAATTGACTGATATTTTCTTATCTTGCCTATGTCATCACTGACCATTTGAGTTGTATCTTTTTTTGGTCTTTTTCATTAAGATGTCATTCTTGGATTAAGACCAGGACTTCTTCATGTTGTGCAATTCTGCCTTTTTGAGTTTGTTCAAGGAGTGGTTAATGAAAGAATTGATGAAGAAAAGCACCAATGACAAAATAGTCATCTGAAAGGTTTTTTCTGAGTTCCTGTATTTGTATTAGAATCTAGTCCTTAAAGTGATATAATTCAGTGAATAAAACCATTTTTTAATTATTATTATTTTAATCCTCACTGAGGATATTTTTCCTTTGATATTTAGAGAGTGGAAGGGAGAGGGAAAGACAGAGAGAATATAAAGCCATTTTATTAAGCCTTTGGTCAGCAGATTTTATTATATTATGTTAAGAACTCATCTTAAATTAGTGATTACAACTCTCATTTTTTCTTTGATAAATTAAAAAGAGTAAAAGAATTTTCAAAGAATATGAAAGAACTTTATGAAATTGCATCAGAGTTAACTAAATCAAAATTTAATATAATAGCTAATACAGTAATAAAAATGTTCTAATTTTTATGTTAGTAGTTGATGTCCCCTTATCTTTGAAAGCATCTACCTAATAAAAGAGTAACATGCTAATTGACCATACCTTCGTGACACCCACCAGCCAATCAGGAGTGAGTATGCAAATTAACCCAACAAAGATGGCGGGTTAATTTGCATAAGTGATGCAGGCGTTCCCCGCCACCCCCAGCAGCTCCAGGCCTCTGAGCAGTGTGGGAAGGCAGAAAGGCAGCTCTGGCCAGAGAAAAGGCAGTGCCGGCAGCCAGGGAAAGGAAGGCCCATTCTGGCACAAATCTTCGTGTATCGGGCTTCTAGTTTTTAATAACATATAAAAAGGAGGCAAAAATTGATGACTTCTGATTCAGATTATATGTCAAACTTAGTTGTGTTTATAATAAATAAGTAATATAAATTAACTGTTTGTAGGTTGCCGGGTGATATAGATTATTTGTGCTGATACCTAGAGTCCATACTTTTCTAAAGCTCTTAGTCTTTGATGGTTCATGAAGAAATGTTAATTTTTATGGCTATCTTAATCAATGATTCAGTAATAAACTTTGTTTATGTTATCTTCTTAAATAGTTGATTTACAGGTTGATCTACTTATTACAAACCTAAATTTAAACTTCTATTGTTAATTAGTATTGTTATGGTTACTTCCCAGTAATAGCAACTAGCAGCATTTAGGAGAATAAGAGGTACAATGATTTTTGCATCTGGATGTTTTTAATGGACTGACACCGAGTTCTATTTGATACCAAAGATTTTGTCATTTTAGAGTGAGAATGAGCTGAGGGGAAAAAAATAACTGTTGATAGATTGTTTGGGTAGTATTTGCTCCACAATTTTTTTCTGATGAGTTTTCTCCTTAAGTTTGTCTTTAATGCTGCATCCAGAGGTTTGGCTCAGATGTCAGGAATAATGAGCTTTATTATAATAGTGAACCTTGATGAGAGTTCTGGCTAAAACAAGAAAAAAAAGATTTTAAAAATGAAAAAAATTGTCATTTTTGGTATTTTACATATACAGACATGTAGCACCACCTACTGGATTAGAGTAAATGAATACAATCTGTAAACTATGTATTTCCATTTGCAAAAGTATGAAACTATGAGTATCAAAGCTTCTTATAGTATTGGTTTAGGCAATTTTTTTTGGATTTTTCTACTAATAGATAAAAATACTTTGATAAAAAGGGCCTTCTTTTTCCCTTTATCTTTACATCTGGAAAATAGTCACAGAAAATTGTTATATTTAAACTAAAGGTACCTATCCACCTCAACTGATTTCACACACACACACACACACACACACACACACACACACACTCCATTGTACCAAACTCAGTATGTTTTACAAGGCTGTGGTTGCCATGGGCAAATAAATTTTGTGAATGTTTATTTCCCAGAAAAGTATATCAGAGAGTCTATAATTAGGGAGGTTTTTTTCTCTACTGTTTCTCTGCAGTAGAAAATGTTTTATTTAAATATAGTTATGTCCCTCTATTATTAGGAGAAATAAATCCTTTGAAATTATCCATTCATTAATCCAGCAAGAATTACAGTCAAGGGATTGCTATGTTTCAGCAACAATGATAAAAGCACTGAAGAAAAGAAACAGTGATTTCAGAAATATTACACAATATTTGGTTGTAAGGTAAATCTTCCTTTGTAAAGACTTACAGCCATTTTTTTCACTAACAGGGCCCAACAGAGCAGCAAAATATCTGAGACAGCCTTGTGAAATGAATAAGGTTGCAAAATGTTGTATGTACTGGTCAATATATTTACCACTAAAAACATGTTTTGTATAGGTAGGGACATTTTGGAACAGGATAGTTATGAGATCCCTTTGACAGCCTTCCAATGAGACTCATATCATTATCCAAGTCATTATCTATTTCATAATAAATGCATTTTCTCGGGAGGGAGTGAGTACCTAAGCAGAAGTGTAAAAGCATTGCATGTTGCTGAAGTGCTTGGTATAGATAGGGGAAGTCTTGGAAGTTTCTTCTAGTTCTGAGGTTATATAAATGCTCTGAATCTAGTTATATACAACTGTATTAAGAATGAATTATAGCCCTGACCAATTTGGCTCAGTGGATAGAGTGTTGACCTGTGGACTCAAGGGTCCCAGGTTTGATTCTGGTCAAGGGCATGTACCTTGGTTGCGGGCACATCCCCTGTAGGAGGTGTGCAGGAGGCAGCTGATCAATGTTTCTCTCTCATCAATGTTTCTAACTCTCTCTCCCTCTCCCTTCCTCTCTGTAAAAAATCAATAAAATATATTTTTTAAAAAAGAATGAATTATATGTCATAAAATCTGAGAATGGAGACATTTATCATATTTCTGGATAGGAAGACAATACAATAAAAATTCCAGTTTTTCTTAAATTATTGTGTATATTCAAGGAAATTTCAATGAAAATCCTTAGAGTTCTGGGTTTTTGTTTTTTTTTTTTTGAACCTGACAACTTGGATTCCAAGGAAGTGTTTGAGAACAGACAAGAGTAGTTGTGATGGTGATGATAGATGGTGTGTTTTGCCCTTCCATACTAAGAAGAGTGTGGCACTTTTGTAGAGATATATAAATAAATTATTGCAATAACAGATATACAGAAATGTATGTTTGTATATATGAGAATTTAGTATACATTTCCAATCAAGATAGCAAGATATACTATTTAATAAATGGTGCTGGGAAATTACTGTTTGTTTTGAAAAATACCTATGAATCTACTTTCATACATAGATGTAAACTTTATGTGCATTAAAATATTAATGTAGAATATATAATTATAAAAGTACCAGAAAAAATATTGAAGATCATTTTTATAGGCTTCTGAAAAAGGTTGTCTTTAGTGTGGTGCAAGACAAAAGTTATCAAGGAAAAGACTGACAGAGTTAACTACATAAACATTTAAAACTCTTCATTTAAATATTTATTCTCTCAGCAGATGTTTTAAAAAATATATTTTTATTGATTTCATATTCTTTATTGAAGAGAGAGAGGAGAGAGAGAGAGATATCAATGATGAGAGAGAATCATTGATCTGGCTGCCTCCTGCACACCCCTACTGGGATCGAGCCTGCAACCTGGGTATGTGTCCTTCACCAGAATTGAACCCAGGACCCTTCAATCCACAGGCCAACACTCTGTCCCCTGAGCCAAACCAACTAGGGCTCTCAGCAGATTTTTATTGAACACTATCATATACAGGTATTGTTCTAGTGTCTGAATACGGTGAACAAAATTCATATGGTTGCTACTGTCACACCTATTATACGCTAGTGGCAAAGATAGAAAACAAGTGAACAATCAAATAAGAATGTAAGTACTACTTGTGGTGAGTTCTTTGAATATTATTACTAAATGTGAAAAATTTGCTATAAGAAAGAATAACAGGAAAATGCTATGTTAGATTGAATAGGCAAGAAAGGCCTCTCTAAGGATGACATATATTAACTAAAAAGTATGGAGCTCTGAAGAATACTCTGAAACTGGCTATATGGAAGGAAAATGTTCTAAGCAGAAGGATCAGTATATATGAAGACCCCAAGGCTGAAAGACTCCTTGGCTTTCTTAGGCTCTGATAAAACAAGTTTTACAAGCCAGAGTGGCTGAAGCAGTGAATGAGGGGAAAGATGGCAAGAGATAAGGTTGGAAAAATAGGCAGGGGTAAGATCAGATCACATAGGACTTTGTAGACCAGGTTAAGGAGTTTGGATTTAATTCTAACTAAATTGGGAATCCACTGAAGAGTTTTAACCTGAAATAAATCTGATTTTAAAAAAAGTTTTTAAAAAAAGATAGCCCTTAAAATTGTACAACTACTTTGGAAAAGGTTTGACATGTTTTTATAAAACTAAATACGCACCCATCCTATGGTCAGCAGTTATACTCCTTGGAATTTATCCAAAAGAAATGTAATTTTATGTCCTTTGAAAAGACTTGCACTGAGCGTACATGTTAATAATTCTGAAATAACTTTAAATGTATATTGTGGTTGAACATGTAAGTGAATGAATGATGGATGTTGGGAGCAAGGTTTCTCAATGTCAGAGGGAAGTTTCAAATAAGAAAGGAAAACTAGAACAAAATCTGTGGTACTGGATTGGAGTCAGAGATATCAGTATGTATTAATGTTTAGCTCACAAAGATAGGTAGATACAAAGACAATCATAGATATGTGTGAATTTTGGGGTTGATATGCATACATATATTATGTAGTTCTGTTTGCTGAGAGGGCCCAGAAGCAATAATAGCCCAGTAACAACCAGCATACCCAGGGCCCAGCTCTTCGTTTCTAAATACCATTTCTGATAAAAGGAACCAGAACTCCTTGAAGAAATGGCTAATTCTCAGGCTGGATAGGAGGAAATACAAGATGAGCCTGAAGCATTTTGTAGTGCCAGAAGTAAGGAGGTGCTCAAAAACAGAAGGAGGAAGGCAGTTCAGAAAGATGTAGGGTCCAATGGACAAAGCTGGAACAAATGGAGCAACAAAAGGGACAGGGTAGTTTAGATTATAATCCAAAGAATAAAAATATATATGAGTTCATAGTGATAAAATAAATAATAGGATAAATAATTGGAAAAAGAGATATTTTTTACTTACTGAAAATTTTCAAATAATATATAAAGACACTCTCCCCTTAGGAGGTAGAATGTAATCTCCCTCCTTGAGGTCAGGTTGAACTTAGTGAATTATTTAGAGCGTTAGAGGGAAAATAGCAACTTTACAATGGAGAGACCTGGCAAATGCTCCCTTAACAAAATGATCAAGGTTAAAATCACTAATAATGTCATGATAACATCACGTGCTCCCACTATAATGTGATGAGAAGTGTGCTTTACCTCTTCTACAGTTTTCTCCCCCAAACCCTTAACTCCAGCCTAATCATGAGAAAATTATCAGATAAACAAAATCAAGTGACAGTCTACACATACCTGAGCAGTGCTCAATACTGTCCAGGTAATTTAAAAAAAGAAAAGAAAAGCCCTAGCTGGTTTGACTCAGTGAACAGAGTGTCAGCCTGCAGACTGAAGTCCCGGGTTCAATTCCGGTCAAGGACACATGCCCAGGTTGCAGGCTCACTTCCAGTACGGGGCATGCAGAAGGCAGCTGAACAATGATCCTCTCTCATCACTGATGTTTCTATCTCTCACTCTCCCTCTCCCTTCCTCTCTGAAATCAATAAACATATATTTTTTAAAAAAGAAAGGACTTTGTCACAGACCAGGGAAAAATGAGATATGACAACAAAATACAGTGCAGTATAGATTGGGTGGATAGGTAGAAGTAGCAAAGGAGATTGAGAAGGTTAATGGGAAGCTGACAGAGACAGTCATAAAAGCCAAAAGGAGAAAGTGTTTTAATAGGAAAGAAATAGCTGAACTGAATATAACTGATAGATTGGGTGAGTTGATAATTAATGTATCCATTGAAATATGAGCACACTGATAACAACAAGAGCAGTTTCCCAGGTGTGTATGGCAAAATGTATTCAAAACTAAGTTAAAGAAGCAAAAAAACAAATAAATAAACAAACAAAAAACCCCAAAAAACAGATTGGGAGAAAAATACTATTCAGACCCAAAAGGAATACTATCTATAAAATATAAAGCAATGTAATCATTCCGTAAGAAGAGACAACCTAATGGGAGAAAATGGACAAAGGATAAGATAAAGGAATTCTTAGAATAAATGTAATGCAAAATCTCACTCATAATTACAAAACTGTTAATAAACAATGAGATACCATATTTTTCTCTTTGGTTGTAAAATATATAATATTTCACAGTCTCCAGAATATGCAAAGAGACTGGCATACTCTGTTGGTATGTGAAGACGTTTTGGAAGATTTAGTGGTATGTATCAATGTAAAATTGCTTAGACCTATTTTCCATTAATTTTACTTCTAAGAATATGTTCAGCAGAAACCCATACAGAGGTGTTCAAGATTTTATCTTATTTACCAAATTTAAGACACCACCGATTGAAAGATGAATCCCATTTTCAGAGTTATTAAAATGTGAAAATACATATACCCTAGAAATGATGAAAGACAGTTTTATAAAGATGTTCTTTGCAGCATTGTTTAAAAAGTTAAATTTAATAATATTGAATTTTAAACTGCCATTCAAAGACCAAAGATCTAAACATGGCCACTGGTATTAAGTGAAAAAATGAATTTGCAAAGGAATAGGATATGATTCTATTTCTATAGGAAAAATTAATATATGTATATAGTTATAACTTTATTAAAAAAATTCTGGTAGGATAAACACAAAACAGGGCAACCTCTTGGGAATGAGATTGGCATGGAGGTGAAGGCTACTTTTTCCTTTTTCTTTACACATATATGTATTTTTCAATTAAAAAAAATCACACTACTGTTGCAGAACAAAATATCTCTTTATGTTTTTAGCCTGAACAACCTGATTTGTATAAAGTTATCTACTTGAGAGTGAGATAGTAGAAAGCTAACATCTGAGCATCTCGGGATTAAATTGAATATTTCATGGTCAATGACAAGGTTAAAAAACCTTGGGTTTTGTTTCCAAATCTAGATATTAATGGATTCAAATAGAATTATGATCTAGAAGTTGTAGGATTATAAGTGGGAACTGGATGTTATAGAATGCTGTGGTGATAAAGGGGAGAAGCAGGAATATTGCTTTTTAGTAAGAAATGTAGAATTTGGAGAATGTATGGAAATTTTGTCTCCTAGTAAAATTCAACATTGTATAATTGTCATCCTGAAACTCAGGAAATAGAATCCTGGAGATAAGGGGTGTGGGGCTCTTTGCAGGGATTTGGTTACCAAACTTCTTATGTCCTTGGGGCCAGGGGAGTACCCGGCAAAGACAGCTGCTGTCATATTTGGCAGCCACAGCTGACACTGAGAGGGGTGGATCAACAGATTGGCACAGGCCAAGCAGCTGCCTCTGTATTCACATTAGGAACTGAGATGAGAAATTACAACGAGCATATTTAAGACAATAATAATTTTAAATAACAGCATTGCCATAAAAAATCTCAAATATAAATAACTATATGTCATCTTAATATATACTGGATACTAACATTTTCATTAGTAGGAATGACTAAACTATTATAAATGATGATCTTTTATAAGGCTATTAAAGCTCTAAAATTCCATTCTTCCATACAGGCCAAATTCTCTCTACAAGCTGAGTCTTTCTCCCCACCACCTTGGGAATTTAAGTATTGTAGAAGTGGAGAATAAAATGCCTTGCTAATTTTAGTCTTTGAAGACATTTCTAAGTCCGTAAGATTAAATATCTGGAAAACCATGTAAGTACAGAGATAAAGCTACTACAAGAGGATTTCAAAAAAGCTACTACAAGAGGATTTCTCAGGACAATTGAGGAAATATAAATATAAAATGGTTGTTAGATGATATTTAAGAATTTTGATGTTGATAGTTAATTTTGTTAGATGTGATAATCCTATCTAATAAAAGATTAATATGCAAATTGACCATCACTCCAACTCACAAGATGGCTGCCCCCATGTGGTCAAAGATGGCTGCCCCCATGTGGACACAAGATGGCCGCCACAAGATGGCCAGCAGGGGAGGGCAGTTACGGGCAAACAGGCTGGCAGGGGAGCAGTTAGGCATCAATCAGGCTGTCAGGGGCATAGTTAGGGGGTGATCAGGCTGGCAGGCAGAAGTGGTTAGGGGTAATCAGGAAGGCAGGCAGGCGAGCAGTTGGGAGCCAGCAGTCCTGGATTGTGAGAGGGATGTCCGACTGCCCGTTTAGGCCTGACCCCAGTAGGACATCCCTCGAGGGGTCCCAGATTGGAGAGGGTGCAGGCTGGGCTGAGGGACACCCCCCCCATGCACGAATTTCATGCACTGGGCCTCTAGTGATATTATATTTATGTTAGAAAACATTAAACATTAGTGATGCATGCTCAAGTTTTTAGAGTGAAATGTCATGTTATTTGTGATTTACTTTAAACACGTCAGCAAAAGATATAGATGAAGCTAATATGGCAAAATATGAATGTTAAATCCAGATGAGTATATGGGAGTTCATTATACCCTGCTTTGTATTCTTACATAAACTTTTTATAAAATGTTTAACAAAGTACAGGTAAAGTAAAATTCAAAAGGGCAAAAACAACAACAACAACAACCCTACAGATAGTCTATTGAATAAGAAAATTAATTGATGCTCACGATGCGGTAGTAGAGAGTATTCCAGTCATGAACACCCTTCATTGCAGAGGGCTTCGTTTGGATAAGGAGTCCTGTATCCTAATTTAGGCCCTGCCTACTTTAATGGCTCCCCCTCAGGGAGCCTTAGTTTATTTATTTGGAAAATGAAAGAATTCGATTAGTTGATTGTTTTGTTTTTTCTAGTTCGGAGATGTTACACAAGGGGGGGCTATAAACTCAATGCCTACCAGTGCCAAACAGGTCATTCAAATTGTGCTTGCAATTTAAAGGGGCCGCCTCTTCAGCTCATAATGTGGGCTCAGAGTTTCCTAGCCTTTTTCGAGAGTAGGAAGAAATACAGATTTTTTTTTTATGTGAAATGAAAGATTTGTAAATGTTGGCAAATGAAAATGTAAAGAGAAACAAAGGTGTAGAGTGGCGCGGGAGGGACCCCCAAACTCTGGGCATACACTTTGGTGCTCAGTTAGGACGCTACCATGGGGCAGGTGCGAAGGTGAGAAGACCATTACATTAAACCAGACGAAGATCACAACATCCCGCAGTGATTTTAGGGGTAGAATTCTGCTTCAAAATACAAGGCCACATCGGCCTACGAGATTCCATCTACGCATGAAATTCAACACCACCACATGCAAAGAGAGCCCGGGTTTCTATTTTCATTCATTCTCCTCTTCTGCGGGGCGCTCAGGCAGTCGCGTAGCTCACCGCCACTCTCGTACCCAGTGTTCCTCCGGCGACTGCGGGCGCCACCGATTGACAGCCTCCGGGAGCGCCGGGGGAACCGTCCGGGCCGCGCTTTGAGGGGAAGCTAAGCCGGCGTCCGGCAACCCCAGCGAACCCTTGAAGGAGTAAGATGCCTCACTTCCCTGGGCGTTTAAGAAAAAAAGGGTTGCTCAACCGGAAGTTTCGCCTCTGGGTCTGAGCGCTTCCTGTTTGGTAACTAAGGGCGCGGGACGGTTGCTAGGGCTCCGGAGGCGATTACACCGAAGCCGTGAGGGAACCTCGGGTGCTGGTCCTGGGCCTTTTCTCCGTAGGGTTCCCTTTGCCATCATGAGTAGCGAATTTCTGGCAGAGCTGCACTGGGACGATGGGTTCGCCATCCCGGTGGCGAACCGGGAGAACAAGCTACTGGAAGATCAGGTGAGAATCAGGAGAAGAAGGCTGGGGAAGGAGGCGGTATCTTTTTTTTTTTTTTTTGGTGGTGGTGTGGGGGGTGGCGTTGATGAGTTTTCTGGTAGGCAGGAATATCCCAATCCTTTTGTTTCTCTCCTTTCCTTCCTTAATCCCATCTCTTTTTGGTCTAACGCTCCTCCACATCATCTCTCCTTTTCTCCCACACCTTCCGCCCTTTTTGGTGCTTGCTAAGCATTAAAAAATATATTGAAACGATAATTGATGTGCAGAACTACAAAGTCCGATTCTTTACTCCTTCCTCCCCTCCCGGCAAGCACTCATTTCCACACTCTTTGGCAGGAGAGGAAAGGCTGGCTCCCGTGCCCACTTTCTCCTTCCTCGGAATTAAGCGCGTTTTGCAAAGGGACTTCTATGGTTTGCATAGCAACCGTTCGTGCGGACGTGTATAAACCAAACGCGCTCTGGTTGACATTTCTCCGTGAGTTCTGCCGATGATGGTTAAAGTTAAGAGTGACTCCAAGAAATGTGAAGAGGGACGTTCTAGTAAGAATGCAAAATGTGCAGCTTTTCAAATTGAGACTTTAGTTGTCACAGAACGATGTAAGATATTTTAAGTTGTAAGGAGTATTTTACATCAATTTGCAACCAATGCATAGTAGTTGTTCAAAATAAAATTGCACCTCGCTCAGGAAACGAAAAAACCTTCAGCAGCCAGTGTAAAGTCCTATCAGAGGGCAATGTGTTGTGTGGAAGAGGATCCAAGAACTGATGATGTTTACACTACTTAGAGAATGGAAGAGGTTTTCCCTCCTCTGAAAAATGAAATTGAAAATCCTTCACTGTTTTTGTTGTTGTTGTTGTTCAAAATATTCTGACGTATTTACTCACGCCTAAATTTAGATGGCTGCAGTTTTTGTTTTCAATGAAGGGCAACATTAGGGAATGTAAGAGATCTAGCACTAGGTACCCAGGCACAGTATGAAGAAGTATCCAGACCTAGGTGTAGATCGTACTTACCAGCACTGAGCCAGTTTCTTCTCCTGTAAACTGAAGACAAGTAAAATAATTATCACGTAGGGTTGTTACACAGCTCTAAAGACATTAATGGAGGTTAAAGTTCCATTCAAATGTTAGTTTTTGGTATTAGTGACATAATATTTGTCTCACAGGATATTATATACATTCTAGAGGCCCGGTGCACGAATTTGTGCACCGGTGGGGTCCCTTGGCCTGGCCTGCAGGGACTGGGCTCAAACTGGCTCTCCAGACATCCTCTGGAGGGGTCCCGGGTTGTGAGAGGGCACAGGCCAGGCCAAGGGATACCACCGATGCACAATAGGGCCAGGGAGGGACCCCAGGAGAACTCCAGGGCGTGTCCGGCCCATCTCCCCCAGTCCTGATCAGCTGGACCCCAGCAGCAAGCTAACCTACCAGTTGGAGTGTCTGCCCCCTGGTGGTCAGTGTGCATCATAGCAACTGGTCAAACGGTTGAACAAACAGTCAGACACTTAGCATATTAGGCTTTTATTTTATAGGATGTTTTTTTATTATTAATTAATTAATTATTTTTAAAATTATCACCCAAGGACATGCTTATTGATTTTAGAAATAGGGGAAAGAAAGAAGGGAGGTAGGGAGAGGGAGAGAGAGAGAGACAGAGAGAGAGAGAAATATCACTGTGAGAGAGAAACACCATGCTCCCCCGGACTGGCAATCAAACCTGCAACCTAGGTAATTGAAACCACAACCTTTTGGTGCATGAGACGACACTCCAACAGACTGAGCTGCACTAGCCATGGCTGTATTGTGCTTTTAATTCCTTGCATCCTCAGTTGCCAGTTTGATTCCTTGCATTGCCTGCTTTACGTTTATATAAGATCTTCAAGATAATTTCTCTTTTCTCCCACTCCTTCTTTTGGAGTATGTTTTTCAATATGGACAATTTTTCTGCTGGCCTATTTCCCAATTGTTAGCTTGTTAGTTCCCGTTTTCTCCCTTACTACTTTGTGACTCTATCTTCTTTTTTCTTGGATTTCTTTTTTTTTTTTTAATGAAATACTTTCATGTGTCTCCCTAAGAAGGGTGTATGGGAGGTAAACATTCTAAGTCGAAAATGTTTTTATTTGCTTTCATATTTGATGGTGATTTGGCTGAGTAGAAAATTCTAGATTAAAAAAATTTGTCACTACTTAATGTACTTTGAAAAATAGTTAAAATGATAAAATTTTTGTTATGTACAGTTTACCACAATTTAAAAGTTAGTGATAGAAATTTTATAGGTCACAGTCTCTTATTATAAGCCAATAGAATTTGTGTTAATTTAAAAAATGATTTTCTACTGTCAGAGAATGAATGTTTGTGCCCCCCTCCCCTCAACCATTCATATGTTGAAGCCCTAAGCCTCAATGGGATAGTATTTGCAGCAGGTGGGGCTTTTCGGGAGGTAATTAGGTTTAGATGAGGTCATGAGGGTTGGGCCCATGAGGGGATTAGTGTCCTTATAAAAAGAGAGAGACCAGAGCTCACTCTCTCTCCTGAGTGTGAGGACACAGGAGAATGTGGCCAGCTACAAGTTAGGAAAAGAGATTTCACCTTGATCTTGGACTTCCCAGCTTCCAGAACTGTGAGAAAAAAATTTCTTTAGTTGAAGCCACGAGTCTATGGTATTTTATTTTGGCAGTCTGAGCTAAGAAATTCAATTTAAATACTTGGGCAAGTTTCTCAGAAATATATTGCTGGATGGCTCTTATATCAAATAAAAGTTGAAAGGGAAAAGTCACCAGTTAGAAAACTGTAAAAGGAGACTGCTTGGTACCTACATTCATGGGAAGCAGCAAAACTCTTACTTAGAGAAAATGTATAGCCTAAATGCCTTCATTCTGAATCAGTGTCTTAGGCAGCCTGAGTTGCTATAACAAAATACCATAGCCTGAATGCTTAAAAAAACCACAGACATTTATTTTTCAGTTCTGAATGTTAGAAGTCGAGATCAGGGTGTCTGCATGGTTGGGTTCTGGTGAGAGCACTCTTCCTGGCTTGTAGATAGCTGTCTTCTTCCAGTGTTCTCACACAGCAGAGAGAGCCCCTCTGGTTTCTCTATTATAAGGACACTAATCTCATCATGAGTGTCCCACCCTCATGTCCTCATTTAAACCTACTTACCTCCCAAAGGCCCCCCTCCAGATACCATCACATTGAGGATTAGGGCTTCAACAGATGAATTTGGGGGTGACACAAACATTCAGCCCATAACAATCAGTAAGACAAAAAATTAGAAACTAAGAACTTTTAATAAATTAAACATAAAATGAGAAAGTAAACAAAAGAGGGAATTAAAAATTGAAATCTATATATATAAAAGCCTAAGCGACCATCCAACCAGTAGATATGATGTGCATTGACAACCAGGGGGCAGAAACTCTGACTGGTAGCTATGGCACGCACTTACCACCAGGGGGCAGACGCTCAACGCAGGAGCTGCCGAGCGACAGCAACTTTGCAGAGTGCCCTCTTGCACTCCGGGATTTGTTGGGGGATATTGGACTGCTGGTTTTGGCCCGATCCACGCAGGCCAGGCTGAGGGACCCCGCTCACTCCACAGATGCCCTTCGAGCCTCGGCGCTGCCCCAGGTGCGGCCAGCCAAGGGGGGACTGCAGGAGGTTGGCTCCAGGGCGTGTCTGGCCTGTCTTGCCCAGTCCTGCCCTGCCAGCCACCTTCTAATTAATTTCCTTTCAATGTGCACTAATTCATGCACTGGGCCTCTAGTTAATGAAATAAAAAGCCAAAAATACATACTTACTATTACTTAGGACATAACAAATGAGTAAATTCGTATTTTTTTCTTTCTTCCTTAGTTCAAAATTCAAGTATTTTCTTCTGCACGTTGGTGAATTGTGTTGTGCCCCTCCTGGGTTGTAGCCTCCACTTTGGGAACCACAGCTCAAGAATATAAGGAAGCATATTTTTGTTTTGTTGAGCTTTTATATTGCTTTCAGGGATGACATATTCTAATGGTCCTGAGAATCTATCTTGCAATTTCCTAAAGTTTTTATTTGTTTTGGACTTAAATTGTTTTGGTTCTGCTCAATTTCTAATTCAAAGACACAAAATATAGGCTCTATTATACCTGGTATCCAGCTACTTTTCAAATTTATGGCTAATGATCTATTTTTTGTTGTTGTTAGGCATTGTTTCTATGCTCTTGTTTGATTTGGAGACCTTGTCATTTAATTATGGAATAGGATCTCATTTTTTTCCATTTAAAATGCATCTTAGCTGTGGACCCTGCTAATGTTGCAAATTTGAGAGAGATTTCTATTTTGTTTTAATGTGGTGCTTATTTCCCCACAATAATCTCTAAATCAAAGCTCTATTTTATAATTGAAATAGTAGATTTTTGAATTTCAAATTGATATTTTAAAAAAGAAAAGTAAATAAAGGTTTACTTTTCTTTTGATATTACACCCTTAAATATGGTAAGAACTTAGTAGACTATGACTAATCATTGTGTTTATTATTTACAGTTGTCAAAGCTGCAGGATGAGAAGTCACACTTGCAAAATCATCTACGTGTCTATGAAGAACGAATTAATGCTATAGATTCTCACTTAAAAAGTGTTAGACAAGAGTTTTTATTTACACAGGTATATATAATGTTGAAATTCATGTTGATTATATCATGTGTAGTTATGGAACATTTCCCATTGCATTTATATCTGTGATGTTATTTTATAGATACAACTAGAGGTCCGGTGCACGAAATTCGTGCACGGGGGCAGGGGGTGTCCCTCAGCTCAGCCTGCACCGTCTCCAATCTGGGACCCCTCGAGGGATGTCTGACTGCCCGTTAAGCGGGCAGTCAGACATCCCTCTCACAATCCAGGACTGCTGGCTCTCAACTGCTCACCTGCCTGCCTTCCTGATTGCCCCTAACCACTTCTGCCTGCCAGCCTGATCACCCCCTAACCACTCCCCTGCCAGCCTGATTGATGCCTAACTGCTCTTCTGCCAGCCTTTTTGCCCCTAACCGCCCTCCCCTGCAGGCCTGGTCCCCCCCAACTGCTCTCCCCTGCAGGCCTGGGTCCCCCCCCAACTGCCCTTCCCTGCAGGCCCGGTCGCCCCCAACTTCCCTCCTCTGCCAGCCTGGTCACCCCTAACTGCCCTCCCCTGCAGGCCTGGTCCCCCCCCAACTGCTCTCCCCTGCAGGCCCGGTTGCCCCCAACTTCCCTCCTCTGCCAGCCTGGTCACCCCTAACTGCCCTCCTCTGCAGGCTTGATCACCCACAACTGCCCTCCCTTGCAGGCCTGGTCCCTCCCAACTGCTCGCCCCTGCTGGCCATTTTGTGGTGGCCATCTTGTGTCCACATGGGGGCAGTCATCTTTGACCACATAGGGGCAGCCATCTTGTGTGTTGGAGTGATAGTCAATTTGCATATTATTCTTTTATTAGATAGGATAGAGGCCTGGTGCACGGGGGGGGACCAGCTAGTTTGCCCTGAAGGGTGTCCCAGATCAGGGTGGGGGTTCCTTTGGAGTGTGGGGTGGCCTAGGCGAGGAGCCTGTGGTGGTTTGCAGGCTGGCCACACCCCCTGGCGACCCAAGCGGAGGCCCTGGGATCTGGGATTTATTTATCTTCTACAATTGAAACTTTGTAGCCTGGAGTGGAGCCAAGCTTTCTGCTCGCTCTGTGACGGCAGCCATTTCTGTTGGGATTTATGTATCTTCTATAATTGAAACTTTGTAGCCTTAAGCGAGGCCAAGGCAGGCCAGGGCTGCAGAAGCTTGGCTTCCTCCATCGCCGGGGGCAACCCTAGCCTCCTGCTCTCTTCAGCTCCGTGGCTGCCGCCATTTTTGTTGGGATTTATTTATCTTCTATCATTGAAACTTTGTAGCATTGAGTGGAGGCCTGGGCTGGCAAGGGCAGGTGGAAAGCTTGGCTTCCTCCATTGCTGGGGAAACCCAAGCCTCCCTCCTGCTCTCTCTGTGGCCACAGCAATCTTGGTTGGGTCTATTTGCATATTCGCTCCTCATTGGCTTGTGGGCGTGGCTTATGGGCGTGGCGGAGGTACGGTCAATTTGCATATTACTCTTTTGTTTGGTAGGATAGGAAAATTTAGCATAACTAATCTATAGTGAACATAGCCTTGAATTTGAAAGTAGGCAGAAAAAAGTCTTTGAGGAACTCACTACTACCACCAAGTTCAAGGAATAACTAATTCATTTGAAAGAATAAATCATCATTCAAACAGTCTAATACAATGTTAGGCAACAGATTGCATGAAAAAGGTACAGTGATGCAGTGAGAAATAATGACTTTAAGCAGAAATAGACTTAATATAACACATAATAGAGTTTCTGTCTACTTTTAGTTATTTAGCACTACCCACTGGGACCATTTTGAGTGGAAGCAAATAATTCTAACACTTTAGTAGCCCTTAGGCATAGTCTTTTAGCAGAGTTTAAGAACTGAAATTCTAATGACATCCTGAAATAATAGTTAAATTATATTTAGGATAACTGGGGACAGTATAATGCATTTTAGAAAATGTAATAAAATAATACAAATTAAAACTTAGGGTGATTAATCAAAACATCTGTTTTATGGACAATCTACTCATGTGTAGAACCTCATTCCCTGATGAAGCCCTGAAAATTAGTTAGCTCAGCAAATCAACACTGGAGCGTTTACTAACTTCCATTTCAAACTGTTTTTAAAAGTATATCTGCATTTCTTTGAAATAATGTAATTCTTAAAAATGAACAAAGTCATGTTTTTAATGCCAATTTGTAATCCTATATAATAAAAGGGTATTATGTAAATTGACCCTAATGGCAGAATGACCAGTTGCTATAACGTGCACTGACCACCAGGGGGCAGACAGTCAGTGCAGGAGCTGCCCCCTGGTGGTCAGTGCCCCCTGGTGGTCAGGGGGAACTCTGCTCAGCCACAAGCCGGGCTGACAGCTGTGAGTGCAACTGCGGTGTCAGGAGCTTCTCCCACCTCCTTGGCAGGTGGACATCCCCCTAAGGGGTCCCAGACTGTGAGAGGGCGCAGGCTGGGCTGAGAGACCCCCCTGAGTGCACAAATTTTCGTGCACCAGGCCTCTGGTTAATATAGATAAGTAACTATTTCATGCTTTTTAAATACTTGAGAAAGATGTCCTCTACAGTATGGGGCAGTTGGTCGGCAAACTGCGGCTCGCGAGCCACATGCGACTCGTGAGCTGCGGTTTGCCGCTCTGTTGACTAATGAGTTTGCAGATCACTGACCTAGACTCTCAGTTCCAATAATTACAGGCTGTTGTTGTTCCTTGTGATTAAGCCCCTATCCTAGTGGTCGGCAAACTCATTAGTCAACAGAGAGGCAAACCGTGGCTCGCGAGCCGCAGTTTGCCGACCATTGGTATGGGGAAATGACTCAGCACAGGAATCCAGGCAACTGGTCTCTGAGCTCTACCCCTAAAGCCGCCTACCCTGGAGTCTGCTCACACAGCTCCAGTCCACTCTGCCCTACCTCTGCTGGAGCCCAAGACGAGTGACTACACACAAAATTTTGTCCATTGACCTTTTAAGAGGTGCCTGCATTTCCAACCGTCTCACCCTGGTAGACAGAAACCTCGCTGCTTTTCACAGCCAGATGCTATGTGGGCACCTTTTTCAGTTCTGGTGCTCTGGGCTGAGGAGCCCAGCGTGGGATTTAGACCCCAGAGTTCTTAGTAGGAACCCCCCATAGCTGAGATACCCTCTGGAACTTCAGCTGTTGTCTGGGGGAGTCTGGCAGCCTTCTCCTGCCTCTGCACTTCCTACCAGTCTCTATGCGGTCTCCACTTTCAAGTCATTCATTATCACGGTTCTCTCCAGCTTGTCTTCAGTTGATTATTCAGGATGGTTTTTCTATATTTTAGTTGTAATTCCAGTTTGGTCCTGGGACAGAGTCAGTGTAGCTTCCACTTAATCCGTTACCATCTTCCTATTTCATGCTTTAACAGTCTTATTAGAAAGTTAAAAAGTTAATGAACTTCTAAAAACAATACTTCATATTTTTGAATCCTGATATGATTGAGTAATTAATAAATGGTTAGGAACAACATATTTTTCTCAAGTTATTAAACCACTGAGTTGGGGATCTGAGAGAGACTCTTTGTAGGTATATTTTATTATAGTCAAACCTCATCTAGGATAAGAGACGAAAGATAGTAAACTTTCTACAACAGTAACTGCTTTAACAATGTAAAAATACCAATGGTGATAACTTTAAAGCACTGTAAAATCAGTAGTCAACAAGTACTATTTTATTAAGTAAAGCATAACAAAGGCATGTTTGTTTATTAATATAGTCTAGGAAATATTTATAACCAATGTTTACATAATTATTTTAAAATGATCTCTGTTAATTTATGTGGTCAATTCATATAACTATCCCATTTCCCAATTATTTTTTAGTCAGTTTTATTTTTTATTTTTAGTTAAGTAATGACGTATATTTTTATTAAATTTTTAATTAATTAATTAATTAATTAATTAATTATTTACAGTAAGCTAAGGTTAACTTATAAGTTAGATCTTTTAAAGTATAACCATATAAACTTTGGTTTTCTGCAAATTCCCTAGCCCAACATAGTATCTGAAAATCACTGACAACAGTATTTTTTTCCTAGCACATTCTATGAATTAATCCTATATAATAAAAGCCTAATATGCTAAGTGTCTGGTCAACTGGTCGGCCATTCAACCAATCAAAACGTAATATGCTAATGATATTCTAAGGCCATTCAACCACTCACTATGATGTGCACTGACCACCAGGGGTCAGAAAGTCGACCGGTCAACCAGTTGCTATGATGTGCACTAACCACCAGGGGGAAGACGCTCCGACCAGTAGGTTAGCTTGCTGCTGGGGTCCGGCCAATCAGGACTGAGCGAGGAGGGCCAGACACTCCCTAGAGTCCCTCCCCAGCTGGTCAACCTCCCACATCTCTCCCCAGCCCTGATGGTGCACCCGTGGGGTCCCTCGGCCTGGCCTGCACCCTCTCGCAATCCAGGACCCTTCAAGGGATGTCAGAGGGCCAGTTTGGCCCGATCCCGCAGGCCAGGCTGAGGGACCCCACTGGTGCATGAATTCCTGCACTGGGCCTCTAGTTCTCTTATAAATAGGAAACAACACTGTCTACATTGAATCACAAAGTCTAATGTGGTGTAGGTTTAAGAGAAGTGGAATTAATGATACTTAATCTAAGCATTTTGTGGTACCTTTGTTATGTTTTTGTCTAATGGATTATTATAAATATTTTTAATACTGAAATGTAAAAAGTCTTTCTATCTTGTATGTTTTTCTGTAGTCTCTTTGCAAAGCCAGGGAACATGAGATTGAAAGTGAAGAGCATTTTAAGATCATTGCAGAAAGAGAACTGAGTCGAGTGAAAAATGAAATCCAACGACTGGAAAATGACATAACTTTAATACGGGAAAAGAAAAGTGATAAGGAAGTATGTGTTGAAATGTTACTTAAAATTTTGTGCCATTGTTCCTTCTTCCCTCACCAAACAAACACTGATTTTTTTCCTGTATGGGAAAGGCATTGGTTAGTTTCCTAACATTTTCCTGCATTGTTTTCTTGGACAATGGAAGGCACATGGAGCTGTGATTTGAATGAAATAATGATAGAATGTTACATTTATTTTCCCAATGTTCATTTACCAAATACTCTTTGCACCTTACTATATGCAAACTACCATGTTGAGTGCCTGTTATACAATGCTAGGCATAATTTATTCATAAGTGCTACATTTTTAAAAGCCACATTTTAAAATAGCGCTTTTAATTTTGAGTTTCATTCTTTACTGATTTTACCTTTCATATTAACTTGACAGCTTATGACCAGTATTAAACTACTGTACATTGTTTTTCTTTTTCTTAGTTTTTAGTTACTTGATTTGGGCACTCTTTCCAAATTCAACTCCTCTCTTTACATATGTATATGCATATGGAAATGCGTGCACACACACACACACACACACATATATGTATACATACACACATACATATTGTATTATATTAATTTGTATATTCATCAGTTTTCTTTTATGAATCTAGATTTGTTAGATGAATACATGTACCGAAACATTTTTATTTTCTTAACTGCTGTATTTATTTCAATTAAACATGCTTCCATAATTTCTGTGTAAGAGGCTTCTTAGAGGCAGCAATCTGACTGGAAATGGGGTTGAAGGGGACTTGTCTTGGGCTTGAGTTAGCATATCAAGCTCATTATTTTTACTAAGATTGCACATTCTCTTGAGGTGGCTATGATGGAATGACTAATGAGATTGCTTTGGGGAAACTCCCCTAAAGTCTTTTAAAGTAACTACTGTTCTCAACTTTGTATAATAATTTCTCCTCTGTTTTACAACTAAAAAATCAAAATACAAGTATTATAGTTATATAATTAAATATGGTATATTATACTAGTATTCATCTGGAGGTCAGTTACAGGATTCCTTTTTTCTTTTTTATATGTTCTGTATAGTATGTAATGCTATGTTTTATTTTAGTTTATATTGTAAATAATGTTGTTTTTTTTTTAAATCTCCCCCTGTCCCTTCTCTTTGGATATTAGAATCAGATATTTAAATTTACTCAAAAATTGGATGGTTTGAGACGTCAAATGAACTGGGACCAGCAGGCATTGGAGGCCTGGTTAGAAGAATCGGCTCATAAAGATAGTGATGCCTTCACTCTCCAGAAGTATGCACAACAAGATGATAATAAAATTAGGGTGAGAAATTAGAAATTATAATGTCAGGTTTTTTCTGAATCTGTAGTGTGTCAACCTTTTTATCTAAATCGGACTTAGAATTTTAAAGCAGTACTTCTTAAACATTATTTGGGTCAGTTTCCTTCCAGAATCTAATAAAGCCAAGTATCCTCTCTCTAGAAAAATGAGTATATTCAAATGCCTACAAAATTTTGTCATTACATATAGTTTTTGCTGATTTAAGACTTTAGAGCTTTGATTATTTAATATATTATTATAATTATTATTTAAAATCTACTTGTAATGAAATATGGTAATGCTTTAGTATAATGAAACATGCTATTTTCTAATAGACTTAATACCGAATGCATTATTTTAAATGGAAAATTGTTCATCTTTTTTCTAACATACTTTAAAATGTATTAAAACTCTTTTGAAAAACAGTTGAGTTTTCTTTGCAGCCCTTTGAGGTTAAAAGATTAAGAATATATACATTTATATATATGTATATATGTATGTACATATATATGTATGTATATATATATATATATTAGTTGTTTTATATATCAAATATATTTATATATATATAAAAGCCTAAGAAACCATCCAACTGGTAGCTATGATGTGCACGGACCACCAGTGGGCAGACACTCAATGCGGGAGCTGCCGAGCTGCAGTGACTTGGAGAGGAGGGAGCCCAATTCCAGGGTGCATCCCCCGAGAACCACCCTCTCGCAATCTGGGACCTCTTGGGGGATATCGGAGAGCTGTTTTCGGCCTGATCCTCACACAGGCCAGGGCCGAGGGACCCCACCTGTGCAAGAATCCATGCACCGTGCCTCTAGTAATACAATAATATTTAATATGAGATATGCTAACAGTTTTTTAAGTTAATCAAATGATAATCATACCTATTTTTGCATGTAACTATATAGGCACTGACCCTGCAATTAGAAAGGCTGACTTTGGAAGGTAATCAGAAAAGAAAGGTACTTGACAATGAAACTACAGAGACTCTAAGTGCACAGGTTGGTTCAGTGAAGATTTTTTATTTCTTAATTGTCAAAGTGATGTTTGCAAAAGCACTTATATTCAAGAAATGTTATCGCTCTCTATTTGACAGTTAGAATTGGATAAAGCAGCGCAAGATTTTCGTAGGATTCATAATGAGAGACAAGAACTCATTAAACAGTGGGAAAACACAATAGAACAGATGCAGAAGAGAGATCGAGACATTGATAACTGTGCCTTGGTAAAGTAGTTGTTTGGTCTTTGCAATGTTCAGCTGTATTTATTTTCTTTTGTGTTTAACTCATTCATTTCAACTGTAAACCACAATGTTATTTGAAAGTCACTTTTGTAGGAGATTCATTAGTTTTGGTAAATGTTTTTCAAAGCTGACTCCATCCATTTAGAAATGTGATTTTATGTATATTACTTACCTATATATATAAAAGGCTAATATGCTAAGTGTCCCTCTGCCCATCCAACCAGTTGCTATGATGTGCATGACCACTCAACAGGGCAGACACTCAACGCAGGAGCTACCGAGCTGCAGTGACTTGGCAGCGGTGGTTCTTTGGTGATGCACCCCGAAACCAGAGAGGAGGGAGCCAATTCCTTGTGGGGCCGTGCAATTCCACCTTCAGCCATGGGTTATGTTGCTGCTGGGGAACTGTCGGTCCCAAATCTGGTTTACTGCACACTTGTGTTTGTGTTCCACACCCTGTACGACAGCAATTCCAGGACTCCTTGGGGGATGTTGGAGAGCTGGTTTCAGCCCAATCCCCGCAGGCAAGGCCAAGGGACCCCACCTCCCGGAGGGACCCCACTCACTCCACAGATGCCAGGGAGAAACTGCCGGGAGGTTGGCTCCAGGGCGTGTCTGGTGTCTTGCCCAGTCCCATCCCACTGCCACCTTCTAATTAATTTCCTTTCAATGTGCACGAATCCATGCACTGGGTCACTAGTGGTAGTATAATGACAAAGACAAGATCCTGCCATCTCTGAAATGTGGAACAAGAGAGCGTTAGACAGATAATGTTATTGCAGTAAAATCAATGCCCTACATACACACAGTTGTTTGCAGTGCCTTTGATTTAACATGTGTGCTGTCTGTTCACACAGTTAGGTGCAGGGAAATGAGCCTCATGGGGAGCCAAGAGACAGGAAGGGAGAGTCAGGAAAGAAACCAGGACTTCAATAAAGTTTCACTTTTGAAGTTGAGGCACCAATGATGGGGTAGAAGCGGTAGAAGCTCTGAAGGGAGGAATGCCACACTGATTGAATACAAAATGGCCTAGGCCTCCCCAGGAGGGACAAGGGAGAGCCAATCTTACCTGAGTTCCTTTTCATTCTTAATGCTGCTGTTGGTTTCTCTTTCCTGACTTCTCATTGCTTTCAAACATCAAGTCCTAAACTGTATAAATAAAATGTGCCCAATCTAAGACTGCAGATCCACAATCGAATTCTCATACAACCCCATGGTTGAAGGGAGAGCCTGCTGATTTGGCAGAATATACAACTTGTCATATCCACAGTGGTTCCTTGCTGACAGGCTGCTATCTCCTGGCTGTCTGTATTGTAGGAGGCTGGGGAGGGTGCTAAGAAATGGCTCCCAGGTAGAGGTGTGCTTCTAAGTGTTTAACAACTGGCTCCCGATCTGTGGCATTTCTGATTTCTGTGGTGAAACTGGTTCCATACCAATAGGACTTCACTGGTCACAGCATTGAGAAGAGATGCGCAAGTCAGTTGTGGTGAGCCAGTGAGAGCCGGTTCACACCACTATAAGGTTAAATCTGACATTGGACCCTTTTTTTTTTCCCCTCCAAAACAATTTCTGCCTTCTCAGGGTCTTCTTGGCAGGAGTCAGACCATAGGATCCTGGAATTGTCTTCTTAAAAGAAACTTTTCATTATTTATAAATAGTTTTCTATTATGCTTTTATTCCAGTATAAACATTTTGAGATGTTACTTATAAGCATTACCTATATGAAAACTTATCTGTGAATAGATAGCACTGTTAAATAATGTGAACACTGAAGTAGTATTAAAGCACCTGATTAAGTAGTAGAAAAATCAATATAAAGCAGGAAATTCCAGAATGATCATTTGCCATATATAAACCTAAGAAGTTTTGACCTGTCTTTTGGTTGAATGAACACAGTAGATATATAGACTGCTACAATTATAGAATGTTACTTATCATAGAGAACATAGAGGAATACTAGATTAAGCAAATTAAAAATGTTTTTTTAAATGCAGTGCATCTCAGATATATATCCACTTAATATGCTAATATGTGCAATATTACATATAGCATTTCTAAAACTTACTAATTTCAGACCACATGCCTCCCCTACCCCCATCTCCTGGGATTAGTTGTTTGGTGGGACACAATTTTGGAAAACTTGCAAGAAATGTATTTTAGGGTAAATTTTTCTTCACCCTCCAATTCATCCAACATATTGCAATAATAATCACTTGTAAAAAACACATACGATCTTTTTATTCCCCAGCTCTACAATCATCTTTGTTCCATATTGCTTAAAAGTTGACCCTCTTTGACATGACAATTGAAAAACAGAATTTCTCCACAGTTCAACCTCAACCTCTACTTTCCCAGCCTCATCCCTTTCATCTGTAACCACCCCTTTTTAATATATCCCTATTCTATCCCTGCCCTCCCACCATGCGCTTTCACTACATTGAGTTTTTATGTATCTCCATTTGTCTTTTTAGGCTGACTTAAATTAAGCCTGTTAGATAATGCCTTTTAATGACTCCTCTTGGGTAGATCTTATTCTCTTTGTTCCCATAGCTCTCTGTCCACTTCTCAGCTACTACTTCTTATATTCTGTTAATTGTGTATAGTCAAGACCATCAAAAAGCCTGAGTGAAGAAATTCCTATTGAAGCCAATAACTAAAATGCTATTCTCAAAAGATGAAAAACAAACTGGTCCTATGAAATATTTGGAAAATTTCATTGAAATTCAACTTTCTATGTTAAAAATATTTAACACTGTTATATTTTTTTAAATGTCACTTTTCACTCATAAAAGATCGATATTTTCCTCATCTCTTTAGCAAAGTACCAAGTAGGTGAAAGAAAATATAGAAACCTTTAAAAATATAAGCTTACTATTTTTGGTGTATAGCATATTAATATTTTGTTTTAATTCATATAAATATAGTCTATCTTAAAAAACATTCTCTTAAGTTTTGATAAAATAAATTCTAAATATAATAATAGAAAAATAAAAACTAAGTTTCTTTTAGTTTTCATTTTGATCATCATATTAAACATATATTTAACTTTTTTTTTTTAATCCTAGGCATTAGCAAAGATAAAACAGGAAACAAGAGAAAAAGAAAATTTGGTTAAGGAAAAGATCAAGTTTTTGGAAAGTGAGATTGGAAATAACACAGAGTATGAGAAAAAAATTTCTGTTGCTGATCGTAAAGTTTCAAAATATAGAAAGGAATACCAGCAGCATGAAGTTACTAAAAATCAGCTGAAGGATGAGGTATGGCAACTAAAAAGATTGGTTTGCGTGTTTATGGCAAATTGCTATAAAAGTAAGCACAAAGCCTTTCCTTTGATTAAGCTGCTGCCTTATTTTATTTTTTCATCCTTTCATGTTGTGGGACTTTCAGGATACTCTGACTGAGCTGAGCCCCTGGTTGGTGAAGGCATCAGGGGGGTGCCATTGGCATCACAGGTGGTGTGAAGGTCTCCCCCTGGAGTTGTGCAGTGCCTAACTACCCGTCACACATGTTTTGCTAGTGACCCAAGGCAAAAGGCTCCCAAAGGGTCTAGACTGGAAATCATAATCCTATGTAATAAAAGCCTAATATGCTAAGTGCTCAGTCATCCAGTCAGCCATTCAACCAATCAAAGCATAATATGCTAATGATATGCTAAGGCCACTCAACTGCTCGCTATGACGTGCACTGACCACCAGGGGACAGACAGTTGTCTGGTTGACCAGACACTATGATGTTCACTGACCACCAGGGGGCATATGCTCTGACTGGTAGGTTAGCTTGCTGCTGGGGTTGGTCTGATCAGGACTGAGCAAGATGGGCCGGACACACGCTGGATCCCTCCCACAGTCCCTCCCCAGCAGGCCAACCTCTTGCATCCCTCCCCAGGCCTGATCATGCACTGGTGGGGTCTCTTGGCCTGGCCTGCACCCTCTTGCAATCCAGGACTCCTTCGGGGATGTTGGAGAGCCAGTTTTGGCCCGATCCCGCAGGCCAGGTCCAGGGGCCCCACCCGCACAGGAATTCGTGCACCAGGCCTCTAGTTATATGATAACCAGCAAATGGGAAAATGGGAAGTGATTATTGACCTTAGTGATAACTTAAAGTATCTTTCCATTGCTACGTGTATGGTGGGGTTACCTGTTTAAGTTCAGTTTCTCACCTTGTTAAGGAATAAATTTTGGTCTGGTAGTGAAACAATGTAGTGGTCAAATACCTTGAAACAGATTAAGAGAGGAGAAAACTTCTGTTTTGTTCTTCTTTTGCAGCATTCATGCTAACTAGGTTATTCCATAGGGAGAGGTAGCAATTCCCTTAGTTAGCAATAAAGAGATCTTTATGAAATTTATGTCTTAAGACCATAGTATGTGAAGTTAACATTGTTTAGATGGGAATTTGGAATATTGTAGAGCATTTTATTCTATAAGGTATTATGCTTTTTATTTCTGATGAAAAGGAAAGTTTTTCTTTTGGCTAAAGAAAATAATTACAGAAGATCCTAAAAAAGTAAAATAAATTAATTTCTTGCCTAAGTTAAATGCCACTGCTAATAATTTGTTTTTAAACATTTTAAAGTTTAAACCAATTAGAGAAAAGAATGCAGGCGAAATAAGCCAGTCAGAGAAGATAAATATCACATGATCCCACTCATTTGTGGAATATAATGAACA
Organism: Plecotus auritus; assembly: GCF_963455305.1. Classification (NCBI taxonomy): domain Eukaryota; kingdom Metazoa; phylum Chordata; class Mammalia; order Chiroptera; family Vespertilionidae; genus Plecotus; species Plecotus auritus. The sequence continues at coordinate 188,334,611 of NC_137771.1, forward strand.
ACATAAACGGATGAACAAAAAACAGATCCAGAGACAGAGTAGCATCGATCAGACCATCAAACCTCAGAGGGAAGGTAGGGGAGGATGAGGGTAAGGGGTAGAGATCAACCAAAGGACTTATATGCATGCATATAAGCCTAACCAATGGACACAGACACCAGGGAGGTGAGGGCATGAGTGGGGCAGTGGCAGGGTGGGGGGGGGGGGGAAAGGAGGGATAAAGACACATATGTAATACCTTAATCAATAAAGAAAATAATAATAATAAAAAAAAGAATGCAGGGATTTTTTCATTCATAATTTATTTATTGAGATATAATCCACATACCATAATTTTTAGTGTATTCACAGAATTGTGCACATACCACCACCATCTAATTTTACAATATTTTTGTCACTTTAAAAGGCACCTCCACACCCATTAGCAATCACTTTCTTTTCTCCCTCCAACCAGCTCCTGGCAGCTACTAATCTACTTTATTTCTCTATGGATTTGCTTCTTTTGGATATTTCATATAAATGAAATCATATAGTATGGAGCCTTATGTGTTTGGATTCTTTTTTAATTATATTTTTATTGATTTCAGAGAGGAAGGGAAAAGGAGAGAGAGATAGAAATATCAATGATGAGAATCATTGATTGGCTTCCTCTTGCATACCTCATACTGGGGATCAAGCCTGCAACCTGGGCATATGCTCTGACCAGGAATTGCACCGTGACTTCCTGGTTCATAGGTCAACACTCAACCACTGAGCCATGTTGGCTGGGCTGGATTCTTTTACTTACATAATATTTTCAAGTTTTATCCATGTTGTAGCACATATCATTCATTCATTTCTTTTCTCCAATTTTTTTATTGTGATAAGATACATATAACTTACAATTTACCATCTTAACCATTTTTAAAGAATCTATATTGTGGAGAGTATTACAGGTGTCCTCCTTCCTTTCCCCATTGCCCCCTCCACCTGGTTCCCACCCCACCCCAGGCCTTTGCCACCCTATTTTCTGTGTCCATAGGTAATGCATATATACATATAAGATCCTTGGTTAATTTCTTTGCATACCCACCTCATCCCTTCCCTCTGAGATTTGTCAGTATGTTCCATGTTTCCATGACTCTGATTCTATTTTATTCATCAATTTATTTTGTTCATTAGATTTCTTGTTTGTTCATTTTGTTTTTAGGTTCAATTGTTGATAGATATATATTTATTGCCATTTTATTGTTCATATTTTTTTATCTTTTTCTTCTTCTTCTTCCTTTTCTTAAAGAATACCCTTCAACATTTCATGTAATAGTGGTTTGGTGGTAATGAACTCCTTTAGCTTTTTCTTGTCTGTGAAGCTCTTTATCTGACCTTCAATTCTAAATGATAGGTTTGCTGGGTAGAGTAATCTTGGTTGCATGTCTTTCATCACTTTGAATATTTCTTGCCACGCCCTTCTGGCCTGCAAAGTTTCTGTTAAGAAATCAGGTGCTCCCTTGTAGGTTAACTGATTTTCTCTTGCTGCTTTTAAGATTTTCTCTTTGTTTTTAACCCTTGACATTTTAATTATGATGTGTCTTGGTGTAGGCCTCTTTGGGTTCCTCTTGTTTGGGTCTATTTCTTTTTTTTTTTCTTTTTTTTTTTTTCTCTCATTTATTTATTTATTTTTTTTACATTTTTTTTAATTGTTTGAAGTATTAAAAATAGTAGTACATATGTCTCTTTTTTTCCCCCATTGACCTCCCCCCACCCTCCCCTTCCCCACAGTACATGCCTTTACCTGCCCCCCCCCCCCGCCCAGTGTCTTTTATCCATTGGTTATGCTTATATGCATGCGTACAAGTCCTTCGGTTGATCTCTTACAGCCCCCCTCCCCCCCAAATCCTCCTCTGCCTTCCCACTGTAGTTTGACAGTCTGTTCAATGCTTCTTTGCTTCTGTATCTATTTTCCCCCCTTTTCTTTCCTTTAAAAAATCTTGCCTCTGCAGACTAGAAATAGACATATAATAACAAAAAATGTTTGAGTCCCAATTTCAATGTCCAACAGTTCTGATTCCCCGTTTCAATGTCAAACAGTTCCTTATGTGTACATGTCAGCAATGATATCTGGATGGTGGGCACATGGTGGCAATGCAGGTCCAACCCTCTCTGGTTTGGTCCTAGGCAAGTGCTGCGTCGCACAGCTTCTGACTGCTAGCGTGGCAAGGCGTCATCAGCATCTTCCATCTCTGGACTGTTTCTCCTCTTGTCTTCATGGTTGGAGCAGACCTGTCAATTCCTCTCTGTTGCAGGAATCCACATGGTCTTGGAGTTGTTTTCTGAAAATATACAAACATATTCTCGACCAAAAGTTAATAAAGGAATCTTTTCTATATAATTGATTTGGGATCCTTTTTATTTTTGCCCATTGTTTGGGTCTATTTCTTTCACCAGGTAGGGAAAGTTTTTTTTGTAATTTCTTCAAATAGGTTTTCAATATCTTGCTTTCTCTCTCTTCTCCTTCTGGCACCCCTATTATGTAAATGTTGGTATGCTTGAAGTTGTACCAGAGGCTCCTTACACAATCTTTATATTTTTGGATTCTTTTATTTTTGCTCTTCTGATTGGGTGTTTTTTTTTTTTGCTTCTTCATATTCCAAATCATTGATTTGATTCTCAGAATCCTCTACTCTAGTGTTGAATCCCTGTAAATTATCTTTATTTCAGTTAGTGTATGCTTAATTTCTGACTGGTCTTTTTTTACGTCTTTGACATTCTCACTAAGATCCTTGAAAATCTCACTAAGTCCCTTGAAGCTGTCATTAAGATCTTTGAGCAACCTTATAATCATTGTTTTGATCTCTGTATCCAGTAGTTTACGTTCTTCTATTTCTTTCATTTGTAACATATTTCTTTGTCTCTGAATTTTGGCTGCTTCCCTGTGTTGTTTCTATGTATTGGGTAGAGCTGCTATGTCTACTTGAGCTGGTAGAGTGGCCTTGTGTATTACGTGTCCTATAGGACCCAGTGGCTCAGTCTCCCCAGTCACCTGAGCTGGGCACTCTAGGTATGTCCCTGTGTGGGCTGTATGCACATTATTGTTGTAGTTGAGCCTTGATTGTTGTTGGCATCACTGGGAGGGATTGACCTCCAGGCCAACTGGCTGTGAGGACCAGCTGCCATCTACAATGGAAGAGCTGCAGTGCGGAAGACACCCTGTGGAGCAGGATTTGCTGCATTGGGGCTTTGGTGCTCACTGAGTCTGCCCCTTGAATGTGTCACTTGTAATCTGCTATGGTCTGAGGCTGTCCACCAGGTACACTGGCTCTGGGGCTTTCCGGGAGGTGCAAAGTTAGCCACTGCCTGGGGCCACCCAGCAGGAGCTACAGAGAGATCTGCAGATGGCTGTTACTTATATTGGGCTAGGAAGTGCCCAGGCGAGGCCCAGGTGTGAAGCAAGGCAAGCTGGTGTTAACACTGGGTCTTGGGCCTTTTATTGATAGGTTTGGGACACACTGACACCTACTGCTGCTTTTTCAGAGATTTTAGCAATGTCTGGCCATTCATATGGAAAAGTAGCTGCAAACAGCTTAAGTGGGGCTGGAAATTGGATGGGGCAGGGTTTTAGGGAATCACCAGGAGAGAATGAGCAGTGTGGGCCAGGCTGATGGAAATTCAGATATAGCTGCCAGTCAGCTCTGCGATGGGGGAAGTCCCAGCACAGGAACAATGACCCCTGTGAGCACCATTGACTGGGAGAAAGCCACCCCTGAGTTCCTACCTCAATGCCAGACAGTCCAGTTCCTCCCTGTATGTCACTGGATTCTCCCAAAGCCACCACCCAGAGTTAGAACTCCGAGGAAGCGGGATTAAGTAAGTTCATGTGTGGGCCCTTTAAGAGGAACTGCTGGGTTTCCAGCAGCCCCCATGCCTCTCAGCTACAATTCTTGCTGGTTTTTACAGCCTGAAGTTACAGGGACTTCTCTTCCCAACTCTGGAACCCTGGGTTGGGGGTCTAGTGTGGGGCTGGGAACCCCTGCTTCTCACAGGAGACCTTGGAGATATCCTTCCCAATTAAAAAAATGGCACACATGGATGTTGGACCAGCCCGTTCTGTGCCTCCATCCCTCCTACCAATCTCGATGTGCTTTCTTTACTTCTCTAGCTGCAAGACTTCCATTCAGCCAGATTTCAGGTGGTTCTGAATGATGGTTGTTCTGTATTTTAGTTGTAATTTTGATGTGATTGTGGGAGGCAGCGAGTACTGGCATTTACCTGTGCCACCATCTTGTTTCTTTCCCAACTTAACCATTTTAAGTGTATTTCACTGGTATTAAATATATTCCTAATATATTCCTAATATATTTGTACTGCCATCAGCACCATCTATCTCCACAACTCTTTTTTTTTCTTGTAAAAATAAAACTGTACCCATTAAACAATAGCTCCACATTCCTCCCTTTACCATTCCCTGGTAACTATGACTCTATTTTGTCTCTATGATTTTTACTACTTTAAGTACCTCACGTAAGTGGAATCATCCAGTATTTTGTGACTGGCTTATTTCATTTAGTATAATGTCCTCAAGATTCATCCATGTTGCAGCATATGTTAAAATTTCCTTTATTTTTAAGGCTGGATACTATTCCATTGTATGTGTGTACCACATTTTGTTTATCCATTCATCTGTCCATGGACACTTGGGTTGCTTCCACTTTTTAGCTATTATGAATAATGCTGCTGTAAACGTGGGTATACAGTTACCTCAGAATTGCTGGATTGTATGGTAATTTTGTTTTTAATTTTTTGAGAAACTGTTGTGCTGTTTTCCACAGTGGCTATTCCAACAGGGTTAATTTCTCCACACTTTCACCAATACTAGTTATTATTATCTTTTATAGCAGCCCTCCTAATGGGTATGAGGTGGAATTTTATTGTAGTTTTGATTTGCATTTTCCTAATGGTTAATCATGTAGAGCATCTTTTCATGTGCTTTTTGGTTATTTGTATATGCTCTTTGGAGAAATTTATATTTAGGCCATTTGCCCAGTTTTGAATCTTTTGTTGTTGTTGAGTTTTAGGAGATCTCCATACATCCTGGATATTAACCCCTTACCACACATTGATTTGCAAATTTTCTTCCATTCTGTTGATTGCCTTTTTACTGTGTAGATATTGTCTTTTGATGCACAAAAGTTTTTAATTTTAATTAAGTCTAATTTATCTAATTTTTAATTGTTCCCTGTGCCCTTGGTGTCACATCCAAGAAATCATTGTCAAATCCAATGTTGTGAAGTTTTGCTCTAATGTATTTTAAACACATATATGTGGATCTTTATAATTTGCCAGTATTATACAAGCAATTTAAACCATAATATTAGATCAAAAAGAAAAACAGTTAATATGTATTATAGCAATATGGTTATTGTGTTTATGGGAATGATGAAGGTTAGAAATTAAAGTGCTTGAAATAGGAATTTTTGGAAATGAAATTAATTTATAAAATACAGAGTAAATATATACTTTTTGTCTGTTAATTAATAAATAGCTGGATTCTTTTTTTTTCTTCTTTTTTTTTAATAGCTGGATTCTTTAAAAGCCACTGTGAATAGAAGTTCCAGTGAAGTAGAAGCTCTGAGGAAAAATACTTCCAAAATAAAGAAGGATATTGATGGAGAAACAACAAGGTAAGAAAAAAGGTGTTTAAATATATTTATAGTTCTTAACTACTTCTAGAAACATATTTTTTGTTAAATAGCTATAAAATTATAGCTACTAAATTACTAAATTAAAAAATGTCCCAGATGTTTCATCACAAAGGCTCTGGAGTAGTATTTTTATGGTTTATTAACTATTATTGGTAATAAAATGGTTTATGGGAAAAGAAACCTTCAAGTTACATGAAGAAATTGTAGGACAAACTATTCCTTGTTTTTTTGCATTCAATACCTCTAGACATGTTTTCTGTTTTTTAATCATAAACCCTTTCTAGGTTACACAGAATTAAAAAAGCTAATGAGAATGCAAAAACAAAATTAGAGCAGATAACTGAGAAAACTATGTCAGCAGAAGAGAAAGCTACCAATTTGGAAGATATACTAAAGGAGGAGGACAAAAGTGTGAAGGTAAAGTTTGGTTCCCATTTAAAAGAAGATCACAGCACATTTAGCAATAGTGAATTAATTAGACCCCTGAGATCAGAGGAGTAGGAAGTCTTTTAAGAGGCTCTGCTTTCTGGTGATGACATTTGTAATCAGCATTGTTCATCTTCTTTTTATGGCTTCTGCGGCTCTTCTTAAGCTCCTGATCCTTCATTTGCTTCACTTTCAGCATTTAATTTTGATACCTTCTTCTCCTTCTTCTCCTCCTTCTCCTTCTCCTTCTCCTTCTCCTTCTCCTTCTCCTTCTCCTTCTTCTTCTCCTTCTCCTTCTTCTTCTTTTTTTTTTTTTGTGTGTTAATCCTCACCTGAGGATATTTTTCCCCCATTGATTTTTAGAGAGAGTGGAAAGGAGGGGGAGAGACCGAGAGAGAAACACCCATGTGAAACACATCAATTGCTTGCCTCCCACACACTTTCCAACCAGGGTCGAGGATTGAGACAGCAACTGTGGTATGTGCCCTTGACTGGAATGGAACCCTAGATCCTTCAGTCCTGGGCGATGCTATAATCATTGAGCAAAACTGGCTAGGGCTTGATATCTTCTTTTAAAGGTAGCTGGATTCCATGCCTTCTCAATACCATGTCCCTGCTTGTCATCCATAATATATATATATACACTAGAGGCCCGATGCACAAAATTCATGCAAGAGTAAGCCTTCCTTCCCCTGGCTGCCGGCACTGGCTTCCTTCCAGCAGGACATCTGGTCTAATTAGCATATTGCCTTCTGGATGACCTTGTGGACAAAGCCAGGGCTGCGAGGGAAGCCTGGGTCCTGGGTGCCAGAGGGAAGCTGGTGCTGGTAGCCGGGGGCAGGAAGGCCTATGCTTGCATGAATTTCATGCATCAGGCCTCTAGTGTTCTCATATTGCAAATGTACCTTGAAAAGTGCCCTTGTTTTACAATTGATTTCTACATGATTATCATTGTTTTTGTGCAAATTCCCCCCAATGGTCTGCATTTATTAGCTGTATTTCTTCATCATGTGCCACTGCTATATTTTTAACCTCGTAGAGTCTGGTATCATTTATCAGTAAATGGGCTCTTAAATGCTATTATTTTACTAGCCTTACTGGCATCTCCCTTCTGCCTTAATCTATTTGGCATGTTGGTAGCATTAAAGCCAATGTTTGAGGAACTGGAAGAGGTTGGTTCAAATTTCCTCTTTGAAAATTTCAAAGTGACTGTATGACCTGGCACTGTAGGCACTACTTCTTGCTTTTAACTTTTTTTTTTTTTAAATATATTTTATTGATTTTTTACAGAGAGGAAGAGAGAGGGATAGAGAGTTAGAAACATCGATGAGAGAGAAACATCGATCAGCTGCCTCCTGCACACCCCCTACTGGGGATGTGCCCACAACCAAGGTACATGCCCTTGACCGGAATCGAACCTGGGACCCTTGAGTCCGCAGGCCCACGCTCTATCCACCAAGCCAAACCAGTTAGGGCAACTTTTTTTTTTTTAATTAAAAAAATTTCCCCTTTATTGCTCTTTAGAGAGAGAGGAGAGGGATAGAGAAATAGAAACATCCATGAGAGAAAAGCATCATCCATCGGCTGCCTCCTGCACACCCCCCACAGGGGATTGAGCCCAAAACTCAGGCATGTGCCCTGACATGGAATCAAACCTGTGACCTCTTGGTTCATAAGTCGATGCTCAACCACTAAGCCACACCAGCCAGGCTTTTAACTTTTTTTGTGTGTGTGGGAAAAGTAGAAGGGTAGCTGAAGATGGTGGCAAAAATCCCTCATTTGCTGAGGTTTATATCAAGGATGGTTTTTGGATAGAATCTGCTTCCTCAGTGTGTTGTGTTTTTAAAATCCCTGAGTAATGAAGTCACGCAGCAGTGTTGACTTGGGTGATGTCTGAGTCCAACATTATTTTTTTAACTTATTTTTCTTTCAAGAGCATGATTTTCTGTAGCACATGGGATGGGACAGTATTAAAACTTATCAGAAATCTGTAAAAACGATAGAATTCACTTGAAATAGACTTTTGGGCTACAGAATGAAAAACTAGTGACATTTTTAAAGAAATTAACTGAATTAAAAAAAAATAAGATTGCAGCATGTTTACTAATTGTGCTCTAGCAGGGTTGTGTTCAGAATCTTGATTTTTATAGCCATTGGATTTTGTGTTCCTTTGGAAAAATCCCAACCCTATGTGTTTTGGAGACGTGCTGTGTTATTCACCACCAAGCACTAACTTGAAAACTCTGCTAGGCAATCTTTGAGAAGGTATTAAACGCAATGAAAAGTGTCTGTTATGTGAAAAATAATGCATTTTATATGATTATATCAGATTATATTTCTTGATTTGTGCCCCAAAGAAGGTGGGAGATTGAGTGATGTAATTTCTTCCCTGTAACACCCTCAAGACTTCAGTAAACGTGAATTTATATTCTGTTTTCTAAGGAAACCAGTGGAATGCCTAAGTTCTAAGGCTAGGGTGGGATAACAGATCAAGGTACATGATACAAGCATAGAAAACTACTGTTCTAGTCTACTAGCATAGAGTAGACTATAAGAAATGTTGGGGATTTGTTGAAATTGTGGGAGGCTTTTATATCTCAAGAGCTAAAATGTTGGGGGTTCATTTATGAGCCCCCTATATTATACTGTTTATAAAATAAAATATTTAAGGTATTATAATTTCACTAATCACTATTATTCTTATCACCAGGAAGTGGAAATTCAATTGAACATATTGAAAGGTGTGCTATTTAAGATAGTTCATGAATTACAGACTGAGACAATGAAAGAAAAAGCTCTTGTATCAGAAATTGAAGGAACCCGTTCCTCTCTAAAGCACTTCAACCATCAGCTACATAAACTGGATTTTGAAACCTTGAAGCAGCAAGAAATTATGTACAGTCAGGTAGATGTTACTCTTATGAATATCTTCCATATTGACTTGTTATAGTTGTGATGGTCAAGGTACTACAGAGCTCTGAGAAAACAAAAATTTCTAAGCACTCTTTGAGGGATAGACAAATATTGAAGATGGGATTTCATGCTAGGTCAGTAGTAGGGTGAGGAAGCCTTAAATGCTATTTTTTCTCTATCTGAAATAAACAGGTAAGAGGACAGACAACTCTAGTGAGGGAGAACCATGTTTTAAAGCAGTGGTTCTCAACCTTTCTAATGCCGTGACCCTTTAATACAGTTCCTCATGTTGTGGTGACCCCCAACCATAAAATTATTTTCGTTGCTACTTCATAACTATAATTTTGCTACTATTAATGAACCGTAATGTAAATATCTGTGTTTTCCGATGGTCTTAGGCTCTACAGCAGCAGTTCTCAACCTGTGGGTCGCGATCCACAGGTTGAGAACTGCTAGCAGGGTCGCCTAAGACCATTGGAAAACACAGATATTCACATTATGATTCCTAACAGTAGCAAAATTACAGTTTTGAAGTAGCAACGAAAATAATTTTATGGTTGTGGGTCACCACAACATGAGGAACTGTATTAAAGGGTCACTGCATTAGAAAGGTTGAGAACCACTGCTTTAAAGGAACCTGGGGCAATTGAACATAGAGTAAAACAAAACAAGGAGTTGGGCATCTGAAGCCTAGAAAAATTGTATGTTGATTTTTAGTTGTGTGGAATAAATAGAGACATAGGCTTTCTCATCCCCACCCATAGGCAAATAGATGAAAAGTATTTTTTCAGTTTTTCCTTATTTCTTCTATTTATTTGTTTTGTCTCATTAATCTCTTAATGTCTTCCCTCTGTACATCTTAATCTCCCCAATCTAATATATTTTTAGTTTCTCAAAATTACAGATGCTAAAGTTTAATTAAAATAATAATTCATTAGAAGTTTTGTTTTTTTATGGCTAACAACTTATGACTATATCATTTTTCTTTGCATCCCCTTTTGAAGATGTATCTTCAAAAATGTATGTCCATGTATATCCAGTTAATTTACTGAGGTTCCATCATGGTAGTATGATAAATAGCTCCCTAATGATTTTGTTATATTTTCAGATTACTTATATGTCACTATCATGTACCCTGGTTGTTAAAGAATAGGTTGATGTTTCTCCCTTTAGGGTAAGAAGGATTTTATCCTGTAAATTACTGAAGGCTTAAAGTGATACCTACGCCAACTGATAAAAAGGTCTTTACCATGTCTTTATACTTGTAGAAATGGTTTTCACCATTTGTTTCTCCTTACTAACTTATTTTAATAAACTGTAACAGGATTTTCACATTCAACAAGTGCAACGCCGAATGTCACGGTTAAAGGGAGAAATTAATTCAGAAGAGAAACAAAGTCTTGAAGTAAAAATTGTTGAACTTAAAGAGACGTTGGAAGAGAGAAATTCTACATTTGGCATTTTGGAAACACAGATCAAGAAGCTTCATGTAACTTATCCAAAACACTTTTTATGCTTCAAATATGCTAGTCATTAGTCATTCTGTTTTAAGAGAACATATTTCTAAGACTTAACTTTGGATAGGTGATTGCCAAGCTACCCACGTACATAATAAATGTACAAACTGATATCCATATTTCTATAAAAATGCAACATTACCATTGATTATGCATTTACTACATGCTAAATATACCACATGCATTTAGTATTTTATTTCATTTCATTGTTATAAATAGGGGAACTTATGAGGAATATATCATTACTTGTTTCACAGATTAAGTTACTTGTCCACAGCTACACAGCTAGTACATGGGGAGCTAGGATTTGAGCCCTGGTTCATGTGACTTCAAAATACTCTTAAATAGTACCTGATTTAAAGCATTGATAAATTCCAGTTTTTCTGTTATGCATTTGCCATAATAACTTGATTGTCTATTATGCATGAAATAACCTCTAAATGAAGCTGCCATTTTATGGCTCATCTATTGTTGTTATTCAAATATTTACTTAGATTTTTCAAATAACTCGATTATGTTAATAAGATGAGAATAATCTTAATCTTTAGGTATATTAATATGTTTATAGTAATATAAAACCTATGTTAGGGAAGCCTATGTAATATAAAACCTATGTTAAAGTTTAATTGGAGAGTAAGAGTGAAAGAATGAGAGCATGGACCTGAATGGGTAAGAACACCAAAGGGTTTCAGGTTTTTAAACAGCTGGGAAGGCCTAGTGATGAGTGTCCTCTATTGGCTATTAGAAGAATTGCCCTGAATTCCTTTAGGGCTAACAAAGGAGAAAGGGAGCTATTAACTTTTTTACATTAAAAAAAATTATTTTATGATGATAAAATTTTGTTTTGGAGTAGTTTGTAGCATGATGAAATGTCTTTTTAAAATGTTTCTTTGGTTTGGTGGAAAAGAGCACATGTTTGGAATCAGAAAGAATTGGTTTTGAATGTCAAGGTTCTATCACTGCTGGTTTAACTTTTCTGAGTCTTAGTTTGTTCAATTCTTAAATGGAAAATAATTTAATATTAATTTTGCAGCATCATGGAGAATTACAAGCAGTTTATATCTTAATACAGTGCTTTTTAGCAAGTACTCAGTAAATGGTATTGTTTTAATGATACTGAATATAGGAATACTAATGCTATCTATAATAATCTATAATAATAAAAGCATAATATGCTACTTAGACCGCCGAACAACCTCTGGACGTCATTCCAGATGTTCTTCTGGACGAAGCCACAGTGGCAGGGGTCGAGGCAGAGGCAGTTAGGGGCGATGAGGCAGGCAGGCGAGTGATTAGGGGCGATGAGGCAGGCAGGCAGGTGAGCAGTTAGGGGCATCAGGCAGGCAGGCAGGCACAGTGGTTAAGGGCGATCAGGCAGGCAGGTGAGCAATTAGGGGTGATTAGGCAGGCAGGTGAGTGGTTAGGGGTGATCAGGCAGGCAGAGAGGTTAGGGGCAATCAGGCAGGCAGGCAGGCCAGCCATTAGGAGCCAGCAGTCGGATTGCAAGGGGGGATGTCCCAGATTGCAAGAGGGTGCAGGCCAGGCTGAGAGGACCTCCCCCCTCCCCCAATGCACGATTTCATGCACCGGGCCTCTAGTCTATAATAATAAAAGCATAATATGCTAATTAGACCAGACGGCGGATCAAACTTCCAGACAAAGCCAGGGCTGCGAGAGCTGAGCCCCTTGAATGAATTTTGTGCATTGGGCCTCTATTAGAAATATAAGAAGGTGACCTGTGTGTCACCTTTCTTGACCCTGGCCTGGACTGTGCCTGCTTTGCTGTGTGGGATGGGTTTAGTGTTCCCTCTTTAGCAATTGGCTAATACTTATACCTATTCTAACTCTGGTTTTAACAGAGAGAAAAATAAATTAATAGAAATGCAAGTGAATTTTAAACGATATTGTTACTCTTCTAATAAAGGTTGCTCTCATTAGTAGTATGGGGTTGAAAAGTCATTCTGCGTTCCTGCTCCCATGCTACTCCATCTCTTATTGTGCATAACAAACTACTTTCTTTTGGTTAAAATTCACCTTACATTTAATATATATATATTTTGGTTCTAAAAGTTCATTTTATGAAATCACATTTTCTTAAAAAAATTCTTCTTCTTACTGTCTTGTTACAATCCTAGGTCTTGATACTTCAGAGACATACAGGCAATGAGAAAGGGGAGGGAAAATGTATAGATGAAGTGAGAAAGAAAAAGACAGAGAGGAAAGAGAGATAGATCTTGGAACTAAAAAGTTTTTGCTTTACATACCCAGAGGGGAATTAAAGCACAAACCTTGTTCTGGGTTCAGGGTGGGAGGAGGGACATAAACTGGTATAAAGCTAGAAAACTAGGATCTGTGTATGAATGACCTACAATGCATCCTATGGAGTTAGATCTTATATGACATTTTTCTCTCCAGCAATATGTGATTATATATGTAATACTACATGAGCTTTTTGTATATCAAACGCTATTGTGCATACTCTTTGCCAGTAACTTCTTTTTTTTAAAAGTTATTTATTTTTTAATCTTTATTGTTGGCCAATAACTTCTTTAATCCTCACAACAACCTAAGGAAGTAGGTATTGTTATCATCTGATTCCAGAGCTTGTACTGTTAACCAAGACCCTATGCTTTCTCACAATGTTAATGTCTTTACCTTCTGGGACTTGGATTGAATCAAATAATGAACTCTAGAAGGTGAACCAAAGCTTGGGCTCCCTCTTCCCATGTCTTTTCCTTTAGAATCACATTGAACGGTAACCATACATACGTAAACTAAACCCAAAACATCAATAAATGATAAAAATGAAAAAAAAGTTAATATCTATATATATTATATTAGAGATGTTAGAGCATAAAGAATAAGACTTTTAAAATCTGATTTATTATAAATATTTAATGGAGCACATAATTTAATGTAAGATGTTTAATAGTATGTATTTAATATTGCTATTTAAAAATGTATTTGTGTACCTTTTTTCCTTCTTACAGAATGATCTTTACTTTATCAAGAAATCAAACAGTAAAAATCATGATGAAAAACAGTCTCTCATGACCAAAATAAATGAACTAAACCTTTTCAATGAAAGATCAGAGAAAGAACTTAATAAAGCTCGAGCTTTCAAACAGGTGCAGTAAAATAATATGAGTATATAATAAAATCCACATGTTTTCAGTCTCAATATAGAAAAATTTAAAAACATAGCAACATTTGAAAAAGACAGTAAGTCACTATAATTGAAGAAGACAGTCACTAAAATGTTAAAATACATTATTTCTTTCCAGTCTCAAAGAAAATTTGCTATATATATTATATTTAAAATTTGTTAATATATTATACATGCTTCCAAAACATTAAATATTCTAGAGACAAAGAACCATGGAATAGACTGACAAATTTCGGAGGGAAGATGGGGGTAAGGGAGATGGGGGTGGAGGGAGAGATTAATCAAAGATTATATATATATATATATATATATATATATATATATATATATATATAATCTCCTATATAATAAAGAGGTAATATGCAAATTGACCATCACTCCAACACACAAGATGGCTGCCCTCATGTGGTCAAAGATGGACGCCCCCATGTGGTCACAAGATGGCCACTACAAGATGGCTGGCAGGGGAGAGCAGTTGTGGGCATCAGGCCAGCAGGGGAGGGCAGTTGGAGACAACCGGGCCTGCAGGGGAGGGCAGCTGGGGGCAACCAGGCCCACAGGGTAGAGCAGTTAGGGGCAACCAGGCTGGCAGGGGAGGGCAGTTAGGGGTGACTGGGCCGGGAGAGGAAGGCAGTTGGGGGTGACCGGGCCAGCAGGGGAGGGCAGTTGGAGGGGACCAGGCCTGCAGGGGAGGGCAGTTGGGGGGGACCAGGCCCACAGGGGAGGGCAGCTGGGGGCAACCAGGCCCACAGGGTAGAGCAGTTAGGGGCAACCAGGCCAGCAGGGGAGGGCAGTTAGGTGTGACCAGGCCAGCAAGGGAGGGCAATTAGGGGCAATCGGGCCTGCAGGGGAGCAGTTAGGCATAGATCAGGCTGGCAGGGGAGTGGTTAGGGGGTGATCAGGCTGGCAGGCAGAAGTGGTTTGGGGCAATCAGGCAGGCAGGCAGGCGAGCGGTTGGGAGCCAGAAGTCCTGGATTGTGAGAGGGATGTCTGACTACCTATGTAGGCCCAATCCCTTGACGGGTCCCAGATTGGAGAGGGTGCAGGCTGGGCTGAGGGACACCCCTCCCTGTGCACGAATTTCGTGCACTGGGCCTCTAGTGTGTGTGTGTGTATGTATATATATATACTAAAGGCCTGGTGCACAAAATTCAATCACAGGTAGGGTCCCTAGGCCTGACTGGTGATCAGGGCCGATCGGGGCCTTCTGGCTGCCAGCTGGGGCCTCCCTTCATTCCGTGCCACTCCCTGGTGGTCAGTGCATCATAGCAAGCAATGGCTTTTCTGGTCAAACTCCCGTGGGGACAATTTGCATATCAGGCTTTTATATATATAGAGAGAGACTAGAGGTCCAGTACATGTAGTCGTGCATGGGTGGGGTCCAGTCAGCCTTCCCCGATTAGGGCCAAGGGGAGGGGACACAGGTGGTTGGCAGGCTGGCCCCACACCTAGTTAGGGTGGGGGAGGAAAGTGGGGGCAGGGCCAGCCAGGATGAGGGGCTGCAGGTGATTGGCCGGCCTGCCCTGCCCCCTAGTCAAACTCCCAGTCGAATTCCCAGTTGAGGGGATAATTTGCATATTAGCCTTTTATTGTATAGGATACACATAGCCCCCAGACACAGTCAATAGTGTGGTGAAGGCTTGGGAAGGGCAGGTGTGGGGTGGAGCAGGTCAATGGGGAAAAAAATAACAAAAAGACAAAGGGGACATCTGTAACACTTTCAACAATAAAGATAATTTTTAAAAATATGATCTTGTAGTCACCAGAAAAAAAAATTTTATTGAAGTCTTCCCACAGTCCATTGCATGAAGTTACTGTAATTTACTTGGGCAATCTCCTATTTTTTGGATTTATGTTTGTCTCTAGTGTTTAGCTATTTTAAATAGTATTATCATGTTCTATGTACATATATCATTGTACAGTTATTCAGTCAGTTCCTTAGGATAAATCTCTACCTTATTAATTAAGGTTGAAAAAGAATGAATATTTTCAGTGTCTTAAAACTATGTTTAAGTCCAATTGTCTTCTAGAGGGTTCAATTAATATTCCCAGTAGCAATGTGTAAGCATCCTATTTTACTTACCACCATCAAAGCTGGATCTTATAGTTGATAAGATTATTGTCAATTTGATGGCCAAACATGATATCTCATTGTTTTTAGTCTGCATTTTTAAACTTGGTGACTTTTTGAAACATTTCATGTTTAAACATAAAATTTAAAATATCCTATATAATAAAAAGCTAATATGCAAATAGACCGAAAAGCAGAACAACCAAACAACTGGTCACTATGATGTGCGCTGACCACCAGGGGGTGCACATGGAACATGGCAGGTGTTGGCCGCAGCAGATGGTGGAGCAGGTGAGCAAGGGTTCCAGACCAAGGCGGGGCATTGGTCGCTGTCATCAGGGCCAGCTTCTGGTGGTTACTGAAAATTCTTTGCTCCCACGCACTGCGGTCCTGACCGGTACTCACACATGCTGCCGGTGCCAGCCCCACTCGCACCCAGTGCCAGTGCCAGAGCTGCCACTCACACCTGCTGCCAGTGACTGGGGCCCACCCCGATCACTCGGCACCATCAGCGAGTACGAGTGACGACTGCTGGCCCCAATCGCCCCTGAGGGCTTCTCCACCTCTTCCTGCTCCTGAGGGGCGATTGGGGCAGCAGCTGCTGCTCGCACCGCTGATGGCACCGCCCCACTCGCACCCACTGCTGGCACCAGCCCCATTCGCTCTGCAAGCGGGGCTGGCAACATCAGTGCATGGGAGTGGCAGTGGCAGGAGAAGGGCTGCCAGCAGACAGGGGGCTGGGGACTGCAGCGAGAGGGGCCGGGCAGGGGAGCAGAGGATGGGCCAAGACCCGCCTCTGTGCCCACTGCAGCCTTGCAGCCCACAGTTCCTTTCAAGGTGCATGAATTCATTTTTAAACAAAAATGTTTAAAACACTTTTTTTTAATTATACTACTAGAGGCCCAGTGCATGAAATTTGTGCACTGGGTAGGGGGTCCCACAGCCCAGCCTGCACCCTCTCGCAGTCTGGGATCCCTCTCGCAGTCTGGGACCCCTTGCTCCTTACTGCTCGCCTACTCGCTGCTCCTTACCACTCGGCTCTCTGCTCCTTAGCACTGCCGGGGAGGCGGGAGAGGCTCATGTCACCGCCACTGTGTTTGCCAGCTCTAAGCCTGGCTTCTGGCTGAGAGGCACTCCCCCTGTGGGAGTGCACTGACCACTGGGGGCAGCTCCTGCATTGAGCATCTGCCCCCAGTGGTCATTGTGCATCATAGCGACCGGTAGTTCTACCAGTTGTTCTGCCATTCAGTCAATTTGCATATTAGGGTTTTATTATATAGGATGTTCCATAATTTTTATTTTTTACTTTCTGGTTTATGTTCTTGGCCCATATTTTCATTAGGAGGTTTATATTTTTTTAATTGCTTTGCAAAAGATCTTCGTATGTAAAAATATTAATTCTGCTATAAATAGTGCCAATATTTTTTCCATTTGTCTTTAAATTTTTATTTAGTTTTTTGACATGAAAGCTTTTTAACCATCAAACAGTTAAGTGCTTTTCCTTGTGTAAATGTTATGTTTAGAAACTTCTTTGTCATATAAAAATCAAACAAATGCTTGCTATTTCTAATAGCTGCATTGCTTTTATCTCTTGCATTGTTTTTCTTTCTTTCTTTTTTTTTTTTTTACTCATCTGGAATTTATTTTTGGTACATATGAAATGTAGAGATATAATCTTTTCTCAAAGTAAAAAACTATATTTTTGAAATAGTAAAAATCTTATATTCTGGAGTGTTTGTTTCTGGGCTTTCTAGTCTGAAAATTATCTGTATACTTTTTATCAGGACTCTACTCATGATGGAATTGTTTTAAAATAAAAATTTATTTACGTATCATTTTATGAGATTTAGTTTAGAAAATAGAAATGCTTACCCATAGAGCTTTATATATTTTCAGTTTCAATTTTAGGAATAATTTCTTCCTTTTTTTCTTTAATAAAACAAATTTAGGATTGAATTATAGTAAAAGACTTGGAATGGCTATAATTTTTTTTTAAGTGAAAAGGAAAGAAAGAAAAAGGAAAAAAAAAAAAAAAGAGCAAAGGAAAACCAGAGTCATGACTCAGAGCAATCTAAATTTAACAACTTGGTCAATGGTCAAATTAGAAAAAAAGTTGTTTTCAAGTTTGACTTTTGTAGCAATAATAAAGAAAAGTATTTTGGTTTGGGTATAAAAATAATTTTTCAATATTTGACTACGATAGGATTTGATGATTGAAGACAATCTTTTAAAACTTGAAGCCAAACGTGCTCGTGAAATGCTTCACAGTAAAGCAGAAGAAGTTCTTTCTCTGGAAAAAAGAAAACAGCAATTACAAACAACTATGGAAGAACGAACTGAAGAAATTAAGGTTCACAAAACTATGCTTGCATCACAAATAAGATATGTGGATCAAGAAAGGCAAACCATAAGGTAACAATTAGAATTTTCACATCCTGCTACTGAACTTTGAAAACATAAAGAACCTACTGCTCCCCCTGCCACCCTGGGTGTCCATCTTTTTCATATTCATTTGAAAAGCCTTTTAATATAATATATGGGACATAAATCTATGCTTTTTCATCTTTCTTTCCTTTGGCTAACTAATCATCATCCCCCCCCCCTTTATTTTTTGTTAATCCTCACCTGAGGATAATTTTCCATTGATTTTTAAGGAGAGTGGAAAAGAGAGGGAAAGACAGAGAGAAACATCGATGTGAGAGAAACACATCAATTGGTTGCCTCCTGCACAAGGCAACCAGGGCTCAGGCTAGGGAGGAGCCTGCAACAAAAGTACATGCCCTTGACCAGAATCGAACCTGGACCCTTTGGTCTGTAGGCCAACGCTCTATCCACTGAGCCAAACAAGCTAGCACTAACTCCTCATTCTTTAGATTCTCCTTTTTACATTAAGATCATTAATTCCCTTGGAATTGATTTTTTGTATGGTTTGTGGTAAGGGTATCTTAACATGTTTTCCCTTATGGATAGCTAATAACTGTTTATTGAAGCAAATTTCCCCTAAAGATTTTGCATATCTTTTATAAGATTTATTCCTGGTTACATGTTATTTTTTTTTAATGTTACTCTCAGTGTTATCTCCTTTAAAACATTTCATTTCTGGTTTGTTGCTGGTTCATGAAAATACAATTGATTTCTGTATATTAAGTATCCAGCAACCTTGCTTAAATTCTTATTAATTCTAATAATTGATCTAGGTTGTAATTTCTATTTATTGCACTTACATCATTTGCAAATAAGTTGTTCTTTTTTGCCTCCTTTTCAATCTTTATTACGTTTCTTTTTCTTGCTTTATTGCCCTTGTTATCTAACTTCCAGTTCATTGCTGAACAGCAGTGGTGGTTGCAGGTACCCTCGTCTAGTGCCTGACCCCAAAGGGAAAGTTTTCATTGTTTTATCATTAAGTATGAAGTTTACTGCAGTGGTTTTTGAGATACTCTTTATAATATTAAAGGCATTCCCATATATTTTCTTTCTTTGCTAAAAGATTGTTTTAATTTTTTTTAATTTGGAGTGGATGTTGAATTTTATTATATGGTTTTTCGGCATTTGTTTATATGTAGATCCTTCAGTCTGTTAATATAATTAAATATATTGATTGCTTTTTCAAAGTTAAACAACCTTACATTTCTGGAATAAACTCAGCTTGTCTATCACATATTGTATTTTCTATACATCTAGTTTTTTTGTGGGTAATATTTTTATACAATTTTCATCTATACTCATTCTCCCTTTTTCTTTTTTTGGCTCTTGTCAGATTATCAGGCTATTAAAGTTAAGTCTACTTCTATGAAGTTATTTTTTGTGTGTTTCTTATTTTTTGTACTCTGGGTAAGTTTGTAAAAGAGTACCTGGGAATTTTCAAAGGCCTCGCTGAGAAAGCCATCGGAGAGTGGAGTTTTGTGAGGAGGATTTTCAGTTGCTGGTTTATTTGTTGCTCATAGGACAGTGCAGATTTTGTATGTCTTCTTGAGTCAATTTTGGTAAATTATATATTTCCCTAGGAAAATTTTTTTATTTCCTCTAATTTTCAAAGTTATTGCCATAAAGTTGTTCACAATATTATGTTTCATAGCTGCTGTGTTTCTAGTATTTCATTCTTGATTTGAATTATTTGTGACTTATCTTGCAAGTAATAACATTTATTGCTCTTTGAAAATAATCAAATCTTGCTGACTTTTACTATTGGGAATTCATTTTTTATTTTATTAATTGCTACTCACATTTATTATTCTTCCTTTCATTTTTATGGGCTTACTTTGACTTCATTTTTCGAACTTTTTCAGATAGATGCTTAGCTAATTAATTTTCAAATTTGAAGGCTAAAACAATTCCCTTAGGTATTACTTTAGCTGCATCTTTATTACCTAAGGGCTAGATACTAAATATTATAGGTTTTGCAGGCCATATGGACTCTGTGGCACAACTTAATTCTGACATTGTAGAGTAAATGCAGCCATAGACAACATGTGAATAAATGAGCATGGATGGTTGTGTTCCAATAAAACTTTATGGATACTAGATTTGAATTTCATTGAATTTTCATAGAATATAATTTTTCTTTTGATTTTTTAAACCATTTTGCATTTAAAAATGTAAAAGCCATTCTTTGCTCATGAACTGTACAAACACAGGAGGCAGGCAGACACCCTGGCTCTTTATTGCCTAGTAATAATATTCCACTGTATGCATCTACTCCAATTTGTTTCCTGTTGTTAAACATTGAATTGTTTCCAATTTTTGGCTACTACAGATAAAACTGCTATGAACATATGTTTTCTTGGTATGAACATATGCTTTCTTTTCTCTTGGGTAAATACCTAGAAGTGGAATATCTGGATCATATGGTAGGTATTTCTTTTTGTCCTTCTGGTTTGTTTTTTTCATTGGTTTTACTAAATTTTGTTTTTCTCTTTTCTCCTCTTCCATTGTTTGGAGGATATATATTCTAATTTTAATTATTTTGTTGGTTATTCGTAAATTCAGAAGAAACTTTAATCTTCCTATTTTCCTATGAATACCAAAGATGAATTTGATTTTATTATTTTTCCCTTCCCAAAAGAGGTTAAGACTCTTAGCATGTTTTATTGCTGCATCTCTTGTCTCCATCTTTCATTTATTATTGAAATCACTGATTATTATATCCGGTTGTTATTTATTGTTTTTAATATTATGTCTCTACTTTTAAAAGAACTATTTTTTTATAACTTCTTTGAACCCCTCAGCCAATTGCCAGCAGTAATTTCATTCTAGCTATGTTTTACTTTGTTTTGGGGTTCAATTTTTTTTCATGTATCCTTTGTTTTCTTATTTTCTTGGATCTCCATTTCATTTCTCTGGAGTATGTTCTGAATTTTTTTTCATTGATGTTTTCTGAAATTTTGAGTCCTTTTCACAATTAAAATATATTTATTCTATCCCATATTTTAATTAATTGAACTTTGAGAGCATTGTTTTACATTCGTCTACATATAGTGCTGTTTATAAGAGGTCTGATTTCAGGTTAATTTATTTTATTTTGTAGGGAAGTTGGTTTTTGTTTTCTTTCTGGAAGCTTAGAACAATCTTTTTACCTTGGGGTTTTAGAATTTTCCTGTATGTGTCCAGGTGTTTTTTCATTTTTCTTGTTTGACCCTTTGTGAACTCTTTCAGTTACTTCATTGAAGTCTTTCTTTAAGTCAGGAAAATATCTTTCTATTACTTCTTTATTTTTTCTCACATCATACTCTATTCTACCCATTTGTTGCTCATTTTTAGTGGATGTTGGTCTTCTTAGATATGTCTTTACTTCCAGATTTCTTAACTTTTCTCTCATGTTAAATTTTCTATTATTTCTATTCCACTTTAGATATTTTCATTCTCTCTTCCTATCCCCTTTTCTGTCTCCTCCTTGTTTCCTGACTCTTTTTCTTCATATCTCTAATTC
This sequence comes from Plecotus auritus, assembly GCF_963455305.1. Lineage (NCBI taxonomy): Eukaryota > Metazoa > Chordata > Mammalia > Chiroptera > Vespertilionidae > Plecotus > Plecotus auritus. Next base: position 188,356,308 of record NC_137771.1, read on the forward strand.
ATTCTTTTTCTTCACTAGTTACATATGTACAGCTGCAACTAACACACACATACACACACACACACACACACACACACACATCCATATATATAAAAGGCTAAGTGACCATCCGATCATCTGACTAGCCAGTACCTATGACGTGCACTGACCACCAGGGGCAGATGCTCAACGCAGGAGCTGCTGAGCTGCAGTGACTTGGCAGCTGCGGTTCTCGGGTGATGCACTCTGAACCAGAGAGGAGGGAGCCCAATTCCACCTTTGGCCATGGGTTATGTTGTTCCTGGACATGAATCTGGTTAACTGCACACTTGCATTTGTGTTCCACACCCTGTACAACAGCAACTTTGCAGAGTGCTCTCTTGCACTCTGGGACCCCTCAGGGGAGAGCCGGTTTGGCATGATCCCCTCAGGCCAGGCTGAGGGACCCCACTCACTCCAAAGACTCCCTTCCAGCTGTGGCACTGCCCCAGGTGCCGCCAGCCTGGGAGGGACCACAGGAGGTTGGCTCCAGGGCATGTCTGGCCATCTAGCCCAGTCCCGCCCCTCTCAGCCACCATCAGGGACTGCCTGCATTAGTCCCTGCACTAGAGCCAGCACCGCGCCTAGCCGGAAGACCAGAGCGTGAGTTTTCTTTTCTTTTTCTTTTCCGGCTCACTCCACAGATGCCATTCGAGCTGTCGTGCCACCCCAGGAATTCTCATTTCCTTTCAATGTGCACGAATCCATGCACCAGGCCATTAGTGTGTGTGTGTGTGTGTGTGTGTGTGTGTGTGTGTGTGTGTGTGTGTATGTGTGTGTATTGATTTTTAGATAGAAAGGAAGGGTGTAGGAGAAACATTGATGTGAGATGAGAATACATTTATCATCTGCCTCCTGCACACCCCCTACTGGGGATCAAGCCCTCAATCTGTGCATGTGATCTTGCCTGGGAGTCAAACTAGCAACCTTTTGGTGCATGGGACGATGCCCAACCGAGCCACACCAGCCAGGGCTGAAACTAACATTTTAGATAAACTATAATTAAAAAATAAAGAAGTAAAATTGAAAAGGGGAAATTACTTGCAAGAACTTTTGTCCCTTCATTGGTCCTTTCTTTTCATGGAAGCCCATTCTTGTTTTATGGGTATTTTTGTATGCAATATCCTCTCATCTTTTAGAGGACACTAATCTGAAGGTTTTCTTCTAGACCATGCATTATCTTTTTCTCCTAGTGTCTGTTCTGTCATTGCACATTTTGTTCTTTTTATTCATGCTGTTAGCTTTCCATAAATGTCTGATAGTCCTAAGCTTTCTGTTACATTTACTTTAAAATGCTTAATTAATTATGGTGATTGGTAAAGTGATCTAGTATGGGTTTCTTCTGCAATTAGGTAGATCTCTTTCTCCAACAAGTCTCTACTCTAAATGGGAGGCTGGTTGTAGGCTATGGGCAAGTCTGTCCCTAAAGGAGTTTTTTATTTTTTATTTTTATTTAACCTCCACTCTTGTTTAGGCCTGGAATGACATGCCTTTTTTTTTTTTTTTTTTTTTTAATCTAACTCCAACCTACAGTGCTAGAACTCTGATAATTGGGGGCGGGGGAGTGGGTTTTCATTGGAGCGTAAATAATTCCTGCCAACATCCCGTATACTTTGAGGGGTTGAAGAGAGTGGTTCAGATGTTCCATAGGTAATTCTTATATTACCTTGATAATAGCCTCAGATATAACTTTTTCTCTTTTTATTTCTTATTTCTGTATTTGGATTTTTCCTGATTTCTTTGGTGAGAATAGCTTTTATTTCTGCGTTAATCAGTGTGTATCTCTATTTTCCCTGTCAATAGTATCCCATTTGTTTTTCTTCTTTTTGTTGTTGTTAATGCTCACCCAAAGATATTTTTTTCCATTGATTTTTTTAGAGAGAGTGGAATGAAGGGAGGGAGGAATGGAGGGAGGGAAAGAGAGAGAGAGAGAGAGAGAGAGAGAGAGAAACATTGGTTGCCTCCTACACCTGCCCTGCCTAGGGTTCCTACAATGCAGGTATGTGCTCTTGACCAGAAATTGAACCTGTGACCCTTTGGTGCATGGGCCAATATTCCAACCAGTGAGCAACACTGGCCAGGGCTCTCATCTGTTTTCAGTGAATTCATGAAAAAATTGTCTTTCTTGTTCCCAGAGCTGTTATGTTTTTTTTGTGTGTGTGTGTGTGTGTTTTCCTTTTAGTCTTTTCCATTTTAGGAAGAAGGAGAAATATTCTTGTGCTTTAGTCCACCATCTTAAGCTGGAAGGTCAAGCATTGTCTTTTATAATTATATAAAGGATAAATAAATATTTTCTGATGAAACAACAGTAATACTTAAAAATAAGCAAAACTGTAACTTCTGATATTAATGTTTTACCATCTATTTTTTTTCTGTCTTTGTTTTTTTAAATTAAATCTTTATTGTTCAGATTATTACAGTTGTTCCTCTTTCCTCCCCCCCCATAGCTCCCCTCCACCCAGTTCCCACCCCACCCCATGCCTTTACCCCCTTCCCACTGTCCTCATCCATAGGTGTATGATTTTTGTCCAGTCTCTTCCCACATCCCCCACAACCCTTTCCCCCAGAGGTTTTACAGTCCACTCCCTATGCCCCTAATTCTATTATATTCACCAGATTATTCTGTTCATCAGATTTTTTATTAACTTGATTTTTATATTCCCTTGTTGATAGATATGTATTTGTTGTTAATAATTTTTATCATTACCTTTTTCTTCTTCTTCCTCTTCTTAAAGAATACCTTTCAGCATTTCATATAATACTGGTTTGGTGGTGATGAACTACTTTAGCTTTTTCTTATCTGTGAAGCTCTTTATCTGCCCTTCAATTCTGAATGATAGCTTTGCTGGATAGAGTAATATTGGTTGTAGGTTCTTGCTATTCATCACTTTGAATATTTCTTGCCACTCCCATCTGGCCTGCATAGTTGCTGTTGAGAAATCAGCTGACAGTCGTATGGGTGCTCCCTTGTAGGTAACTAACTGTTTTTCTCTTGCTGCTTTTAATATTCTCTCTTTGTCTTTTGCTCTTATCATTTTAATTATGATGTGTCTTGGTGTGGTCCTCTTTGGGTTCTTTTTGTTTGGGGTTCTCTGGGCTTCCTGGACTTGTAAGTCTATTTCTTTCACCAGGTGGGGGAAGTTTTCTGTCATTATTTCTTCAAATAGGTTTCCAGTATCTTGTTCTCTCTCTTCTTCTGGAAACCCCGTAATTTGGATGTTGGTACGCCTGAAGTTGTCCCAGGGGCTCCTTACACTATCTTCATATATTTGGATTCTTTTTTCTTTTTTCTTTGCTTTTCCGGTTGGGTGTTTTTTGCTTCTTTGTATTTCATATCTTTGACTTGATTCTTGCGATCCTCTAGTCTGCTGTTGGATCTCTGTATATTATTCTTTATTTCAGTCAGTGTATGCTTAATTTCTAGTTGGTTCTTTTTCATATCCTCGAGGGTCTCACTAAATTTATCAGCCTTTTCTAGAAAATTCTTGAAAAACCTTATAACTGTGATTTTGAACTCTATATCCAATCATATGCTTTCCTCCATTTCTTTCATTTGTGACCTGTTTCTTTGTCTCCACATTTTGGCTGCTTCCCTGTGTTGATAGAGTGGCTTTGTGTGCTAGGTGTCCTATAGGGCACAGTGGCTTAGCCTCCCCAGTTACCTGAGGTGAACACTCTTGGAGCACCCCTTTGTGGGCTGTGTGTACAGTCTTGTGGTAGTTAAGCCTTGATTGTTGTTGCTATCACTGGGAGGAATTGACCTCCAGGCCAATTGGTTGTGAGGATCAGCTGTGTCTACGATGGGAGAACTTCTGTGCTGGAGACACCCTTATGAGGCAAGACTTGCTTCAGTGGGGCCTGGTGCTCACTGAGTCTGCCCCCTGAGTGTGTCCCTTATGGGTCTGAGGAGTTGTAATCTGGATGGTCCCACTTTGACCCCTGGCTCTTGGATCTCCAAGGAGGTGCTAATTTAGCCTCTGCCCGAGGCCACCCAGCTGGAGCTACGGAGAGATCTGCAGATTCCTCTTCTTTGTTTGGGTTTTGGAGGTTCCCAGATGAGGCCCAGCTGTGAAGCAATGCAAGCTGCTGTGGGGCCTTGGGCCTTATTTTGGATGTTCTGGGTCTCTCTGACTCAGCTGCAGTTTGTTAGGTAAGTTTAGATTTCAAAGGACCAGGCCATTCATATGCAAAAGCCTCTGCACATCGCGTGTTGGGGCGGAGTCTCAGGGCAGAGCAAACAGCAATGGCTTCCCATCAGCCCTGCCCTAAGAGGACCCTGTGTCTCAGTGTCCCATGGTTATTGCTGCAAGCACCTCTGAGAGAAAGCCGCCCTCGAGTTCCGCCCGCTGCCAGACAGTCCAGTTTCTCCCTATATGAGTCTGGGTCCCCAGAGTCTTGCCCGGAACTGGAGTTCAGAGCAGTTGGGAGCTTGTGTCTCCCTGTGGATTGAAAAAGCCAGCTGCGTACTCAGTTGCCAGCCCTCTCCGCACATGCGCCTCCGTACCTCTGCACTTCAGTTCCGCAGCTCCTCTGAGTCTGTGTGCTTTTCTCTTTCCTTCTAGTTGTAGAATTTCCCCTTAGCCATCCTTCCTGTGGTTCTGGATGATGTCCGTTTTGTCTTTTAGTTGTAGTTTTGAAGTGGTTGTGCGAGGCAGCAAGTTCAGGTGTTTACCTATGTCGCCATCTTGGTTTCTCTATTTTCTTTAGGAGTAGGAAAACTGCAGATTTCCTCTCAGCATGGTTGGATGTCCACTTTCATGTGGCTGTAGTAGGGAAATGCGTCTCCCTCCATGCATATATTAATGTTATTAGTATTGTTATAAAATAAGTTAAAAACAGTTCATAAAATATGAATTTACTGGAATAAAAGGAAAAAAATTAACCAGCAGATTTAGGAATCTAAACCATGGATTTCTCATATTTCTTCAAGCTTTGTCAGGAGGGACACTAACTGTCCTAGACTATCTTAAATCATTTTGGTGAAAAACAACATAACATAAAACTTAGCATCTTAACCATATTTCAACACACAGCTCAGTAATGTTAAGTATATTCACATTATTGTGCAACCGATCTTCAGAACTTCTTCATCTTGTAAAGCTGAAACTATGTCCATTAGCATTAACTCCCCATTTACCACCCCCCCAACCCAGCCATTGGTAATCATCATTCTTCCTGTCTGTATGAATTTAACTATTTTAGATACCTCAGGCAGTGATATCACACAGCATTTGTCTTTTTGTGGACTGGCTTATTTCACTTAGCATAATGTCCTCAAGGTTCATTCATGTAACATTTGACAGAATTTCCTTCTTAATGCTGAATAACATTCCATTGTATGTATACAGTATATCACCTTTGTTTATCCATTCTTCTCTCTGTGAACATTTGGGTGGCTTCTACCTATTGTGAATAATGCTCCTGTGAACACTAGTGTGCTGGATCACATGGTAGTTCTATTTTTAATTTTTTGTTTTCCATAGTGGTTGCACCATTTTACAGTCCGACCAGCAGAGCCTAGGTTCCAATTTCTTCACATCCTTGCCAATACTGTGTTTTGTTTGTTTCTTTGGCAGTAGGCTTCCTAATGAGTTGAGGAGATATGCCATTGTGGTTTGATTTGCATTAGACTATAAAAGACATTTGGATAGTGAACAGTTTCAGAATCTAGAGGTAGTATCTCCCTCTGGAGCAATGGTTAGGCATGTTTGCTTATTTCCTACTATAAAGTATTTAGGTTACTGAAGCTTGAGGTTCCTCATTGTGATATACACCTACTGTGTGTGCAGCATTTATTTTAGCCCCTTCTCATCTGCATGGCACCTTGGGAGCAAGGGGAAGCAATGCAAATACAAGTTCATGCCATGAGTGACAAAGTGCTTTCTCTCTGACCCAAGAAACTGTCTTCTGCCACCATCCATGAAACTGTGGCACTTGTTATGTTTCAAATAGGGTAAAATCTGAGACCCTTCACACTGAATTATAAAATTGAAATGTGAGAGCATTTAATCTGAGTACAGTAGTAATACAAATAAAGCTGTCTTCCATGAGAACAATATAGTTATTTTAAAAATAGTATTTGTTTTCCAGTGTTTAATTTTTCTTTTCTTTCCATATTAGTGCTGAGTTTCATGAGCGGCTAAGTAAAATTGATAAGCTGAAGAATAGATATGAAATTCTTACTGTTGTTATGCTGCCTCCTGAAGGAGAAGAGGAGAAAACACAGGCCTATTATGTAATAAAGGTAATTGTGATCAATTTACAGTTGTGATAGAAAGAAGTATCCTTTGTTAATAACCAAAATGGCATTTCTTTTGCCATGACATTTCAAATTTCACAGCAGCCTAGGAACCATTGCACTTAATTAGGGCCATAAAGCATTAGTTGCTAATTGAAGTACTGAAGCTCTATTAGTTTTATACTCCTCCAGTCCATGAGGTCAAAGAGAGGCCTAGAATACTCTTTGACACTTTTTTTTTTGGCATCTTTGCATCCTGCCATTTCCCCTCATTTATTCAAAATTCATAATTTTTTACCCTAAAACCTACTATCACTACTCTAGACCTTACCATCGCCTGGAGTTACATCACTTCTGAAACCTTATACCCCAATTTATTATTGCAGTCCTGGTATGGCAGAGATCCAGAGAGTAAGAGGTGGGGGACAAATGAACAGGTGAATCTGCTGTTCTTTCTGATGTTTAAGAGTTGTCTACTATCTCATGGTTATCTTTGTCTAGTAACCCATAATAGGAAATTCGGAAGTAATTAGGGATTGGATGTAATTCTCTTCATGAACACTACTATGTTCATCTTTCCATGTAAAAAATACCTTGCACAGGTGTGATTTCCTTTCCAGAAAAGTTCAGGAAATTATTCAAAACACCACAAAAGAGGAATGAAATTGTAACTTTAACTCATTCTTCCTGTCTTATACATGGATAGGAGTAGGCAGATCTCCCAATTCACACCTTTAGAGATGGGCCCCTGCTTTTGACTTATAATCTTCCAAATTTCTTTCTGTAGTCCTTTGAAGCTGCCTCTGACACATATGCTGTGTGACATTCTGCCACTTTGCCTCAGAAAATCCTGCCAAACCAATGAGAAATGAGTCCCAATTCTCAAATCCTTTTAATAACTCATCTGTCTGTAGTATCTCAGGGTTCTGCCCAATATTAACAGGATTTACCTTTTCTCAGGTTTTGAAAGTTTCCAAGGGGTGAGGGGTAGGCTCTAGTTTGTTAAGTGTTGGGAAGCAGTTAGATGTTGCAATCCCAGTTAAGTTTCTTTACCAAGCTGTGATGAGGTACCTAAAAGCACTGGTGTTAGTGTCTTTGTCCCTATCTTTGTTCTGTCACTGACTAGGTGACCTTGAATAAGTTAACCACTTGGGGCCTTAGTCTCCTCACTTGCAAAATATAAAGATAATATTGTTACTTTTGTTCTGAGATAGAAAAAATATATAAAGCCCTTAAGACAGTGCCTAGTACAAAATGAATCCTCACTAAATGTTAGCTATCACCATTGTTATTGCTGTTATGATGAACTAGAGGCCCGGTGCATGAAATTTGTGCATGGCGGGGGGGATCCCCTCAGCCCAGCCTGCACCCTCTCCAATCCAGGACCCCTTGGGGGGTGTCCAACTGCCAGTTTAGGCCTGATACCTGGGATTAGGCCTAAACTGGAAGTCGGACATCCCTCTCACAATCCTGGACCATTGGCTCCTAATCGCTAGCTGCTTGCCTGCCTGGTTGCCCCCAACTGCCTTCCCCTGCTGGCCTGATCGCCCCTCACTGCCTCTGTGTGCTGGCCTGATTGCTTCTAACTGCCCTCCCCCCACCCCCTGCTGGCCTGGTCACCCCTTACTGCCCTCCCTGCTGACCTGGTCACCCCCAACTGCCCCCATCTGCCGGCCTGGTTGCCCTATGCAGCCTGCTGTTCAGCCGTTTGGTCGTCCCTCACTAACCCCCCTGCCGGCCTGGTCATAGGCAGCCATCTTGTGAGGGTGTAAGGGTTAATTTACATATTACCTCTTTATTATATAGGATAATAATCCACTTCTCAGGAAAATAGGCACATTTTTATGAGGAAAGAGTATTCCTTTTGTTCACAGTCAAGGTGATGAATGCCAGTGTTAAATGAATCAAGGCTATCCTACGGTCCCAATTTCCTGATGCCACACTTCACCTTCTCCAGGATCTACAGCTTACCACTTATTCCCATTTTTCATTGTATAGCATCCTGACATGTTTTATGCATAACACTTCACATGTACCAGATGTGTAAAAATGAAACATTTATCACTATACTCAAAGTGTCTTATGTTAAAAAAAACTATCAATGGCCTGAAAATGGGAAAAGCAGTCTGTAGGTGTGCAGTGATGCCACTGCATGGTGACACCAGACTTGGCATTTTCTAGCGGGCCCTCCAGGGTTACTGGATTCTGTAGGAAGGTACACCTTAGACAGATTTCTATTGACTAGTCTACTTTATAACTCTGTAGGGACAGACGTTAACTTGTAGAAAACTGATAGTTGTCCCCAATGCAAATGAATTTTGGCTAGTAGAAATACAACTGATTAAACTCTACAGGAAGGATAACCCAAGCATTACATTTTGTTGCCCTAAAAGATAGTTTCATATCTATAGGCAAATTTATTTCAGCATTTGTGTATATTAAAGCTGTTCCACTTCTCCCTTTGAACTTGTCTAACATCTTACGGGTTCTTTCATTAATGAGTTGAATAAAACCTTTGACATGTTCATTTTATATTTGAGAATTTTTTAACTCTTTGAAAATACTTTAGCAGTTCACCACTGTAAAAAACTTAAAACTTGCCAATTAGAACTGTCACTTTTGTTTTGGAACGTGGTAGATATAGGAATATTAATTTAGTCAAATCAAGATTCTTTCCCTTCCTTATATCCTTTACATTTCCCCCAGGTTGCCTTTCCAGATGGGCACATATACATATGTTTATAGCACTGATGAAGAGGAATTTGGTCACAATGCTTACTACTATTCTGTGTCCTGCATGGTGTTGTACAGGGGTACCCATGGCTCTGAGCCAAATGCTGCCCAACATTTGTGCGGTACACATAATACATCACCTCATTCAATTATAGTCTTGTCTATGCCTGCAAACTACAATAGCAGTGTATTAAGTACAAGTAGTTTTGACAGAGATGAAATGGTCCGTAAAGCCTAAAATATGTACGGTCTCACCCAGTATATGCAGTTTGCTGACCCCTCGTATTAGTTTGCTAGAGTTGCCACAGCAAGTACAACAAAGGTAGTTTTTATTGTCTCACACTTCTGAGGCTAGAAGTCTGAGATGAAAATGCCAACATGGTTGGTACCTTCCTGAGGGAGAATGTTTACACGTCTGCTGGCAATCTTTGGTGTTCCTTGGCTTTTGGAAGCATCACCATGATCTCCGTCTTCATTTTCACATGGTGCTCTTCAGTCTTCCCTGGGAATGTCTGTATCTGTGTCCAAATACCCCATTTTTATAAGGACACCTATCCTATGAATTAGGGCCCACCTTCATGACCTCATGGTAACTTGACTACATTTGCAAAGACCCTATCCTATCTAATAAGAGTAATATGCAAATTGACCATCACTCCAACACACAAGATGGCCGCCACAAGATAGCCAGCAGGGGAGGGCAGTTGGGGGTGATCAGGTCTGCAGGGGAAAGCAGTTAGGGGTGACCAGGCTGGCAGAGGAGGGAAGTTGGGGGTGACCAGGCCTGTAGAGAAGGGCAGTTGTGGGGGACCCAGGCCTACAGGGGAGAGCAATTGGGGGGGAGGGAACCAGGCCTGCAGGAGAGGGCAGTTAGGGGTGACCAGGCCTGCAGGGGAGGGCAGTTAGGGGCAAACAGGCTGGCAGGGGAGCAGTTAGGCATCAATCAGGCTGGCAAGGGAGTGGCTAGGGGGTGATCAGGCTGGCAGGCAGAAGCGGTTAGGGGCAATCAGGAAGGCAGGCAGGCGAACAGTTGGGAGCCAGCAGTCCTGGATTGTGTCCCAGATTGGAGAGGGTGCAGGCTGGGCTGAGGGACACCCCCCCATGCACGAATTTCATGCACCGGGCCTCTACTTTCCAAATAAGGTCACATTTTGAAGTACTGGAGGTTAAGACTTCAAATCTGTTTTGGGGGAAACAATTCAATCCATTGCCCTTATTTTGGTCCTGCAGTAGGTTCTTGTCTATGGGGCACACATGGTTTTGCTTTTCCTTTTACCCACCCTGGCACCTTATAGTATCTGACTCTTTAAGAGCCAGAGTGAAAAGTATGATCAGTAACCAATGAAGGACTAGCATCTTTCAAATCTCATATTTCAGTTCCTCTTAGCCTTTGTAAGGCAGTTCAATTCTGACAATTTAATGATTCTGTCCAGTAAAATTACTAGGAAAATGTTTAAAAATGTTGACATAAATGCATAAATAAAAATTTCTCCCAAACATCAGCTTTTCTAATCCAGGATAAAAGGTATACATTATATAAGCTCTGATTTAGAGAAAAATGGGATCAGAGTTTTAGAAGTTTAAGGTATATGTGGAATTAAATCAGAAATCTGTATAAATGAACAAATTAAACCCCATTTGACAAATAAACTGAACTCAGAGAATAATTTGTTATTCAGCTCACTAGTAGGACATCTGCAACTAAATTCTAGCTGTTCTGATTTGTTCTAGCTCTCCCACTACACTGTATTTTTAATGAATCATTGCCAATTCTAGACTTAACTTAAAGGAATTAGATATAATTTATCTAAAAACTTTATTTTTTTCCTAAGCTTTTTGACTGTGTACTATTTGCTATTTTTTATTATCAACTATTTTATTATGTATTAATATGTAGTTTATACATATTTTGGTAGCATAATAAAACAAATACCAGAGAAAACATTAAAAATTGAAACATTACCCAACATTTTTTTCCAATGACGGTCTTCTGGTTTAAATATACACACCTAGGGATTGAGTAAATTAACAATTTTTGACTAAGAATGGGTTTGAGTACTTTTAAATATATATACATGCCCTGGTAATCCTTACCTGGAGCAGTTCTTTTGGAATTGTTAGGGTACAGCTCTAGAGAGCTTGGCCGTAACAGAGATACAATGGAAAAAGTGACTGAATATGTCCATTCACTGAGGAATTTCTGGTTTTCAGCAATTAGTAAACTTCATTTTCTCTACCCACATTTATCACAATTATCTTTCTCTAATTAAAAAAATTAAAATGTGGTAAAATACATAAAATTTGCCATTTAACAATTTTAAGTGTACAGTGGTATTATATTCACATTGTTGTGCAACTAACACCACTACCCATCTTCAGAATTGTTTTCACCCTCTAAAACTGAAATTGTACCCATATAACAGTAATTCCCCAGGTCCCCCTCCCCCAAACCCTGGCATTCACCATTCTACTTTAAGTCTCCATGAATCTGACTACTCCAGGTACTTCATGTAAGTGGAATCATGTAGTATTTTTTCCTTTTGAAAATACGGAACACTTCACAAATTGGTATGTCATTCTTGGCATAGGTGCCATGCTAACCTCTATATTGTTTTCAAATTAAGTTTGTGCTACTAAAGTGAGTGCATTATTTTAACATTACTAACTGCTCAAAAATGTTGAAATACTGCCTCTATTAACACATATAACTACAACTGGCTTGGACGTGACAAGCATTTACTTTTCTGGGTGTGCCCTGTCTCACCTCCTTTTCACTTCTCTCTCTGATATAAAAGGAGAAAGTGTTCCTAAGTTTCTTTCAGGCCAGAAACATATTCTATTTAATATCTACTTTGAAACCTCCTTCTAGTTAACTCTGTTTCCCTTCCCAGTGAAGTTTATACCTGCTTAACTTTTTGGTAATTTTTGTTGGAGAGTTTAATGTAAGCTTTGGTTAGTTACTATGTTTCCATTACTGTTTTGTATCCTATGTGCTATATTTTATAGGCCTTGAGGATTGACCTTCTGTAAACCAAATGAAATAAATGGTGCTTTAAATAGACCTCAAGGCAAAATGGTATTGTTGTGAGTTAACTATGTTCTGCCCTGAAAACAGACATTCTCCCCCATGAGAAATACTTTTATTTAATCATTTATTCTGTATTTTTACAGGCTGCTCAAGAAAAAGAAGAACTTCAAAAGGAAGGCGACAGTTTGGATGCTAAGATCAACAAAGCTGAAAAAGAAATCTATGCTCTAGAAAACACCTTACAAGTGCTAAACAGTTGTAACAACAATTTCAAACAATCTTTTAAAAAAGTGACACCATCTAGTATGTAGGAGTTAACATTTTAATGATTATATGCAATGAAAACTGTATAGTTATTTCTTTTTAAAAAAAGGAACACTGAGCAATGGCAAACAAAAATGTACCACGTTTGATTGAGTCAGAAAAACCACCCCCTTTGAAAATAAGTGCTAAAGTGTTATTTCCATTATTAGTTCTAATGATACAGCATATCACTTCTCTAGGGAATGAATTTCAAATCCACAGAAAATAGCACATTAGCTGCCCTGTGTTGACTAAACAAGAGTGCCTGCGACATATGCCCATATTATTTTTCAACAAGTAGACACAGGAATTTAACCTTTCATAAGAAGAATGTTGGAAATTTAATATATGGAAGATTTTAAGATTGATTTCCACAGAATATGTTAAAAATTTAAACTACAAATGCCCTAAATTTTAGGTGATGAGTATGGACTAAAACTCCAACTAGAAGAACAGAAAAGAGCTGCTGATGAAAAATACAGATACAAACAAAGACAAATCAGAGAGCTACAGGAAGACATCCAGGTAATTCTATAGGCTTTAGTAATAAGCCCTTAGTAGAAATAAACTAATATTATGTCTATTTTCTTACCCCATAATTTTTTTTAGAAAAACAGATGAGATGTCTCATTAAAATGAGGAAAAAAGTGATTAAAAGCATTAAAATAGCTAAAATCCCATTGTTAAACACAGGATGGACTACGAATCATCACTTATTAGTTGATGAATCATTCATTGATAGTTAATTATGATCTCTTCCTCTATCTTTTATTTAATGTACTCTTATTTTCATTTAATTCCTTAAAGATTGTTTCATAAAACAAAAATTCAAAAGATAAAAATAATCTAGTACACAGAAGGTGCTAAAGCACATTACTGAAAGAGAAAACAATGTGCTTGGTAAGCAGGCTCTATATACAATTCAGATCTTTTTTTTTGCTAATAAAGTTGAAGGAATAGATGAATTGTGAATCTCTGAAAACTGCATGCATGGTTTCAATAGTTATTAAATTATTTTCCAAGTACCATAAAAATACTTTCCAGTAGAATTACATACAAAACTTAATTATAAAGCCATTATATGTGTTATTTACCAGCAAAATGTTATATACGAAAGTCAATGAATTAAGTGAATATCTGACAAATAGCAAGTTGTTACTTTTGATTCTAATTAATATTTTAATAATTTATTTTCTGCAGAGCATGGAAAATACTTTAGAAATTATAGAACATTTAACACATAATGGCAAAGAAAAATTATCAGAGAAACAGGCTTATTCACTTCAACTAAGTAAAGAAGTTGAGGAGCAGAAGCCAAAATTAGAGAGAGTAACTAAACAGGTATTGATATTTTTAAAAAATCTGACCTGTCGTATTTACATGTTTTTGAAGTTCCAAATGGTAAACCCAAATCCTTTCATCCATGAAAAAATATTAAGTTCTGGAAAATAGGTTTATGTAATAATTGACTACTGTTGACCAACAGTGTGCAAAACTCACCAAAGAGATCCGTCTTTTGAAAGAAACAAAAGATGAAACACTAGAAGAAGGAGACATCAAACTTCGTGAATTGAAACAGTTTCACCAGATCATTGATGAAATGTTAGCTGATGTCACAGCAAATGCTGAGCTCCGCATTATCCTTCAAACATACTTTCAACAGGTAGTCACTGTACCTTCTAGTTAAATATATTTCTTAAACACTTCATGAAAATAATTTATGGCATTTCAGAGTGAAATCTAATCACAAATATTCTCCTTCTCAAATGCAGTGGTACTAATGACTGCTATTGAATGTACTTTCAGAAAGGTCTGGAACTACCTACAGCTAGTACTAAACGCCGGCGCCAGAGATCTCCTTCACAGTCTTCACTACTGTCACTAAGGTAAGTGGAAGGTTAAAAAACCATGTCCTCAACGCTCACAGCTGCTACCCTCAGTGAACCCAGCCACTCCCACATTGCCACAGCTGTTGGACCTGCCAATGCTCTCCTCCTTACCCACCTGCCTAGGTCAGTGTCACAGATGCAGACACAGCCAGCAGAGCAACATTCTTTCCAACCTCTTTCCATTACTGTACAGAGTGCTCTGTGACTACCAGCTATTTTAGTAGGGCAGAGCAGGGTGAAATTTTAGAGGTTACATCTAGCATGACCAACCCTGAGGGGGGGAGAATTTTTAACCATAAAAAAGGGCAACTTAGATGTAGAAATATGGAGTATGATTTTTATTAAAACCACACTGCAAAATTTTAAATACTCAGGATTTGATTTTAATTATGTTGATTTAATTTGCTAATACAGGAAATTACTCTTTACTTTCACAGCTTAGAGCTATCAGAAATCTATCATCAGGGATGTTCAATCAACGCTCTTGTGCTTTACTGTCAAAATAAAAGTTAACAATGATCCTAACTTTTAAATTCCAATCTCCTACCTTCAGCAGCCACTTAGTTTTCATTAGTCCACGTAGGGATTTCACAGACAAAGGAATGTCCTAAAAGGTGTGGTTTAAATAAAAAGAACTGTTTTTACATAAACATGGTGGGCAGCCACTTGAACATCCCTGTACTGTCATAAAACATGTATTTCTCACCTGAGGATATCTTTATTGATTTGAGAGGAAGAGAAATATTGACTAGATGCCTCTTGCAGTGTAGGTATGTGCCCTGACCAGGAATCAAACATGCCACCTTTTGGTGTATGAGACACTTTAAGTAAATGAGTTACCCAGCCAGAGCAAACATATATATATTTTGTAAATTCTCACCAGAGGATATTTTTTTACAGATTTTTTTAGAGAGTGGAAGGGAGAGAGGTGAGAGAGACACACTGATTAGTTGCCTCCTGCACATGCCCCAACTAGGGCCAGGGATTGAAACTGTAAACTAGGTATGTGCCCTTGACCAGGAATCAAATCTGAGACCCTTCAGTGTACAGGCCGGTGCTCTAACCACTAAGGCACATCCGTCAGGGCTATATTTTTAAACTTAGCATTTCAGAATTGTGTAGCTAGTAATGACTTTCAAATGATCCCACCATTTTCCCCCTCCTGTAAACAGGTCACTTTCTTCTCTTATATAACCTATCTTTTACTCACTCTACCAGCACCCACATGCACATGCCTTGTTACATTTCGTTTAATGAATTTTGCAAATCTTTAAATTATAGTTGAAAACATTTTTCTTTATTATATTTGTTAAACTATTTTTCTACTGGTTTTAAACTATTATGTTCATTACCTTTCCTTAAAAAAAAACTAATTTCTTGATATTAAAGGTCATGCTTTAAAAATTATTATTATTAGCACTATTAATGTTCGGTACTTTTTGCTCTCTTTAGTTGTGGGATTATGGTATCTTTCACTATTAATGAGGGGGGTCTTTATTAAAGTATAAATTTTGAATTAAATTTACAATAATTCTGTATTTTCTTCTAGGTCGTCTAAAAGTACTGCTTCTCAGACTTCGATTAACATATTAGAGCTAACCTTCCCACCCTCCTCTTCACCATCTGGCAGCACTTTGAGGCCAACTAGTTCTAGCAGTAGTAGTTCCAGTAATGGTAAAAACAAAAAGAGCAGCAAGTAAACATTTTAATCTCTCTTGAACAAACTATAAACAAAAAACTCCAAATTTCACTTTTAAAATAGTAAATTTCACTCTATACTTTGGGTGCTGTATAATGATATAGAGTCCTAATGAAAAAGTGTGGAAAATGAAAATGACCAGATGAGTTTTATCAGTGAAAAATGGTAGTTTAAAAGAGGTCAAGCCAAAGAAATGTTTAATTTTCTTATCCTTTTCTTCACATATTATACCTGATTTTAACAAGGTTACATATTACACAAGTGTAAGGAAAAGTGTTTTCCACTGTTATTTTTATGTCTGTTATAACAGAAAATAGTTGACTTTATTATTTCACACTAGCCATGCAACTACGCTCACTTAGAATCTTTTAGGAAGAAATGTTTAAAGATGAAGACTTCAAACACTATTAAAATTTTCACTTATCTTAGAAGATCCTGAAATTAAGTTTTCTTTATTCAAAGAAATATACTTCCCAGACTTTTGGGGGAGAAATGTTAGTTTCTTCTTTGATATAATTTACAAAGTGTTAACCAAGATATAGCATTACCCTCACCCCTCCACCAAGAAAGCAATTGCTAGGAAAGAGAAACAATGCATATCAATAAAAATGCAGCTCACATTTTTAGGAATCAGTCTACTGTGATCTTGAAAGAAGTCAAACACATTAAACAATATTAATATTTATAATTGTCATTGTTTAGAACTGTCATTTGCAGTTTCTTGAAAGGCAGTAGTGATATTAAATGTTTGGCTGAAACATTATTCTAACGTGTGAGATTTTATTTAATAAGTCCTAAAAAACTGATTAATCTTATAGTCACTTTGTTCTTATTCTCTGCCTTATATTACTTTGTAAATTACTTGGAACTTGAAATATTACATACTGTTCTATGAAGGTAGGGATTGTATCTTACTAGCTCTGTGACCTTGGAAAAGTTAGTTCTCTATGCTTCTTTCATTTGTAATATAGGGACAGTAACAGTTACCTACATAAAACATTCACTGAAATAACTGAATATATATAAAATGCACATGGCCTGACATAGGAACTGCACAGTAACTTCTATCCATTGAGTTACCACCCAGAACCTAGCACACCATTTGTGGAATGGTTAGGCTCTCTGGCCAGAATAGAAGTCTACATTTAACTATGAAAATAACAGTTCCAACTTCAGTGTAATAAAATAATGCTAATTGATGAGACAAGGGATTAACGCTAACCTCATTATCTCCACATCTGAAGTTATCTTAACATCCACCTATTATAAGAAAGTCGACTTATCATTTATTATGGAAACCAAGACATAGCCTGTGTGTGTATAAACTATAGACATGATGTTATGGAAAAAAACTTAAGATATCATTAGGGATTCTTGACAAGTATACCCCCAATATTTTTTACTATGATGGGTTTCCTGAACACATCCTTAGAAAATGGAGTGTGTACTCTGCTTAAGTGTAATATGTCCAAGGAGAGAAGCTCTGGGGAAGATGGAACTTCTAAATTTAGGCAGGCTATTGTACAAGGTACTAACCCTAATTTTTTTTTTGGTACCTAAATGTAAGTTTAAGCCACAATGATGCTTTGGAAAATTACAGTGCTTGTTGATGGTGACGCTCAAGACAATTTTATTATATAAAAATGGTGTATGTAAAATTCCCATCACTAAAATCTGAAGGTCACAAATAGCACACACCCTGTTAGTTATACTTAAAAGTTTTGGTATTTTACTGTTGGTGAGAATGGTGAGACAGAACAAGGAATGAAAGTGTCTCCTTCCTCAATCATTTTTAGACCTTTATAGATGGATGCTCAGCTATTTCCCAACCCATCCATCCAGAGTCATCATGAGTGATAGTCTTGAAAGTCCATTATCATTTAGTGTCTAGAATCTTAAATTGGGAAGATTGTAAAGGCCATTTTAAGTGCAACACTATGACTCCTATCTCTGTCTCCCTAATAAATATACTCTTTTCAATAATTTGGGGAGGATCCTTACAATCCAAGTCCCTTCTTCAGGTCTAGTTCCTGGAATTTATTCTGAGTAAATCCAAGCTCTGTTGGCCTAGTCTTATTCAGACCCTGAGAAAAGAGGCACCGGGAAAGCATCAGGGGAGAGGAGGTGTCAAGGAAGAAAAACAGAACCGCAGGCCAGCTCTAGCCTATTTAAAAATATGCTGTAGGTTACAAAACGGACATCTGCAATACTAGGAGTTTCTTATTTCTAGAGAAAACCAGATTTATACTGTACTTCTCGAGTCACTGCTATCTTTTTTTTGCTAGAAGGACTCTTTTCTATCCTGATCTATTCTTGCCTGGAACATAGCCTCTAAAGTCTTGACAAATGAAGTGAAAAAATTTCTTAGGGCTATACTACTAAGCAATAAGGTAGGTAGGTAGACAGACAGATAGAAATAAGAAAAATGGGTCCCTATTTCATGTTCATGGCTTTATTCCTAAGGAACTTGTTAAGCTGGCACACAAGTCTCTTGTAATTGAATCAGGCTTTAGAGGCCAATTAGTCAAGACAGATAATCTGCCTACCATTTTAAAACAACAGTTATGTAAAAATTTAATATTTAAACAAATGGTAAATATAAAATAGTATTTAAAGAACATATCTCTTTCAAAAGTTGAGGGCTTTAAGAGAAAAGAGAATGAAATAATTTTTGATGAAAAAACCCAGGTGTTCAGTGCACAAATTTAATTTTCTTTCAAACAGCAGGATAAGGGAGACCCAAGGAATTCTCCTACCCCAAAATACAATGAAGAAACAATACTTTGAGAATTATCTTTAACTGAAGTTTAAATCAGAGTAAGGAATACTATACATAAACATATTAATGAAATGTCTGCAAATCAAGCTGTGAAAGGGGACCTACAACTAAAAGATAGTTTCACAATAGCTTGAAAGCATTTGCTGGAAAGAAAATTGTTATAAAGATTAAATGATAACGAATGTAAAACTTTTTTTAAAAAAAGCATTTGCTTTCTGCAATCTCTACAAAAAAAATAATTTTAGGAGCAGCGATTTCTACACTGGACTGTTATGATTAAAAGACCTTTTATTAACAGCCTTTAGTAAAACAGTGCCGATTCCCTTGGCATATTATTTTTTTTGCTTATTTCCTTTTTCTTTCTCAAATGCAGCTATCTGATTAAATATATTGAGTAAGTTCTGAGGTAAATTTTTTTTAGCTCCACTTTCTGAATGCTCCTTGCTACTTAGCTCTTCTTCTTCTGGAGCCTCTGGTTTAATACTGTCCTCATAATTAGCCTCTTTTTCATATTCTCTATGACTTTTACTTAATGGGTATCTTTGCTCATGTCTATTGCAATCACGTGATCCAGAATAATTACATTTTTTATATTTTTCAACTGACTTAGAAGAGTAGTCAGAGCTTGCTGGGGAAGTGGAATACTTCATGGAACCTGGCTCCCACTTTCTATAGTGCTCTTTTCTTCCATCTGTGTCTTTTTCAAATTTTCTATAACCATAATTTTTTAACTTGTTTTCTGGATTCCTAGAGAAGGAATCTGAGGAATCCCTTCTATTGGAAAAATGTCTTTCATATCTATATGACTTTTCTGTTTTGCTACTACCTCCCTGAGTTTTATAGCTATTGTAAAAATCTCTTGGATCTTCAGACCTACCTCCAAAATCATCCGGAATTTCAACTGAAGATGAAGAGACGGGGCATCTATCTTTCTCTTTTACCTGCTTCTTCTGATATGGTACCCTATCTTGCTTTTCCAGTAGTTTTTCCACTTCTTGTCTTTGGTTAAGAAAAGACGCTGAAGTATTGGCTGGAACTGGGAAGTACTCATCTTTCCTATTCTCATCTATCTGATTTGAGGATGCCTTAACTGAATGCCTTTTGGAACTTCGAGAAGACTCTGAACGATTCCTCCTATGTTTCTTATGCTTTTTGTGACCTGAAGAGGAAGAGGATGATGATGAAGAAACTGATTCATCACCAGAAGAAACACTTGAAGAGGAAGAAGTTGATTTTCTTCTTTTTTTCTTTAGCCTAAAAAAGTAGTTAATTCATCAGATGTTAAGTACAAAAATGTTTCTTAATTATCCATAAAGCTTTTAGTTCTATTTTGTTCCCCTTAAAAACTTCATAAAAGCTGTGGCTTAGATAAGCAATAATAGTAATATTAGTTACTCTAAGATCCACTTGTACCAGCAGCAAGCACTACTTTTGGGGGAAAAAATACTTGTGTAGACAGTTGTCACTCTAAGCAAATCCATTTCTGTTAGACACAGTGACATTTCCAACATTACCTTAAAAACAAGACCAGCTGAACACGTAAAGGAATTAAAATTTTATATCTAACCACCTCTAAAGCATAGATAAACTCTCTACCGCAACACTACTGACATTTTATTGGAAGTGTAGGGTGGCAGTGTAGGGATGGAGGGGTCCTATACCACCACTATAGGATATCTAGCAGCACCCTTGACTTCTGCCCACTAGATGCCAATAGCACTCCACCAGTATCACAACCAGAAACGTCCCTTGGACAAAACTGCCCCCAGTTGAGACCACTGCTCTATTTCTAAAACATTTCTCCCTAAAATACAGATAATTAAAATAACATTATGTATTTCAAATTTAAGGTTACAGTAATTCTTTTTTACACCCTCAGATTTCTAGCCTTAAAATTCCACTTTCCTTAATCTCTCAGAAAAATTTCTGGTACTCATAATTGCTAAGAATAACTGGTTATGATTTGAAATACTTTTATATTTTTACTTACTTTACCTTCACATGGCACTGTGGTTCAACTCAGTAGTTGCTTTAAGTAAAAAAATACTGAATGTTACAGTTTACCTTTTCTCCTCTTTTAAGAGCTTACGCAACTTTTCTGCACTTGTTTCTATTTTCTTTGTTTTCTGCTTTTCTTCCTTTTCAGCTTGTTTTTCTCGTAATTCCAAAGATTTCTTTTAGAACCCAGATATCGGAAAAAACCACACGTTAAAAATAGAAGAATGTTTAAAACCCAGTTTTCAAAAAACCACCCCCCACCAGAAAACAAATGTGGTATACCAAAATCACCACATATCCAGCAGTAAACAAGTATTTTTAACACATAAAAATTAATCATACAGGTGTTTGGCATCAATCATTGGAATAGCCAGAACAGTATTGAGGACCATATTGCAGTTGGTATTCCATGAAAAAAGGGGAAGCCATTGCATTAGTACCCATAACCCAGAGTGCAAGACAGGGAAAAAGTAAGTTATTTCAAAATTTATAACAGGACACAGATTGTAGAAATAAAATTCAAATACATTCCATTTAGGTGAATTGAGGGAGGAATCACCATGTTCAAATACAAACCATTTAAAAAATAGCACAGCCCAGTTGGACGCATGATTACATAAGAAATCATTTTCCAGTTTGAGGATGGGGATGAGCAGCACCAGATGTCACAGACACAGCAACAACGGTCCAATTCAGAAAAAAATGCATGAGAAAACATCATCATCAGTATTACAGGAAAAGACAGTTTAAAATATCTCTCAAAAAGATTTTTAGAATTAGCTCAATTACCGTAACATCAGTGAATTTTGTAACCACCAGGAAAGCTCACTACAAGGATAGTACTCAAAACTACACACCAAATTTAGGCAATTAGAATTTTCTTATAGGGCTATTTTTACTTTTGAGTACTAACAAATAAAGGAAGAAGAGGCATTATGAAGCAATGTCAAAACTAATTAGGAAAAGCTGTATCTAGAAAGAAACTTTTCATAATGCCTTAAGTAATCTAGAATAATTTTCCACAGAAGAAAGTTAAGTTTTGGCATTAGTTTCAAATATCACTAAATTTCTAAGAGGAAATAAAGAATCACCTGCATATATTTATGAAGTTTCTGCAAAGCATCCTCTGCATCTTTAAAAGTGTCATCCAAATCCAAAGCTTTCTTATAGTAACTTTCAGCATTTAAAAATTTTTCTTCTTCTTCTAACCTAAATTTGAGAAGAAGATTTAGCTTTTTTTGTAAAAATAAAAAGTCCTCAAATATGCATACAGGTCTAGGGCTTATATGAGAGAACTTATTAGGAAAAAAGTGTTTTTAGCAACTTAGTTTCCAAATTGAATATCTAAACCATAGCTTTTGACTATTTTTTTTTTTTGTAAAGAGACCATGTAAAACTATATAAAACAGAACAAAATGAAACCAAACTCACAGATATAGGGAACAGATTGGTGGTTGCTAGGGGTACGGTTGGGGGGGGGGGGGGGGTGAGTGAAATGGGTGAAAGTGGTTAAAAGATTAAATAAGTCTTAATAAAAGGAAGATAAATGATCCAATAAAAAAATGGGCAACGGACCTAAATAGAATCTTTTCGAAAGAAGACAGAAGGAAGGCCAAGAGACACATGAAAACATGCTCAAAGTCACTAATTATCCGAGAGATGCAAATCAAAACGACAATGTGGTACCATCTCACACCTGTCAGAATGGCTATCATCAACAAATCAACAAACGACAAGTGCTGGCGAGGATGTGGAGAAAAAGGAACCCTCATGCACTGCTGGTGGGGATGCAGACTGGTGCAGCCACTGTGGAGAACAGTATGGAGTTTCCTCAAAAAACTGAAAATGGAACTCCCATTTGACCCAGTAAGCCCACTCCTAGGAATATATCCTAAGAAACTAGAAACACCAATCAGAAAGGATATATGCACCCCTATGTTCATAGCAGCACAATTTACCATAGCTAAGATTTGGAAACAGCCTAGGTGCCTGTCAGCAGATGACTGGATCAGAAAACTATGGTACATCTACACAATGGAATACTATGCTGCCATAAAAAAGAAGGAATTACTACCATTTGTAGGCACCTGGATGGAATTAGAGAACATTATGCTAAGTGAAATAAGCCAGTCAATGAAAGAAAAATACCACATGATCTCACTCATTTGGGGATAATGAAAAACATTATAAACGGATGAACAAAGAGATAGATACAGAGGCAGTGAAGCATCAAACAGACTGTCTAATTACCGCGGTAAGGTTAGGGAGAGGTGGGGGAAATAAGAGATCAACTGAAGGACTTATATGCATGCATATTAAGAGTAACCAACGAATGCAAAACATTGGGGGGGGGGGGTGAGGGCATGTATGGGAGTGGGGTGGGGGGGGGGCAATGGTAAGATATGTACACATATAATACCTTAATAAAAAAAAAAAAAGAAATTTCAATCGTTGTACTGTTGATATTTGGCTCTGTTGACTAATGAGTTTGTCGACCAATGGTCTAAGAGAAAGCAAAAGATCCAGCCCTAACCGGTTTGGCTCAGTGGATAGGGCGTCGGCCTGCAGACTGAAGGGTCCCAGGTTCGATTCCGCAACCTTGGTTGCGGGCACATCCCCAGTAGGAGGTGTGCAAGAGGCAGCTGATCGATGTTTCTCTCCCATCAATGTTTCTAACTCTCTATCCCTCTTCCTTCCTCTCTGTAACAAATCAATAAAATATATTAAAAAAAAAGATTAAGCCAAAACCGGTTTGGCTCAGTGGACAGAGCGTCAGCCTGCGGACTGAGGGGTCCCAGGTTCGATTCCGGTCAAGGGCATGTAACTTGGTTGCGGGCACATCCCCAGTGGGAGGTGTGCAGGAGGCAGCTGATCGATGTTTCTCTCTCATCGATGTTTCTGACTATCTATCCCTCTTCCTTCCTCTCTGTAAAAAATCAATAAAATATATTAAAAAAAAAAAAAAAAGATTAAATAAGACTTGAAAATGTAATGTACAACATGGTGACTACAGTTTATAAAACTGTATTGTATATTTAAAAGCTGCTAAGAGAAATCTTTTTTTTTTAAAATATATTTTATTGATTTTTTACAGAGAGGAAAGGAGAGGGATAGAGAGTTAGAAACATCGATGAGAGAGAAACAGCGATCAGTTGCCTCCTGCACACCCCCTACTGGGGATGTGCCCGCAACCAAGGTACATGCCCTTGACCGGAATCGAACCTGGGACCTTTCAGTCTGCAGGCCGATGCTCTATCCACTGAGCCAAACCGGTTAGGGCAAGAGAAATCTTAATAGTTCTCACCACAATAAAAAGAAAATATTTGTAATTATGTGTGGTGATGAATGTTAACCAGACTTATTGTGGTAATTACTTTGCAATACATACATACAAGGTGGGCAAAAGTAGGTTTACAGTCATTCTATAAAAAATAATTAACAAATAATAATGCACAAATAACTCTGTTTTGTGTACTCACAACTGTAAACCTACCTTTGCCCCACCCTATATTTTAAACCATTACTTTGTACACCTGAAAGTAACATATTAAAT
The DNA here is from genome assembly GCF_963455305.1 of Plecotus auritus. Taxonomy (NCBI): domain Eukaryota; kingdom Metazoa; phylum Chordata; class Mammalia; order Chiroptera; family Vespertilionidae; genus Plecotus; species Plecotus auritus. The sequence continues at coordinate 188,380,546 of NC_137771.1, forward strand.
GAGTTATATTTCAGTTTGAAAAACAAAATAAACCCCCAAGTAAAACAAACAAACAAATAGGAATCCATTACTGGTAACTAAAGCTATGCTGCGGGCCCAGCATTGGCATTTTAGTATAATGCATGATCTATAAATATAGTACGATCTTGACCTTTACCACAGAATTACATTGGCTGGCTTTTGCTAGCAGTTTATGAAGAATTTTCCTTTCCACAGAAATATTTTCCCTGTTAAGTTGGAAATACCAACACATACATGTATATCACAACTAGTCTGTAGATAGGATCATTATCAGTTGACGCTCAAAAGTCTATGCTATGAAAAATCAGAATTAGAAAATTTGGTTATAAAGCAGTGAAAGGACTTTGCAATATATTTTCAGTTTTCAAAACAGGAAAAAGTAATTACTGTAAAACAAATTAAGAAATTCCCAATGGCTTCAATGGGATAACTTTTGTGACAGATGGAATGTGGGAAGGGACCAGTCAAAGATGATCAACATTATGGCTTATGGTAACTGGATAGGTGGTGTTGCCACTCACTTAGTTAAAAGACACCAACATATGGGTAACAAGATAACCACACCTAAGTAGGTACTAGCTATCTACCTAGTGAGAAAGTAAAAAGCTGCTCCAATCACTTGGATCTAAGTAGAAGTTCACATGAGTTAACAAATACTGCAAAAATCTCAATTTGGAATTCTGGTATGATCATACAAACTGGAATGATCAGGCAAATTCATTAAAGAGAAAACAGATAATTCTACTTAAAAAAAAAACTAATAGCAAAAAATGCTATTAATTATGAACTTTTAAAATTATTAAAGTTGTTAGCAAATTACTTATACTTAACATATATTCCTTCAAAATATTTTATAAATTAGACCAGTCTATTAGTCCTTAAATATTTACAATGCATCTCAGAAGAGTGACATAAGATATAGGGTTTGTTCTTAATTTGCTCTTCCATTTAATCTGGATTTTGTGGATTTTACTGGACAGAGTAGAGCAATAAACTGAATATAACAGTGAAACCTTATTCATAATTAACAACAGGAACTCTCAATTCATATTTCTGGTATTTTTCTACTAAAATGATGAAATGAATTAGAAATTAAATTCTATTAAAATTTCTAGTGTATGTCCAGGAAAAGAATATTTACCTAATTTCTTGTACCTTTACATTTACATTTCTATGTAACGAGAACAGGCATTTAGGACAATAAATTCAAATCACTAAAATATATCCAATTAGAATCCCAGTAATAAGAAAAAAATGACTAGAAAATTTAAAGAGGACTATACTTAAAAAACATTGTCAGCCCTAGCTGGTTTGGCTCAGTGGATAGAGCGTTGGCCTGCGAACTGAAAGGTCCCAGGTTCAATTCCAGTCAAGGGCACATGCCGGGTTTGTGGGCTCAATCCCCAGTGGGGGACTTGCAGGAGGCAGCCGATCTATGATTCTCTCTCATCGTGGATGTTTCTATCTCTCTCTCCCTCTTCCTTCCTCTCTGAAGTCAATACAAATATATTAAAAAAAAAACAAAACACTGTCAACCAAAATCGAAACTAAGAATGGTCTGAATTCAATTAAAGATGCTATTTCCTTATGTTAAGTTAAAGAACTTATAGTAGTTGGTTGAACAGTGGACCTATACTATTGAACAAAGTCTGACACTTACTGTCCTCCTCTTTCTACAAGTGTCTGGCAGAGGTATTTTCTTGCATTCCTGTGAGTTGGACAGTTTTCCAATGCAAGTTCAAAATCTTCTATCGCTTTGTTCAGACTTCCTTTTGTTGCATATCTGGAGATATGAAACAAAGTAAGAAATTTATCTTGTGGGCTATGTATAAATCTTATGCTCATTCACCTTGTAAATATTCCATAAAACCCACAATCCACTTACAATGCTCCACGAGCTACCAAAGCTTCCACATTTTGTTTGTCTATTTCCAGAGCCTTATTGTATTCATTCATAGCATCCACGTGGCGCCCAACTTTAAAATAATCAACTCCAATCTTCACACTAAAAAGATAGTTGTAAAGTATCACAAGCATTTCACAGAATATCAAAACGAAATGTTAGCATGGGTAAAATTTTAAAGCAAGTCAAATTTGGCTAATATTTAGTCTTCCATACTCTCCAAATACCTAAAAGCATTCTGCTGTTGGATAGTTTTGTAACAAATTTTAGGAAACCTAGATATCACTATACTAATTCCTTTTGAAAAAAAATTATGATGTTGGCTAAAACTTAAGTCTATTAAGTTTACAACATAACAACATTTACACCTATAAGAAAGCTAATGTCAAAAACCACTTTAATTCATTTATAAACAAACTTGGTCTTAATGATGACATAAGAACTCCTTCCCTTACCCTAACCTTTTATGCCAGATAATTCAATTGTTGAAAGACAAAGTCTCCATACCATTTTAAAGCCCAAGATGCAGACTGTTTCTTTCTTAATGCAGAAGCAAAATCGTCTTCAGAGAAATTTTTGCTATTAAAAAAAAAAAAGTCAAATAAATACTTTTTTTGTAATTATAGTTTACTGCCTGACAGATAATAAAAACACAACACTGAAAAAGTGAATTTCAAGCAAGAAATTTGTATTCCATTTACAAAAAAAAATTTCTTGAACTCTCAGGAATGACTATTATTCTTAAACATTATTTTTCTTTATGGTAAAAAAAATTCTTATAAATGTTCTAAATCTTTCTCTATTTGGTCACCTGGTACAATTCTAATTACTGATAATAGTCTTAGTTCCAGAAGGAGACAGGATCACCTAGTTCATTCAACCTTTGTCATATTTGCTGCCACTAGGCTTAGTATAGTTGAATATGTCCCTCAGTTATGCCACTTTGGAGCTCCGTACCATTCAATACCTTATCACTTAATAGAATAATACTGATTTACTATACCTTTGTAGGCCTCTCATTAAAGATGGTGGATTAGATTCATCTATTCCTAATTTTCCTAGGAGGAATTCAACTACTCCTGGATTAGCAAATCCCAAGGAACTTTGCATGATATTGTCATAGGATTCCAAAGAATTGCTATTTAGTTCAACACTCCTCCTTAAGAAATACAAAAACAAAAAATGAAAACAAAAAATAATTAGCATGTCCACTTCTGTTAAAGATATAAAATTATCGCATGGGGTTTAAATACTCATACTATAATTTGCACATGAAAGTGTGGCAATATTATGACTGGGTTCCTTTTGTCAAGTTTGAAGAAATTTAAGGGTATAAAAATATACGAGCATACTTTTGAAATAAGAGAAATTGAAATTTTACTTTGTTGTTAGAAGTTGAACAAAATTTGCTATTTTTTTAAGTCAAGAAACTGTTTTAACGTAGAAAAATTACCTGTAGTACAAAGGAAGCTCTTCAGAACTAATTACACCTAATTTAACACCAGATAGGTGCGGTGGAAGAGATGAGCTATACAGAGATACTGCAAGCTTTTCATGATATCTGTCAATATCCTTGATTCCAGCTTAAAAAATAAGAAAACTAAGCTGATTAGCAAGAAAATGCAAACAAACAAAAATCCTTTCAAACACACTATTCTTATTAAACTACATTTTCAAAATTAATTAAAAAAATCTGACAAATGTTACTTTTCTATTAATATGATGAAATTGATCACCTCGAATGATATCACCAGTTTGGTAATACGATAAAGGATCCCCATGGTTACTGTGAGAAGGCACATCTCTTAATGGACAAAGAGCCTGCAATGAGAAGTATTTTAAAACAACAGACTTCCTATTCATTGGTGAAAAGGGTATTCTTTTATCCTACTTGTTAAGTATAAATAGCTAATAGTTGATATAACCTTAAAAAAATTAACTAGCATCCTAAAGTCTAAATTTTAGTAAGGATTTAAATTGTAAGTCATTTCTGTGTCCAAACACTATTAAACAAGTTTTTTGAGTCAGTTCAAAAACTAAAATCCCATAAAATTTGCAATTAGTTTTAGGAACAAAATATGAGTGTGGATGATAAAGCAAAAAGATATTTTGCATTTGTTAAAAATGAAACAAAAATTTGTCCAGTGTGAGAATTCCAATGAAAATGAAATGTGAATTCTCTAAAGTGTATGTCTGCTATCCAGTCTGTGATATCTTCTGCTTTTCTTCATTTTCATCTGCCTTGATAGACAGCAAGTATCAAACCTTTTAAAGTGACACATTATTTCAAATTCAGGACTAGTTATCTCGGGCAAAGTATCTCATAATATATACATCACGTTCAATTACTGCGAAGATACAAATAGGCCAGGAATTCATTTCTAAGTTATCCATATGCAAGTATGTAATGCCAAATACTAAGGACATGTTCAGTTAGAAAAAAAATAAGCCCAAATACCAATCAATCTCACCATATCCATTGACATCTCTTTTAACTTTTGAAAAAGGACCCCACCCCTGCCAACCAAGGAGACCAAAAAAACTCCCAAAACCAGAAATGGAGGAGTAACTCTTTCACTGCTAAGAATTTTTAAAAAAGAAAATGGTACTTTTTCTCCAATTAAAATATTTAATTCTCAAAACTGTCAGCAGGGTACACTTAAGTACAACTGGATGCAAAGACATAATTCTCTTTATTATTGCTTTCAGGTTCTTTCTCTTCTTTTTCCCATCACCTTTTATCCCCTCTATGTCCTCTTCCCCCCAACCCCACCCCCAATCACTACACTGAGTTCTCTCGTTCGTTCTCTCTCTCTCTTCCCCCTCAATCAATCCAATCCTCTGGCCCTCCACCTGAGCTGTCTGCTTGCTCTCTCTGAGTTTGTCTATATTTTGTTTGGTAGATCAGCTTGTTCATTAAATTCCACACATGCAGCCCTAGCTGGTTTGGCTCAGTGGACAGAGGATCGGGCCTGTGGACTGAAAGGTTCCGGGTTCGATTCCAGTCAAGAACACATACCTATGTTGTGGGTTCGATCCCCTGTAGGGGGCGTGCAGGAGGCAGCCGATCAATGATATTAAAAAAAAATTCCAGCCGAAACCGGTTTGGCTCAGTGGATAGAGCGCGAGCCTGTGGACTTAAGGGTCCCGGGTTCGATTCCAGTCAAGGGCATGTACCTTGGTTTCGGGCACATCCCCAGTGGGAGGTGTGCAGGAGGCAGCTGATGATGTTTCTCTCTCATCGATGTTTCTAGCTCTCTATCCCTCTCCCTTCCTCTCTGTAAAATATCAATAAAATATATTAAAAAAAAATTCCACATATGCCAAACAATAATTCTTTCAGAGGCGACTCAAAAACAGAAGCAATCAAGTGACTGTAAAATGAGTAACTTACTGTGATTTCCAAGTGAGATATATCTCTCATGATGCCACTGCCTAAACAAATCAACACCATGAAAAACCCAAATTCCCGAATGGAACTAATTCTTCCAATCACTATATCTCCACGCTCAATATCTCGGAAAAACAGCTCTCTCCGATCCATACTAGGTATTTCCATGAATTGCTCTAAAGGTGGCATGACTGCAAAAGAATCTGAAAAAAATAATTAACAAAATTACGAAGCATAGTTTTGTGTTCTGTTTTATCCGAATGAAATACTGTTAAAATAACCGCAATCGAAAGATTTTTAAGACACAGCTCACCTTCACCGTCCTCATTAACTTCAGAAGTTGCAGGTGCATCTGATTTCCACGAAAGTGCAAAAAGCAGATCCGCCTTTTTGGAAATGAATTTTTGTATTTCAGCGTTGTCGACTCTCTTCTCTTTTCTTCAAACAAAAACAACAAAATTTATGGAGACTAATTTATTTGAGCATCTGCTCAAGGCTTTCATCGCCCAATCGGGTTCATCCTAAATTCCAGCCCATACATCATCCGAGAAAAAGTTTTAACCCTCACTGGCCAGTCGGTTGTTGGAGGGCGGGGAAACTTAAAAGAGTGATGCCCGCAGCCCCAGATACGAAAGCCCGAGAGATTTTAGCTAAAGAATCTGTACCTCTGCTAGGCAATTACCAGGGAAAAAAAGTTCAGCCCGCATTCCGCAGGACCCTCACACCAGAAGCGCGGACCCTCCGCCATCCAGCCCCCCGCACCAGCGCAGTCTCCAAGGCTCCGGCTCCTTCTGGACTCATCGGCCCGGCAGTGGCAGCGGAGCCCCGAGCCGGGTCCCCTCCCCGCTCTGGGAGCGTCGCCGCGATTTCATTACCTGCCTTGCACGGGCTGCTGGGGCGGCGGGCCCCGGGCAGGCTCGGCCGCCGACCCCAGGAGGCTCCGGAAGTGAGGATTGTCCAGCTGTTCGCTTTGGAGCAAGGACAGCAATGACGGCCCGTGGTAATTCAGCGACTGCCGCAGAAGGTCGCGGTCCATGGCTAGAGAGTGCAGGGCTCCACGACCCCCGTGCCCACTACTTGAGCCCCGTGGTCCCAGAGGCCGAGCAAGCAGCCCGGGAGCCGCCGGAAGCACGCGTCACAGGCACTCCAAGTTGCCTCCCGGAAGTATTATTGCCTCCCGTCGGTCTCGCGAAATTGAGCGCGACTACGGGAGCCGGAAGGATTGGGCGGCATTTCCTGCGTTAAGGGCTGACTGTGGCTCCGAGGTAGTGCTGTGTGCGACAAGTTTACTTTTTAAAAATTCCGGGCTGTTATTCTTCCATCGCAATGGCCCGAGCTCTAACCTAGGGTAAATAATAATTCGTCCGTTAATTTAGTGAGACGCGTCTAAGTGCAAGTGCCCCAAACAGGTGAGAACTCCAGAGGGGTTACAAAGGTTCTTCCCCTCAAACACTCGCCGGATAAGTCCTACCTACGTCTCAGGCATAACCACCCTAAAACGACTGCTGTGGGAGCTCTCCCGATAGGCTAAAGGGCGGAAGAAAGAAAAACAGTAAGATTTATTAAGCACTGAAATTGTGTCCTCCATCCATAGCCCATTCACTGTTAGTTATTTTAGCGTTAACTTAAAACTAGAATGACTTTAATGCCTAAACATATGAACAAATGCTTTGTTTTGCATTTTATCTAAGTGATTTCTCAAAATGTAGTGCCTGGAAGATCTACTTAAGGTGTTGTGTACACTAAAGTAAATATAGTTTTTTGGGTTTTTTTTGGTAATTCAAGTGATTTTCAAAGGTAATTGTGACCTATTGACTCAAGAACCTAACCACTTATCTCATATACTCTCATTTAAGACATTGAGGAAACAGGCCCAGAGAATCTCACTAAATTGATCAATGTCATCTAGCTAGTAAAAGGTAGAGTTAGGATTCCAACGTGATCTTAATAGACTTCACAAGCGGAGCTCCTGGAGAGTAAATTTATTGTATAGAACCGGGGTGGAGAACCTTTTTTCTGCCAAGGGCCACTTGGATATTTATAACATCATTCCCGGGCCATACACGATTAACCACTTAAAAATTAGCCTTCTGTTTTGGTCAAACATTTAATTAACTCATCCCTAATGCCTTGTCAGGGCTGGACCAAATGATTTCCAGGGCCTTATACGACCTGTAGGCCGGATGTTTCCCACCGCTGAATATAGAAAGACTATAATTTTGAGAGTAAGTTTTATTTCAATATAAATTTGTTGGATAGCTCATTTGGTTAGAACATTGTCCCAATATGCCAAGGTTGCAAGTTAAAACCCTGGCCAGGGCACATACAAGAATCGACCACTGAATGTATAAATAAGTGGAACAACAATTCTCATCAATAAAAATATTATGTTAACATCTAAAGATATTCTTGAACATTTTCTTAAAATGGGTACACTTGATTTCATTTCTAAGTACATAGTGCAAAATGTTTAGATTACACATTTGCTACCATTTAAAGTAGTTATTTGTATTCTGTTTAAAGTTCTTATTCAGGGTTACCCAGAGTTTACGCAAGGAAGAATGAAGAATACTAAATGGAAAATATGGCTAGATCAGCCAAAAATCCATATTCATTTTTAAAGAAATAACGTAAACTACGAGCTCTTCTGATAAGGGTTGGCATATCTTTATCTAATAGTCTTTGTTTGAAGGGATTCCACCACCTTTTTATTTTTCATATCACAGACCTCAAGAGAAAAACATTGTCAGTTTAATATTTATCCACTTGAGGGTGCCATAAGATCATGTGGGTATCAAATTTTCTAAGGTTTACCAGAAAACCTATTGTCAACTAAACAAGGATTTGTAACTTACCATATAGAATCATTTTAAGATAGTTGTGTCTCTTACACCTCCATTTTTTAGTTACTTGTAACTGTCTTGGGGATATTATTTTAATGTAAATCAGTTCATATTTCACTGTCTAGGATTGATTAGCTCAGTAATTTTGAATTACTTTTTCCAAGAGAAAAGATCACTGTACAACGCCAGGGCAGAGAATGGGTCGAGTTGTTGGTGCATTTACATCATAACCCATGTACCATGAACAACATACATAACACTTCCAGAGGTGTGCACTGCTTGACTATACGCAGTGGCCATTCTCAGCCAGCCATTTTCCCCATGTTTTTCTTTGTTTACATAAAGGATTTGGAAATAATAGGATATTTTAGAACAAATTCATTATGATTGTTGAAAAATACAGTTTAAAGATTCATGGTAATGCTCACATGGAGTAGGTCAGTGTGCTTATTTCAGGTACTTTGTCATGACTGCTTATGAAGATTCAAACTTATAAGCTTCTTAGAGTCCCATTCTGTGGTAATGCCTGAGAATACTATTGTCAGGGAACATGTCAGGATTATAACCAAGAAAAATTGACAGTTTAATTGATGTTAAATAAATGGTATTTCTTGTCCCTGCATTCTAGATTGGTTTGATACCCATTTTTTTTAATACAGTGTGGACATTTCTTTGAGAAAGAGTGATTGATACTTTTTAAATTATTAAACAGTAACTCCTTTTTATTTTATTGATGACATAACCAAAGGAGAATTTCAAAACTAGGAATGTATTATTGGTTTAGTTTATTGCTCTCCTCCATTGGAAGATCCAGCATATCTGTGTAAATATTTAACTTTGATCCTACTCACTTTAGGTATTTGCTTATTGGTAGACATAGAGTGGTCAAATTTCCAAATACAATTGTTTCAATTAATGAATTTATTCAGCAAATATTAGTTGAGAGTTAGACACTGTTTCAGATGTTAGGGATAAAATAGTAAAAAAATACACCAAGATTCCTGCTTTCAGGGACCTTACGTACTGGCCATGTCTGGAGACAGACGAGCAATAATCATAGTAAGTAAGTGATATATTAGAATGTGATAAATCCTATAGAAAAATAAGTAAATCAGGGTAAGGGGCATTAGAAGTACAGAAGGTTGAGTGTAGTAGTTTTAAAATAGAATGCTCAGGGCAGGTCTCATTGAGAAGATGACATCTGAGCAAAAATGTTAAGGAGGTAAAGTAATTAATCATTCAGCCAATTTGGGAGAAAAGAGTTCCAGGCAGAGGGAACAGTCAGCATCAAGGTCCTAAGGCAGAAGGTATTGAGGAAGCGCAAGGAGGACTGTAGCAGAAACAGTTAGCATGGAAGTGCAGGGTTTGTAGGCTATTAGAGGAACTGGGCTTTCCACTTTTAGTGAAATGGGAGTCAATACAGGATTTTATGTATATTCTCCATATATATTATATACTAGAGGCCCAGTGCACAAAATTCATGCACGGTGGCTGGGGTGGTGGTGGTCCCCTCAGCCCAGCCTACACCCTCTCCAATCTGGGACCCCTTGGGGGATGTCCGACTGCCGGTTTAGGCCCGATCCCAGGGATCGGGCCTAAACCGGCAGTCAGACATCCCTCTCACAATCCTGGACTGCTGGCTCCTAATTGCTCACCTGCCTGCCTGCCTGGTCGCCCCTAACTGCCCCCCCACTGGCCTGGTCACCCCCAACTGCCCCCCCTGCTGGCCTGGTCACCCCCAACTGCCCTCCCCCCCCGCCAGCCTGGTTACCCCTTCCCCCCCCCCCACTTCCCCACCTCCCGCCGGCCTGGTTGCCCCACACAGCCTGCTGATCAGTTGTTTGGTTGCCCCTCACTAACCCCCTGCCAGCCTGGTTGCCCCATGCAGCCTGGTTATTCAGTCATTTGGTTGTCCCTCACTAACCCCCTGCTGGCCTGGTCGTAGACAGCCATGTTGTGAGGGTTAATTTGCATATTACCTCTTTATTATATAGGATTATATACATTTATAAATATACAGATAACTACTGTTTTTGAAGCAGTTTTCAAAGATTTTTTATTAAAACTTTCTTAAAATGGAAGTCCAATATATAAAATGGATAACGAACTATTCTTATTGAATCAGTGACAAGAAGATACTGAACCCAATCTATTACTTCCCCATGCACTCCTCTTCCCCCATCCTATCTATGCACATACTAATAGATAGCTGGAGAGGTACCTTTAAGGAATATCTCAGATTTGTTAACAGACTACTTCTTTAGAGAGGTTTCAATATCATTGTGTTTCAGCTTGTTATAATCATACTAGAGGACAGGTGCATGAAATTCGTGCACTGGGGAGGGGTCCCTCACCCCATCCTGCCCCCTCTCACAGTCCAGGAGCCCTCAGGGGATGTTCTACTGACAGCTTAGGCCCGCTTCCCATGGGAGCGGGCCTAAGCCACAGTCTGGCCTCCCTCTGTGGGAGGTGACCAGCTGATCAGGGGAAGGCACCACCCCCATCACCCCGCTGCTGTTGCCACTGCCAGCCGCTGCAGCCACCAAGGTGTTTTCATCAACACGGACTCCAGTCCCTTCACCACGAAAAAATGATAACTTTCTTTAGGCATTTTCAAGACATCTCTTTCATAGAATATGACCATTCTTTCTTTTTTTTTTTTATCCTCACCTGCGGATATTTTTCCATTGATTTTTAGAGAGCGTGGAAGAGAGAGGGAAAGACAGAGAGAAACATCATCACTTCAATAGATTGCCTTCTGTATGAGCCCTGACCTGGGCCCTGGCCAGGGAGGAGCCTGAAACCTAGGTACATGCCCTTGGTCAGAATCAAACCTGGACCCTGTGGTCTGCAGGCCAAGGCTCTATCCATTGAGTCAAACTGGCTAGGGCAGGATATGACATTTTTTAGCCCCTCCAGCATCAGACCTTCGTTTTTTCCTCCATGAGTGAGGTGGAAAAACCCTAGATCACCTTCTTGGATTCTTATTATCCAAGTTACCAAGAATACTGCGAGTGGTGTACAAGGAGCTTAGCCAATGAGCTGTAAGAAAAGGTGTTTCCTCTGCAGCTCATGCGCAGAGGTGGGACTGTTGGTGTGCTATCTCCCAGCGAGGGCAGGCCCCCCGGTGTGTTGTGTCTCCGCTCAGGGCCCATCTGCACACACAGCCTCCTCCTGAGCAAGTCGTGACTGTTACGGGTGTCCCAGCTAATTTGCATTTTATATATATAAATATATATATATATATATACACACACACACACACACACACACATATATATACACACACACACATATATATATATATATATATATCCTAATAATTTTTCTCTATGTCTATGTCTATACATATTCACTCTGGAATTATGAATTTCTCAAACTCTCCAGGCACATGCACACACACACACACACACACATACACACTTCTGCTTGTATCCATTATCATAGATGGTAATTCTTTTGCATTACGCTTTGATCCTTCCTAATAAATTCACTATAAACCCCTTTATGATCTGATCTTCAAATATCCTACCTCATTTTCAACCCTGTCCATTAGTTATCTGGATTCAACTATACAGTCTATAGATTTTCTGATATTTTCTAAATACTTCAAGTTTTCCTCAGTTCAGAATATTTATTTGCTGTTTTCTGATATATTTTTCCCTCTCTTTTATTTTCTTTTTATCTTCAGGTGTCAGCCTAAAGGTGACCTCTTCTGTCCCACAGCACTCCATTTATTTCCATCATAACAGGTATCATAATTTATTTTCCTATTGATTATCTGTCTTCCCCACTAAGGCCATATCTGTCTTGCTCATGACTGTACTCAATAACTAGTTCAGTATCTGGAACATATTGGGTACTAAATAAATATGTTTGGGTGGATAAATGACAATGTACAAATATTAACACTTAGAGTGAGGATGACACATATGTCATGTATGTCACATATATGGCAAGCAAGGCTTAATTAACCAGGCTGCATGGAAGGGAATTTGTAAATAAATTCCAGTTTTGGGCAGTGGACCATGTCTTGGCTTGGGAGGTAGTTATGGCAAATAAAACATGTAATTTGGAAATTACAGCAACAGACAAAAGGTGGTATTCCAAAAAAGTAGTCCATGTTGTTGGTTCAACTTGGATTAAAAGTGCTTTCTGGATTAAAAGTTGCAGGGAGCATGGTAATGGAATTCCAGGAGCAGATGGGATGATTTTCTTTTTTAAACTGTAAAGGTATTTTTTTTCCTTTGAGCTCAAATATGAGTTAAATTATTTGACAGCTAAAAAAGCAAATGTAATTTTCTCTTTCTCCCTTTATTTTTCGACTCTCCTGTCTTACATTTGTTTTTTGTCTTTTATCTTTTGTTAATTGTTGATCTCATTGTATCTGGGACAGTTTCTGTGGAGTTCTGTGCAATTTGGAATATATCTGCATATTTGGTATATTAATCAGGATTATCCAGAGGAACAAAACCAGTAGGATCTGTGTGTGTGTGTGTGTGTGTGTGTGTGTGTGTGTGTGTGTATAAGGAGATTTGTATTAAGAAATTGGCTCATGTGATTATGGAAGCTGGCAAGTCCAAAATCTGCAGGGTGAGCTGGCAGGCTGGAAAATCAGGAAGAGCTGATTTTGCAGTTCAAATCTGAAGGCCATCTGCTGGCAGAATTCTCATTGCTCCAGAGAGGTTGGTCTATTGTTTTTATTCAGGCCTTCAACTGCTTGAATGAGGACCAACCACATTGTGGAGGGCATTCTGCTTTACTCAAAATCCACCAACTTAAATCTGACTCTCACCCCAAAACACCCTCACGGAAACATCCAGAGTAATGTTTGACTACATATCTGGGCACGAAGGCCCAGCCAAGTTGACACATAAAATTAACCATCACAATTGTGGTGTACTTTGATGCCACATCTGAAGCTTATTTGGAGCAGTACAAACCACGATGGCAAAGCAACTGGAAACCATGTTATATGAAGAACAGCTGAAGAGACTGGCAATGTTTAGAAATTCTGCATCATTCAGTCTACTGGGTTCCACACTTGTATCATACCTAGTGTCTTTCTGAGTTAAATCGTTACTTCTTACTTATAGTTGTAATGTGAATTGTAGACATTTCATCATGTTTTGGTTTGGAATTGCTTTAATTTCAGTTATCAATGGGTTTTCTAAGCTTGTGATGTTTTTACTTTGCTCTGTCCAAGATCTAGAGCTTAAGGAGATTTCTTATCTACCCTGGTGATTTCTGTAAAATAAATTCCAGATTGAACACTGAGTAAAAAATTATCTCCCATTTTGCAAGAGTCATTGACTCCAGATGACTTCCCTTTTTGAGCTATAAACATCACTCCAAAACCCTAGCAGCCTAGGGCTTTGCTGTTAACCATTTCATGTCCATATCTGTGGCCACATTTCAACTATTTCTCCAATAATAACAAACAAAACCAAACATAATCATGTTAGGAAAGATTTTTTTTTCTGTGACCGTTAGACCTTTTATTAGCTGGTGATCCAGAATTTATTGTATTCATTTTCATTGGCACCATGGTGACTACCATGGATATGAGAACTGTAATTCATTCATTCACCTCTTTATTGAGTATCTCTTTGTGCCAAGCACCTGTAAGTGCTTGGAGTTCAGTGATAAACAAGTCATAGAAACACCCTAATTGAAAAAAAGATAGCATGAATGGTTATTGTTGATGTTTGGTTTTTATCCTGATGAATTTTTCTTAATTCTATACCTATAGATTTAGATATGAAAGAAAAAAATATATATTTTTTTAGCTTTTATCAGTTTCACATATAAAAGAACTAGTACCCTTGTTAAAATGTAAAGGTTTAGAGAAGAATAAAATTCACAATAGTATAATATAATTTCACAATAACAAATACCATCTCATTGATTATCTGTATAATTAAAAATTTCCCAGCCTTTGCCATTGGCTTCTACTTCTGGCCAAATTAAAGATAACTCATATCCTGAACAAAAGATTCTCTGTAGCAAGAAATTAATTAGTGGCATAGAACTCAATGAAATACATGTTTATATAATTTACTTGAAAATTTGTGTTACGGAATTAACACAAACCCCTTTCCCAGTATTCATGAAGAGAGTTGAATTTTAAGTGTTCTTATGATAGATTCTATTAAGAAGATTAAGCACAAATATGTTTTATACAAGAAATACTAAGTGGATTGACAGCATATTGCTGCTGAAATTTTCTGGTCAAATTCTGTATTTACTGTTTACATACATATATATACATATATATTAGTAGCCCTGCGCACGAATCCGTGTGCCAGTAGCTCGCCAGTAGCTCGCTGCTGCCCTCAGTAGCTCCCCCAACTCCCCTCCCCCTGAAACTACTCATAGCTTACTGCCCTGACCCCTCCTGTAGCTCTCCGCTGCCCGCTTGTAGCTCGCTGCCCCACCCTCCTGCTGATCCGTGACCCGGCCATTACATGGTCAGTCATTACGTTTCATGGTGTAATGATCATTTGCATATAACATCTTTGTTATATAAGATTTTTTTTTCAAACATTGATGCCTTACCTTGTCTCAGAACTCATGTGAGACTTTCTAGCATGCTTGTACACCCTTTAAATTTTCCTCAAACTCTATAGTAAGTGTTCATTTTAGCTTCTCCTAAGTTCCATGCAAGACCCATGTGACACATTTTGTTCTAAGGCTAGCCATACCACATCCATTCTAAAGTCTTGGAGGAAACCATGAAAATTCTTTTAGATCTTTCTCACTGTAGCCTCTGTTTACCCTCTTTGTAGTGCATTATGTTTTATTTTCCTAAGGCCATTCAGTGTGTAAACCCCAGCTCCCTATCTTGTCTTTGACTGTAGGCTTCTATATTATTAAAGTCTAATACTCTTCAATTTTATTAGAAAAGAGAAGTTAATCCTTTCTTTTTTCTTCAGGAAGTTGCTTTTCCTTTGTTCTTTAAGAAATATTTTTTAGGTCTCACCTTCCTGTCTCACAGTAATTTCTCTTTTGTCTTATTTTGTGAATCAGTCTTCTAGCCCTGTCTCTCTACATTGCATATCTAGATTATAGTTACCATAGTAGTGATACAATTTGACTCTACAAAATAGTTCACATATCTATGACAACTGAGGATAAGGTATGACAGTATTATTTATGAATTATTATTTTTTTCTGGTCAAAATAATTAAATGGAGATCTTCTCACTTGGGCACAATCATAGGATACTCATTATCTTAGGGCTTGCCAGTAATAGTAGATATTGAAAAAATCAAAAGCCTTGACTTTTACTTTCAGCAATGACTGATTAACTAGTGCTAGACTGACCTTTCCATAATAAACACTCCCCTCCCTCCTGGACAAAATATATGAAACTAGTATTTTCAGACATTGTATAACAGGTAATGCAGGGCTGCAGTGTCTGAGAGAAGGGAATTAAGGTAGATATGTCCTAAAATTGCTCAGTATTTTGGCTGGAGGCACTTACTGGACAATGGTGCACAGAGGTGGAACCCAGACAGAGTATGGCCACCTTGCTGAGCAAGAAGATAGATATGAAAGTTTAGGGAGGGGTAAACAACTGGAATATAAGGGGCAGAGGACCAAAGAGGAGGGAGCTAATCAAGAAAAGAAAGCCATAAATTTGCATAGATGTCCCTTTGAGTATTTGACTGAATAGTAAACTATATATGTGCAGGGTGAGACTATAAGACCAGACAGAGACCAACTACAGGGAAGCTGTATGCTGAAAAACCATCAGAGTTTTACAGGGTTGGGAGATGTTTGAATTCTGACCAACTAGGATATAAAGGCCTGTTACACTGAGGGAATTCAGTAGGGACTCCCCAAAAGGCTATACTTATAGTTTTAGTCCTAAGAAGGAGGGCTAAAACTAGCCCTAGAGTAAAGTCCATTGTAGATTCATCTTAATAAAGTTGAAAAAGAAACTTCAGAATGATCAGGTTAATCTCCAAGAAAATTAATTGACTGCCAGAACAAATCTCAACTCCTTTTAATGAAACATATAAAAATCACTCAACAATAAAATTCACTGTCCAATATCCATAAAAAATTATTAGACATGCAATGTGACCCATAGTCAGGTGAAAAATTCTTTAATAGAAACAGACCTAGAAATGACAGAGATGATGGGGTTAACAGACAAGGATTTTTAAAGCAGCTGTCTATATACATAAAAGGCTAAGTGTCCGTCCATCTGACCGGTAGCTATGACACGCACTGACCACCAGGGGGCAGACGCTCAATGCAGGAGCTGCCATGATGCGCACTGCCCATCTATATATATATGAAAGCCTAATATGCACAGTGTCCCCCTGGGAGTTTGACCGACTGGGAGTTTGGTTGCTCACTATGATGTGCACTGACCACCAGGGGATGGCGAGGAATGAAGGAAGGCCCCAGCTGGTAGCCGGCAGCTGGGGAAGGGAGGCCCCAGCCAGCAGCCACTAAGGACCCTACCTGTGCATGCATTTTGTGCACTGGGCCTCTAGTTTAAAAGTAAATGGCACCGTGGACCTGGCACCATGGACCTAGCACTGACAAACCAACACTCGGCTTCCCTCAAGCGGGACACAGGCCCTGCCACTACCCCGGAGCGACACCTCACCAAATTGTAGCCAATGCTGCCAAGACCCCATGGTGCAAAATGTGCACACAGCCCAGCCCAGCCTGGAAACAGTGGCTGTGGGCGCCAGGAAATGACGTCACGTAGAAATGCCTGGCTTCCTCTCCCTAGCGACTAGCCTCCTTGGAGTTTCTTCAGCTCAGGAACCCGACTTGCTTTATAGCCAGGTGCAAACATTTTACAATTTAACCAAATGTTTGTAAAGCGTTTTCACATGCCTCATCTCATTTGATCCTCACAGAAGTCCTGGAGTAGGTAAATAGGAGACTCGGTAGAATCCTATTTTCTTTTCATTAGCTGAAAAACGGAGATTTAGAAAGTTTAGAAACTGGACCTCACTGAAAATAAGTAAGAAGTGGTGGAACTTGAAAATGACTTCAGGTTTTCTCACTGCATAGAATATAGTCAAACACTGCTACAGTTAAATATTTTACCCTTTGTTCTCCCTGTGTGATCTACAGTAATAATCTGCTTTGTGTTGATATTTACTGCTGTGTTGCTGACAATTACCTGAAAGAGAAGTTGGGGTGCTTCACTGGGCTGGAAAAAGTTTAGCTAAATCAGAAAGCAGGTCTAATTAAGCAAGTTTACTCTCTATATATAAAAGGCTAAGTTGACTCACACATGTACGATACATATAAAGCTCTTGCTGGCGCCAGTCACACACAATGCATGTGTTTTGATCTGTCATTGTCGATTGTGAATTTGGTTGACACTTCTATTATAGAGAAAGGGCGAATAGCAATATTAAAATATTTCTTCTAATTAATTTTCTTTCAATGTGCCTGAATCCATGTAGCAGGACACTAGTTATAAATAAGTATAAAGATTTAGAATGGGCATGGAGATATAGGCAAATAAAGAGAGCTTCAGAATTTTTCTTTCTTTTTTTGTTGTTGTTGTTAATTCTCACTGGAGGATATTTTTCCATTGATTTTTAGACAGAGTGGAAGGGGGCAGACGAAGGAGAGAGAGAGAAACACTGATGTGAGAGACACATCAACTGGTTGGTGATCAAGCCTACAACCAAGGTATGTGCCCTTGACCACTTGATTGGAATAGAATCTGGTATCCTTCAGTCCATGGGCCAATGCTCTATCCACTGAGCAAAACTGGCTAGGACTGCTTTGGCATTTCCTATATAGATTTCTCGATTGGAATGAATTCTGGGGAGAGTGATGGTAAATACCTTCTCCTCCTCTTCTTCTAGTGGGTTTACTCTTTGTGAATCACTCTTTCTCTCTGGGACTTCGGTAGATTTTCTGAGGTTTACCACACCATAGCAACTAGGGAGCAAAAGAGGAGAGAATATGGAGGGCTGGTATGGCATGGAGAGTGCCCGCTGACATCCGTAGGACCTTTGTGGTCCAACAAGTGTATAAAGAAATCAGTGAATATTTATTTCTCTGAGTTCACAAGAACTGAAGGGTCCAGAATATAGGTGAGAAAGAGTCAGCAGACTTGCAGGAGTTTATCAGTCTCTCAGTGGGGTACGAAGACCACTAAGTGAGATGGGGGAGGATCAGAAGAGGATGCTGCTGCATCGCAGTAAATGATCAACACAGTAGGGAAACATGATTTTTAAGGATACCAAAAATGAGATAATTTAAAATTGAAAGTGGACAACTCTTCTATCCAGATGTCATAATATCATTATTTAAGTCCCCCAGCTCAACAACAATCAGGGAGGAGGAAGAGGACAGAGGGAAAGCAATCATAAATGGTACAGAGTTTTCATTTTGGTACATCTGTTTGTCTCTAGTTAAACAAGCTAAAAGAAAATGACTTTCTGTTCCCCAGTTGTTTTTCTAAGCATATAGCTTTAAATTTGTTACTGGTTTGTTTCAGAGATGTGCTCATTTCTGTAGAGGAATAAACATGAAGCCAGACTACAAGTCTATGAGAAGCTAATGTACTTTGTGTAGGTAAGCAATTTAAAAACTATTATGTATGTATATAATTGAGAGGAAAGGTAAAAAAAGCACAGTAGACAGCTAAAAATAAGTGTTTTTCTGTATCATTTTAGAGAAGATGTGATGATTAAGTACTTATATTCTTCATTTTGCATTATCAGCAGAAACACAGCTGCAATAAAAAACTCCATTTACCCTATCAATGTGAGCTAAGAGAACTGAATCCTATGTCTACCCTACATAGGATGATTTAAGGGGAATACATATTTAGACTCAGCCTTAATAGTCTCTGGCCACTCACATGGTAAGATTCATTATTACCTCATCATACTGTAATTTATCTGGGACAGAAACTTTCATTTCTTCAAGATTTTATTTTAAAATGCTATCTAGTTTTAGGTCACCTGAACTTTGTTGGTTCTCAGTTCCTAAAATAATCTGGGCCTTTCCAGCTTTAAATTCCCATGACAGTGTGTTATTTTGGGTTTCAAAACCATTCATGTTAGGAAAGAATACTTTCTTTTCAGAGAAAAAGACCCTACAGTGTAATTTTCTCATTAACATCAAATTGACTCATTAATTCATCCTCCTATGCCAATAGTTTGGGAAGAAAATTAAACTAACAACTAAAACAGAAATGGCTTCCCTTTTTTAGGAATTAGCAGCCTGAAGAGAATGCTTATGTTGTGCTTAGTGCTTATAGCTCTATAATGCCAATATACATGTTTAATAGCACAAATCTAATTATTGCATAATGGGAAGTTTTATATACATACTTACATAGATATCAGTACATACACATAAATAAATGCCATGGCCTTTTGGCATAAAATTTGGAAATTAAAAGAAAGGTGGAAGTTGTTACCATATTTTTTTTATGTTACTTGGTCAATCCACACTGGTTAAAAAATCCTGAACATTTTATGCTTCATGCATCTGAAATCTCCACTTTCTTGGTTCTTCCTCCTTGATCTCTGAAACTCTGAGGCACTATAGTTCTTATCCAATTTCTATGATTACTGCTCCCCTGTCCCTTTCACTGGCTTCTCTTCTTTGTTATACTTTTAAAACTCCTGCCACGTGCTTTTTTCACTCTTTCCTTTCAGATATTTCATTCATTATAATGACATAACCATTACATAACTGACAATAATCAAATCATCATCTCCAGGTCTTCCCTGTCTTGTTAGCTGCACATTTGTATCTGCAGTGATCTGTCAGAGGTGTCTATTTAGACATCCTGTCACTAGTTTGAAAATTCCATTTCTAAAGTGAAACACATCATTTTGCTCTCAACACTAAGGCTTTTGCACAACTGACAATATTTTAAACTATTTAATATTTTGCTGCTTTGGATTTTAAGTTCTCTGCCCCTTTTTGGATTTTTGGGGGGATTTTAAGCCCTCTGCCCTTTTTTGGGGGGGATGGAAAAGTAGTTCTTAGAGAGACAAAACCACTTTATGCTTTCTTTTAATTGCTTCAACACCTTCTATGTAATATTTTTGGGCCATAGGAAGATACTCCATAAAAGATGCAGGACAGAAAACTGCAAGGAAGCAAAGCATAGAGATCTTAGGGTGGCCCTATACAGAAGTTATTCAATCAATTCAAATAAAATGTAAACTCTACATAATACAAAGTTATAGTTGAGTTTGGGCAGGCTGGTCAAAGATGAAAATACCAAGAGATTGTGCCCTGTTCCCATTCTTGCCATTGATACATGACACACTAGGTTTTTCCTTCAAATTCTACAAAACACTTAATAAACCCAGTTGTTACCCTCAGGGCATTTCCTCCAGAAAGCTTTTGCTTCTTTGTCATTTTGTTATTAAAATCTGTGACATGATCCCAATGTCTATCTTAGTTAAAGGATTAGCAAGTACAGTGGGAAGGCATGGTAAAGACATGTTATAATTTTGATTTTGGTGTACCCAGTCTCATATTTCTGTCCTCTGATCCGATTCCTCTCTAATCATATTTTCCTTCTTTTCTTAAAAGAGAATTTCCTGATACTGGGATAATTTACTTCTGTCTTAGTTTACTGATTCTCAAACTTTAGTGTGTATAGATGTAACTTAGAGGAGCTAATTTAAAATGCAGGTTACAAGTCACCAGTTCCAAAGATGCTGATTTAGTAGGTCTAGGGTAAGAATTTTAATAGGTTCACTAGTTGTTGATATGCAGGATGTTGTAAGATTATGCTGTAAACAACACTGCTTAGTGAGTTTAAGAAAATGTGTTTCCTTTCCCTAGTTATCTGTGCATATTAACTACTATTTTCTATTTTGGAATACAAGTTGTATGCCACTGTGCATGGAATTTCAGATATCAATATGTATGGGAAATATTTAGGGGCAGAGTAAATAAAAATCTACCAGGTATGTGAAGGTTGTGATTTAAAGAAAAGTTTTAAAACAGTATTAAAATATATATTTCCTCTAGACAACTTATTTTTTTAACAACTAAGTAGAAAATAATCAGGGGGTCAATCTTATTTGCATAACTCAGTGGAACAGCTAGGCTGTAGTTATCCAAGTGAAGAGATGGGTAGGATTCTGTTTTTAGTCTCTTATCCGTTTGTTACTTTTGAGGAAACAAGAAATATTATTGAGATTGGTCATGAAAGCTTCCCCTTTTTATTATAGTAACATATACATAACACGAAATTCACTATTTTAACCATTTTTAAGTGTACAATTCTGTGGTACTAGGTACATTTACATTGTTGTGTAGTCATCACTACCATTATGCTGTGAACAACACTGCTTAGTGAATTTAAGAAAATATGTTTCCCCAACTGAAACTTTGTACTCATTAAACCCTAACTCATTCCTCTCTTCCCCTAGTCCCTGACAACAATTATTCTACTTTTTGTCTCTGTGAATTTGACTACTGTAGGTGCCTCAAATAAATGGACTCATACAATATTTGTTCTTTTGTGACTGGCTTATGTCATTTAGTGTAATATCTTAAAAGTTCATCCATCTTGTAGCATGAGTCAGAATTTTCTTTATTTTGTAAGGCTGAATAATATCCCATTGTATGTATACTAGTATGTCACATTTTGTTTATCCATTCTTCTGTTGACAGACACTTGGGTTGTATCCAACTTTTGACTTTTGTAAATAATGCTACTATGAATGTGGGTGTGCAAATATCTATTCAAATGACAAAGCCTATTTTTTATTAAGGGGGAAAAATACTAGAAGTTCATTTCTGTGCTTTTTAAATTCATACAGTTTTTTTCACTCTGAGCCAGCTACTCATAAAGTGGGCATAATGCTACCATGGTACCTGCTTGCAGAACACAAAAATCCCTTGGTGGAAGGTCTGATGCATTATTATTTATTTATGTTCTGTTCTGACACAAATAACGTACTTGCTCAACAGACAGTGAAGTCTGCAATTGAAACACCACTCCGGAACTGGAGTACAGGGTTGCCAACCAGTGACCTGGAACCAATCCATATGTAGTAGCACCACAGCATGCATAATATAGAGGTACCCATTAAATCTTTAGCAGTCTTATTTCCAGCTCAGCTTTTTCTGACCTCACAAGAAAGAAATGAAGGAAGTCTTATCAGTGATGCAGAACCAAAAGCTTTGAGTATAAGTTGGATGTGCTTTAAAAAATAGGTAAGTATAGAAAGAAGGAAGACAGAGAGAACCAGAGCCTTTGCTGGACCATTTGGTTAAGTGGAGGCCTACAACTGAGAGAACCTTGTTTTGGGGTATCTCCTCTGGCTGGATTTCCTGACACCCCCAGACAGCACCTTATGACTGGCTCATCGTAACACCCTCTCCGGGTTGAAAGGAAATAAATCACTTTCCTAACCCTCCTGGAGTTTACACTCTGATTATGGAGAAGAGGACAGTTCAATAAAAGCAAAGCAACCAAGAAATACAAGATATAATGAACAGCAGAGGCAATTATGCTTTAGAGAAAAAGGGAATCTCTATGGCTGGTGCATTTGGAAGCTTCTCAGACAGAAGTTGGAAGGGAAAGTGTTTAGTTGAAATTTGAAGAATAGGTTGGATCTGGATGAGTGGAGAAGGAGGGACTCTCTGAGTGAAACCTTAACTTGTATACGTTAGTCCAAAGATGGAAGGCAAAACTTGGTCAGGTTTCTCCCCCCGCCCCACCTTCCACCCCTTAGTATTAGAATGTCCTCCCTCCCCCCCAAAAAAAAGCAAATAAAAAGCTGACAGTTTTAATCCAAGCAGCTCTCCCCTTTATGAACACTTCCACAGTTATTAACAAAGCGTCCTTTCCTTAAGTTTTTTAAAGATAATTAGACATCACAGTTTGAGGAGTTTATCTCTTTTCAAGGACTTGTTATAGTGTCAGGAACAATTTAGCCATCTTTACAACTTCGCAAATTGGGTCAATCTGTGTAAAATTTACAGGTTAAATTCTCACTACATATCAGAATATCTGGTTGGAGTTTGGCAGAACTGGTTCCTTAGATTCATTGATAGCTTTATGCAAAGGTTGCCAAAGGAGTTAAGAACAAAAGAAACTTCATGACTTTTTATATCTGGTGAACTTATTGGTAATTTTGCAGATTTCTTCTTATCTTTGAATCAGCAAGTAGCTTGTGAATGAGCACAATAAATACTCACTAAAGAGCCATAAGAACAAATAACCATTGAGCATTCAATGAATAGGGAATTTACACATTTCGCTAAAGTAATTAACATTCCTTTTTCTTGTTTTAAGTTTTGTTTTTACCCAAATTCCCTTAATGCTGCCTTAAGTGAAATAGTTTAAAATAAGAGTCTCTAGAATTGGATCTTTCTTAAGTGGTAGAAATACTGAGGTTAATTAGAACAAATCTATTTGAAGCTGTTGAGTACAGATCAGTGATCTTGACAGTTTCCAAGAAAGTCTTGCTCATGTCTCACATTAGGCCTGGATTTTAAGACATGGAGGACCCTGCCATTACTCTAGAGCTCCATTTTGTACCTGCATGTTTGTAAAAACAAAGCACACAAAGGTCTAATGACTTGGAAGCATTATCCTGAGTTTGGAGGACCTCTTCATTCTCATCTTGCTTTAGAAACAGCTAGTACAAGCTGTGTCACCCCAAGTGGAGTGAAGCCGAGGCTTCACAGAAATGCTCTGAAAGTCTAGCCTTGTGGTTGAGAAGAAGCAAAAATTTCTAGAAATTAAATGTCTATAACCTCTGAACCAAAGGGTGTCAACTAAAAGAGATACATCCCTATCATCCCAAAAGCACGTCTTTTACAAATACAACGGCTCTCAAACTTTTGATCATTTTCCAGTGGAATTAGAACTTGGAGATAATAATAAAGCATCCCTATTAATCTCCCCCCTCTACCCTCCACCCCTTACTCCAGGATTGAATTTCATATAACTCTTTTAACAATAGAAGTATAAGTGACTTATATTAGAACACATATCATGCTTGTCTTAAAGACCTGCCAGTGCAAAATTATAGACCCAAAATATTGCAGGTATAAACATAACATCTTTATAAACAGTAGGGTAATGAGACTGACATCAACCACTGGATTGATAATGTTGATGCTAAAGAAAACATTCTTTATGATTAAAAAACAAAAATTGAAGCAATCAACAAATAGAAGAAATTCATTCATTTAGCCCACAAATATATGCTGAACACCTGCAGTGTTCCAGATTCCATGGACTGGGCACATAGTAGTGAAAGACCAGACATGACCACTGGTCTTACAGAGTTTATAATCTAGTGGGGGTGACAGACTTTAACCACATTAATTACAATTATGGAAAATGGTATGGAATAAAAGTATACTGTGTTATTGTTATGATAGTGTATAATGTCTGTGAAGTAATTTGGGAATACAACATAATTTTTGTAAAAGCTAAAAAGGCTAAGAGTGGAAGATTCTAGTATTGGGTCAGTTTCTTTTTTAATTTAAATTCTTTATTGTTTAAAGTATTACGTAAGTCTCCTTGTTCCCCCATTGACCACTCCCTGGCTGCCCCCACCCCAGCACATGCCCTTCACCCCCTACCCCTGGCTGTGTCCATTGGTTATGCTCATACGCATGCATACAAGTCCTTTGGTTGATCTTTTACCCCCTCACGCCACTCCCCCCACCCCGCCTTCTCTCATAGGTTGGACAGTCTGTTCAATGCTTCTATGACTCTGGTTCTATTTTTATTTTTATTCATCAGTTTATGTTGTTCATTATATTCCACAAATGAGTTAGATCATGCGATATATATCTTTCTCTGACTGGCTTATTTCACTTAGCATAATGCTCTCTAGTTCCATATATGCTGTTGCAAATGGTAAGAATGCTTTCTTTTTTACAGCAGCATAGTATTCTATTGTGTAGATGCACCACAGTTTTCTAATCCATTCATCTGCTGATGGGCACTTAGGCTGTTTCCAAATCTTAGCTATTGTAAATTGTGCTGCTATGAACATAGTGGTGCGTATATCCTTTCTGATTGGTGTTTCTGGTTTCTTGGAATATATTCCTAGAAGTGGATTACTGGGTCAAATGGAAATTCCATTTTTAATTTTTTGAGGAAACTCCATACTGTTTTCCACAGTGGCTGTACCAGTTTGCATTCCCACCAGCAGTGCATGAGGGCTCCTTTTATTTCACATCCTCGCCAGCACTTGTCATTTGTTGACTTGTTGATGATAGCCATTCTGACAGGTGTGAGATGGTACCGCATTGTTGTTTTGATTTGCATCTCTCAGATTATTAGTGACTTTGAGCATGTTTTCATATGTCTCTTGGCCTTCTGTATGTCTTCTTTCAATAAGTGTCTATTTAGGTCTTTTGCCCACTTTTTGATTGGATTGTTTATCTTCCTTTTGTTAAGTTGTATGAGTTCCCTATCAATTTTGGAGATTAAACCCTTATTGGAGATAACATTGGCAAATATGTTCTCCTATGCAGTGGGCTTTCTTGTTGTTTTGTTGATGGTTTCTTTTGCTGTGCAGAAGCTTTTTATTTTGATGTAGTCCCATTTGTTTATTTTTTCCTTAGTTGCCATTGCCCTAGGAGCTGTATTGGTAAAGATATTGCTATGACAAATGTTTGCTATTTTGCTGCCTATGGCATCTTCTGAGATTTTTCTGGTTTCCCGTCTTACATTTAAGTCCTTTGTCCATTTTGAGTTTATTTTTGTGTATGGTGTAAATTGGTGGTCTAGTTTCATTTTTTTGCATATATCTGTCCAATTTCCCCAACACCATTTATTGAAGAGACTGTCTTGACTCCATTGTATGCTCTTGCCTCCTTTGTCAAATATTAATTGAGCATAATGGCTTGGGTTGACTTCTGGGTTCTCTCTTCTATTCCATTGGTCTATATGTCTGTTCTTGTGCCAGTGCCAGGCAGTTTTGAGAACAGTGGCTTTGTAGTATAGCTTGGTATCTTGTATTGTGATCCCTCCGACTTTGTGCTTCTTTCTCAAGACTGCTGCAACTATTCGGGGTGTTTTGTTATTCCAGATGAATTTTTGGAAAGTTTGTTCAAGGTCTTTGAAGTCTGCTGTTGGTATTTTATTTTATTTTATTTATTTATTTATTTTGTAGGAAATCTTTTTTTTAATTTAATAAATCTTTATTGTTCAGATTATTACAATTGTTCCTCTTTTTTCCCCCATAGCTCCCCTCCACCCGGTTCCCACTGCACCCTCTGCCCTTACGCCCCCCCACTGTCCTCCATCCGTAGGTGTACGATTTTTGTCCAGTCTCTTCCCACACCCCCCACATTCCTTCCCCCCCCCCCCCGAGAATAGTCAGTCCACTCCCTTTCTATGCCCCTGATTCTATTATATTCACCAGATTATTCTGTTCATCTGATTTTTTTATTCACTTGATTTTTAGATTCACTTGTTGATAGATATGAATTTGTTGTTCATAATTTTTATCTTTACCTTTTTCATCTTCTTCCTCTTCTTAAAGAATACCTTTCAGCATTTCATATAATACTAGTTTGGCGGTGATGAGCTTCTTTAGCTTTTTCTTATCTGTGAAGCTCTTTATCTGCCCTTCAATTCTGAATGATAGCTTTGCTGGGTAGAGTAATCTTGGTTGTAGGTTCTTGCTATTTATCACTTTGAATATTTCTTGCCACTCCCGTCTGGCCTGCATAGTTTCTGTTGAGAAATCAGCTAACAGTTGTATGGGTACTCCCTTCTAGGTAACTAACTGTTTTTCTCTTGCTGCTTTTAATATTCTCTCTTTGTCTTTTGCTCTTGGTATTTTAATTATGATGTGTCTTGGTGTGGTCCTCTTTGGGTTCCTTTTGTTTGGGGTTCTCTGCGCTTCCTGGACTTATAAGTCTATTTCTTTCACCAGGTGGGGGAAGTTTTCTGTCATTATTTCTTCAAATAGGTTTTCAGTATCTTGCTCTCTCTCTTCTTCTGGCACCCCCATAATTCGGATGTTGGTACGCTTGAAGTTGTCCCCAGAGGCTCCTTACACTATCTTCATATTTTTGGATTCTTTCTTTTTTTTTGCTTTTCCGGTTGAGTGTCTTTTGCTTCTTTGTATTTCAAATCTTTGACTTGATTCTTGTGATCCTCTAGTCTGCTGTTAGATCTCTGTATATTATTTTTTATTTCAGTCAGTGTATGCTTAATTTCTGGTTGGTCCTTTTTCATATCCTCGAAGGTCTTGCTAAATTTATCAGCCTTTTCTAGAAAATTCTTGAAAAACCTTATAACCATGGTTTTGAACTCTATATCCAGTTGTTTGCTTTCTTCTATTTCTTTCATTTGTGATCCGTTTCTTTGTCTCTGCAGTTTGGCTTCTTCCCTGAGTTGATAGAGTGGCTTTGTTTGCTAGGTGTCCTATAGGGCCCAGTGGCTCAGCCTCCCCAGTTACCTGAGGTGGACACTCTTGTTGCACCCCTTTGTGGGCTGTGTGCACAGTCTTGTTGTAGTTAAGCCTTGATTGTTGTTGGTATCACTGGGAGGAATTGACCTCCAGCCCAATTGGCTGTGAGGATCAGCTGTGTCTACACTGGGAGAACTTTGGTGCTGGAGACACCCTTATAAGACAAGACTTGCAAAAGCCTCTGTGCTCAGCTTGGATGGGGCAGGATCTCAGGGTGGAGCAAACAGCGATGGCTTCCTGTCAGCCCTGCCCTAATAGGCCCCTGTGTCTGAGTGTCCCGTGGTAAATGCTGCAAGCACCTCTGAGAGAAAGCCACCCTCGAGTTCCGCCCACTGCCAGACAGTCCAGTTTCTCCCTGAATGAGTCTAGGTCCCCAGAGTCTTGTCTGGAACTTGAGTTCAGTGCAGTTGGGAGCTATTGTCTCCCTCCCAATTGAGAAAGCCAGCCGCTCACTCAGTTGCCAGTCCTCTCCGTGTACGTGTCTCAGTATCTCTGCCTTCCGGAGCTCCTCTGAGTCTCAGTGTGCTTTTCTCTTTCCTTCTAGTTGTAGAATTTCCACTCAGCCAGCCTTTCTGTGGTTCTGGATGATGTCCGTTTTGTCTTTTAGTTGTAGTTTTGAAATTGTTGTGCGAGGCAGCAGTTTAGGTGTTTACCTATGCCACCATCTTGGTTTCTCCTGCTTTTGGTATTTTAATGGGGAGAGCATTGAATCTATAGATTGCTTTGAGTAGTATGGACATTTTAATGATGTTGATTCTACCAATCCATGAACATGGGATAGTCTTCCATTTGTTTATGTCTTCCTCTATCTCTTTTTTCAGCATCCTGTAATTTTCTGAATACAGGTCCTTTACCTCCTTGGTTAAATTTATTCCTAGGTATCTTAATTTTTTTGTTGCAATGGTAAATGGGATTTTTTTTTAATTTATCTCTTTTGTGGGTTCATTATTGATGTATAAAAAAAGCCATAGATTTCTGGGTGTTGTTTTTGTATCCTGCTACATTGCCGAATTCATTTGTTAATTCTAGCAGGGGTTTTTTTGATAGAGTTTTTAGGGTTTTCTATGTACAATATCATCTCATCTGTGAATAATGCCAATTTTACTTTTTCTTTTCCAATTTGAATGTCTTTTATTTCTTCTTCTTGTCTGATCACTATGGCTAGCACTTCCAGTACTATGTCGAACAGGAGTGGTAAAAGTGGGCATCTCTGTCTTGTTCCTGTTCTTACGGGAAATGGTTTTAGTTTTTGCTCATTAAGTATGATGTTGGTTGTAGGTTTGTCATATAAGGCTTGTTATTATGTTAAGGTATGATCTTTCAATTCCCACTTTGCTGAGAGTTTTTGTTAGGAAAGGATGTTTGTCAAATGCCATTTCTGCATCAATTGAAATGAGTTTTTGTTTTTATAACTACATTTAAGAAATGCTTAATATATCATTTAGTAGGTTACTAGTAATTAGCCTCACGTGTGCATAACAGTAAGTCAACAACATTTCATGTCATTTATTCAGCCCATATAACCAAAGAAGAAACTCACAATTTTAAGTGGATACTGTCAGGAGGAAACCTTGCAGCTCCCAAGATACCAAAGACTGCAGTTTAAGAATTATCTGCCTAGATCAGGGGTCCTCAAACTACGGCCCGCAGGCCACATGCGGCCCGCTGAGGACATTTATCCGGCCCGCCGGGTGCCGCTGCCTGTCCTGCTTAGCAGCCGACTCGTCCTGGGCCTGCAGTGCACATAGGAATTTGTTCATAGTTTTTTTTTTAAACTATAGTCCGGCCCTCCAACGGTCTGAGGGACAGTGAACTGGCCCCCTGTTTAAAAACTTGGAGGACCCCTGGCCTAGACCAAGAATTAGTAAATTGCAACCTGTTTTTGTATGGCCAGTGAACTAAGGATAGTTTTTACATTTTTAAATGATTGAAAAAATAAACAAAAAGAGAAAAACATATTTTGTGAGGTGTAAATTATGTAAAATTCAAATTTCAGTGTTCATGAATAAAAGTTAAATGGAATGCAGCCATGTTTTTTCTTTTATGTATTGTCTATGGCTGCTTTTGTGCTACAAAGCAGAGTTGAGTGCTGTGACAGAGACCTTATGATCTGCAAAGCCTAAAATATTACTGTCTGGACTTTTACAGAAAAGGTGTGGTGACCCCTGACCCCTAACAATTTAAATGACTGTCTTTTACAGCATCACTGATTCTCAATGTTACAACTTTTCTTAAAAGGTCTTAGAAATAAGATCCCCAGAATAGTGACCAAAACTCTTTTTGATGATTATTTTTATGTCAACTTGACTGGATCATGAGGTGCCCAAGCATTTGGCTAAACATTATTGCTGGATGTGTCTGTAAGGATGTTTCTGGATGAGATTAGCATTGGAATCAGTATGCTGAGTAAATTAGATTATACTCCCAATGTGGATGGGTATTATCCAGTCCATTGAGAGCTTGAATAGAACAAAACAGAAAAGGAAGGATTTTCCTTTTCTTCTGACTACTTGAGCTGGGACATGGGTCTTCCCCTGTCTTTGGTCTGAGACTTCCATCATAGGCTCCCCTGGTTCTTAGGCCTTTGGACTTGTACTGAACTACACCAGCTCTCTTATCTATTTCTCCAGCTTACAGATGGTAAATCATGGGACTTTAGCCTCCATAATTACCTGAGCCAATTTTTTATAATTAATTAATATCTCTGTGTGTGTGTGTGTGTGTGTGTGCGCGCTTGTGTATACCACACATACTCTTGGTTCTGTTTCTCTGAAAAACCTCCTTAACTAATAATATTCTTGTTTACAACTGCCTAACAATGGACTGATGTATACAATACTAATCAACTGGTGTTGTTCCAAAATAATTAAGGGTGATTTAAAAAAATTTGATGTGCTGATCCATGAATGGGCATTCATTTACTGCATGGATATACAACCAGTTAGTTGGAGGAAAAAAATATGGTTCTGAACTAGTTAAATATTTTGGCAGAGGCATTATCTTAATGATCTGAATTCCATTAGAGTTTTTCCCTGGAAAATCAGGGAACAAGAGGAAAATGGACTTTATTCAAGACATTAGGAAGTCTACTCTCAGGCTTTATTCATGTAGCAGACCTTGGGATCTATAGCCTTCTGGTAAATGCCCTTAGATTTATCATTGGCTTTATAAGCATGCACAATGGGATCTCTCTGAGCTCCTAGACTTTCTCTGAGAGTTGACCTTTAAGGGGGCCTCCAGTCTTTCCCACGTACAGAGCTATGCGTTAGAGTATCTCTTACCACTCAATGGGCCATTGTTTCAGAGAATCCCCTTTCTCCTTTTGGCAATGTTTACATCACATATTGAGATTTGGAAATATTATACTACAAAAGGAACAATCATATTTCAGGCCCAACTCTATTTCTTCTTCAGTGCCAAGCCTGTTCCACCTAAAGGCCCAATCCACCAACTCACTAGATCTAAAATTATTTTGTTCTTGTTTCATCAGACAATTAAGGAACATTTAGTCAGGATTCTACAGAGAAATAAACCAATAGAGTGTGTGTGTGTGAGTTTTGGTGTGTATGCATACACACACGGAGATACATACATAACATCGATGTGTATATATGTAAATGTATATATAGATGTGTGTGTATCTATATACTAGTATATAAAAGGCTAAGCGATCATCTGACTGTCCGACCAGTAGCTATGATGTGCAATGACCACCAGGGGGCGGGCAGGTGCTCAATGCAGTAGCTGCCAAGCTGCAGTGATTTGGCAGCAGCGGTTCTTGGGTGATGCACCCCGGAACCAGAGAGGAGGGAGCCTGATTCTGGGGTGGGTCACCCGAGAATTGCCCTTTCGCAATCCAGGACCCCTCAGGTGATATCCAAGAGTGGTTTCGGCCCAATCCCTGCAGGCCAGGCCGGGGACCCCACCTGCCAGAGGGACCCTGCTCACTCCGCATATGCCCTTTAAACCGCGGCACCACCCCAGATGTGGCTGGCCAGAGAGGAACTGCAGGAGGTTGGCTTCAGGGCGTGTCTGGCCCATCTTGCGCATTCCTGCCCCACTGGCCACCTTCTAGTTAATCTCCTTTTAATGTGCACAAGTCTGTGCACCGGGGCACTAGTATGTATATAATAGTATATGCATACACACACATACACGCACACACATACAACAAAGAGAGAAAGGGAGAGAGATTATAATGAATTGGTTTATGGGATTATGGAGGCTGGTGAGTCCAAAATTTGCAGTGTGGGCCAGCAGGCTGGAAACTTAGGAAAGCCAGTGTTATAGATGAAGTCTGAAGGCAGCCTGCTAGAAAATCCCTCTTGCTGGGGGAGGCTGGACTGTTTTTTTTTGAAATGTCTTTTTTAAAATATATTTTATTGATTTTTCACAGAGAGGAAGAGAGAGGGATAGAGAGTTAGAAACATCCATGAGAGAGAAACATCGATCACCTGCCTCCTGCACACCCCCTACTGGGGATGTGCCCGCAACCAAGGTACATGCCCTTGACTGGAATCGAACCTGGGACCTTTCAGTCCGCAAGCCGTCGCTCCATCCATTGAGCCAAACCGGCCAGGGTGAGGCTGGACTTTTTGATCCATTCAGGCCTTCAACAGATGGGAAGAGGCTCTCCCACATAGGTAATCTGTTTACTCAGAGTTGACCAATTTAAATGTTAATTTAATCTAAAAAACACTCTTGCACTTATTAAGTGGCTACTGTTTGTGAGGTACTTTATTCCTATTTGAATCATATAGCAACCAGCATGTTAGACAATACCATATCATTTTACCGAATAAAAATAGCTAAGCTCTGTGAGGTCAACAACATGGTTCAGGATTCCACAGCATGTAAATGGCAGGCCCAGGATTATCAACTCAGGCTTATTTGATCCCAAGTCTGTGTTCTTTCTGTTGTGCCATAGTACCTGAGAGATAAGTTCACCTTTGAGTCCTTGGTTAAATGATGCCTTATAGGACTGGTAAGTACTGCTTACTGATATGCAAAGCCACAATCTAGGCAATTTTGCCAGCTGTATCTTTTTTTTAATACTTAGAGTGGAATATGGCAGATGTCAGGAAGCAACAGGCATCTGCTGTAGCCAAAAATCTGCACCCACATAAACATCAATTGCCTAAATGTTTTCTTTCATATATCCTGATATTTCTCAAAAGTACACCATCTGCTCATCGAATAGATAGCAGAACGTGTCTGCAGCAGTTTTTCTTGTCAAGTTATCCCTCCTCTTAAAATGCATTACTTGGTGCTTATGCATACTTAATCCAGTCCTATACGGAAGTACAAAATAACTGCCAGCTCATTACCCCAAAGGAAAGGGGCATATTTGAAATGGATTAACCATAGAGAAGCAGAATGTCTGGGGATCAAGAGTTCAGCCTCTGGTGTTTGACACGCCTGGCTTCTAATCTCTGTTCTACCACTTACTATCTCTGGGATTTTAGTATTTTCTTTTATTCCCCTAAGCCAGTGGTCAGCAAACTGCGGCTCCTGAGCTGTGGTTTGCCACTCTGTTGACTAATGAGTTTGCCGACCACTGCCCTAAGCCTTAGTTTCCTCATCTACAAAATGAAGACAATGGAAGTAGGGCTTACCTCATAGGGTTTTGGAAAAGTCAAATAATGATGCTTAGCACAGCTAATATCTCGTATTAAGACTTAATAAATATTAGGTATTTTTGTCATTTTTTTTTAACTCGCATGACTTTCTCCCCTACTGTGAGTAGACTGATTAATTGATCTTTCATTTTGTCTTATATAATACATAAAAATTTAAAAAATCTTTTTTATTTTATTTTTATTTTTCAATAATGTACCTACTACAAAATGCCATTACTGTTTTCTTATTTTTTACAGAAATATATTAGCGATGTATTATATAATTGGAAATGGTGAACTAACTATTCATGGTATTTTTAGACTTTCTTTTTCTTCTAGTGTTAATAAGTAACTAAAAGTCTAAAAAGCAAGTGAGCAGAATTAATTAGCTTAGCTTCATGTATTTTTCCATTTGTGTTCTCTGCCGCAGGGGACAATGAGAGTTCAACTCACCTAGTTGGTCCTGGAAGGGTAAGAAGGAGTTCAGGTTCTTATCAGCCCCTGATGATTCCAGTTCTGAAAACCATTTGAAATCTTTTGTTTATTTAGCTCAGTGATAGTGCAAGACAAGAAATGCTCGTGCTCAGCTATGAGGAATCCCAAGTGTGTATGTACCATGTAGTATGTAACATTTAAAAATCAAACTAACCTCTACATTTGTTTATTAAAAAAGTATTGAATGTGCCTCAAGTATTTTTCTAGTTGCTAGCAAGAAAATGGTGAGCAAAAGACAAGGTCTGATACAAGGTCTAAGATCCTTTGAGGTTTAGAATAGAATGTGAGCAAGTATCCACACATACAACATAATTACAGTGAGGGGAGAATGAAAACAAGGAGGGTAGGGAATTTGTGTTGGGAATGAGGGTTTGGACTTCATAAGTGATATTTGAATTATGTTCTGAAGGATGAGTAGGATCTCACAAAGGGAAGATAAATAGCAAGATAAAAAATATTTTAGAGGTATTGGTAGGTTGATTATTTCTCCTTTCCCTTCATTTCTGTCTTCCTCAGTTATTATTCAAAGCTCATAGAACTGTGAAGGGTATATTCAGTTGTCATGCACTGTATAATTCTTCCAGGGGTTAAAAATACAGAAATCCTGAAATACCTTTTTTTACTGGTTGGTGATGAGAGCTTCTATTCCAAGTTCTTTGAATGTCCCCCCACCCAGCCCTAGACCTTCCCCAGAACCCACCAGACCTGCCCCATATCAGCAACTAAATGATTGATGCCTACCACAAAATGGGGGCCTCCAAGACCCCATTTTCTCATTCTGGCACTCTGGAGCCTTTTCTCCCAGGTCAATGCTTATACCATCTTGGTTGTAAAATATTTTTAATGTCACTCCTGGTTAGGATATCAACACTGCTGTCTCTGTTTTATCTTCTGGGAGAGACTTATATCAGTCTCAAGAGCTAGTTTCAATTTGCTTATAGTTTTCAATTTATTATCTAAAACCTTTGAAGCCATCAGCAAGGAAGCTAACTTTTTTAAATTTTTTTATTTTTTTATTTTTTTAATTAATTTTTTTATTGATTAAGGTATCACATATTTGTCCTCATCCCCCCATTCCCATCCCAAACCCCTCCCCATGCATGCCTCCACCCCCCTGTTGTCTGTGACCACTGGTTAGGCTTATATGCATGCATACAAGTCCTTTGGTTGATCTCTCCCCTTTACCCCCACCCTCCCCTACCTTCCCTCTGAGGCAGGGGTTCTCAAACTATGGCCCGCGGGCCACATGCGGCTCGCCGAGGACATTTATCCGGCCCGCCGGGTGCCGCTGCCTGTCCTGCTTAGCAGCCGACTCATCCCGGGCCTGCAGTGCGCATAGGAATTTGTTCATAGTTTTTTTTTCAAACTATAGTCCGTCCCTCCAACGGTCTGAGGGACAGTGAACTGGCCCCCTGTTTAAAAAGTTTGAGGACCCCTGCGAGGTTTGACAGTTTTCATCGATGCTTCCCTGTCTCCGGGTCTGTTTTTGTTCATCAGTTTATGTTGTTCATTATTTCCCCTAGATGAGTGAGATCATGTGATACTAGAAATACACTTGTAAGAACCGAAAATGAGACAAACAATAATGGTTATGCTGGGAGGAAAATGAATCAGTCTGTAGTGAGTTTCTTTCTGGGCCAACAGTTCTTTTGAGTCCCAATTTCAATGTCAAACAGTTCCTTATGTGTACATGTCAGCAATGATATTTCAGTTCTGGATGGTGGACAAATGGTGGTAATGAAGGTCCGACCCTCTCTGGTTTGGTCCTGGGCAACCTGCAGCGACGCACAGCTGCTGACTGCTAGTATTGCAAGGCGTTGTCAGTGTCTTCCATCTCTGGACTGTTTCTCTTCTGTCTTCATGGCTGGAGCAGTCCTGTCAGTTCCTCTCTGTTGCAGGAATCCACATGGTCTTGGAGGTGTTTTCTGAAAATATACAAAAATATTCTCAACCAAAAGTTAATAAAGGAATCTTTTCTATAAATTTGACTTGGGATCCTTTTTCATTTTTTGCCCAAACGATTTTCCTTTGGCTTGTTTAGACACCATGTGTGTTTTTCATGGGTGTCTTGCTGTTAGCATTACAAATGAAAGTTAATTTTCTAAAGTAAAAATTTTCTAGATGTAATTTACTTACAGGATATTTTTCCTTACATGATATTCTTCTACTATCCTTTTTTGATTTAAATATTAAGAGGCTTTTGGAAATTTTATAATGTAGTCTTGATAGCTTTTAAATTTTAATTTTTTGCACTAAAATATGACTGCTTTAGGTTCATTACATGTTACGCAATTATATCATGAGATGAACTACCAATAAAAATTTTAGTTAACACTTTAGGAACAGCTTTTTGTCTAGTACCATTAATTTTTCTAGAATATTCACTTATTTCACTTAGCCAATTTAAATTAGTCTGAGAACTTGACTACTATTTTACTGTCAAATTTAATATTCTAACAGCAATCTTATTTTACCCTGTAAATATTAGTGGAAAGGATTATTTGCCTTCTTGAGTAGGCCCTGAGCATTCCTGGTGCTAGGTTGGATTTAGATATCAAAAACCCACTTCCCCATACCATGGGTACAAGACAACTCAAATAAGTCTTGTTGCAGTGAGAGGGCAGCTGCTGTCGGCCGTCTCTGTCTGTTACCTGGGTCCCGATTTGTGCTGGGCATGGGAAGTGAAGCAGCCATGGGGGCAGGAGACCTCCCTCAGAAGAGGTGAGGGTTCAGGCCCCTGCAAAGTTGGGGGGGGTGAGGGTCTGTGCCCCACCTCTGTTGACCCCCGAGTTCTCTCCTGATGGCCCTCTGTGACTGTGCCCATCTTAGGTTGTTCCTTCCCTGAGGAATCTTACCCATCTCTGGCTAACCAGCCATCCTCCGGGGCCAAGCAGGGTGATGTGATGTTCAGTTCTGTCTCCTTGGTAGCCTATGCCCCCGTGGCCTCCATGCCCAACACCTGCCTTGGGATCCCCTCGCCTGCTGGCAGGGCCTCGGCACTAATCACATATCTTGGGGAACCCAGGTTTCTTCTCCAGGGAGGGCCCAGCTCACCCCACTGGGAAGGAAGCTAACTTGTCCTTTGAATGAATTACTCACTTAGTATCTCACCTTAAGTCCTTTGTTCATTGTGATTGTATTTTATTTTGGGGTTGTTTATTTTAATGACAGAGCCACAGGAACTTACATCTGTTCTTCAAACAGTTTAAAACGTGTAGATCTAACCTTAGCAGCCGATTAGCAGAGGGCACAACCTCAAATCTGTTTCTAGAGAGTTAAATGCACAGTCCCAGTTAGCACATAAAAAGGACTGTTGCTCTTAAAACTATTTTGGAAATTGAGAGCTAACTTGTTTCAACTCCTGTGGTTGAGCCGAGAAATTAACCAGTTCAGACATTTTTAGCTTTATTGTTGCCTGTATATATGGAAGTTAAATCATAGATGTTGCAGTGGGATATCTGATGAAAAGAAAAAGGGTTATATTCATTTTATGATCTTTTAAGTCATTAAAAGGTTACTTCCATAGATGTTGAAATGAGGAATTAATGCTTTTAGAACATGTGAATGGAATCTTCTAGGGCAGTGGTTGGCAAACTGCGGCTGCTTGCGAGCCGCGGTTTGCCGCTCTGTTGACTAATGAGTTTGCCGATCACTGCTAAGGCATTACCCTTACCCAGAAGTTTTGACTTCAGGTTAAAGACATTAGTACATTATTAAAATGTTTTTTAAGTGTTTTTCCCTAAGGCAGTGGTCGGCAAACTCATTAGTCAACAGAGCAGCAAACCGCGGCTCACGAGCCGCATGTGGCTCACGAGCCGCATGTGGCTCACGAGCCGCATGTGGCTCGCGAGCCGCAGTTTGCCGACCACTGTAGTGTACTTTCCTGAACTATCACTAGCAACAAGGGCTTTATCTTCAACTTTCATGTGTTGGGTATGTTTGACCTACTTGATTTTCCTTGATGAGGAAGTCAGGTTCCAGGAAGCAGCAGCTTTTCCTTTTCATACACTGTGTGTGCAGGTTTTAGAAATAAAGTACATCATTAGTTATTCTAAAGTGTCCATCTGAGTGGACAAACATCAGTCTTAGCCAGCAACTTATCATTTGTACCAGTAATCATGAGTAGATAATACCGAGAGAATAAAAGACAGCTGAGCAGGTAGCCTTTGTTTATAAAAAAAATAAAATAAAAATAAAAATTCTCAGTGCAGTCTAGAAAGTTTCCAGAGACTGTGAAGAGCAAAGGAAGCAGGGGGCAGCATTTATTTCTACATCTCCACATGGCATGGGATTTTTAATGCAGTAATTATCTTAGTGTTTAATGCTAAACTCTCATCCAGCAAATACATAGCAGTTATGTTTTTGGTAGGAAGAAATACAGAACATCACAGAAGTATAAGACTTCAGGAAGTTCTATTCAGATAGCAAAATATGTTCCATCAAAAGAAAATAGATAACAAGTCCCTGAGAGAGTATGTTCATCTCAAAGGGAAAAGAAAGCAGTGAAAGCTTTCTCTGACCATCCCTGGAAAAGGAGGATGTAGGAGCATTTACATGCATTTGGAAAGAAAGGTGCTATTATGGACAGCCAATCCAAGCAGTCTGTCCTAAGATAGATGGGTGGTGATATTACCAGTTTATTCAGAATCTGACAGAGTCCGCATATCACCTACTCCACTGATCCTGTGAGTATCATAACATCATAAAATGATGGAGCTTGGAGGAATTAATTCATTTGGTTTAATATGTATTGAGCATTTACTATTATAGCTGACATTGAAGATAAAGCAGTTAACAAGACACCCTAAGACTCTGTCCTAGATTTTCATCAAGTAAATTATGAATGTGATTTTGGGTAATGGCAAATATTGTGGAGAGAAGTGAAAAGCAGGGGAAGGGGATAGTGGACGAAGGATTGAGTAGTTTTAGATAGGGTGGCCAGGAATTGCTCTTTGTGGGAAAGACATTTAGTTAAGAACTTGAATGATATGAAAGTGCCAAGCATATAAATATCTTTGGGATGAGCTTGCCAGGAAAAGGGAAATGTCAGTGATCAGGGCCTGATGTGGGAATGAATTTGCATATTTGAGGAACAGCCAGAAAGTTAGTGGAGTAAGTTAGGGAGGGTGGGTGAAGATGAGATGGGATAGGTAGTTGAGGCCAGATCATGTAGAGTTAGGCCTAGTAAGGAGTTTAGATTTTATTTTAAACACTAGGGGCCCAGTGTACAAATTTATGCACCTTGAAAGGAACTGTGGGCTGCGAGGCTGTGGTGGGCACGGGTACAGGGCGGGTCTTGGACCATCCTCTGTGCCCCCACCCGGCACCTCCTGCTGTGGCCGCTAGTCTCCTGTCTGCCAGCAGCCCTGCTCCTGCCACCACCGCTCCCATGCGCTGACTATGCGGAGTGATTGGGGCTGGTGCTAGCAGTGGGTGCGAGTGGGGCCGGCACTGTCAGCGGGTGTGAGCGGCTGCTGCCCCGATCGCCCTTCAGGAGCAGGGGAAGGTGGAGAAGCCCTCAGGGGTGATCAGGGCCAGCAGCCGCCACTTGCACCTGGTGATAGCACCAAGCAATAGGGACTGGCGTGAGCGGGGCTGGCACCAGAAGCAGGTGCAAGTGCTCAGCGGAACTGCAGCATGCGGGAGTAAAGAATTTTCAGTAACCACCAGAGGCTCACCCCGATGACAGCGACTGGCGCCCCTCCATGTTCTGGCGCCCCCGCTCACCTGCTTCACCATCCCGCCACAGCCAATGCCCGCCATGTTCTGTGCTCTGCTGCCTGCTGCTGATGCCTGCCATGTTCCGTGTGCACCCCCTGGTGGTCAGCACACGTCATAGCGACCAGTTGTTCGGTTATTCCACTGTTCTATTTGCATATTAGGGTTTTATATATATAAACGATGGACCACCATAGGAGGATTTTTGAGTAGGGGGACGATGTGATCTTTTCTGTGTTTTAAAAACAATCACTCAGTATGCTGTGTGGAGGTGAGGCTGTAGACAGGGGTGGGCAAACTTTTTGACTCGAGGGCCACAATGGGTTCTAAAACTGGACCGGAGGGCCAGAACAAAAGCATGAATGGAGTGTTTGTGTGAACTAATATAAATTCAAAGTAAAGGAGCGGAGGGGAGAGCAAGAGAACCGGATAGAACAGCCGGATCCGGCCCGCGGGCCGTAGTTTGCCCAAGGCTGCTGTAGAAGGTTAAGTGTAAAAGCAGGGAACTAGGAGATACTTGCAATAATTCAGGTAAAGATGAGGATGCATCAAGTGGTAGCAGTAGAGTGGTGAGAAGGGTTGGATTTTGGATTTGCTTTGATGGTAGACCTAAGAGGATTTGCTAATGGGTTTCAGAGTGAGAGAAAGGCAAAAACAAGACCTATTTTTTGGTTTTTAACCTGAGCAATTGGATGAATATTGGTGCATCACTGCTATAAACTGTCTAAGAAACTAATCCTAGGAAGAATGCTGTAATTAGAAGTTATTATCCATTTTATCTTAAAAGACTATCCAAAATCTTGTAATCGCTCTCATCATCAGCCACCCAAACCTGCCAGGTCACCCATCATCAGAGGGGCAGTATAGCAGTATTTTAAGTGCCTGGCTCTGGAGATAGACTAGGTTCAAATCCTGGTTCTACTTAATCTCTGGGCCTCCTCATCATCTGGAAAGTGGGGATGAAAATAATGGTGCTTATCTCATTGAATTTCTGTAAAAAATTTTCCATGAGTTGAGATCTATATATCTATATCTATATCTATATCTATATCTATATCTATATCTATATCTATATCTATATCTTAGAAACATGCCTGGAATATAGTTATTGTTAGCTGTTATTATCACACAGACTTCTATGTCCACAAACCATGCTTACACCCTAAAACCTGTTATTACAAGAATTGGAGTCCATCTACATGGAGCTCTGGAGGCTTCATTTAAATCTAGGAATCTTTTAAGCTATTTAGTTCCAACCTCCTCCTCCCCCTCCTCCTTCTCCTCTTTCTCTGCCTCCTCCTCCTCCTCCTCCTCCTCCTCCTCCTCCTCCTCCTCCTCCTCCTCCTTCTCCTTCTCCTCTTCATTTTATCTTCCTCTTCATCCTCCTTTACTCTGGGCTGCAGAGTTTAAGTGAGTTCACTGAGATCATAGAATTATGTAGTGGCTGGACTGGGATGCCTACTTGGGTAATTTTCACTGCATTTCTGCCTTTATTTTAATGTGAATTGCTTAGTTTCTCCTATCAAATTTAATATCCTTATCAATAAAGCCACTTAATGATTTTTGTAACTTTGTCATTGACTATTCACTGTGACTACCATATGTATATTTTATTTGACAATTTTTGAGCCAAAGAGATATATAAACTCATTGGACATTGCAATTTTTGTTTTAGAAATGAAAGACAAGACTAAGAAGTCTAATAAATAAGATATTCACTTTAACAAGAGAGATTTAGTAAGTAAGCTGTTTGGGAATTGCAATCTGATAAGAATATAATTTCATGAAGTCTTGTGTAAGATAGGAAGTTGGTAGTTAGGAGAGCTAAATGTGTTCCCATTATAATAGAGCCAGCATTGTGTGAGGGGGGAAAAAACACCTAATTAGACATAATCATGACATGGATTCTAGTCTGAATGCTACTTCTAGTTATGCTATGTCAACGAAGCAGTTCAACCTTCCTGCACCTTAGTACTCCGCAAGTTCAATGAAAGAAGGGGACAGATGACCTAGAAATCTGTGCTGATCTCTGGACCACTAATGTAAGATCTAAATAATCTTATAATCATTTTTTATTGTGTTCATTGAGTCTTATTCAAAGAAGTCATCCATATAACCATTTGAAAAATATTGGCTATAGCTAGCTTAGTAGTTGAGGGAAGAGTTAAAAATAGAATCAAATAAATTGATTTTCTCTGAGCAAAAAGCAGTCATCAATTTTGCAGAATCTGAGGACTGGTAAAGGAGTGAGCAGCAGGGTGATTTTAAGAGCTCTTCCTGGGAAATTTCATACCATCAGACTCAACATTAGACAAGCCTTGCTGTTCTACCTTGACCTTATGTGCCATTTGTAGTTACTGCCTGTAAGTTTGGCGCTCTTCTCCCAAACTCAGCTTACAGACTTTACTTGCCTGCAGACTTCCATGACTTCCTTATAAGCATGCTTCATTGCTCCTGTAAGGAGGGTGTAATTGATTACTTCTTCTGGAAGCCTCC
This sequence comes from Plecotus auritus, assembly GCF_963455305.1. NCBI lineage: Eukaryota > Metazoa > Chordata > Mammalia > Chiroptera > Vespertilionidae > Plecotus > Plecotus auritus. The sequence continues at coordinate 188,422,461 of NC_137771.1, forward strand.
ATCTGGCCCACCTAGCTGGCTTCCCAGGATATCTGGGGCATCTTGATGATTGTATTTTCTTTCACTGTCCAGAATCCATTTTGTCTCCCAGTCTACCTACTAGGTAGGGCCATCTAGTTTTTAGACTGTGCCATTCCTGCTGAAACTCCTAAGCCCATTCTGACAGCAGGGTATCAGAGGTTTTCATCTTTCTCCTAGTACCTGGGGTTTAGACCACTCACAAGTACTTCCCAGCGTCACCTCCAAAAGACTGCTTGTTCATCATCAGCTCTCTGGTGGAGGGCCTGGTCTACACAAATGACTCATTCTAAAGCAATTATTTTCAGAAATGAGCTGAAAGCCACTAGTGCTATACTGAGGAACATCTGATACCCTCTTTTAACATCCCAGCCATTCATTCCGTTTCACTGACTCTCATGGAAGCTGTCAGTTACCGTGGCTTGTTTAAAAAGTCAGATGGTGGTTTGGCAGATTGTCAGGACTAGAGCGAGAGCCTCTGACCCACAGGCTACTTTTTAAAAAAGGATGCTGCCAAAAGATTTGAAAGGATATAGAGCTCATTTATTCCACAAACTTATTTTAACATCAATGACATTCAAGCATATGCATGGGCCTAGGGATAAAAATGGTGAAAAAGGCACATATCCCTCCTGATAAGGTTTGGGGTTTTTAGAGGACTAGAAAGTAGTTACAGATTCTATTCACATGTCTTCCTTAGAGAACATATGCAGACTGAGCCATAGAAATGGACCTAAATATGCCATATTTGCTCAAGGTAGATATGCAAACTATTAGTATTTTTTGGCTCTATGAGACTATTTTAAAATAAATGAACAAAAGTCCCTTTCACATGGATTGCATTAATAGGAGCTCAGTAAAATTTTATTGTGCAAATAATTAATAGGCAAGTGTTTTTTATGAAATGATCATGGCCTAGTCCACTACCATGGAAGTCAAAATAGAAAGAGAATTGAGTAGCTGCAACTCCTGGCTGTTTTTTGGCAAACACATAGGAAAGAACCCAGTCTGAGGTATTCTGCAGACTCTTGGCCTTTTAGATTTGAGGGTAGCTCTACTGCCATAAAGGACCCAGCAGGAAATTTCCACACTGGCCAAGGCAGTGGTAATTTTTCAGTTACCTCTGTAAAATTCATCATGAAGCTGGCTGTTGTCAAGTGCTCTAGATAAGATTGGGAAATGTTTCTGTCAACAGAAAAAGTACTTCAATATTTATGCTTTTGACCCCAAATGGAATTTAGGTGACTAACTTAAAAATGATTCATATTTACTTTAACAGAGTATTGATTTGAGCATTGTTAGGCACTCTAAATTTTTTTTTATATCCCTCCAATCTTCAAATGTTTTAAAGTCATTCTTGTGGTGTAATAGAAAACAAAGTAAGATATAAGTTCAAATCCCAGCACTGCCACTTATGAACTTGAGCAAATTATTTAATTTCTTTAGCTTCCTATTTTTTTTTTCGATAAATTTGGGACAATAATACTACCTAACTCATAATCGTTTTTCAATGTGGTGTTATGTGCCGTTGTGTTGGATCTGACTCCTAACCACTCTGTGAATGAGTGATAGCCACAATGTCCTGTCCTCAACAGCCCTGCTCAGCTCTGGTAAACTCATGCCTATGGCTTCTTTCATGTCTACAAAATATCTAGTATTGTACCCGGTGAGGCAGGATCGTAAGGAGCTGGGAAAATTCCTGGGCAAGTGGAATGGGGAAACTGAGACAAGATAATTAAACAAGGCCAAATAATTTGAACAACTTACAACCAGCTTTTGAATTGCAAGACTTTATCTTCCCTAAGCAAGCACACTTGAGAGCAAATGGTTTATACCTCTCCTCCCTAACCAGAGAATACATAGCTTCAATCACCCTGGTTGGAGAGATAGAAAACAGAGACTATTAATGCCATATGTGCCAGCCAAACCCAAGCATGGATGAAGTCAGGAGAACAAATAACAAAAACTTGATTAGAGCCAGACAGACCCAAGATAAAGGTAAAGCAATAAAGCAGACCAAAGAATAATCCTAAACTCCCTATACTCTCATTTTGATGCATCAGCATATTAAAAACACACCTGGAAAGCTGATGAATATTCTGCTGAAACCCTCCCCTAAGAATCACTCCTGCAGCAGAAAGATAAAACCCTCAAGACAAAGGATATGTGGTTTCACTCTATAATGCCATGCCCCTTCCGGGCATGAACTTTTTACTTCCTCCTAAATTCTGACCGTCCCAGGAGACTTGCAATGAGGGAAGCAGTGGGCAGCAGCAGCTCAACCCTGGGCTTACCCCCTCAGTCTGTCTCCAAGATCCTCTTTTCTCTGACTTTCCAGTGAGCTAACAGCAGCCCTGCCTTGGCTCACTTCTTTGCTATAAAGTTTATAGGGAGCCAAAGCAGGGCACCACCTAGGCTCTCTCCTGTTGCTTTTTCTACCCTAAGTCCTTTCTTTATTTCACTGTCCTCAGTTTTAATAAGCATACTCTCAATATCACCTGGACTCGGGTTGTGAGATCTTTCCTACATGAAGTCAAGAACCCACACACTGGCTCTGGGCCTGGTCCCTGTCTAGTAACACTGGCACATAGTAAGTACTCAATAAATGTTAATTATTTGTATTAATATAATACCTTGCATATTATAGATTCTTGTAAACATATTGGATGAATGAACAAATGAATAACTTTGTTATCACAGAACTTTAGGAGTATTTTATCATCTATACGAATAATAGACAAATATGTAAATTGACTGTACCTCCACGATGCACATAACCAATTAGGAGTGAATATACAAATTAACCCGACAAAGATGGAGGGCCTGTGGGCAGCGTGCATGTGCATAGGTGCCGAGTGGCTGGGGTCCCGGGGACGCCACTGGAGTGTCCGGTCCTGTCAGCCAGGCCTCGGGGCGGCTGGAGTTCACAGTCCTCTTGGTTTGTGTAGCCCCTGGATGAGAAGCGGAAGCCCAGAGTGCAGGGAACACCAGGAATGCTGGGAATCATAGTTCTGGTGGCAGACTCATTGTGGGATCTCCTAGATGCTAGAGCAAAGTGAGCCTGGAGCAAGTTACTGTTGCGGGTTGGGGATGGAGGGAAAGCAAAGGTGAGAGACATAAGTAAAATCACAGTGTCGAGGAAAAATTAAAGGGAAGATATCTTGCAACTTCTAGGAAATCTCCACCAATGGAGCAAAGGAAAAAAAAGACCTCTATTATTCTGTGAGCACCAAACCAAACTGGGTTGGGTTCTCAGACAATTTGCTCATATGATTGCAAAGACAGACAGAAACTCCCAGATTGGAGAGGGCTCCCCTGAGGGCTCCCTGATTGGAGAGGGTGCAGGTCAGGCTGAGGGACCCACCCCCTGTGCATGAATCTTCATGCACCAGGCCCCTAGTTTATTATAATTTTACTCATCTCTTTTTCATAGATCCAACATATCACTGTTTTTTCTTCTGTGAATGTGTATGTATTCTCTTTTGTAGACTCAGTTCTTTGGTGTTATGCCAGGGAAGTCATGGAAAATCATGTGTCTGAGGCCAAGTTTTATTGGCCATTTATCAAGGGATAATTTTTCCTTTATCTGGGAACAAAGTGGACATCACTATATATAAGATTTGGGCTGTTTATAAAAGATAAATGATAAACATTAAAAATGGGTGGTAAAAAGAATTGAAGTTTTCTCTAGATGTCTTCATATCTACTCTGTGTCATGAAGATTTTGCATGCTTGCTATCCTATCTAATAAAGAGGGAATATGCTAATTGACCATCACTCCATCACAAAGATGGCTGCACCCACAGCTGAAGCCAAGTTCCCATAAGGAGCCTTAACAAGCAATCAGCAGGGACCTGAGGCTATTCCCTCCCCTGCCCCCATAGGGCTTAACAGGGGACTTCAGGCCTCATCCCCCACCTGGCAGGGCTTGACAGGGGACCTCAGGCTGTGCCACCCACCCTGGCATCAGGCTGGGGGACCTCAGACCATGCCCCCTGCCCCAGCACCAGGCCAGGGGACCTAAGGCCATGACCCCGCCCAATGGGGCTTGACGGGGGACCTCAAGGTGTGCTTCCCGTCCTGGTGCTGGACTAGGGGACCTCAGGCTGCTCCCCCCGCCCCAGTGCCAGGCTGGGGGACCTCAGGCCATGCCCCCCACCAGGTGGGGCTTGACAGGGGACTTCAGGCCATGCCCCCCACCCCAGCACCAGGCCTGGGGACCTCAGACTGCATCCCCCGCCCAGCGGGGCTTGACAGGGGACCTCAAGGTGCACCCCCCAGTGCTGGGTCAGGGGAACTCAGGCCATGCCCCCCACCCCAGCACCAGGCCGGGGGACCTCAGACTGCATCACCCGCCCAGCGGGGCTTGACAGGGGACCTCAAGGTGCACCCCCCAGTGCTGGGTCAGGGGACCTCAGGCCATGCCCCCCACCCCAGCACCAGGCCGGGGGACCTCAGACTGCATCACCCGCCCAGCGGGGCTTGACAGGGGACCTCAGGCCGCACCTCCCGCCTTGGCACCAGGCCAGGGGACCGCAGGCCACGCCCCCCACCTGGCGGGGCTTGACGGGGGACCTGAGGCTGCACCGCCCCCCGGTGGGGCTTGACGGGGGACCTGAGGCTGTCCCCCCATCCTGGTGCCGGGCCGGGGGTCCTGAGGCTGTGCCTGCCTGCCTGGTGAGGTTTGACGGGGGACCTCAGGCCATGTCCCCCACCTGGCGGGGCTTGACGGGGGACCTCAAAGCATGCCCCCTGCCCCGGTCAAGGCTGGGGGACCTCAGGCCATGCCCCCCGTCCTGGCGCCAGGCCAGGGGACCTGAGGCTACATCCCCTGCCTGGCAGGGCTTGACAAGGGTGGGACTGGCCAGGTCTGGATCTAGCCCAATGGGGGTGGGGGCCGGCCGGGTCTGGGTCTCACGCGATTTTGAGGTGCATGTGGGTGGGCGGGGGCTTGACTCTGGGTCCCATGGTGCGCCCCAGACTCTGACAAGAGGAAGGTTTTCATATATATTTTACTAATTTTTTTTCATCTCTGACACTTCTATTATAGAGAAAGGGCAAATAGCAATATTAAATTATTTCCTCTAATTAATCCCCTTTTAATGTGCATGAATTTTGTGCACCGGGCCACTAGTTTATAAATATTTCTGTTAGAGGAAAGTGGAATGCAAATATCAGTACCTCAAATGAGATCAGAAATTTGCACTTCGATATTGTCACTAATAGTCATGTTTGGTATGAAACAAGGAGGCAGATCACCTCAACTCCCAGGAATCAATAATTATGTACAAACCCTTTGTTTTGTGTGCCAGCCTTAGCCTCTCAATAACCATTGTTGTGACCAGACTGGCCTTGGTGGTTCTTATCGTGATTATAAGACATCCTTCAGCAGTAAGCGTCAGGAAACTTCGAAAAATAAAGGTGTATTACTTACAAGTCCTAGAAATTGCACAACACATCTGAGGCCACACAGTGAGGTCATAGGAGTAGGGGAGGGCCTGGCTCTTTATCTAATCCAGTTGTTGGCAGAATATTTATTTGAGGTAGCTGTCTTTGAAGTGGAAGTCTCCTTTGAATTGGATGCCTCTGCAATCAAAGCTTAAGTTAGGCACTTGCATTACAAAAAAGGAAGTAACTGGGCTTAACACTCTACCCTTCTTTGTCCTACTCTCATACAATTAGATGTAGGTGGGGTTCTTCACTATTGGGAAATTTGAAACAATAAAAGGAAAGGACCTTCACAGGAAAGGGCTGAGTAACCTGTGGGTAATATTTGATGATTTCTTAATGTTATATTGCATAGGAAATAAAAAGGACTCTGTTGAAAATAACCTTTCTGATTGGTGTCTATTTATGGGGCTTCTGAATCTTTCCTGTACTGATTTATACAAAACAACAAGAACAACAACAACAATTGATTAATTTCTGGCCTATTGAGAAAAGGGTCTCCCTCATCAATGACCAAGTAGTTCTTCAAGACAGTGTTGCGCTTTTATTTCCTAATTTTATATTCCTTCTAGGTTTCTTTTTTTTATATTGAACTAACATATGTTCAATAGTTGCATTTTTCATTATTGTTTTTATATCAAAAACCCTTTACTTTTGAATTTTAATTTGACTGAATGTTATTGGTCAAAATCAGGATAGCATCAAGGAAGGTTAGTTGCCTGTTAAGAGGTCTCTATACTGGTTTACTAGTATGTCAGGCTCTCCTTGAAGGAAAGAAAAGACTCTCGAGCATGTATTAGATGGCATAATAAAAAAATGTTGATATTTGACTATTTTAAACTACAAGACTGGCACTTTCACCTAGTTCAACCTAATTCATCCAAGGTGGATCCTTTACCCAGGTAGAACCATTTCAACCAGGTTCATAGATATAAGGCCACGTGCTACTTTTACAATATGTAATGCTGGCTGCCATACTGTGGTGGGAAACAGCTACTGGCACACTGTGGCTAGAGTGACAGAGCCTCCCTGTAGGTGGATCTGCACAATAAGTCAGATGATAAGCCAGTCCTTATTAAAGCATCATTTTGTATCCTATCAAAGTGTGTATGTATTTTTTCCTTCAAAGTGTATGTGTATGTATATATATAAATATGTATATATACCTATATGTACTACTAGAGGCCCGGTACATGAAATTTGTGCACTGGGCGGGGGAGGGCGGTGGTTCCTCAGCCCGTCCTGCGCTCTCTCGCAATCTGGGAGCCCTGTGATCAATCGCCCCAAAGAGGTAGGCCCTGCCCACCCGGCTGGGGCTCCCCGATGGATCACCCCCACAGAGGGAGGCCCAGGCTACCTGCTGCAGGGTCTCCGTGGGGTAGCCTGGGCCTCCCTCTTTGGGCCATTTGATCTTGCCCTGCAGAGGGAGGCCCCGCCCACCCACCACAGCCAGCCAGTTCGTGGCCTGGGCCTCCCTTTTTGGGGCTATTGTGGAGCCCCCTGATTGATCGCCCCACTGGCGGGTGACCTGGGCCTTCTTCTGTGGGGCTATCGTGGGGCAATGACGGGGCCCCTGACCAATTGCATCTCACCTACCTTGGCTGGCCTGGTGCCAGTGGGTGTCATAGCATGGTCGTCCAGATGGTTGTTCCGCTGTTTGGCCGTGTGGTTGACTTGCATATTACGCTTTTATTATTATAGATATATGTTTAGAAGGGAAAACAGGTTATTAAAAAATCATTAACATCTGTACAAACATACCATAAAACTAGCTATAAACCCTTTAGATGTCCAAGACTTATGTAACAACAAAACAAAACAAAAAAACGCTACAAATCAAATACAAAACCAATATAATTTAAATGAACCACAATGATTTAATATGGCAGGTTTTTTTTTTATCCCCTTGAACTAAATTACAGATTGCATTATTGGTATGGTACTAATTTGAATAGAGGAAAACCTTTTGAGTCTGCATGGGTAACTATCCATGTGCCTGTGATCACTCAGTTTTCTCAACATTCATCTCTACTGTGAAATCTTCATTCCTTACAGCAGAGAGTGATGCTGTTTGGTCACCCCTTAGCATGGATGTTTCATTAAAGTATTAAGACCACTTTTGTTCTTTTGCACAGAAGTTGAGCAGTTCACAATTAAAAGTACCTTTCACAATTAAAGGTACTCTTTGGTGCCAGAACTACCCCAAATACTAACAAAAATGCCTCTATTCCTAGTCACCCTTATAGAGTTTAAAGGGTAGCTCTTTTGGGATCCAGCTTTATGTAAGGATCTTCTGTAAGATTCCACACCTTGTGGGGCACCCAATATCTTATCTCGAACATTTTGCTTTTCTCAGTATAGAGGCTGTTTAGAGTATCTACTAAACAAAGTGGCTAAAAAAGGAAGTTTTCAGTTGCTATTATTTTAATAATAAATAAATAGCTCTTTGAAGGTAAGTTCCTATCTATGATTTAAATTCTTTGTTGGTTGAGATTATATCCCTCTGCTTTTCCTTTCTGTGGGCCTTTTTTTTTTTTTCTGTCAAATATCATTAGGTAGGAAAAACAATACCAAGTTTCCATCCAAATCTTCCATCTCCTAATTGCTGACAAAGGATGATGGATTGAAGTCTTTATGGATATTTAAAAGTTAAGTAATGACTCAGGAATTAAGTAACTGTGCAGATTTTTTAATACTAATTTTGCCACTAATGTTGCCAACATACCACTTTATTATTTTAAGAAGAAACAACAGCAAACAAATCTTTAAAAAAGAAGTCTAAATTGTATCAAAGATCCTTGTGTAGTAGTTTTCTTTTTAAAGAAAAGGTGTTCAAAATCAATTACAGTCATTCTTTTGATTCATAGTTGGTGAGTAGATAAAGGGCTCTTGGTTAAAATGTCAGCTGTTTCTTAAGATAGAAGGCAATAAAAAAGTTAATTCCCCTAAGGGGTGGTGGTAGGTTCTCTGGTCTTCCAGAATTAGCTTATCTTACAGTAACAATTTAATAAAATACTGATCAATTACTGATGCAATTAAGGAATGATTTTAGGAAGCAATATTCTAAAATGTAACTAATCTAAAATTAGTTAATTTTGAAATTTGTAGGATATCATTATGTTTTAGTAGTAGACTTCTGGTGAATGAAATACACAAACAAAGACCAGTTAGAGAAAACTAACATGTTTTTATATAACTTACTAGAGGCCTGGTGCATGAAATTCGTGCATGGGGGGGTGTCCCTCAGCCCAGCCTGCACCCTCTCCAATATGAGACCCCTAGAGGGATGTCTGACTGCCCAACTGTGAGAGGCAGTTGGACATCCCTCTCACAATCCAGGACTGCTGGCTCCCAACCGCTCGCCTGCCTGCCTGCCTGATTGCCCCTAACCATCTGCCTGCCAGCCTGATCACCCCTAACAACTCCCCTGCCAGCCTGATTGATGCCTAACTGCTCCCCTGTTGGCCCGATGGCCCCTAACTGCCTTCCCTGCAGGCCTGGTGCCCTCCAACTGTCCTCCCCTGCAGGCCTGGTCTCACCCAACTGCCCTCCCATGCAGGCCTGATCACCCCCAACTGCCTTCCCCTGCAGGCCTGGTCCCCCCCAACTGTCCTCCCATGCAGGCCTGGTTCCCCCAACTGTCCTCCCATGCAGGCCTAGTCACCCCCAACTGCCCTCCTCTGCCAGCCCAGTCACTCCTAACTGCCCTCCCCTGCAGGCCTGATTGCCCCCAACTGCCCTCCCCTGCAGGCCTGGTCCCACCCAACTGCCCTCCCCTGCTGGCCTGATTGCCTACAACTGCCCTCCCCTGCCGTCCATCTTGTTGTGGCCATCTTGTGTCCACATGGGGGCAGCAATCTTTGACCACATGGGGGCGGCCATCATGGGAGGAACCAGGCCTGCAAGGGAGGGTAGTTGGGGGTGATCAAGCCTGCAGGGGAGGGCAGTTAGGGGTGACCAGGCTGGCAGAGGAGGGGGCAACTGGGCCTCCAGGGGAGGGCAGTTGGGGAGGACCAGGCCTGCAGGGGAGAGCAGCTGGGGGGGGACCAGGCCTGCAGGGAAGGGCAGTTAGGGGGGACCAGGCCTGCAGGGGAGAGCGGTTAGGGGCAAACAGGCTGGCAGGGGAGCAGTTAGGCATCAATCAGGCTGGCAGGGGAGTGGTTAGGGGGTGATCAGGCTGGCAGACAGAAGTGGTTAGGGGCAATCAGGAAGGCAGGCAGGCAAGCAGTTGGGAGCCAGCAGTCCTGGATTATGAGAGGGATTTCTGACTGCCCGTTTAGGCCCAATCCTACTGGGATCGGGCCTAAACGGGCAGTCAGACATCCCTCGAGGGTTCCCAGATTGGAGAGGGTGCAGGCTGGGCTGAGGGACACACCCCCCATGCACAAATTTCATGCACCAGGCCTCTAGTTCCCTATATAGAGTTAATTCGTTGGTCAAGCCTCTGTGCTTCAATATATTACTTGTATGTCATATATTACTTACAAATTGCTAAATAGATATAAATAATGTACCAACCAACTCAGTATAACTATGAACTCATGTAAACGCTTCAAAGACAGGTACCACTGTTAAATTTTTGGTATCTTTCCTTTTTTTTATTTTAATGTACATTATTTTTCTTTATGGTAATTGTGGTAATCTTTTTATCTCATTCTCTAAACATTATGTGAGTAGCACTTATTAATGTGGTTAAATATTCTTCAAATCTATGGTTTTTATTGCCAGCATAGTGTCACATGCATGAACCATTATTGATTTAGCTTGTGCACAATTAGGTTATTTCCAATTTCCTGGCATTATGTATAATGCTGAACTTGAAGATAATCACTTGTCCATATCTCTAATTATTTATTTAGAGTTTTAAAATCTCTAGAAGTGATATTACTGTATCATTTAATATGAGAACTGTTAAGGCTCTTACTATAAACGGCCAAACTGCTTTCTAAAAAGTCAATTCTGTGAGTAATATATGAGAGTGCAATATTTATCACACTCACCCCTCGTCATCCCTAGATATTGTCGTTTTAAAAAGTTTTGCCAATTTGATATGCAATAAGTAGCTCTTATTGTATTTCTTGCATAATTTTGTTTTATATGATCTTTTTTGTCCTTTGGGTGGTTGTTTTTTCAACCACTTGACTTTTCTGTACTGGAAAAGAGAAGTTAAAAAGGTTAAAGAAAAGTAAATTTAAAAAATATACTTTAATAGAACAACTAAGAATGTTTGAGTATCATACATCATAAGCTAAATTTTAATTGTTGATAAGCACAGAAATTAAGGCATTTACCATTGTGGTAAAACTAACTTATGAAAAATATGCCCTTATCCTTGTCCTTTAGTCACATATCACATTATTACATGTCACTCTTTTCTTTCCCAATTTGCAAAATAGCACAAGTGTGTCAAGAAAATCCAAGGAATTAAAAGAATATAATAACGATGAGGATGACAATCCTTAAAGTGGTTAAAATTAAACAAACAAAAAATACTAAAAAACTGACCATGCCAAACATTGGCAAGTTTATGGAGCAACTAGAACCCTCATGCTTGTAGGAATGTGAAATGTCCAACTACTTTGGAAAACTGACAGATATTTTCAAGCTAAACATATACTTACTGTATGACCCAGCCATTCTGCTTGTAGATATTTACCAAAAAGAAACAAAAACATATGTGCACACAAAATCTTGTATATGAATGTTTATAGCAGCATTATTTCTAATAGGTCCAAATCAAAAATAACCTAAATGTTCATCAAAGGGTAAAGGAAGATGATACATGGTATATTTATGCAATGCAATACCTACTGAGCAGTAAAAAGAGAATGAGCATTGATACATACCATAACATAGATTAATTTAAAAATTATGTGGAGTGAGAGAATCCATGGCCCAAAAGGATATCATATACTGTGTGGTTTCATTTTTGCAAAATTCTAGAAGATGCAAATTAGTTTATAGTGACTAAAAGCAAATCATTGGTTATCTGGGGAGGGGTGGAGGCTGGGATGGGATACAAAGTGGCTTGAGGAAACTTTTCGGGGTGATGGACAATGTTATATGATTGTGGTGATGGTTTTATGGGTATACACATATGCCAAAACTGATCAGATTATACACTTTAAATAAGTAGTTTATTGTATTTAAATTATACTCTAATTAAGTTAAAAAGAAAAAATTAGAAGGGGATGGCAGTATGGTAGACTAGAATTGAATATCATAGTTAACTCTGGTTCTACTGCATGAACTTCTGGAAAACATTCACCTCCATAGGATTTGTTTTTCTCATTCATAAGAAGAAAGGGCTTGGTTAACAGTGATCCACAATTGTAGATTTATAGAGAAAAGCAGAGTTAAACATAGTCTCTTATTTTACTCTAATAAATAAAATGGCCAGTCATTCTATTTACCAATAGGATTTGATTTTAAACATATTTAGGATTATTTAAAAAACCTAAACCTCAGGCATTTCTTGAAACATTGAAGAATTCATCAAAATATATCTCCCTTCCTATCCCCACTTGTATGAAATATAAAACCTCGGTTGACCTTAGAGATTATCTATTAGATTAATCAAATTAAAATGGTTGCCAACTTTAATTTATGATATCCATTGGAAATTCTACACAAAATGCATTTGGATACTTAATTTTAAATGTTTAGAATTATCAAACAGCTTTTTAAAGGGATTCTTGGCTGAAATAATTTTACCACCCCAGATTGTAAAAGATATTCTATTGAATACATAAAATATGCACTAGTAGTAAACTTGTGTTTTTTTAAGTTAGTGGTTTTATTTGTTTGGATGCAGTGACAGGTGGTAATTTTTCACAGTCCTCCCTCCCTCCCTCCCTCCCTCCCTCCCTCCCTCCCTCCCTTCCTTCCTTCTTTCTTTTTTAAATCTTTATTGTTCAGATTATTACAATTGTTCCTCTTCCCCCCCCCATAGCTCCCCTCCACCCGGTTCCCACCCCACCCTCTGCCCTAACCCCCCCTGCCCCCCCGCACCACTGTCCTCATCCATAGGTGTAAGAGTTTTGTCCAGTCTCTTCCCCCACCCCCCACACCCCTTCCCCCTGAGAATTGTCAGTCCACTCCCTTTCTATGCCCCTGGTTCTATTATATTCACCAGTTTATTCTGTTCATCAGATTTTTTATTCACTTGATTTTTAGATTCACATGTTGATAGATAGGTATTTGTTCATAATTTTTATCTTTACCTTCTTCCTCTTCTTCCTCTTCTTTAAGAATACCTTTCAGCATTTCATATAATACTGGTTTGGCGGTGATGAACTCCTTTAGCTTTTTCTTATCTGTGAAGCTCTTTATCTGCCCTTCAATTCTGAATGATAGCTTTGCTGGGTAGAGTAATCTTGGTTGTAGGTTCTTGCTATTCATCATTTTGAATATTTCTTGCCACTCCCGTCTGGCCTGCATAGTTTCTATTTAGAAATCAGCTGACAGTCATATGGGTGCTCCCTTGTAGGTAACTAACTGTTTTTCTCTTGCTGCTTTTAATATTCTCTCTTTGTCTTTTGCCCTTGGCATTTTAATTATGATGTGTCTTGGTGTGGTCCTCTTTGGGTTCCTTTTGTTTGGGGTTCTGTGCGCTTCCTGGACTTGTAAGTCTATTTCTTTCACTAGGTGGGGGAAGTTTTCTGTCATTATTTCTTCAAATAGGTTTTCAGTATCTTGCTCTCTCTCTTCTTCTGGCATCCCCATAATTCGGATGTTGGTACGCTTGAAGTTAGCCCAGAGGCTCCTTACACTATCTTCATATTTTTGGATTCTTTTTTCTTTTTTTTTTTTTTTGCTTTTCTGGTTGAGTGTTTTTTGCTTCTTTGTATTTCAAATCTTTGACTTGATTCTTTCAAACCTTTAGTCTGCTGTTGGATCTCTAGTATATTATTTTTTTTATTTCAGTCAGTGTATGTTTAATTTCTAGTTGGTCCTTTTTCATATCCTCGAGGTACTCATCAGATGTTATCTAATGGCCTAAATCTGCAAGTGAACATCTTACATTTGGTTTCAGGTGAGGTATCTGTGAAACTTTAGATCTTCCTTCATGAGGGTTTTTTGTTTGTTTGTTTAACACATGTTTAGCTACTTACTTGAATTACAGAAGCTGAGAACTGAAAGAGACCTTATAGATGATTTAACTGTAACACTCATTTCAGGATGAGGGTGCTGAGATTTAGGTATATATACTACTTGCATACGATCACACGTAAGGTTTGGAAGACCTGAGGTTTGAACTTAGATTTCTACTCTCGGTGGATCACCCTTTCTTGTACATCATCTGAAACACAGTAGCAGCTCAATAAATACCCGCTGATTGAATAAATGGGTCATTGTGGCAAAATTCTTTAACCCTAATGCTATCCTTACAAGGTAATGTGTCTAAAGGAAAGAGAACCAAACTAATAATTAGGAGCTATGAGTTTGAGCTCAAGCCTGCTGACTTTTTAAGTCTTTTTACCGCTATGGGTTCCTGTTTCTAAAATGAAGTAGTTGGCCTTGTAAAACTAAGATTCTTTCAGTGTTTAACTGTAACTATTGAAAAATAAAGACTAATGATTGCATTTTAAAATTTAGTATGTTAATTTGCAAGAAGATTTAATGGTTCATGTGAACTTTTCTAAGTCTGTTGTTGGGAAGGAGGAGAATCCCCCTCATCCTTCCTAAATTCTGATAGCTGGACTAATTATAAAATTATCACAAGATCAGATTAACAGTAGAAAAAAACAACTTAATATATGCTCATGGGAGAATCATAAATGATGCTCTGAGAAATGATGAACTAGCCTAGCCAGCATTTCATACCTTTTAGATAAAGAAACAATACATTTGTGAAATGTACTGACAGGACAAAAAAAAGTTAGTGCTCATTATCAAGTAATCTACTTAAGGTTTGGGTATTCATTAGTGAAGAATCTAAAAACGTTTGGGCTTGGGTAGTAAATGAATAGAAAGGTCACAATGCTTGTTAATACAGACTCTTTGGCTCTGGATTCCTTAACACCAGTGATAAGGGTGTCTTCATGTGTAGGGAGGGCACTTTCCACAGGGGACGTTTATCCCCCTTTCAACCTTTCACACACACACACACACACACACACACACACACACACACACACAGACACATCAGAGTGTTCTTGTACTTCTTAAGTAATTTTAATTCAAACTAATCAACATGCTATTGTGAGATACTTGGGGTGGTCTGCTCTGGGCCCTGACACAGTGTTTTCTTGGCTCATATTCTACCTTCATATTTTTGCCAAATAACATTAAGATTTATCTCAGACTTTGAGAAAAGCATTCTCAATATTTGAGGAAATATTTGCATACAAGATGCTGACAAGAACCATTTTAATATAAAGATAGATATCTAATATTGCAAAATGTGCTACTAATTAGTTTTTAAATGTGGGCTAGCAAGATCAGGACTGAGTATGTGGAGGCATGAAACACTTTCCTCTTAGTCTCCCTTTATTTCTAACTCCATTCCCCAATTTGACTGAGATCCAGGGTCAGACTCTTACTGACATTTGTGACATTTGTAAAGAATAGAAAGTGGCTTGCTCCATTGAAATTCTTGAAGGAAACCAGAGAGATAAGAGATAAAAAGGCTCCTGAGAGAAAAGAATCATCTCAATAAATGAAGGTGTTTGTTGCAATAGGGAAGGAGAATTAAGTGTAGGATACACATGTAAGACTTAAATTTATTCCTGCTCAGTCTGTCTTGGTTGCTTATGACTGGAAAAGAGATGGCTCTGTGGTCAAGTTGAAAGCTCTTTATCACTATGAGCCCAAGCATTTCTGCTATGGTGTTCCTTCTGCCTTCATTTGTGAAGAGATGGAAAAGTAGAAATCAGTTCTCTGTAGGTGATCATGGGGGGTCAAGATTGGGTTAACATCAATGCATTGGTGATCAGAATAGAGTTTCAGGTGGTGTTTATGCCAGAAACTTGGAAGCAGGCAGGATGGTGTGCCTGGTACCAGAAGTTGAGAAAATAGACACCTCAATGATGTCAAAGATTATTACCACCATGTGGGTTCTTTTCCATGCAAAGTTAACTAAAAGGAATGCTAAAAGCCAGAGCGTAAAGGCAGCAGAAATAGGAAGCTTCAAATTCTATGTGAGATATTCCCCATCTGCTTTGGAATATCCAACATATACCAGAAAGGATCTAAGACTTGCCACTGGGCAAGTGGGGACTAGATCTCCTGGCATTAGGAAAAGTGGCCATCTATATATATAAAAGGCTAATATGCTAAGTGTCCCTTCCTCTGTCTGACCAGTCGCTATAACATGCACTGACCACCAAGGGGCAGATGCTCAACACAGGAGCTGCCGAGCTGCAGTGACTTGACAGCAACGGTTCTCGGATGACGCACCCCAAAACCAGAGAGAAGGGAGCCCAGTTCCTCGCAGGGCCACATGATTCCACCTTCAGCCATGGATTATGTTGTTGCTGGGGCACTGTTGGCCCCGAATCTGGTTTACTGCACACTTGCATTTGCGTTTCACACCCTGTATGACAGCAACTTTGCAGAGTGCCCTCTTGCATTCCGGGACCCCTCGGGAGATGTCAGACAGTTGGTTTCAGCCCAATCCCCACAGGCCAGGCCGAGGGACCCCACCTGCCGGAAGGACCCCACTCACTCCACAGATGCCTTTCAAACCACGGCGCCACCCCAAGTGTGGCTGGGTGGGGAAGGACCGAGGGGGGTTGGCTCCAGGGCGTGTCTGGCCTATCTTGCCCAGCCCCATCCCGCTGGCCACCTTCTAATTAATTTCCTTTCCATGTGCACGAATTCATGCATTGGGCCACTAGTATGTAAGAAAGCAAATAGTAACTAGGAAGTCATTTGAGTTAAAATATATTTTATAAAATAAGATTTAAAAATCTTACTAATTTAGTTAAGATCATGTTTTATATAGAAAAACCTATCTTTTAACCAAAATTGGAAAAATAATTTCTTTCATATTACAAATATGATAGCCTGTTTTACAGTTGGTAGGTTTGGTCCATAGTTCAAAATCTGGGGTCCCAGGTTAGTCAAAGGGTCTCACCTCAGGTGCTTCCTGGGGCTGTTAATCCCCCATATCTCATATTGGAGGCTCGAGGCATGAAGATTCGTGCAAGAATAGGCCTTCCTTCCCCTGGCTGCCAGCACCACCTTTGCTCTGGCTGGAGCCGCCTTTCTGCTCCGGCCCAGAGCTGCCTTTCTGCCTTCCCATGCTGCCCAGAGGCCCAGAGTGGCTGGGGTGGTGTGGAACGCCTGCGTTGTCACCATGGCGATGATGCAAGCCTCCGGCCCCGCCCCTGGCTGCTTGGGCCTGTGTATGCAAATTAACCCACTAGCTTTGTTGGGTTAATTTGCATACTCACTCCTGATTGGCTGGTGGGTGTCACAAAGGTACGGTCAATTAGTATATTACTACTTTATTAGTGTAGATTTTAATGTAGCTCAAACACATCCTTTATGGTGGTTTTGCTCCATTTATTCCTGGGTCTGTTTTGATTTTCCTCATTTAGTTTAGCAAACTTTTGCTCCCTGATTATCTTGCCACCATCTCTCTCTGGTCAAGGCTTTTAACCAAATGTTGCATAAGTTCATGGATAAGTTTGCTTTGTGTTGCTATCTTGTCATGTAACCATTTAAATATTAGAATTAGAAGGACTCTTAGAGATAAAGTTGTCTTGTGTCTTACGCTCTCTTTTTAATGTCAGGTGAAGACATTGAGTCCCTAAGACATTTAATGACTTGTTTAAGGTCAATCAGCTTGTTGGTAGCATAACTTTTATTAGAAATTTGGTCGGTGTTCACAAAATCAACTTCTACAAGGGTCACGTAGGAATCATAATTTAGGGCTATGAATTATAACATGAAAGGTGGTGATAGGAAGTGTGGCTCACAGCATAGGTGAAAGGGTCACTGCCACAAAGATCTAACTGGTCATTTAAATGTGGAAATGGGGGCTGGGTATAGCCAGACCATCTGATTTTTAAATTAAAGCTAGGCATCCAGAAATTATATGAAAAGACTTCAATTTTTAAATGCTGACAAAGAAAAAACACACAAAAACAGTGTGAGTCAAACAAAATACATGTATAGGGCAGATTTGGCCCTTGGGACTGGGCTTTTACAATCTCTGACCCAAGCCTTTGCTCTCACAGTTTAATGTGGCTTAACCAGTCATTTCTCACGGCTCTTCAAAGTTCCCCTAGTGGCTGCTCTAGGATTTGAGGGCAGGCCAGGTGGATGGGGTTCTGGTCCAATCCGATATCAACAAGGTCTCCACATAAAAGATTATTTGGAAAGAAGGGTTCAACTGATAATATTTGTTTCACTATTATCCCCTTAAATGATGAGTAAAAACTTAATATCCCTCTTACTGTGCTTGAGGCAAAAGCATTTTAATTTACAAGGCCAATGAAGAAAAATGAAGCTATAAAATAAAAGAAATTCCTGCCTCAAGAGGGAGCTATCCTGATTGATATTGCTCATGTTTCCCTAATAATATAGCAAATTAATCAGCTTGTTGTTAAATATTACCTGTGAAGTATAGTTATTCATATTATGTGTGTGTGTGTGTGTGTGTGTGTGTGTGTGTGTGTGTGTGTGTTTAAGAGAGAAAGAACACTGTACTTGGAGCTAGAATTATCACTTTTTACTTTCCCTTCCTCATGGCATTGAAAGAGAACTGAGGCAGTCATGTAGAATTGATGAGCTATTGGAATACTAGTGTCATTTGAGATGAGGGATGTTGTCGGTATTATCAGCTTTGGCATTTGTTCATAGTTTTAACTATTTGTGAGACTCCTGAAAGGTTTATGTTATGTAATGTATAGTCATTTTTCCAAGGCAGGACTTTAAATTGCACAGTCAATGGCTGTTATGGGGAAGGATTACACTTATCTGGTGTGTGAGTTGAGACTACCATTTAGCATTTGCAAGGATTAAGTAAGTCAATATAGAAAAAGTGTATCAAGCATAGAGAAAATGTTTAATCAATGGTAGCTGGTTATTATTAATTATTTCTTTGTGTGGCTGTGCTGTTTAGAATATACTTACCCATTATCTTAGCTTGATGATCTGTCATGATACTGTTAAAATGTTATGTCCCCTAACACCTTGACTGAGAAAGATTATGTAGGCACATTATTTCCAAATTCCTTCTGTACCTACTGTAATGAGGTTGGATAGTACATGGTATAAAATTTGAGGATGACCTCATTATTTATTATAATTTTTTTATCACATGCAGGATTGTGTAGAGGTATAGATAGACTTTCTGTTCCCTAATGTTTACAGAATGTTGATTTGAAATCATGATATGTGACCTCAAATCATCAAATTTATATAGTCATTGATTTAAGTTGTCAAACTAAAGTAGGAAAGAGGAAAACAAGTAATTGCCATTGGACAAACCTTTTCGTAAAAATTATGATAAATTTAAAATATAATCATTGTCAAAAATAATCAAGCTTGTATTCTTTTACTGTATTTACTAACAACTCTCTACATGTGAACTCTGAGACATTTTTGTTTTGACATCAAAGCAGTAACATAACTCAATTCCATACATAATTTTATTTTGTTTTTGAGCTGTGCCTCCATAAGCACATTTAATGAATAATTGAACTAAATTTCATTTAGTATATTTTATTTCACTCTTGGAGATCATATACCCTGTCTCTGACTTGCATTTAGTAATTTAGTAACTCAGTAATGAGACATTGGAGCACTTTCTTTAAAACAAAGGAGGGATAAAAAGGAATCTCCAATGGGGGAAGGAGCTGCAGTGTTCTAGATTTTCAGAAATGTTTGCATTTCTAATTGCCTGATAGGTATTTTTGGGGTCATACTTGTGATCTCTTAGCCATTCTGGATAATTGCACACTGAGATTTTTCATTCATCTTGATTTACAGATCAATAAAATAGTCAACTTCAAGAATTTCTAATAGAGTCCTAGCTGGTTTGGCTCAGTGGATAGAGCATTGGCCTTCGGACTGAAGGGTCCCAGGTTCGATTCCAGCCAAGGGCACATGCCTGGGTTGCGGGCTTGATCCCCAATAGGGGGCGTGCAGGAGGCAACCGATCAATGATTCTCTCTTATCATTGATGTTTCTATCTCTCTCTCCCTCTCCCTTCCTCTCTGAAATCAATAAAGAAATATATTTAAAAAAAAAACAATTTCTAATAGAAATATTTTATGGAAACCAAACATCAATAGTCACTATATCAATTAAGATTTAAAAAAATTAAGTCACTCCCATTTTCTCTAACTTGGAAAATGAAAAAGGTAAAAACGTTTTTTATTACTACTTTGCAACTGAAAAATAGACCATAATTTGAAAAGAATGTGTTCTTTTCAGTTGGCTATTTATACACTTTAATGGACTTGAAGGTCAGCCTTGATAGCTTTATTAACTGGAGTCCTATGTAAGTATTGTGGTTTTGTTGTTTCAGTTAATTTTTTTTTATAATACCAGTAACAACTCATTGTATATAGAGATTTAAATTCATGGGTAATTTCGAGATGGGGTGTAGCCCCTATACATTATGTAATGATGTGTAGTATCAGGGATCTAGGTTGCAAATTCCAACAAATGAGCCTCATACTGGCATAAGCAAAATATGAAATTAATACTTCATGTACATGAAAAATCAAGAAGTATGGTTAGCTTTCACGTATGGGTTAGCCCAGGGGCTCAAATGATGTCATTAGGACTCTGTTTTTCTCCATTCATTGGCTCTGACTTCCATTGTTTTCTACTCTGACCAGGGGCTGAGCTTTTAAGAACATGGCAGGTACTCTGTTATATTGCTGGAATAAGAGAAAGAGCAGTTCCCTGATGAAGAAGAATAGTTTGGGGAATGTGGAGTTCTATTTAGAAGAGATGAGTATGGAACAAACTAAAAATAGACACCTACTTCAGAAGCCAAATTTTAAGCATGTGACCTAGTAAAGTATCTGTAATCAAGGGAAAAGGAGTTTTAATTTGAATTTTAATTGCATCAGGTTTTAATAGCTTTATTCATGCATTTCACTATAGTGATATGCAATCCCAGGAAGATGAGATGTTCATCCTCACTGTTTGTCCTTCTCCTTGAGAAATGCTTAGATGGAGCCTACCTGGGTTTGCTTCTATAACACTAATTTATTTCTCCCCTAAAGGGATGCATTGTTTAGTTTTGTTATTACAGCTAGCAATCTGTTTCTTGAAGATTCTACCTATTTTTATTTATTTAACTATGTGTTATTTTTATTGTTTAATTATCAGAGAGAAATTTTATTTTCAAGTTCTGGACAGGAAGCTAACTGTTGCCCTATTTATCACCTAATCCATTCAGAATTTTAGAGTGTTTTGTACATTTTTCTAAGGAGGCAAAAATAATTTTAGCAGAGTAATTTCTTTTGCAAGTAAATTCTTAAGTACCAAATATACCCAAAAGTTTTACTTTAGTTAATAAGCAACCTATTATGTTCTTCATAAAACATAATTTGGCCATGTATAAGGAAATTTAAAGGATTAGGAAGAAATCTATGAACTTGTTTTCACCATCTGCTCTCAATGTGGAAAGATGTAATAGTAGCTGTTGGAGTATTCTTCACTTTATTTTTTCCTTTTATCTTAGTCTACCTTTCTTATCATGCTTTACCTCTTAAACCAATAATTTGATATGGCACCAGCATGTTCATATTTACCCACACCCCAAACCTGAAGTCATTACCATATGCCTCCATCTCTCTCAGTCCACATCGGATGGTCACTAAATCCTATTTATTTTGCCTGATACAATCTAATTTCTCTGCTCCTTTTATTCTATTGCTACAGGTCTCCACAATTTCTCAGCTATCTCTTGCTACTTTCCAAACTGGTCTCTGCTTTAAGTCTCTGTTCACCCCCACTCTCCCAACATTGACCCCAGTCCTGTCTTAGCCCTGCAGTCAAGGTTATCTTTCTGATAAGCTGATTTTATTGTATAGCTCCTTTTAAATGAATTTTCATAGCCTTCAAGATACAGTTCTGATTATATGACTTGGGTTCTGGCATCTGACCACTCATTCAGCTCATTTTTCTGCCTTGGTGGCACCTGCATCCGCTGCTCTAGACAAATCAAATGCACAAGCATCTTATTTTTACCACTCATCACTTGCCTATGACTTTGTACCTCTTTCCCCTTCTCCTACCTAGTTCAGTAGCTCTTCCTCATCTTTTAAAATTTGGCCCAATCATTACCTTTCTTCTAATGATTGTAAAAAATCACTGTGCTTGAATTTGATGCCCTTAATCTTGCCTCTTTAGCACCTTAGACAACACTTTCCATACTGTCCTGATTTACTTATTTCTCTTCCTTATGGTAATGTGATTGCCTTGCAGGTAAAGTCTATGTCTGGACTAGAACGAGACCCTTAGGAAGTGCTCAATAAATATTTACTAACTCAATGTGCGATGATTAATTTTATTTGTCAAATTGGTAGGCTGTGGTCCCCAGTGGTTTTGTCAAATACTAGTCTAGATGTTGCTGTAAGGCATTTAGTAATGTGATTAACATTTGTAATTAGTTGACTCTGAGTAAAGCAGAGTCAACTGATTACAAATTAGTTGTAATTTTACCCTCCATACATGAACGGGCTTCATTCAATCAGCTGAAGGTTTCAGGAGCAAAATCAGAGGTTTTCTGGAAAAAAATGAATTCTACCTAAAGACTGACAGAAACCCTGCTTGAGTTTCCAGCCTGCTGGCCTGTCCTACAAATTTCAGACTCAAACCTGCAACTTCAACTCTTTTTTGAGTCTCCAGCTGGCCAGCTTGCCCTATACATTTCAGACTTAACCACCCCCACAATCATGTGAGCCAATTCCTCAAAATAGTCTCACCACATATATTTATATATGTCATCTTGATTCTGTTTCTCTAGAGAACCCTGACTGATACAGAATGTATTAATTAATGAATTGAGGACATCCTGAACATACTAGTATTTCTTATTAATGAAATGGAAGAATGCAATTTAGCTACATCTAAGTTGAATTAAACTCTTACAGAAACCATCTTATTAAAATTTTATTAATGCAAAGGTTTTAGTGGACTAAGTCTATGACATTTAGATTTTGCATCTTTGTGGCAATTCATAACATAAAAACAGGCCTTTCCACCAGAGGTTTAGGAAGGACAATTTTCCCTTCCTTCCTTCCTTCCATCCTTCCTTCCTTCCTTCCTTCCTCCCTCCCTCCCTCCCTCCCTCCCTCCCTCCCTCCCTCCCTCCCTCCCTCCCTCCCTCCCTTCCTTCTTTCCTTCCTTCCTTCCTTTCCTTATTTATTGGTGGTAACAAAATGGTACTTTTACTTTTCCAATTTACATATGAAGGAAAATCATTTGTGATTGTAAAAGACAAGCCTTTAAAAATCTAGTAGAATTTAAAATAAACTGTGCATTGCTTTCAAATTTGAAAGAAAACACACGAAACTTTTAATGGCTTTCTTGCAAGATCGGGTGTCTGGTTGAACAGGCATATCTGAGTGGTTACCTCAAGCAATTTATCCCTAGTGCACAAGTCTCTTCCCTGGTTCCTCATTGGTTGAGAACTATGGGGTTAACATTCTTACCTGAACATCACCTAGTTCTTATTGTTTCCTATCGTGTTATTCAAAAATTGTGCTGGGGACCTTTCTAGCTGTCTCCACCTCCCTTTGTCTAGTTGTGTTGGGAATGTCTTCCTGGAATATGTGCTGTTGGTCATGTACACATTTCCTTGTTCTTTTTTTTTTTCTCAATTAGAGTTCACATTCAATATTATTCTATATTAGTTTCAGGTACACAACATAGTGGTTAGACAATCATATACTTTACAGAGTGGTCCCCCTGATATTTCAAGTACCCACCCGCCTGGCCCGTACATAGCTATTACAGTATTATTCTTTTCCTCCATTGACCTCTCCCCGGTCACTCTCACCTCCCAGCACATGCACTCACCCCCCTAGGGACTGTGTCCATTAATAGAAGAAGCAACAGGAGAGAGACTAGACGGAGCTGCTTTGGCTCTCTAGAAATGCCATAATCCAACTTGTTAAAGTTGTTCTACCAATGGACATAGGAAGGACAACTTTAAAAAGTTCAATTATGGCATTTCTAGAGAACCAAAGCAGCTCCATTTTTCTCTCTCCTGTTGCTTCTTCTATTCTAAGCCCTTCCTTGTTTCACGGTTCTCAGCTTTAATAAAAGTACTCTCAAAATAAAAGATTAAAAAAGTGTTGGATTATGAGATTATTATTGACATTCTTGGTTCTAAACTTGTTTTCTGTTCAATATTTTTGGTATAGAGTTCTGGTCAGTTTTGCAAAAATAACCTGAAATTTAAAGTATGGTTTGTTCTCCTATTTATATGTTTTTATTAAATGCCAAAAATGTGATAAACTGCTTGAGCCCTTTGAGCTAATTTCCATTCATTTCCCTGAAATGTTCTACGAGGAAATGAAGTCCAACAATGGAATTTTACAGCTATTCAGGATTGACTTGTCCTTTATGTAAGGCATTATTCACGTCAGTTGACAGACTAATTTTCTTCCATCTAGATATCAGAAAAATAGATTTCCCATGTGAAGCAAAAAAGAGCCAAAGATAAATGTGTCCACGTGAACTATACCTCTCTAAATTAAGTAATAAGCAGGATCTTGAAATTTAAACAATTGCCAAGTGCCTATGAGATAAATATATTTATCCATATTGAAGTGGGATTTTGTGAGGGAATGGAGATAAACTTATGTATTCAATATGCGATTATTTGGTCTCTCTAGAGTTCTCCTCTCACTTACTAGTAATATTCTACTGTACAAAGGTCCCTAAATTTCTACACACTCTTGTATAAGCATTAGTTAAATAAAAAGCAAGTGTTTTCATAATATTGCATGAAATGAACATGCCATCTTTCTTAACCTTTCCTTTTCTGTTAAGTTTTTTTTCACCAATGAAAATGTTTCTGTAAAAAAATTAATATGTGGAAAATGATGTTAACTCAGAAGGTTTTATTAATGGTAGGCTGCAGGATCCTATATTTGGTCCTATTAATATATTTTTAGTGACTTTGATGAAGTAAATCTTTCAAAGGCCTCTTCTGCCTGTAGGATAAGGTTTATGACAGATTCAATTTATTTTTCATGATTCTAGAAGGCAGAACTTAGATAAAAGTTTTAAGGAGACAGATATTAGTTCCATAAAAGAAAAAATTGATATTTATAGTTATTTTAAAAAATATATATTTTATTGATTTTTTACAGAGAGGAAGGGAGAGGGACAGAGAGTTAGAAACATTGATGAGAAAGAAACATTGATCAACTGCCTCCTGCACACCTCCCACTGGGAATGTGCCTGCAACCAAGGTACATGCCCTTGACTGGAATCGAACCTGCGACCTTTCAGTCTGCAGGCCGACGCTCTATGCACTGAACCAAACTGGTCAGGGCAATATTTATAGTTATTCAAAACAGAAGTGGGACTGCTTAGTATAAAAGTAGGCCCCCTTTAGTAAATAAGGAACACTGGGAGGGTGGGGAGCATCTGGTTTCTTAAAGTTCAACCAATCCCTTGCACAGTGATGCTGTAGGGTAGGCACTTAATAAACATATACTTAATGTTGAAAGTGTTTATGTTAATTTACCACCAGCTAGAGTTGTTATAGTAGCAGAGATGCCTGTTCTTATTAATGAAAAGTTTACCTCTAAAATCCCTCAATTTCTGAAATCTTCTGTATATAAAAGAAGAATCTAAAAGCCAATAGCTGATGACATGGGAAAAAATGAACCCAATATCTGAAATAAATCTAGAATCTTCTTTTGACATCTGCATAGAACCATTAACATCAGTGATACCAATTTATGTAGATATGTTATTTCAAGAGTCAGAAGAGTAATGACCTAACTTGCCCTAGTAGGCTTCACAAGGCTGCATCTTTTCTGCCCTATAATCACAGGATATTGTTTTCTACTTAAAGTTGATTACAGAGACTTGTTTTTCTCCTGTTGGTGTCCTCTTAATTTAGCAGAATGATATCATTTGATCATTCTTCTGCCAAAACAATGGAAAAAATCAAATTACCTGATCAAATATAAAACCTAATCATACATTTTTGTATTTAATAATTTTTATAAGTTAACAACTTTCTTGCTGGTATATTTGCCTTTATTTGGGTAATATACACATTTTGCCTAAACTGTTATTATTTTGACTTAGTTGCATGCTTAAAGTGGCCCAGGAATTGCATGGAATTTATAGATGGCAAAACTTCAGTTCTTTATAAACCATCTGATATTACTCAGTAAAGGTCAAAGTCATAACGATTTGTAAAATCCCTGAAAGATACATGACCTTTAGTTCTTGCCCTTGTATTGCTCATCTATATGGTTAAACAGCTATTTCAAAATTGAACATGGAATTGGTAACTTTTGGAAACATTTCTCTGGGTCTTTTCAAATAGGGTTCATCTAAATCTAAATAAATGCTCATTATATTTCATCTTGACTACTCATATCATTTATCCCTTTTGATCTTGTATTTGTAGTGACTAAAAAGAGCTAAACTTCTCTAGGGCAGGATCCATGATTGAGTCTTCTGAATTTCCTGAAAACCCCTACCCAGAGCTCAAAAAATATTAGTGAAACAGATTAAGAATTAAGAATATGTTTGAATCCATATTTTTGGATGCTAAAAACACATTATGTAAATGTAACAAAGAAAATGGTATTTTATTAGCTGTTATAAGAATTCCTGTTGTGAAGAGAACTGTTTTGTTTAGAAAAATATCTTCATAAACAGCTTTGTCAGGAGGAAAGTGAGGCTCCAAGGGAAAGCATAAATAAGAAATGAATAAGGATTTCTGGGTGTAGGTGAGCAAAAAGAAAAAAAAAAAAGAAGGGGGAGGCAGATAATGGTGTCTGTTTTGGTGGAAAAGGCTGCTGAACCACATGGCAGGAGACCACAGACTCTGAAGGGGATTAGGAAATTTCAGCTTTGGGGCAGTTAATACTCCATGTGACTAATAATCCAATCAAAATTGTTTGTGTTTCTCTCTGGAAATCCCCTTAGTCCCCAACTCTAGGGGACTTGGTTCACTGAGCATAGTAACGTATTGAACTCGCCACTATACTAGTAAGTCCAAACCTTTGTTCAAGACTACCGCAGAAACATACCTTGAGTGAGTAGTTTGGAGGAGTAATCAAGGAAATTGGGCTGAGTCCCACCTTTGGGTTTGTATAGAGGAGAAAGAAGAGAATGGCTACAGGAATTGAGATATAAAAATTAAGTAAAAAACAACAACGGTAGATTAACAAGTGAGAATAGTCCTGCCTACCTATTCATCACTGTTATTACTTACCTATGGTAAGTACTATTGTGAGTTATTTAATGCTTTGTCTTATTTCTTCAACTTTAAAATGAGAACCATGACTACTCTGATGCCTTTCATGGAAAAGATTTGAGAACAAACCAATACATAGTTGAAACATTTCATCAATGTAGAGAAAGGTCCCATGGAAATTATAAGGTCATGCATGAATACAGATAATTTGAACCTTCAGATAATGGTCCAGTTATAGAACTGGATAATGCCTTAACAACTCTTTGAGTTGAAAGATGGAAACTGCAAGTAATTCAAGCTTTGAAGAACATTTCCTATACCTTGAATATTTTCTCAGTGATGTAATGAGCTATGAGGAAAAACAGCTGCTGGATTAGGTAACCCCTTGCCTTAGCCAGACTTAATTTTTTTTATTTCTAATTTTTGGTTTATTGTTTTAACATGTCACCTGAACACACTAAATTAATAATATAAAGAGGGTTTAGGATGTGCTTCTTTGTTAAAATCCCCAGTGTGGCCAAAGGCAAGAGTCTGAGAGCAACTGGCAAACTAATTAAAGGCCTTGGGACAGAGTATAGGAAACTAAATGGTGGCTGTCCATCTATCATCCACAGCATCTGGCAATTTCAGTGCAATCACACTAGGCTCAAGACACTAAATATGAAGTGTTAAACAAACTGATTTAAAATGGATAAGATGGAAGCCTATAGCACTTTTCTGGGATTAACATAGCAACTACTGTTAAGAGCTAGAGAGAGTCCCACTATATGTTAAGTTCCTAAGAAATAACAATTAGAGCAGAAGCTCCACAATGCAATATAATACCATTATTTCCCACTTATATTTCACAATATAATGATTGCTTCCCATGAGGGCAGAGATCTTTGAAAGGGAAAAGGTTATTGTGATAAAGGCAGGGAAAGAAACACCAAGAAAGGAAAAACAAACTTATATAAAAAGAAAACTTCAGTTTGAAAAAAACATTCCTGGACTATATTTCATTATTCATTCTAAAAATTAAAATGGAGGCCTGGGAGGGGAAAAGATGAGGAAAGGAAGAATAACAAGAAAAAAACCCAGTCTTGATCTTATTTGAGAAATGTTGATACAGCCTGAGATAGATATGGGTGATGGTAATTGACACTGAGACCCAGGAAATTTCCTTCAGTTTTATGTAACAAAGTTGGTCAGTTTTAAGGACTCTTCTAGCTTTTTTTTTTTTTTTTTTAATGGACCAATGGAGTGCTCTTTGCAAAGTAAAGGCTTAGGCATATCTTCACCAGCTCCTCTTGTGTCGTATCTCTGGAAAAAGATAACTGGAGGCTGTGAAAACAAGACTTTGATTCTGCCCACAGGAAACTTACAGTTTTATAGGGGAGATGACCTATACTTAAAATAATATTAAAAAACTAGAAAATGGCAAACCTAAAAACATGGCTCAGATAGAGTATCATGGGGCTTAGAGTTGGGAAGATTATGTGCATCATGAAGATGTGAGAAGAAGGATTTATGGGGAATTCAGGAGGGTGCCCCAAGGAGAGTGAATAACTGTATTTGGCCAGACCCTAAGATATGGTACAACATTATTTCTGGAAAGTTCAGGGTTGCAAAAGTGGTTTCTTCTCTGTGGTGACTGGAATTTTTGGGATAGACTGTAGCATGAGTTAGTAGGATATGGGCCTGATTTGACCTTTTCATAGGATCTAGGCAATAGCAGACCACTCCCCACCTTTCTGCCTGGCCCAGGGGAATTTAGGCTGTGTTGATCCCTTGGTGTTGTGTCAGAACCCAGAAGAAAGAATGAATTATTTCCCATGTTGAGTTTCATTCCATATCATTCCATACACAATTTTTATTTATGTATTTGCTTTTAGTTAGAGTTTCGTTCTAAAAGATAGAAATTTGCTTTTAAAAGAAACCTTGGATGACACATACTATAAGAAAATTCAGTTTATTTTTAATATATTTGTATTAATTCTGTTGGATAGAATATTGGTTAAAGGAAAATCTATTAATATTTAATAAGACCTGTTTTTTATGACACTGCATACTCATATATAATCACAGTGTAGAATCAGAGGGCACCTTATATTACATAACATGATATATTTTAAAGAACGTTAATTTTGAATTCTGATTCAGTTTTTTACCTTTGAGGCTGTGCTTAAATAATAATTCAATGCTCAAGAGAGCCTTAAATCATTTGTATTTATCATGTAAAAAGGGTTTAGGATGTTTATTTTTATATAAATATAAAAATTATTTAGTAATTTATGAAATTAGGGGAAAGAAAGTTAATCAAACCATATGCTGCTGTCTTAGTGATTTAGTTACTTAAGGTCCCTAGTAACTTTGATTAAGTCTTGGTTTGTAATTATAAAAGGTACAGACTTTTCCCCTCCTAGTGGA
This sequence comes from Plecotus auritus, assembly GCF_963455305.1. Classification (NCBI taxonomy): domain Eukaryota; kingdom Metazoa; phylum Chordata; class Mammalia; order Chiroptera; family Vespertilionidae; genus Plecotus; species Plecotus auritus. The sequence goes on from NC_137771.1 coordinate 188,451,709, forward strand.
GAAACAATAGTGAATACCTCCTCAAAATCGCTTCTATTCATTGCCTTCTTTCTCTAACAAGTGCCACGTCTACTTTAGGCCCTCATTATCTCTTCTTTGGACTATAACAAGAGCCTCCTAATTGGCCTTACTACCTTCTGTTTCTCTCCAAACTCCTTAGAAACTAATCTCAACGCAACTTGTGAGAAACTAATCTTTCTAAAAACAAAGCATGGATCATGTCATCTTATTGCACAAAATCCTTCAATAATTCCCTGTTACAACTTGATATAAACTCAGAGAGCTTGCCTTGATTTGCAAGGTCATTACCATCCAGTTCCTTCATAAATTTTATATGTTGTTGTCAAAGTTGATAATTTCTCTGTAAGCATTCCAGCCTCCACACTTAAGCACATGCTATCTGGAAAGTCCTCCCTATTATTTCTAGTTGCAGAAATGCTCATAATCCTGCAAAGCCTGACCTTAGCAGGTGCTTTCATTATAGCTATACTAGAGGTCCGGTGCATGAAATTCGTGCATGGGGGGGGGGGGGTTGTCCCTCAGCCCAGCCTGCACCCTCTCCAATCTGGGAACCCTCGAGGGATGTCCGACTGCCCGTTTCGGCCCGATCCCACTGGGCAGTTGGACATCCCTATCACAATCCAGGACTGCTGGCTCCCAACTGCTTGCCTGCCTGCCTTCCTGATTGCCCCTAACTGCTTCTGCCTGCCAGCCTGATCGCCCCATAACCACTCCCCTGCCAGCCTGATTGATGCCTAACTGCTCCCCTGCCAGCTTGTTTGCTCCTAACTGCCCTCCCCTGCATGCCTGGTCACCCCTAACTGCTCTCCCCTGCAGGCCTGGGTCCCTCCCAACGGCCTTTCCCTGCAGGCCTGGTCACCTCCAACTTCCCTCCTCTGCCAGCTTGGTCACCCCTAACTGCCCTCCCCTGAAGGCTTGATCGCCCCCAACTGCCCTCCCTTGCAGGCCTGGTCCCTCCCAACTACCCTCCCCTGCTGGCCTGATCGCCCACAACTGCCCTCCCTTGCTGGCCATCTTGTGGTGGCCATCTTGTGTCCACATGGGGGCAGGATCTTTGACCACATGGGGCAGCCATCTTGTGTGTTGGAGTAATGGTCAATCTGCATATTACTCTTTTATTAGATAGGATAGAGGCCTGGTGCACAGGTGGGGGCCAGCTGGTTTGCCCTGAAGGGTGTCCTGGATCAGGGTGGGGGTTCCCTTGGGGCGTGGGGCAGCCTAGGTGAGGGGCCTGTGGTGGTTTGCAGGCCAGCCACGCCCCCTGGCAACCCAAGCAGAGGCCCTGGTATCTGGGGTTTATTTATCTTCTACAATTGAAACTTTGTAGCCTGGAGCTGAGCCAAGCCTTCTGCTTGCTCTGTGGCGGCAGCCATTTTTGGGGGGATTTATATATCTTCTATAATTGAAACTTTGTAGCCTTAAGCGGGGGCCTGGGCCGGGCAGGGCTGCAGAAGCTTGGCTTCCTCCATCGCCGTGGGCAACACTAGCCTCCTGCTCTTTCCAGCTCCGTGGCTGCCGCCATTTCTGTTTGGATTTATGTATCTTCTATCATTGAAACTTTGTATCCTTGAGTGGAGGCCTAGGCTGGCAAGGGCAGGTGGAAAGCTTGGCTTCCTCCATTGCCGGGGAAACCCAAGCCTCCCTCTTGCTCTCTGTGGCTGTAGCCATCTTGGTTGGGTTTATTTGCATATTCGCTCCTGATTGGCTGGTGGGCGTGGCTTGTGGGTGTAGTGGAGGTACGGTCAATTTGCATATTACTCTTTTATTAGATAGGATCATGCCCCAAAGCATCCCAATCCAGCCAAGAGGAAGGGAATTCTTCTTCCTCTGAATTCTCAAACTCTTTCTTTGACCCATCTTATAGCAGTTACCACACCATAACTTGCATTATAATGATTTGTACATTTATTTGAACCCCTCATATACTGTGAAATTCTTGAAGATCAAGATTACATCTCATCATCCTCATATCTCCCACAAAATCTATCCCTGTGGTCTGCACATTATTGTTGCATAATATATTCTGTTGCTTGGAGGATATATTTAATGCAGTATTGACTTGCCCAAAGGTTATAATTGCAATATATCTTAATGGGGAAATTGGGGGCTTCCAATAATTTCTGTGGGTTACTTTTCCTGAAACTTCTGACTCATTTTAGGCCATATTTCAATGTAAATATTTAATTAAAATCAATTAGAGTGGACACAATAGAAGAGTGGCAGAAAGGAAATGCTGCAGATTGTACTTGTGAATTTGTTGAGCTCAGGATAAGGAAGCAGCATCTGTTCCAGAAATATCATCTAGTTAAGACATAAGAAGTCAAACATACCTAACTGTCCTGCATATCACATTCTTTCAGCAGGAGGTGCCAAGAAGAAAAGGAGCAATCTACCATTTGCTAAGCCATCTGTTTCATAAGACCTATTCCTTATTTAGTTCCATCAGGGTTTTCATTTCTTAAAAAAAAGTTAGCATCATCAAGGACCCCAAATAAAAGCATATGATAATATTGTCTAATAGTCATCTCAGCAGCAGCCTCTATTTTTCTCAAAGTTGTTTCCTTGTTGATTTATGTTCTTTACAATGTGTATGGTGTGAAAAGAACATAATCTGTGAATCAGAAGCCCTGAGTCTTAAGTATAACTCTGCTTCCTACTAATTTATGTAGGGCAGTTGCCTACATCTGACCTTAAACTTCTTCCAATGTAAAATGGAAATAATATCTACCTCATGAGATGTGAGCTAAAATGTAAACCTCATGAAGGCAAGAATCTTTACCGGTTTTGTTCATTGATGCACCCCAAGCACCCAGAACATTGTTTGGCACATAGAAGATGCTCATTAAATACTTGTTGAATGTGGTTAATACTGAAATAAATTGATACCTCTAAAATGCTTTGAAGACTATTATCCAAATAATATAATTTTAGAATTAGAAGCATAAGGATCACTTAATTTAGACTCCTTGGTTTATAGATGAATAAATTAAGGACCAGAAAGACTAACGTGCACAAGATGTTATAACCACACAGTTTCAGAGTTGGCAGTAGTCAAGGCTTCCCAAATTCTAGTTCAGTTCTATTCTACCAAACCATGCCTTCTTCTTATAAAATTGTATAGCCAATCCATTACCTTAGTTTAGTGTTTTATAGATTTCAGTCTTGTGTACACCATCCTCTCTATTTTTTGCAAAATTTGTATAGGTTATTATTTACTTACACTTTTTCTTTAGGTTGAGTTAAATCATTAAACTTAAATACTTTATGTGTGTCTTGTCTTAAATAATAATATCCATGACATAATTTGTCGCACAAGTAATTTTTTCGTTATCTATTAAGATAAAAAATAGTTAAGTACCAGTTAGGTAACACCTAAAATTGCTATCCCTATCTCCTGTAGTACTTGTTCTTAGGGAAATTCTGCCTAGAAATATCTGTGCTATATTATGATTCTACTAGAGGCCTGGTGCATGAATTTATGCACAGGTGGGGTCTGGCCAGCCTGCCCCAATCGGTGCAGATTGGGCCGGGCCAGCTCGGGGGAGGGGCTGCAGGCAGTTGGCCGGTTGGCACCACCCCCTGGTCAAACTCCCGGTTGAGGGACAATTTGCATATTATCCTTTTATTATATAGGATATGAATATGAATATTTTTCATGGAATAAATGATTCTAATATAATCAATTCAAAAATTTTATATTACCTGATAGGTAGCTAAAAATATGAAATACTTAGAAATCCAGCATACATTTTTCTCTTGCTGTTCTGTCTCAGTGGAGATGGAGAGCAAGATCATCATGCTATTGTAGTAGGTAGAAAATTCATAGTTACAAAGCAGGACGAGCAAAAAAGGAAATTTATTTTAACCATATTTAGCTCCCAAGTCTTCATTCCTGCTGTCTTACACATTTTTTTTCTTTGTTTTTGGATAAATCCATTATCAATTAAGTGTCTTTTTTCCCCCTTCCTCTTTCTTCTTCCATGAGGAAGTCTAACTAAGTCCAGACCAGGGGAGAGTGGGTGGCATAAATGGTGTTTTCTGAGCCCAGGTTCTCTCCTTCTCTCTCTTTGCAGCTTTCTTTCTTTTTAGTTCAAAGGGTTTGTAAAAAATATTTTCAGGTCTGTATGAAAATTAAGCTTCTACATTATCATTCATCATTCCACACTCTATGGTTTATGACATGCAATTATACACACATATAAGCTTACATCTGCATAGGGAATTTCTGGAAAAAAATATGTAGACTGAAGGAGAGTTTTGGAGGAGGAGTGGAGGCTTTTAAAAATGTTATATCTTTCTGCTGGAAGCCAGTTCCAGCATGTCATAATTGCAAGAGTTTCATCGAAAGGTTGATGGAATTTGGAGACTCAACAAGGGCTGAGTCACATAATGTTATCCCCTGCTGGAATGGCCAAAGACATTTCCCCAAACCTGAAAAGGATGATTTCTTGCTACCAGATAGCTCAGGGCATCTTAATCTACATTTTATTGCCTCCTGTTGGCCAAACACCTGAACAGCCAAAGGCAATTCCCCAATCTGACAATGGATTCTGTACCTAACCCTACCCTTTGATGTGTATATCTCCACCTTGCCTTAGGACAAATTGTGTTAATAAAAAGCAAGGGGTCCTGAGACAAGGAGAACTTAGTTTCTTCAGCCAAGCTCTTCTGCCCCCCAGTATGCCTTTCAAAATTATGTTTTGTCTCTGGACTCTTATTTAATTTACACACAGCCCCTTCTCCAGATTCCAGAACCCTTCTAGTTGCTGGATCAAAACCGCCAGCATTATCTTTCCATATGGCTTGCTTTTTAAAAAGTGCCTTGAGCAGCATTACCGTTATTGTTTTAAAACTGATTAAAAACAGAGACTTCTGCAAAGATGTTAATAGACATTTTATAAAATATATATAAATCATCAATAAATCTACAGAAAAACATATGCCAGTATCTTAACACTGTAGCCTGATTTTTAAAAAGTCTTGCCAAAGATGAATTTGTTTCAGAACAATTTTCTTTGATAATGATGTTATACTGATTTCAAAGTAGAGCATAGTCATAGTCATAGCCACAATCAATATTATTAAAACGTTTAACTCTCTTGAGCACCAATAAAAAATACATTGATTAGGTATCTAGATTTCATTACTAAATCTGGGGCTAAAATTCATAGTGTGAATAAAATCAGAAGAAGCCAAATTGTTATCTGTGTAAACATGTCTCCTACTTTGTTCACCAAAATCCTGTAATACATTTATTGTGGAGAGCCTCTTACCAAAACTTGCAGTAGTCCACATTTAAAAAGAAAGTTCTTTACAAGTGGACCAAAACATGCAGCATTTATATGTAGCTTCCTCTGAGTACTGCATATTAATAGTCTTGTTGGCTTTTCTTGGCTTCTTAGTAATTTTTAGTAAATCCACTACCGGCTACAAGACTTGAGATTTCTTTTACGGGGCAGGCAGAGCACATTTCAGTCTATACAATTTATAGGTAATTTCCCCAGAAGGCAGTGAGAGAAAGTTCTGTACCCCTTTATAGCATCTTTGTATTTGATCCAGCTGTTTGAGCAATTAGATTTGGGGTAACAGAACAATTGGAAGGGGAAACAACTTTCAACTGTTAAATAGTGATTGATAATGAAGAAAGTTTTAATTATTAAATGATCAACAATGCTGGATTCTTGATTAGAAACTTGACCAGCCATTACAAATGAGTTGTCCTCAGGCCAAATTCAGCCTTCAGATGTATGCATTTGGCTGGATAATGTTGTAAAACCTTAACATTAAATGTTTTTTTGGACATTCATGAACAATGTACCTCACCATAGACAGCATCTTATCTCAAGTTTTTATACCTACCCCTTCCCATTTAAACCTATCTATCTGACTCCTGAAGGAATTTGGGAATGCCACATGCTTTTAAATGTGTTAATTTCTTGTCATTTAATAGTATTAAATTACAATTAAAAGTTAATGGAGGAGAGGTATAGAGATCATAGGGAAGTAATCGTCCTAATCCTGATCCAGTATGAATGGAGTTTTGCATAATCTTTCCAGATCTGGTCTTTGCTTACTGAAATTTCTGAGCTTCCAAAGGGTTCATTAATCATATAAATATGGAACACCTACAGAATTAAATCCTTGGAAGGGATAATACACATGTTAAGAAATGCTGGGTTTGTCTTATCACATAGCTGCATCAATATCAGAAATAATAAATTCTTGATGTAGGATATTCAGAACTAATTCTGGCATTAACCGAAACACCTGTCCCAAAGTTAAATTACCAAGCTTTTTGATTAGAGGTTTTTTAAATTTGAGTGTGATGAAATTCATTCTTCAAAATTCATTTCGTTGTATGCAATCATGATAAACCTGGGAGGGAGGTTATCAAGTCAGGGGATTTGCAGGTGCTCAGCAAATGTTCATTGGTTAAATAAATAAAAGATATGGAGTGTTCATCTTTCCATGCTTTCTAGAAACTTTTAGTTTTAATTTCTTTGATCTAAAGGTTATTTAGAAGCCTGAATCTTAATTTTTAAGTAGTTAACTTTTTTCTGGTCACCTTTTAATTATTTCTATTTTTATTGAGTGGTAAATATAGACTGTACTTTTAAGAAATTGTACATGATACATTTTTTTAAATATTTTTTTATTGATTTTTTACAGAGAGGAAGAGAGAGGGATAGAGAGAAACATCGATGAGAGAGAGACATCGATCAGCTGCCTCTTGCACGCCCCCTACTGGGGATGTGCTCGCAACCCAGGTACATGCCCTTGACCGGAATCGAACCTGGGACCCTTCAGTCCGCAGGCCGACGCTCTATCCACTGAGCCAAACCAGTTAGGGCTACATGATACATTTTTCTAAATTGGTTTTTCCTATGAAAAACAAAAATATTTGAGAGATGAAAGTTTTATATACTTTTATGAAATTTAATTTATTTTTATATTTCATTCTTCAATGTCATTTTATTTATTACAAAATCTGTCCAATTCTGAAAGAGGTGTGTTAATATTATTATATATACACTTTAATTATGTATGAATTATCTAACAATATATAGATTTCCAAGTCTTCAAATGCATCCCTTGAATGTAGTGTGAACTATATTTAAAAAAACTTCTTTCTTAAAGTTTTTACCCTTCCTTTAGATTGGCATGCATTATAATATCTGTTTGAATTATACTGTAGTTTTACCAGACACTTCCTTTAGCAGCATCTATAATAATAAAAGCATAATATGTTAATTAGACCGGACAGCCCAACGACCTTCCAGATGTCATTCCGGATGTCCTTCTGGATGAAGCCACAGCAGTGGGGGCCGAGGCAGAGGTGGTTAGGAGCGTGATCAGGCAGGCAGGTAAGTGGTGAGGGATGATCAGGCAGGCAGGTGAGTGGTTAGGGGCAATCAGGCAGGCAGGCAGAGGGGTTAGGGGCAGTGAGGCAGGCAAGCAGAGTGGTTAGGGGCAATCAAACAGGCAGACAAGCGGTTAGGAGCCAGCGGTCCTGGATTGCAAGAGGGATATCCAACTGCCTGCGAGATTGGGCCTAAACTGGCAGTCAGACATCCCCTGAGGGGTCCCGGATTGCGAGAGGGTGCAAGCCAGGCTGAGGCCCCCCAACCCCATGCATGAATTTTGTGTACCAGGCCTTTAATTTATATAATAATCATAGCATTTAAAATTTTCATGGATGAGGCAATGTGATCTTCTTCAACCATCTCCTCCTCAAAACCTCCAACTTTTCTTAGGATAGACTTGACATTATTGGCAGGGACTGTTTTTGTTGTTATGAAAATAGTAGTAATTCTCCATTGTCAGATGGTAGAGTGATCTCAGCAGTCATATCATAGGTTTATAAACTGCAAAGGCATATCAGCTCTGGCTATAGAAGCAGCATTAAAAATGCATAGCTCTCTTTTTCTGTGTCTCTGTGTTCAGCTGCCACCTTTGCTGTCCCTCAACTCCATGTTGGGAGTTGGCCACGTGGCACAGCATCTGTTTGTGCACAGGACACAAGGGTGGGGCAGAGAGGTTTGGGATGGCTCAGACCTTCCCATGGTCTGGCATATCTGTTCTAGAGTACTCTGTGAAAGACAGTGGATGGCAAACAAATCAAATAAAGGAAAATGTGTCCAGCATACAACTATGAGACATGATCTCACATATTAATTGAAGAGAAGTATTTGTTTCCACCATCTAATTGAATTTGGGTTCATTTTAAAATTCTGTTTACTTTAATTTGGTTCACTGCAGATTGGGAAGCTTGCCGAGCTTGAAAAGCTCCTGTCCCTCAAAATAATAAAAGAAGGTTGGCTCCCTTGGTGGTTCATTGCTACTCTTTCACTCCACTTCTTCTCCCACAATTATTTTAGATATTTAGTAGGACACTTCCTGAGATGATTTAGGTTAAACGAAATCTATGGTCAGGCACTTGCTTGTTTCTTTGGAGTCAGCTCAAGTAGGTATAAACACTGTTTAATGAGCCCCTGAAAAGAAACCGGGATGAGGGTGTCCACTGGAGACCTCTTCATTCCACACTCTAAAAAAGAACAGCTGGCTTTTTAATCATGTAACTCAGTAATCTTCCTTCCCCCTTCCCCCCATAATTACTCCTATGGCTTCTAATTCTATTTTTTTTTTTTTACCTCTCCTCAGTATGAATCCTAGGAAGAAATAAATTGCACATGCAAATTGGATAATTTGAGTTGAGTTTAAAAGGAGACAATTTTAAAAAATAAGGTGACAATTTATAAACATGTAGGGAAAATAAAGAAATCTGGGTAGAATAACAATGGCCTGTTGCTAGCAGAAGCTGTAGCCTTTAGTTGAGTCTCAGGCTACTAGTCCATGGAAATCTTGCAGAGGGTAATCAGAGGCATAAATATCCTAACCTCTCTCTTTTCTCTCTTATCTTTGCTGGTATACATCCCATTGACTGTACACAACTGAAAGGAAGAGGGCAAGAGAACTCGTAGATGTTATTCATACAGTATCATACATATACCCCATTTTCCTACCACAGAGCAGGTGGAGAGGGACTCTGGAAGGGACAAAGGGAGGATTATTAGTGTTCTGTCTGGCCTCTGCTTCTCTGAATCCTTTATGGGTTCTATTTCCTCCCCCTCCTCTCTGTGTGCAGGTACTGCCTTTAATGATTGGGTCTTCTCACTCAAAAGTGTTCTTCTTTGGTGATCTTGGCTTTTCTCATTTTCGTATAATTACTGAGATTCTGTTATTCCTTTCTGAAACTTCGGATTTATCTTTAGCTGGGTTGGCTTTTAGATTTTCTTGAAAAATAAACATAAAAAAATAGGTTCATCTTTTTCTAGGGCCACCATGGCTCACTATTTCTATGACTCAGTGTAAAGACTGTGGTAGTTTGCATACTAGTCATTGAGAAACAGGAAACAATATTTTCCTCTAGTATAACTGAGTAGGATCAGATATTTTTCTCTGACTGTGCTGCTGTGTTTGATTTGGACACACTGTACCTGAAACTGCTAGTGTGATTGGCTAGAATTCTTCCACATTTTAGGCCATGCGGGTGTTAAAATTAAAATAATTCCTGTTATATAATGTACAACCTAGAGCAGTGGTTGGCAAACTGCGGCTCACGAGCCACATGCAGCTCTTTGGCCCCTTGAGTGTGGCTCTTCCACAAAATACCACATGCGGGCACACACGTACAGTGCGATTGAAACTTCATGGCCCATGTGCAGAAGTCAGTTTTCGGCTCTCAAAAGAAATTTCAATCGTTGTACTGTTGATATTTGGCTCTGTTCACTAATGAGTTTGCCGACCACTGACCTAGAGTATAGAAATAGCAACCATAATATCATGTAAATAGCCTGTACACCATTCCAATTCATTGGCCTAAGTATTCTGACTCCAGAGCACATACTCTTAATGCTTTGCTATCCTGGATGTGGGGGTTAGAAAGAAAGGGAGGCATCAAAGATGATGCCAAGATTTTGATTCCAAGTGATAGAGAGAATGATGAGAAGTCATAAGGCAACAAGTTTTGAGAAGATGAAGAATTACATTTGAATTTGTACTATTTAAAGGGAAAGTGTCTATTAAGCAATTGGCTATATGGTGGTTGTGGGGAGAATTTGGATTTTAGAAAAGAAATTTCATCCAGGGAGATATATGAGTCACTAGAGGCCTACTGCACGAAATTTGTGTGTGGGGGGAAGGCTGGCAGGGAGATTCCTCAGCCTGGCCTGTGCCCTCTTGCAGTCTGGGAGCCCTCAGGGGATCTCTGACTGATGGCTTAGGCCCAATCTGTCAGTTGGACATCCTTAGCGCTGCAGCAGAGGTGGGAGTAGTGCTCCGCCTGTGGGAGTGCACTGACCACCAGGGGGCAGCTCCTGCATTGAGCAGGATTGGGCTGAAACCAGCTCTCCAAAATCCCCCAAGGGGTCCCAGATTGCGAGACTGAGGCCAGGCTGAGGGACCCCACAGATGCACAGTCGGGACTGGGGAGGATACAGGAGGTTGGTCAGCCAGGGAGGGACTGTGGGAGGGCTCCAGGGTGTGTCCAGCCCATCTCGCTCAGTCCCAATAGGCCGGACCCCAGCAGCAAGCTAACCTACCGGTTGGAGTGTCTGCCCCCTGGTGGTCAGTGCATGTCATAGTGACTGGTCGACTCTCTGCCCCCTGGTGGTCAGTGCACGTCACAGCGAGTGGTTGAGCAGCCTTAGCATATCATTAGCATATTATGCTTTGATTGGTTGAACGGACGACTGGATGACCAGACACTTAGCATATTAGGCTTTTATTATATAGGATTACCATAGATGTGGTAGTTGAAACTGTCATGAGCTTGTCCCTCACAAGCATGTACCAGTAAAATCAGAAGGAAAAAGGGCTTAGTTTTCCTCATCTCCACTGTTACCATCTAACAAGATAATACCTTTGATCTTTTGCAATTATCTTCTCACTTTGGCTCCTACTCAATTTATTCTTCCGCATAATCCACAGCTCTGCTGATCTTTATAAATGTGGGTCTTCAAAGTTTAAATCCATCAAAGTTTTCTTATTATACTTGGAATAAAATCCAAACATATGCCTTTGGCATGTCTAACAATGTCCTGTATGTCTATAACATGTGCAACCATCCATCTAACTTTATCTTACTCTGCTGTCTACTTTTCTTTCTAAATTCCTGTCATACTGGTTCTCTTTACATTTCTGGCAAACACCAAGCTTTTTCCACATCAGAGCCTTTGCTCCAACTCTTCATCTTCTGGTTCCTTTTTTATCCTTCAATTATCAACTTAAATGTCATTTGCTCAGAGAAATTTCCCTTACCCTCCAAATGTAAAGAGTTCTCTATTATTACATCTTAGTATTTTGCTTGATAGCATTTATTTGAGTTTACAATTATATAATATGTGTGTTTACTTTTGAAATATCTGCATCTCCTATTAGATTGTAAGAAATCTGTTCAATACTCAGTGCCCACCACATAGTAAATATTCAAAAAGCACTTGTTGAATGAATGGATCTTTATTCAAGCCATCTATATGACTCTATACTATCATCGTCAATGTTCCCTATCATTTATTTACTCTCTATATATCATTTAATTATATGATTCTTTGTGCATGGGTACTAAGTAGCTGAAACTCTAAAGCCTCATTTTTTTAAAGTATCCTCACAGGTATAAAGAGATCATTGTTATACTTTATTCAAGCAGCTGCATATGAATTTCTGTCAAGTTCAAATAAAGACAGCAACATTAGATGGAAGACAGGAATGGCCTTCTTTTTCTATGTTCTGTTTAGAAAAACCTATCATTTTCATAATTGGCTATAGTATTGTCTGTAAATATTATGCAGACTACCCTGAATCCTTATAATACAAGTTAGGTTATAATGAGGAATGAGGAGCAGTGGCCCTGAAGATAAGGAATCCTTTGGGTATGAATTTTTCCAACATGCCTATGGAGCAGCATAACAGGGATAAGGGTTTATGAGATAAAGAAAGGTGGGGCAGAACCTGTTTTTTCACTAGATCTCTTTATTTTTTACTCTTTTCCTAATTTTTCTGTTTCCTCTAGGGTAGAGGGTGAGAGAAAGGAGAGTATAGGAAAAGGTGAAAAATATTACATGTAATTTGGCTGCAAAAGCCCCCATAAAGAACGGGCTATACTAGGTAAAGAAGATACTGTGCAACTAGTATATCCAACATCAACCCCTGTCCTCGCCTTTCTCCCAGTTCCCTATTCTGCCAGAAAATTAGGTTATGTGGGATAGCTGAAGCCTGGCTACTTTCTTTGTTTTTCCCATTGGCCTATTGGAACTCACATCCTTGCCTCAGCAATGGATGAAGGCTAGATTCTTTCTCTTTGCTTCCTCTATTCTCTGCCATCATAGGAAGCTCCAGACACCTTCGTAATATTCAAGTGGAAGCAAGCATCCATCTCCCTGTTGTTAATTTCTTCCAAATGCCAGGGATCGCTTACAAGGTTTACTCTCTCTCTGAGTTCCAGCCTTGGTGATCACACCATGGTCCTCTAGGTTTTTTGGTTCAGCAAAACTTTACCCCTGCAAGATTTGCCCAGTCTTTATGAATGGTTATTTAGGGACTTGTTTATTGGGAGAAGAGAAAAAAGCCAATGTACTCTCTACTTCTATGAATCCTCTTACCAAATGTTCTCCCTGCCTGACTCCTTTCCCACTATAGTCCCTTCTCAAAGCAGCAATCAGAATAATTTTTTGAAAAACTCAAATTAGGTTAGGCCACTTTTTTTCTAGGAATTCTCCAATGGTTTCTCATGTCAGAATCAAATTCAAATTCTTAATAAGTTCTTATGTCCTCCACGATCTGTCCTTCACCAATTTCTTTGATTCCATTTTCTGCTATTTTTTTCTTTAGCTCATTTTATTCCTTGCTTTTTCTTGAACATATCAGGCTTGCTCCTTTCCATATGCCTGGAATTTTCTTCCTCCAAACATTACATTCTTCATCTGCTTCTGCTTGAATGTCATATTGTCAAAGAGGCCTTTGCCAGCCACCTTATCTGAAACAACACCCCCCTTCTTCTGGGATCTGAGCATTGCTGACAATGGATATTCTGGCTTTTTAAAGTTCAGAGCCATTATTTCTTGAGTCTAAAATGAATATGCAAATTTTTTGCTTTACTGATTTGTTTAATGTACCCATCTATTTAGCTCATATGTTCCTAGGAAGGCAGAATCGTGACCATTTTTATTAGTTCAGCATCCAATGGGTACTTAATAAATGTTTTTTGAAGCTTGGAGGAAAATCTAGATAGAAATAGTTTTTAAAGCTTTCAAAAATTTCACTGCAGGACATGTAATTTACTGCTTTATACAGTTTGGTTATTCAAAGTTATAATGAATTTTTTGTAGACTTTTTTTATGCTGTTTTCTAACCCTCAAATAAAAATGTCAGATCACAATTTCTAAACAACTTTCATCATCTTCCTCCTTTGCTTAAAACCTTCAAAATCATGTGTATATGGTGGTATATGTGTGCAATAGCATGGATGAACCTGGAGAATATTATGCTAAGCAAAATAAGACAGTCAGAAAAAGACAAATACCATATGATCTCACTTATATGTGGAATCTAATGAACAAAATAATTTAACAAACAAAATAGAAACAGAAACATAAATACATAGAACAGACTGATAGCTCTCAAAAGGGAGGGGTTTTGGGGAGTTAGGCAAAGGGATTAAGCAAAAAAAAGAAAAGACAACTCATAGTCACAGACAACAGTGTGGCCATTACCAGAGGGAAAGGAGGTTTGGGGGAGGGGTGGGATGTAGAAGAGGGTAAAGGGAGAATAAATGATGAAGGAAGAAGACTAAACTTTGGGTGGTGAACACACAATACAATATACAGATGATGTATTATAGAATTGTACACTTGAAACCTATATAATTTTATTAACTAATGCCACACCAATAAATTCAATAAAAATTAAAAAAAAAATAAATAAAAATTTGCTTTAGGAATCCAGAGGAGTTAATATGATTAAGAAAACCTAGGTGCTCACCCTCTCAGGAGCATACCCACCCTTTCTTCTTTCTCAGTGCACCTCCTAAACTCCAGGGGTCCCCATGGGACTTGCAACCAAGAGAGCAATGGTCAGCAGCAGCTTTTCCAGGCTAACCCCCTGAACCTGTCTCTAAGGCCCCCTTTTCTCTAACTTTCCAGTGAGCTAACGTAGCTCCACCTAGGCTCTCTCCTGTTGCTTCTTCTAAACCAAGCCATTCCTTGTTTTATGTACTCTTAATAAATGTACTCTCAAAATAAAAAATTGAAAGAAAAAAAAAAAAGAAAGCCTATGACCTAGAAAGAAGGGTCATAATGGTGGATGTTTATTTTCTCTTTTTTTCCTTATGGAATTTATTGGGGTGACATTGGTTAATAAAATTACATAGTTTTCAATGATACAATTCTATAATATATTTACTCTTTATTGAGGATAATTATGTCTAGCTCCATGAAGACTTACTAGGAAGATGGAAACCTGAAAGACATTGAAACTGCTGACCACTACTCACTTTTGATGATGAAGGAAACCATCAAAAGAAACAAAATGGTTGAAAAGTGACTTTGGAATCCTGGAGAACTCAAATGGTGAAAAAAATAAAAGAGGAGATATTGCAAGTGAATAGCTAACTGAATATATAAATACTCTGAGATAAAAATGGATTTTCCAAATTAATTGGGCACCTGGGAAAAGCTGGAATATATTTTATAAAATCTGGAAGGAAACTTACATAGTTTTCAGAGTTTACAACTCAGATTTAAAAAGATTTTAGAGATAGAGATAATGTTTATAAAACACTTTAATCCAAGTTATTTACAGGATAGCAGGTCTAACCCTGACAAGTCAATAGTGGAAAAGATGCATTTTTTACTGAAGAAAATAAGGAATAGGGTCATTAACAACACTTTTGGCCTTATATGTATTCATACCAATGCAGAGCATAAGTAATGAAGAAAGTGAACTTGGCATGTTAAGGCAAGGATGTAATTATCTTGAGATCAGGATGGAATGGGGTTTAGAAATAGAATTGAGTAATGAAATGACATAAAGACACACCTTGCTCAAAGTAAACCTCTAGTTTGAGCTTAATCTGATCAATGAGAGATAACTTCTTGGAGGTGTAGAAGTGTTAAAGACCATGAGTAATGGTGAGCATGTCATTTTTGGAGTTGCAAAACCAATGAAAGGGAATAAGGGAATGTCGGGCCCACTAAGTCATGCTAAGTAATGATAGGTCTTATTTATTGAACAGTTAAAATATTCAAGACACTGCACTGTACTAAGTGTTTTACATTGATTGTAAAACAATTTTCTCTTTCATTTCTGTATATTTATTTATTTAAATATATTTTTATTGATTTCAGAGAATAAGGGAGAGGGGAAGAGATAGAAACATCAATGATAAGAGAGAATCATTGATTGGCTGCCTCCTGTAGGCCCCGCACTGGCATCGAGCCCACAACCTGGGCATGTGCCCTTGACTGGAATTGAACCATGACCTCCTGGTTCATAGATTAATGCTCAACCACTGAGCCATGGCAACCAGGCTCTATCTACTTCTTTCATGCTTTTTGAGCTCCAACTTTGCCAAAATTTTTAGTTTTTTGAATATTGAACTTACTAATAATTTTGTGTGACTGCCCTTCTTTGCCTGGGGAATTCTGGACAGTCTTTAAGACCTAACTCACATAACTCCACCTTTTTAAAGCCACACAAAGGTGGTTAGTTTTTCCTCTGAATCCACATGGCATCCTGTACATATTTCTATTGTAGCACTTGTGATGTTGTAAATAAATGTAGCTATATGTCTTTCTTTCCTGCTAAACACTGAATTTTCCAGGGAAAACATTTTTGTTGTTGTTATTAATCCTCACCTGAGGATTATTTTTTCCATTGATTTTTAGAGAGAGTGGAAGGGATGGAGGGGGAGAGACAGAAAGAGAGAGAGAGAGGAGAGAGAAACACCAATGTGAGAGGGACACATGGATTGGTTGCCTACTCCATGCACCCTGACCTGGGCTGGGGATAGAACCTGCAACCCAGGTATGTGTCCTTTGATTGGGAATCGAACCCATGACCCTTCGGTGTATGAGCCAGCACTCTAACCACGGAGCACACCAGCCAGGGCCAAGGGGAAACAATTTTAAATATATTTCTCAGCCCTTAGTAAATATTCAGAATGTTTATTGACTGGATGATGAGAACATGCAGATGGTTTATATTAATTCAAGTCATTAGGGACAAAAGAAATACCAAAAAAATCTAGTTGTGATTTTGGAGCTATTGCCAAGTATCTTGGAAGAATTTGGGGTAGTAGAAGTGTCAAAAGACTAGAGATAGCCAATGTCCCAATTTTCATAATGGGTGTAAAAGTGTATCTAAAAAACATAGGCTCAAAAGCTTTAGGCTATACATCATTATATGTAGATCAGATTATTAGACAGATGATTTATGAGCACTTTAGGTAAAATATTGAAAAGTACATTTCTATTGTTGTATTATAACTCTTCTTATTTGATTCTTATAAACCTGTAAATGTTTGCTTTAGAACAGTAAAATTTTGTGAAACTCTTTTCCTATATTTCTTAAAAACTATTGACAGAACGGTGGCCGTGTCTTCTGTAAGGCACTTATTAATGTCTCTAATGGACTCTATTGTGGTTTTATGTGGATCAGATGATGTTTTTCTGTGTTGAGAACTACAGTATAAAACTCTGTGCCAGGGTTTCCTATTTCAGTAGTTTGCTTTACACCTTCTTTTTTCCCCATATTCATATGCCATCCCTACTTTTATATAGCTAAATTTTTATTTAAGTCAACTCATTTTTTAAAATCTTTATTGTTCAGATTATTACAGTTGTTCCTCTTTATTCCCCCCATAGTTCCCCTCCACCCGGTTCCCACCCCACCCTCTGCCCTTACCTCCCCGCTGTCCTCATCCATAGGTGTATGATTTTTGTCCAGTCTCTTCCCGTACCCCCCACACTCCCTTCTCCCCTGAGAATTGTCAGTCCACTCCATTTCTATGCCCCTGATACTATTATATTCACCAGTTTATTCTGTTCATCAGACTTTTTATTCAATTGATTTTTAGATTCACTTGTTGATAGGTATGTATTTGTTGTCACTTTGTTGTTCATAATTTTTATCTTTACCTTTTTCTTCTTTTTTCTCTTCTTAAAGAATACCCTTCAGCATTTCATATAATACTGGTTTGGCAGTGATGAACTCCTTTAGCTTTTTCTTATCTGTGAAGCTCTTTATCTGACCTGCAATCCTATCTAATAAAAGAGTAATATGCAAATTAACCATCACTCCGCTACACCCACAAGCCATGCCCACCAGCCACGCCCACCAGCCAATCAGGAGCGAATATGCAAATAAACCCAACCAAGATGGCTACGGCCACAGAGAGCAGGAGGGAGGCTTGGGTTTCCCTGGCAATGGAGGAAGCCAAGCTTTCCGCCTGCCCTTGCCGGCCTAGGCCTCCACTCAAGGCTACAAAGTTTCAGTGATAGAAGATACATAAGCCCAAAGAGAAATGGCAGCAGCCATGGAGCTGGAAAGAGCAGGAGGCTAGGGTTGCCCGCGGTGATGGAGGAAGCCAAGCTTCTGCAACCCTGGCCGGCGCAGGCCTCCGCTTAAGGCTACGAAGTTTCAATTATAGAAGATACATAAATCCCAACAGAAAAGGCTGCTGCCACGGAGCAAGCAGAAGGCTTGGCTCAGCTCCAGGCTACAAAGTTTCAATTGTAGAAGGTAAATAAACCCCAGATACCAGGCCTCCTCTTGGGTCGCTAGGGGGCGTGGCCAGGCTGCAAACCACCACAGGCCACTCGCCCAGGCTGCCCCACGCCCCAAGGGAACCCCCACCCTGATCCAGGACACCCTTCAGGGCAAACCAGCTGGCCCCCACCCATGCACCAGGCCTCTATCCTATCTAATAAAAGAGTAATATGCAGATTGATCATCACTCCAACACACAAGATGGCTGCCCCATGTGGTCAAAGATTCTGCCCCCATGTGGACACAAGATGGCCACCACAAGATGGCCAGCAAGGGAGGGCAGTTGGGAGGGACCAGGCCTGCAAGGGAGGGCAGTTGTGGGCGATCAGGCCAGCAGGGGGGCAGTTGGGAGGGACCAGGCCTGCAAGGGAGGGCAGTGGGGGCGATCAAGCTTGCATGGGAGGGCAGTTAGGGGTGACCAAGCCGGCAGAGGAGGGAAGTTGGGGGTGACCAGGCCTACAGGGGAGGGCAGTTGGGGGAAACCCAGGCCTGCAGGGGAGGGCAGTTAGGGGAAAGCAGGCTGGCAGGGGAGCAGTTAGGCATCAATAAGGCTGGCAGGCGAGTGGTTAGGGGGTGATCAGGCTGGCAGGCAGAAGCAGTTAGGGGCAATCAGGAAGGCAGGCAGGCGAGCAGTTGGGAGCCAGCATTCCTGGAATATGAGAGGGATGTAGGACTGCGTTTAGGCCCGATCCTGGTGGTAGGATCGGGCCGAAACGGGCAGTCAGACATTCCTTGAGGGGTCCCAGATTGGAGAGGGTGCAGGCTGGGCTGAGGGACACCCCCCCCATGCACGAATTTTGTGCACTGGGCCTCTAGTTCTAAATAATAGCTTTGCTGGGTAGAGTAATCTTGGTTGTAGGTTCTTGCTATTTATCACTTTGAATATTTCTTGCCACTCCCATCTGGCCTGCATAGTTTCTGTTGAGAAATCAGCTGACAATCGTATGGGTACTCCCTTGTAGGTAACTAACTGTTTTTCTCTTGCTGCTTTTAATATTCTCTCTTTGTCTTTTGACCTTGGCATTTTAATTATGATGTGTCTTGGTGTGGTCCTCTTTGGATTCCTTTTGTTTGGGGTTCTTCGTGCTTCCTGGACTCATAGGTCTATTTCTTTCACCAGGTAGGGGAATTTTTCTGTCATTATTTCTTCAAATAGGTTTTCAATATCTTGCTCTCTCTCTTCTTCTGGCACCCCTATAATTCTGATGTTGGTACCCTTGAAGTTAGCCCAGAGGCTCCTTACACTATCTTCATATTTTTGGATTCTTTTTTTTTTTTTTTTTCGGGTTGGATGTTTTTTGTTTTTTCGTATTTAAAATCTTTGACTTGATTCTTGGAATCTTCTAGTCTACTGTTGGATCTCTGTATATTATTCTTTATTTCAGTCAGTGTATGCTTAATTTCTAGTTGGTCCTTTTTCATATCCTTGAGGGTGTCACTAAATTTATCAGAGGTTTCTAGAAGATTCTTGAGTAACCTTATAACTGTGATTTTGAACTCTATATCCAGTTGTTTGCTTTCCTCCATTTCTTTCATTTGTGACTTCTTTCTTTGTCTCTGCATTTTGGCTGCTTCCCAGTGTTGATAGAGTGGCTTCGTGTGCTAGGTGTCCTATAGGGCCCAGTGGCTCAGCCTCCCTAATTACCTGAGGTGGACACTCTTGGTGCACCCCTTTGTGGACTGTGTGCACAGTCTTGTTGTAGTTAACCCTTGATTGTTGTTGGTATCACTGGGAGGAATTGACCTCTAGCCCAATTGGCTGTGAGGATCAGTTGTGTCTACGATGGGAGAACTTCTGTGCTGGAGACACCCTTATGGGGCAAGACTTGCTTCAGTGGGGCTTTGGCACTCACTGAGTCTGCCCCCTGAGTGTGCCTCTTATGGATCTGAAGAGTTGTAATCTGGATGGTCCCCCTCTGACCACTGGGTACACTGGCTCTTGGATCTCCAAGGAGGTGCAAAGTCAGCTACTGCCTGGGGCCACCCAGCAGGAGCTACAGGGAGATCTGCAGAATCCTCCTCTTTGTTTGGGTTTTGGAGGTGCCCAGATGAGGACCAGCTGTGAAGCATTGCAAGCTCCTGTCTTCTTTTGGAGGCTCTGGGGCTCTCTCACCCAGCTGCAGTATGTTAGGTTTCAGATTGCAAAGGGCCAGGCCATTCATATGCAAAAACCTCTGCTCACAGCTTGGGTGGAGTTGTAAATTGGGTGGGATGGGGTCTCAGAGAATCACCAGGGCAGAGAAAACAGCAATGACTGCCCGTCAGCCCTGCCCTGAAGAGGTTCCCAGTTCTCTGTGTCCCACAGCACCATGCAGGAACAATGATGGCTGCAAGCACCTCTGAGAGAAAGCCGCCCTCCCATTCTGGCCTGATGCCAGACAGTCCAGTTTCTCTCTGTATGAGTCTGGGTCCCCAGAGTCTCGCCTGGAACTGGAGTTCAGAGCAGTTGGGAACTTGTATCTCCCTCCCAATTGAGCATACTCAGTTGCCAGCCCCTTTCTGCGCTCACGCCTCCGTACCTCCGCACTTCACTTCCGCACCTCCACACCTCCTCCGAGTCTCAGTGTGCTTTTCTCTTTCCTTCTAGTTGTATAATTTCCACTCAGCCAGCCTTCCCGTGGTTCTGGATGATATCCGTTTTGTCTTTTAGTTGTAGTTTTGAAGTGGTTGTGCAAGGTAGTAAGTTCAGGTATTTACCTATGCCGCCATCTTCTCCGAGTCAACTAATTTAAAAACAATGTTTTTATTGATTTCAGAGAGAGGAAGGGAGAGGGAGAGAGAAATAAAAACATCATTGATGAAAGAGAATATGTGGTGGGCTGCTTTCTGCACACACCCTACTGGGGATCAAGCCTGAAAGCCTGGCATGTGCCCTGAAAGGAATTGAACCATAACCTCCTGGTTCATGGGTCAATGCTCAACCACTGAGCCACACCAGGTGAGCTAAGTCAACTCATTTATTAACTTAAACTTAGTCTTATACTAAATGAAAATATTTATAAAGTCACAGATTTGTAATGTACTTATTGATATATTTTCTAATATGCCCTGTAACAAAATGCAAAACTATGAACATAAAAAATGATTACCCATGTATCCTCTGGAATACAATCAGTAAAAAATTTCATAACATTTTATGCTACAATCATTGTTTAAAATATGGGGGAGTTTAAGTTAATTCCAAATATTGTTAAATGATTTTTATCTATTGCAGCTTTGTAGGGTACACAAAAGCAGTTGATCAATGGATTGATATTGAGTTGGAGGGGTGTTTTGAGCAACATATTTCAGGGCTTGACCTTTGTGCTAAACTACTTGACATTTTTACTAGTGACCTGAAGATACATGTGGTGAATGGATTCAATTGGAAGTGAAATAACGTGGAAGGGATAACTAATATATTGGATAATCGAACTGACTCAAAAATTTTTGTTAGGTTTGGATTATAGGCAAATAATAGGGACATATAAGGAATTAATATAGAGGCAATTAGATTGAGACAACGTATTTAAATACATAGAGGAGAAGAGCTGGCAAAATTACTTTGATTGTTGTTGGTATCACTGGGAGGAATTGACCATTTGCTGTAAAATGGGAGCAAAATTTTGACATAGATATCATCCTAGAAAGTAAATGTAAACTTAGATTTTAGTCGTAAAGGTAATATGCTCAAGAAAGTGCTTTAAAATGAAGTGTCCAAATGAAGAGAGTTAAATATTCTTTAGCTGATCAATCTGTATCTGAAATATTCAATTCCAGGATATTCTCCAGGAAAATTATTAAGCTGCAGATCTGATCCTATGTGAGAAGTTGAAGGAAATTTGCATAATAACCCTAAAGAAAAAAAAATTCTAAGTTGGGGCATGAGAATTGCTTTTCAAGAACAATATTGGAAAAGTTTTAACATAGAAGAAAAATTTTATTTATTCTGCATAGTCTTAGTAAGCAGATTTGACTTCATCTCCATAAAAATTAAAACAGTCACAGATACTTCCTTACAAGGAAGGAGCAAGCTGCCAGAATTCCTGTATGGTTATGGTTTCTTTTTTGATTTGAATTTTTATAATCACGTTGTAAAAAAAGGTGTTTTTATTTTTAAAAGTAAAAATTTAAAACTACTTGAGAAGGGGAGTGGTTGGGGGAGACTCTTGCTTCTGCAGCTTAATAGCTGAATATCATTGACTGATTCCTTAACTTCTCTGAGCTTGAAGTTCCTTTTCTAGACAATGGGGATAACAACATTTTCTATGCTGGATGGTTGCAAAGATTAAATTAATGCTATAAATACAAATTCCTGGAACTGCAGGACTTCAGTGTAAGTAGTTTTCTTTTCCTTGTATTTGATCTTGAGTTTACTTTTGGAAAGGACAGCCAAAAATTAGTGGGCAGGCTAAAGTTCAGCCCTAATTTTGGATCTAAAACAGTTCAGCCTGACTTGTGATTTGGAAGTTTTGTGGTATGGGAAAAGTAATATTGAAGAAAGAAAAAATCTGAAGATATATATGTATATTTTTGGTAACTAGTGGAATCCTTCATAATTTGATATTACTGTCTTCACAGATGAGTTCAATAGTTATTATTTTTTTACCTGTCTTAATGGCCAATCACTGTGGGCCACATGGCCTATTCAGTTTAGTTGCAATATGGGTGAAATCTTCAAATCATCCATTTCACATTCCTGTTCATTGAGTTTTGACAGTAATTAAATTAGGTAGTTGTTTAATGTTCCAATGAACTGCTTTACAAATCAACCCTCAAATTACTTTGTAGAATTCTCACTTCAGTCAAGTAAACATATTTGAAACTTTAGGCTAGCTTATTACAATTATAAGATTTAACTACTTTGGGGAGAAAAATGTAAATGAAGGAAAACCTCAGACCAGGACATCATCATTCAACCCAGGCAAAAGCCAAAATATGTCTTGGCAACTCATTAGACATCACTTCATGTTGTCTCTTTTAGATTCTATATTCAAGAAGTTAGTATTATTTTGTAAAGAGGTTATTCTGCTACCTAGATATACAGGCAGGTGACAGTCACTGCTACTGCTCTTACTTACAAAGGGAAACCATTCTCTAGTATTTCTAAATGGTAGTGTTCTTGTGCCTCCATGATGTAATTATTATTTTTCTATGTATAATATTTTTATTTTTTTATAAAAAATGAGTTTTCCTTTTAAGTGTTTGAGCTCAAATAATGTTAAACCACCACTATTCAGAGATGATAGTTTAGGGAAAAAAGTATAGAGATAAATGTTTAAGATATAGTCCATTACTTCCTCACTAATCCTTCACTTTGATTTATTAAACCATACAGTTCTTAATTTGAAATCAAACCACTTTCTGGCAGCCATGCCCCTCCTTGGGATGTCTTGGCCTCAGTGCCTGGTTTGTTTCTCTCAGCTGCCAATGAAGCACTGCCTGAGGAACAGGTGTCCTATTAGTCCTTTTACTTCTCCCTTCCCAGACTGTTCACATTAGTCACAGAAAAGTTCTAGTTTGCCTTTTATAGTCATGCTACTTTGGAAGTCCCTTCTTATTTTTCTTTGATGCCTGCTAGTAACAAATTATAAACCATATCCCTTTCTAAAAATAATCCAGTGAGTTAAAAAATAACCCTCAGAGGTTATACTACCCTTCCTCTGTAGATTTTTAATTTAATTCTTAATCTATAGTTTCTTTGCAATTTCCAGAAAATATATTTTTATTACCATAAGTGGATTATAGTAATTAACACTAAGTTCAGTCATGAAAATGGATATAACTTTCTTGGGAATGCTGGTTTTAATTGACTTGCTAGCATCAAAAATCTTTACACTGGTGAGGCTAAAGGTAGGGGAGAGAAAGGGATGAAGTAATGGATATTGTAGTGGTCCCAGTTTGCATTTTCTTCTATAGTTAGTAAAGCTAATTGTTTGACACAAAGGTTTTAGAATGTGAACTCTGCAGACGTATTTTTAAGGTATTCATTAAAACCAGCTATGCAAGTCTCTTGGTTGCTCTGTTGTTGCTCAGGCACCTAAATGACCTACCTACTCAGGGCTCTCCACCATGTCATGCTATTTTTGAGCAAGGATAAATTTCTGGAGACTAGACTTTAAAAAATGGAGGAAAGGTTGTATGCAGAGGGAAAAAGGTGCTATGTGTTTAACTGACACTTTACCAGTTAAAAGAATGTTCTTTCTTCTCACTCAATAGCTGTAGCTGTCAAAGAGGAAATAAGAAGTGCTAAGACATAGAAAAGATAAGAAAAATAATCTTATACATAAAATACATTTATGTATAAAATGGAGGTTGTTTGCACAGTTTGTACATGGTTTTAAGAGACATTTAGGGGAGGCAAAAGATCAGTTAGCAAATCCTTTTTTTAGAGGTTAACAGGAGAAACTTTTATATATTTTTATTTATTTTTTATTGATTTCAGAGAGAGGAAGGGAGAGGAATAGAAACATCAAAGATGGGAATTATTTATTTTATTTTATATTTTTATTGTTTAAAGTATTACATATGTCTCCTTTTCCCCCGATTGACTCCCCCCGCCGCCATACCCACCCTCCAGTACAAGCCCCCACCGCGCCAGTGTCTCTGTCAATTGGTTATGCTAATATACATGCATACATGTCCTTTGGTTGATCTCTAACCCCCCCACCCTGCCTTCTCTCTGAGATTGGATGGTCTGTTCAGTAGTACCTAGTCTCTGGATCTATTTTTTGTTCATCTGTTTATGTTGTTCATTATATCCCACATATGAGTGAGACCATGTGATATTTATCTTTCTCCAACTGGCTTATTTTGCTTAGCATAATGCTCTCCAGTTCCATCCATGCTGCTGCAAATGGTAAAAGTTCCTTCTTTTTTATCGCAGCATAATATTCCATTGTGTAGATGTACCACAGTTTTCTAATCCACTCATCTGCTGATGGACACTTAGGCTGTTTCCAAATCTTAGCTATTGTAAATCGTGCTGCTATGAACATAGGGGTGCATATATCCTTTCTGATTGGTGTTTCTGGTTTCTTGGGATATACTCCTAGAAGTGGGATTACTGGGTCAAATGGGAGTTCCATTTTTAACTTTTTGAGGAAACTCCATACTGTTTTCCACAGAGGCTGCACTAGTCTGCATTTCCACCAGCAGTCCAAGAGGGTTCCTTTTTCTACACATCCTCGCCAGCACTTGTTGTTTGTTGATTTGTTGATAATAGGCATTCTGACAGGTTTGAGAAGGTACCTCATTGTTGTTTTGATTTGCATCTCTCAGATGATTGGTGCCTTGGAGCTGTTTTCATATGTCTCTTGGCCTTCTGTATGTCCTCTTTGGAAAAGTGTCTATTTAGGTCCTTTGCCCATTTTTTGTTGGATTGTTTATCTTCCTTTTGTTAAGTTGTATGAGTTCCCTGTAAATTGGGGAGATTAAACCCTTATCTGAGATAGCATTGGCAAATATGTTTTCCCATGCAGTGGGCTTTCTTATTGTTTTGTTGATGGTTTCTTTAGAAGCTTTTTATTTTGATGTAGTCCCATTTGTTTATTTTCTCCTTAGTTTCCATTGCCCTAGGAGCTGTATCGGTGAAGACAAATGCTTCAGCATATGTCTGAGATTTTGCTGCCTGTGGATTCCTCTAATATTTTTATGGTTTCCTATTGTATGTTTAAGTCCTTTATTTATTTTGAGTTTATTTTTGTGTATGGTGTAAGTTGGTGGTCTAGTTTCATTTTTTTGCATGTATCTGTCCAATTTTCCCAACACCATTTATTGAAGAGACTGTCTTGACTCCATTGTATGTTCTTGCCTCCTTTGTCAAATATTAATTGAGCCTAGTGGTTTGGGTCAATTTCTGGGTTCTCTATTCTATTCCATTGGTCTATATGTCTGTTCTTGTGCCAGTACCAGGCAGTTGTGAGAACAGTGGTTTTGTAAAACAGCTTGATATCTGGTATTGAGATCCCACCTACTTTGTTCTTCTTTCTCAGGATTGCTGTGGCTATTCAGGGTCTTTTTTTATTCCAGATGAATTTTTGGAGAGTTTGTTCTAGGTCTGTGAAATATGCCATTGGTATTTTAATGGGGAGTGCATTGAAGTTGTAGACTGCTTTAGGTAGTATGGACATTTTATTTATTTATTTATTTATTTTTAAATATATATTTTATTGATTTTTTACAGAGAGGAAGGGAGAGGGATAGAGAGTTAGAAACATCGATGAGAGAGAAACATCGATCAGCTGCCTCCTGCACACCTCCCACTGGGGATGTGCCTGCAACCAAGGTACGTGCCCTTGACCGGAATCGAACCCGGGACACTTCAGTCCCCAGGCCGACGCTCTATCCACTGAGCCAAACCAGCTAGGGCAGTATGGACATTTTAATGTTGATTCTACCAATCCATGAACACGGTATGTTCTTCTATTAGTTTATATCTTCCTCTATCTCTTTTTTCAGTGTCCTGTAGTTTTCTGAGTACAGCTCTTTTACCTCCTTAGTTAAGTTTGTTCCTAGGTATCTTATTTTTTTTTGGTGCAGTGGTAAATGTGATTGTTTTTTTCGTTTCTTTTTCTCTGAGTTCATTATTGGTGTATAAAAAGGCCATAGATTTTTGGGTGTTAATTTTGTATCCTGCTACATTGCTGAATTCATTTATTAGGTCTAGTAGTTTTTTGATGGAGTCTTTGGGGTTTTTTATGTATAGTATCATGTCTTGTGTGAATAAGGACAATTTTACTTCTTTTCCAATTTGGATGCCTTTTATTTCTTCTTCTTGTCTGATCACTATGGCTAGCACTTCCAGTAAGTACTATGTTGAGTAGGAGTGGTGAAAGTGGGCATCCCTGTCTTGTTCCTGTTCTTAGGGGAAATGGTTTCAGCTTTTGCCCATTGAGTATGATGTTGGCTGTAGGTTTGTCATATAAGGCTTTTATTATGTTGAAGTATGATTCCTCTATTTCCACTTTGCTGAGAGTTTTTATCAAGAAAGGGTGTTGGATTTTGTCAAATGCTTTTTCTTCATTGATTGATAAGATTATGTGATTTTTGTCTCTCAATTTGTTTATGTGATGTATCATGTTTATTGATTTGCGGGTATTATACCATCCTTGCATCCCCGGAATAAATCCCACTTGGGATGTATGATCTTTCTAATGTAATGCTGGATCTGATTTGCTAGAATTTTGTTGAGGATTTTAGCATCTATGTTCATCAAGGATATTGGCCTGTAGTTCTCGTTCTTTGTGGTGTCTTTATCTGGTTTTGGAATTAGGGTAATGCTGGCTTCATAGAAATAGCATGGAAGTGTGCCTTCCTCTTGAATTTTTTGGAATAGTCTGAGGAGGATTGGTTTTAGTTCTTCTTTGAATGTTTGGTCGAAATCCCCTGTAAAGCCAGGGCTTTTGTTTGCTGGAAGATTTTTGATTGCTGCTTCAATTTCTTCAGTAGTTATTGGCCTATTCAGGTTTTGGAAGCTTGTATTTTCTAAGAATATGTCCATTTCATTAAGGTTGTCCAATTTGTTGGAATAGAGTTTTTCATAGTATTTTTTTTATAATCATTTGTATTTCTGTGGGGTCGGTTGTTACTTCACCTCTTTCATTTCTGATTTTGTTTATTTGGGTCCTCTCTCTTTGTTTCTTGGTGAGCCTGGCTAGAGGTTCATCAATCTTGTTTATCCTTTCAAAGAACCAGCTCTTGATTTTATTGATTTTTTTTTTGTCTCTGTCATTTATTTTTGCTCTGATTTTTATTATTTCTTTCTTTCTGTTTACTGTGGGCTTTTCTTGAGGCTCTCTTTCTAATTCTTTGAGTTAGATAATATTACCATTTTTCCTTTTTTTTTTTTTTGTGGTAGGCCTGTAGCACTATGAATTTCCCTCTCAGGACTGCTTTCATTGTGTCCCATAGATTTTGGATTGTTGCTTTTTCATTATCTTTTGTTACCAGGATGCTTTTTATTTCTTCTTTGATCTCCTTGGTAACCCAATCATTGTTTAATAGCATTCTATTTAGCCTCCAAGTTTTTGATTTTTTTCATTGTTTTTATTGTAGTTGATTTCTAGTTTTATGCCACTGTGATCTGAGAAGATGCTTGATATGATTTCTATCTTCTTGAATTTGAAGAGACTTTGCCTGTGTCCCTATATGTGGTCTATCTTTGAAAATGTCTCATGTGCACTTGAGAAGACTGTATATTCTGTGGCTTGGGGTGAAATGTTCTGAAGATGTCAATTAATTCCATCTGATCTAGTGAGTCATTTAGAATTGATGTTTCTTTGCTGATTTTTTATTTAGAGGATTTTTCCAATGGTGATAGTGGGGTATTGAAGTCCCCTACTATGACTATATTACTGTCAATCTCTCCCTTGATATCTTCCAGAAGTTTTTTTATGTATTTGGGTGCAAATATGTTTTTATGTATTGGGTGCATATATGTTTACCAGAGTTATATCCTCTTGTTGAATTGCTTTCTTTAGTATTATGAAGTGGCCTTCCTTATTTCTTGTTATGACCTTCACTTTGAGGTCTAATTTGTCAGATACAAGTATTGCTACCCCAGCTTTGTTTTCATTGTCATTCGCCTGAAATTTTTTTTTTATCCCTTCAGTATCAGTCTGTGTGAGTCCTTTATTCTGAGGTAGATCTCTTGTAAACAGCACATATGGGTCATATCTTCTTATCCATTCATCTACCCTATGTCTTTTGATTAGAGCATTTAATCCATTTATGTTTAAGGTTATTATTGATAGGTGCTTGTTTGTTGCTGTTTTTATTCTTTATGCCTGTGTTCCTTCTTCCCTTCCTATTTCTTTTTTCTACAGCAGTCCCTTTAGCATTTTTTTAAAATAAATTTTATTCAGATTATTACAATTGTTTCTCCTTTTTCCCCCCATAGCTCCCCTCCACCCGGTTCCAACCCCACCTTCTGCCCTTATCTCCCCCCCACTGTCCTCATCCATAGGTGTATGATTTTTGTCCAGTCTCTTACTGAAGTCCCCCATACCCCTTCCCCCCCTGAGAATTATCAGTCCACTTCCTTTCTATGCCCCTGATTCTATTATATTCACCAGATTATTCTGTACCTCAGGTTTTTAATTCACTTGATTTTTAGGTTCACTTGTTGATAGATATGTATTTGTTGTTCATAATTTTTCTCTTTACTTTTTTCTTCTTCCTCTTCTTTATGAATACCTTTCAGCATTTCATACAATACTGGTTTGGTGGTGATGAACTCCTTTAGCTTTTTCTTATCTGTGAAGCTCTTTGTCTGCCCTTCAATTCTGAATGATAGCTTTGCTGGGTAGAGTAATCTTGGTTGTAGGTTCTTGCTATTCATCACTTTGAAAATTTCTTGCCACTCCGTCTGGCCTGCATAGTTTCTGTTGAGAAATCAGCTGACAATCATATGGGTGCTCCCTTGTAGGTAACTAACTGTTTTTCTCTTGCTGCTTTTAAGATTCTCTCTTTGTCTTTTGCTCTTGGCATTTTAATTATGATGTGTCTTGGTGTGGTCCTCTTTGGGTTCCTTTTGTTTGGGGTTCTGTGGGCTTCCTGGACTTGTAAGTCTATTTCTTTCACCAGGTGGGGGAAGTTTTCAGTCATTATTTCTTCAAATAGGTTTTCAGTATCTTTCTCTCTCTCTTCTTCTGGCACCCCCATAATTCTGATGTTGGTACGCTTGAAGTTGTCCCAGAGGCTTCTTACACTATCTTCAACTTTTTGGATTTTTTTTCTTTTTGCTTTTTCGGTTGAGTGTTTTTTGCTTCTTTGTATTTCAATTCTTTGACTTGATTCTTGCATTCCTCTAGTCTGTTGTTGGGTCTCTGTATAATATTTTTTTATTTCAGTCAGTGTATGTTTAATTTCTAGTGGGTCCTTTTTCATATCTTCGAGGGTCTTGTTATATATATTGGCCTTTTCTAGGATATTCTTGAAAAGCCTTATAACCGTGGTTTTGAATTCTATATCCAGTCGTTTGTTTTCCTCCATTTCTTTCGTTTGTGATCTGTTTCTTTGACGCCACATTTTCACTGCTTCCCTGAGTTGGTAGGGTAGGTTTGTGTGCTAGGTTTCCTATATGGCCCAGTGGGTCGGCCTCCCTAGTTAACCTGAGGTGGATACTCTTGGTGCACCCCTTTGTGGACTGTGTGTACAGCCTTGTTGTAGTTAAGTCTTGATTGTTGTTGGTATCACTGGGAGTAATTGACCTCCAGGCCAGTTGGCTGTAAGGATTAGCTGTGTCTACGCTGGGAGAAGTTCGGTGCTGGAGACAGCCTTGTAGGATTAGACTTGCCAAATTGCAATAGCCTCTGTGCTCAGCTTGGATGGGGTGGAGTCTTAGGGTGGAGCAGACAGTCTTAGCTTCCTGTCAGCCTTGCCCTTGCACACGCGTGCCTCCAGACCTCTGCCTTCCCCGGCTCCCGAGTCTCCACCCGGGAGTCCAGATTCCCCCCGTAAGAGTGTGGGTCCCCAGGGGCTTGCCTGGAAGTGGGGTTCAATGCAGTCAGAACTGGGGTTCAGTGCAGTCAGGAGCTTCCGACTCCCTTCTGCTAGGGAAAGCCTGTGGCAACCTCCGCAGCCTTTGTGCACACTGGTGTGCACGCCTCCAGACCCCTGCCCACCGGGGTCCCCCGGGTCTCCCCCAGGTCTCCCCCGGTCTCCGAGTCTCCGGGTGCCTTTCTCTCTACCTGACAGTTCAGACTCCCCCTGTATGAGCCTGGGTCCACGGGGTTTCTCCCGGGACTGGGGTTCAGTGCAGTCAGAACTGGGGTTCAGTGTGGTCGGGGGCTTCCTTCCCCCTTCCGCCAGAGAAAGTCAGCCAGGCTCTCAGCCCCCCTTCCTCTCTGCGTGCACAAAGACCCTTTGCCATACCTCCAATTCTCTGTGAGCTTTTCTCTTTCCTTCTAGTTGTAGAATTTCCACTCAGCCAGCTTTCCTGTGGTTCTGGATGGTGTCTGTTCTGTCTTTTAGTTGTAGTTTTGAAATTGTTGTGCGAGGCAGCAGTTTAGATGCTTTCCTATGCCGCCATCTTGGTTTCTCCCCGCTTTAGTATTTCTTGCATTGCTGGCTTGGTGGTAATAAAATCCCTTAGCCCTTTTTTGTTTGTGAAGTTTCTGATTTCACTTCTAATTTTGAATGATAGCCTTGCTGGGTATACTATTCTTGGATTCAATCCCTTGCTTTGCATCACTTTGTATATTTCTTTCCATTCCCTTCTGGCCTGATGTGTTTCTGTTGAGAAATCAGTTGATAGTCTAATGGGAGATCCCTTATAGGTAACTTTCTGTCTCTCTCTGTTTGCCTTTAAGGTTCTTACTTTGTCATTGGTGTTTGCCAATTTAATTATAATGTGTCTTGGTGTTGGTGTTTTTGGGTTCATCTTGTTTGGGGCTCTGTGAGCTTCTTGGACTTGTGTGAGTTTTTTCTTCCCAATATCAGGGAAGTTTTCTGTCATTATTTCTTCAAACAGGTTTTCTATTCCTTCTTCAATTTCCTCTCCTTCTGGCACCCCTATTATGCAGATGTTGTTTCATTTTGTGTTGTCCCAAAGCTCCCTTAGGCTCTCCTCCTGTTTTTTAATGTTTTTTTCCAGTTGGTGCTCTGCTTGGGTGTTTTTTCCTATCTTGTCTTCTAACTTGCTGATGCAGTCCTCATATATTTATCTTCTACTGTTGATGCTTTCTGTTGTGTTCTTTATTGCAGCTATGTCATTCTTCATTTCTTCTCAGTTATTCTTCATTTCCTTTTGATTCTTACATATGTTGTTGAAATTGTCTTCCATCCTTTTCAGCATCCTTATGATGATTGCTCTTAATTCTTTCTCTGACAAATTGCTTGCCTCCATTTTGTTGACTTTCTTTTCTGGTGATTCCTCCTTTTCTTTCATATGGTGGCTGTTTTTTGTCTCCCCATTTTTGCTCTTCTCAGAGAGTCTGGTTATGTGGCTCACTCTACCACATTGACCAAAATGCACAAAATACAACTCTACAAGACAGGACACAGAGGTTACATAAAATGACACCAATTACCCCAAATAAAGGTGACCACCAGAGAAAAGAGAATTAGGGAGAGAAAAGAGTGCAAAAAATGATATTGAGAAAAGGAAAAAAGGTAAGAGAGAACAGAAAAAGAAGAAAAAAAGGGGGAGACAATATCCATAATGGGGAGAAAACTCCACAAAACCAACAAATAAACCAAAAAATGCTAACAACAAACACCCAGAAAAAAAAAAAGGTGGGGGCAACTGAATCTGAAGAGGCAGGGCTTATTTCCAGAAGGTAAGGTAAAGGAATTGAATGAATGGGGGAATGCCCATGATTCAGTATACAGGATGTAGAAAGAGAATGAGTGTATAAGAAGAAAAGTAAAAAACAAAATACTCAATAAAATAAAAAATTAATTAATTTAAAAATAATAATAGTTAAAATATATATATTAAAATATATGTAAGGAAAAAAATGTCCCCTTTGTTTAATCTATCTATATATTTATCTATTTTTGGAAAAGGAGACTAGAGGGCAGATAGCCTTGAGTTTGGTGAGTGAAACTAATTAAGCTATTAGTAGAAGAAGAGAGCAAACAAGGAGAGAAAAAACAAAAGCATAAAATAAAAATAAAACAAAAACAAACAAACAACAACAAGAAAAAATATTGGCTAGCCCAGAAAGAGAAAAATAAGGGTGCATGGACTTGGAGCAGGGGAGAGGAAGTTAGATATATGAATAAGCCAACAGAGACTACTATAACAGTAAGGAGTCAATATAGCAGATAACGAAGATAAATTTTTAACAAGGAGTAAAAAGAAAGGAGTGAGAGAAACTAAAGTAGGAACTTGAGAAAAGAAACAGGATGAAAAAGGGAGAAGTGAGGAAGAAAAAGTTGGCAAAGAGGAAAAAATTAGATAAAGTAAAATAATGATAAAAAATAAAAATAAAAATAGAGTGTAGAACACTAATCCAAAAGAAAGAAAAGGTTAAAAAATAAATAATAATCCTACATAATAAATAAAAGACTAACATGCAAATTGACTGAACGGCAGAATGACCGGGGGTCCTGGACTGTGAGAGGGCACAGGCCGGTCTGAGAGATCCCCACCCCCCATGAATTTCATGCATTGGGCATCTAGTAAAATAATAAAAAAATAATAATAAAATAAAGAAAATAAAAAATTAATTTCTTAAGTAAAAGATAAAACATAAAAAAGTGAAGTAATGAAGTGTTGTTCACTTCAGCTGAGTTTTAATGTCTCATGGGGGCTGGTTGAAGACCCTTCTCTACTGTTCTGTCTGCCACGTCTCAGTTTCCTGTTAGGTAGTCAGCACCGTGTTGAAGTTCCCAGCGATTCACCGCTCCTCTGTGTCAGACTCCACAACCTTGGTTTCATGCGGGATCAATCTGCCTGCTTTGTTTTTCTGCCTGCTTTCAGTCATATTTGTACAAGTGTCTATTTCTGACATGGACTCTAGGTGGCAATGTTACTGTATTAGTTTCTGGGACCAAATAGCCCCTCAACCCAGTCCCCAAGGGCTCCCTGGGGGTATTTACAATCCTTGTTTCCCTGCTGAGCTCAAGGCTGGGTGCAGTTGCGCTGCTAGGAGGAGCCCCGTCTTCAGGAGAAAAATGGCTGTTCAGGGTTGGAGGCACCGGACTGTCCCAGAGCTGGCTTCCTGGTCACCTCTCCCTATTTTGCTCCCCAGCTTCCACAAAACCACCTTCCCCTACACTGCAGTCTCAGTGAGTGTTTGTTATTGAAATATCCTATGTACTAGGTTTAGTGACTAAAAGCAAGGAAAATATAAAGATAATGCAACCTCACTTCTGTGCGTCTCTCCCTCCCCCCCCCCCCCCCACACACACACACACTGTGTGGCCAGTGCAGAACCTCAGGCTGCATTTCTGGGTGCCCCTTGGCTTTGGACTAAGATCTAGAGTTCCCAGCTGCCAGCAGCCCTGTGGACCCCCTTCCACAGCCGAGTGTTACACATGTTCCCAAGTGATGTAGATTTGGTGCGGCACAGTTTCCTTCTAACCCTCTAGTCCCAGTGGTCGTGCATCTCTCTCTCCAGCCCAGATCCCTTATCCTACTGTTCTCCAGGTGTCCCTCATCCTTTCTGGCCATGGATTGTGTCCCTGTGTTTAATTCGACAATTCTGGGGTGGATGTTATTCGATTCAGCTGTTTCTTCTATCTGCTCTGCGAGAAGGTGCAAGACACATCTGCCTATTCAGCCGCCACCTTGTCTCCCCCTGGACAAACTTTTTAGGAGGCCGTGGCCAGGGCGGCTGGAGTCTCGGTGTTCATGGGTTGGTCTTCCTGGGTGAAGGTGAGGCTGGGCTCCCAGTCATAGCTGCTCTCCCCTTCAAGATGGCATGGTCTCTGTGGCCACCCCAGGAGAGATTGCAGTGGTAGTAGAGGCTGCCTGGCTAGGGAGCCTGGTCCGCCAGCCCCCACCCCAACAGTCCTGTGGAATATAACTGTCTCTCACTCACATACACACACGCCCCACATGTCCACGCACTCCCCTTTCGCTACCTCACTCACACTCTCTCAGTGCCATCCTGTCAGCTGCCATCTTGGATTTCTGTGCCAATGGAGAATTATTGATTGACTGCCTCCTGCATGTCCCCTACTGGGGACTGAGCCTGCAACCCAGGCATGTGCCCTGACCAGGAATTTAACTGTAACCTCTTGGTTCATGGGTTGATGTTCAACCACTGAGCCACACCTGCTGGGGTGAGAAACTTTTAAATAACATTACATGAGGATTTTGATTTCTAATTGCCAGTGGGAATTAAATGATTTCTAAATAATTTTTCTAGTAGATTGTGAAAATATTTTTTGATTCCTTATTAAATGAAGGAGTTCTAGTTTTCATTAAAACATGTCTAGATTTGCAAAAGAGGTATGGAATCAGTGTGACATGGTGGAAAGAACAAAGGACAGGGAATGAAAAAACTGAGACTATAGTCCAGTTTCTTTACTTTCTTAGTTGTGTAGTCTTGGGAACTTTAATTTATCAGTTACTATTGCTTTACTGGCAGTGGAGGGAGCATTAATGGCTGTCCTGCCTTCCTCACAGGATTCTGAAGAGGATCACTTGGAAATATTGAGAAATGACTTGCTTTAACAGCCATCATTAACCCACTTGTTCCAAAAAACACCCTCCACTGATAATCCTCTGCCCTGAAAATCACATACTCCCTCCTTCTTTTGAAACATCCCTAAACTTCTGCTTGCTTTATTACAGTCAACCAAGGACCACCAGTTTATCTGAAGACCAGTTAGAAAGTCCTTTTACTTCCAAGAATCCCATCTTAATAGAATACTTGCTAATCAGAGATTCTCTCAGAATTTCCTCTATAAAACTTAATCTCCTTTCTAAAACTTTTAAACATCTGCTGAAAAAAAATATGGGTTTTCTTGTTATACATTTATGTCTTTGTACATTTGTTCTTGGGCTTAAGTTTTTCATTGGCAACATCTACATGTCAGCATTTATAATGAATGAATGCTAAATAAACATAAGACTACTGCTTGTAGAACTTAACATTTGTTGAAGAAGATAGCAAAACTGAAAATAAAATTTTAAGGCATCAAACTTAAAGTTCATTAGGAAAATCAAAGTATAAGGAGATAACTGTTTTCATGCTTCAGAATCTAGGCAAATCACATCTGATAATAGCCAGCCTATATAATAAGGAGGTAATATGCAAGTTAACCCTCACACCCTCACAAGATGGCTGCCTACGACCAGGCCGGGAGGGGGTTAGTGAGGGTCGAGCAAACGACTGAACAGCAGGCTGTGTGGGGCAACCAGGCTGGTGGGGGGAGGGGGGCGTGAGTGGCGACCAGGCCAGCAGAGGGCAGCAGTGGGGGGTGACCAGGCCAGCAGTGGGGGCAGTTGGGGGCTACCAGGCCGGCAGGGTGGGGCAGTTAGGGGTTACCAGGCTGGCAGAGGGGGTCAGTTGGTGGTGACCAGACTGGTGTGGGGGGGGCAGTAAGAAGCGACTAGGCTGGTGGGGGGGCAGTTAGGGGCAACCAGGCCAGCAGGGGGGTGCAGTTGGGGGCAACCAGGCTGGCGGGGGGGGGGCAGTAAGGGGTGACCAGGCTGGTGGGGGGGGCAGTTAGGAGTGACCAGGCTTGCAGGGGGGGGCAGTTGGGGATGACCTTGTTGGCAGGGGGGTCAGTTAGGGGTGATCAGGCTGGCAGGGGAGGGCAGTTAGGGGCAACCAGGCAGGCAGGCAGGTGAGCGATTAGGAGCCAGTGGTCCAGGATTGTGAGAGGGATGTCCGATTGCTGGTTTAGGCCCAATCCCCCGATTGTCAGACATCCCCTGAGGGCTGCCGGATTGGAGAGGGTACAGGCTGGGCTGAGGGGACCTCCCCCTTGCACGAATTTTGTGCACCAGGCCTCTAGTCATTTATAAGTGCTTTATGTATAACATTTTAGATACAATAGAGTGTATCTCTGGAGGTTGACTGCCTGGCTTTCATTGTTGGTTTCACTATTTACTAGCTGTATGACCGACCTAGGACAAATTTTTCAATAATTGCTAACATTTATGGAGTGCTTACTGTAAGTCAGGCACTGTAATAATCATCTTTTGTGCATCATTTCGTTGAATTCTCAATGAGATTGGTATTATCATTCCCATTTTAAAGAAATTTCAAAAGGGAAGTAATTTTCCCAAGATTACATACCCAGCAGTTTCTACATCAACAAAACAAGATATGTTAATAACATTTAGGTCAACTTGTTGAAATGATTACATGAGAAAAAGCACGTAAAGTGATTGTTTAATAAACTGATACATAGAAAGTATTCAGTAAATATTCTGTTATTATAATTGCTTTTGTCACTTTTACCAGGTGAGAATAATTGTCTACATTATTAGGATTAAGAAACTTCAGCTGACCTTAAAGAACCAAACCAAACATAACATTGGGAAGGATGAATGACATATTGGTACTCTAAAATAGAGACCATTAGATGAGCCAGAGGAAAACATTCATAAGCTTTTTTTGCATGGAAAACTAAAATGCTCCTTAACTTGAATCCTTACAATTGACACAGAAGAATGTCAAGGAGAAGAAGGCATTGATAGTTTCTTTTGTGAGACAGCTAGAGGCAGTTGTAAAACACATGCAATAACTGTGAGAATTATGATGCCACACCATTGAGTGGTTGGGTTTGGGGAAGGGATATACCTAGAGATGAATCATTGCGGTTCTAGAATTACCTCATTTGAAGGATAAACATTTAAAGCTGTGATATACAGGGGGTCTTATATTATGCCTCAATGTTTGAAATACTAGCAAGTTGTAGATTAGTGAGTTATTAGAAGGACTGGGGAAAATGCTAGTAGCACCTAGCTTTTATTTTTTTATTTTTATTTTTTAATTTTTTAAAATTTCTTTATTGATTAAGGTATTACATATATGTCCTTATTCCCCCATTACCCCCCACCTCCCATTCATGCCCCCACCACCCTGTTGTCTGTGTCCATTGATTAGACTTACATGCATGCATATAAGTCCTTTGGTTGATCTCTCCCCCTTACCCCCACCCTCCCCTACCTTCCCTGAGGTTTGACGTTCTGATTGATGTTTCTATGTTTCTCTGTCTCTGGATCTATTTTTGTTCATCAGTTTATGTTGTTCATTATATCCCACATATGAATGAGATCATGTGATATTTACCTTTCTCTGCCTGGCTTATTTCACTTAGCATAATGCTCTCCATCTCCATCCATGTTGTTGCAAATGGTAAGAACTCCTTCTTTTTTACCGCAGCATAGTATTCCATTGTGTAGATGTACCACAGTTTTTTAATCCAGTCATCTGCTGATGGGCACTTAGGCTGTTTCCAAATCTTAGCTATGGTGAATTGTGCTGCTATGAACATAGGGGTGCATATATCCTTTCTGATTCGTGTTTCTAGTTTCTTGGGATATATTCCTAGAAGTGGGATCACTGGGTCAAATGGGAGTTCTATTTTTAGTTTTTTGAAGAAACTCCATACTGTTCTCCACAGTGGCTGCACCAGTCTGCATTCCCACCAGCAGTGCACGAGGGTTCCTTTTTCTCCGCATCCTCACCAGCACTTGTCATTTGTTGATTTGTTGATAATAGCCATTCTGACAGGTGTGAGATGGTACCGCATTGTTGTTTTGATTTGCATCTCTCTGATGATTAGTGACTTTGAGCAGGTTTTCATATGTCTCTTGGCCTTCCTTCTGTCTTCTTTTGAAAAGTGTCTATTTAGATCAGTTGCCCATTTTTTGATTGGGTTGTTTATCTTCCTTTTGTTAAGCTGCATGAGTTCCCTGTATATATTGGAGATTAATCCCTTATTGTTGATATCATTGGCAAACATGTTCTCCCATGCAGTGGGTTTTCTTGTTGTTTTATTGATGGTCTCCTTTGCTGTGCAAAAGCTTTTTATTTTGATGTAGTCCCATTTGTTTATTTTCTCCTTAGTTTCCATTGCTCTAGGAGCAGTATCAGTGAAGAAATTGCTTTGGCATATGTCAGAGATTTTTCTGGCTGTGGATTCCTCTAGTATTTTTATGGTTTCCCGTCTTATGTTTAAGTCCTTTATTTATTTTGAGTTTATTTTTGTGTATGGTGTAAGTTGGTGGTCTAGTTTCATTTTTTTGCATGTATCTGTCCAGTTTTCCCAATACCATTTATTGAAGAGACTGTCTTGACTCCATTGTATGTTCATGCCTCCTTTGTCAAATATTAATTGAGCCTAGTGATTTGGGTCAATTTCTGGGTTCTTTATTCTATTCCATTGGTCTATATGTCTGTTCTTGTGCCAGTACCAGGCAGTTTTGAGAACAGTGGCTTTGTAATACAGCTTGAAGTCTGGTATTGAGATCCCACCTACTTTGTTCTTCTTTCTCAGGATTGCTGTGGCTATTCGGGGTCTTTTTATATTCCAGGTGAATTTTTGGAGAGTTTGTTCTAGGTCTGTGAAATATGCCATTGGTATTTTAATGGGGAGTGCATTGAATCTATAGATTGCTTTGGGTAGTATGGACATTTTAATGATGTTGATTCTACCAATCCATGAACATGGTATGTTCTTCCATCTGTTTACGACTTCCTCTATCTCTTTTTTCACTGTCCTGTAGTTTTCCGCATATAGGTCTTTTACCTCCTTAGTTAAGTTTATTCCTAAGTATCTTAATTTTTTTGGTGCGATGGAAAATGGGATTGCTTTTTTAGTCTCTCTTTCTGTAAGTTCACTATTGGTGTATAGAAATGCCATAGATTTCTTGGCATTAATTTTGTATCTTGCTACATTGCTGAATTCATTTATTAAGTCTGTTAGTTTTTTGATGGAGTCTTTCAGGTTTTTTATATACAATATCATGTCATCTGCAAATAAGGACAGGTTTACTTCTTCTTTTCCAATTTGGATGCCTTTTATTTTTTCTTGTCTAATTGCAATGGCTAATACTTCCAGTACTGTGTTGAACAGGAGTGGTGAAAAGTGGGCATCCATGTCTTGTTCCTGTTCTTAGGGGAAATGGTTTTAGTTTTTGCCCATTGAGTATGATGTTAGCTGTGGATTTATCATATATAGCTTTTATTATGTTAAGGTATGATCCGTCTATTCCCACCTTGTTGAGAGTTTTTATCAAGAAAGGGTGTTGGATTTTGTCAAATGCTTTTTCTGCATCAATTGATATGACTATGTGATTTTTATCTCTCACTTTGTTTATGTGATGTATCACGTTTATTGATTTGCGGATATTGTACCATCCTTGCATTCCTGGGATAAATCCTGCTTGGTCATGGTGTATGATCTTTCTGATGTACTGCTGGATCCGATTTGCTAAAATTTTGTTGAGGATTTTGGCATCTATGTTCATGAGGGATATTGGCCTGTAATTCTCTTTCATTGTGTTGTCTTTATCTGGTTTTGGTATTAGGGTGATGCTGGCTTCATAGAAGGAGCTTGGAAGTGTTCCTTCCTCTTGAATTTTTTGGAATAGTCTGAGGAGGATAGGTTTTAGTTCTTCCTTGAACGTTTGGTAAAACTCTCCTGTGAAGCTGTCTGGCCACGGGCTTTTGTTTGCTGGAAGTTTTTTGATGACTGCTTCAATTTCTTCCATAGTTATTGGCCTATTGAGATGTTTAGGTTCTTCCTGATTGAGTTTTGGAATGTTATATTTTTCTAGGAATATGTCCATTTCCTCCAGGTTGTACAGTTTGTTGGAATAGAGTTGTTCATAGTATTTTTTAACAATCCTTTGTATTTTGGTGGGGTCTGTTGTTATTTCACCTCTTTCATTTCTGATTTTGTTTATTTGGGTCCTCTCACTTTGCTTCTTGGTGAGCCTGGCTAGAGGTTTACCGATGTTGTTTATCCTTTCAAAGAACCAGCTCTTGGTTTTATTGATCTTTTGTATTGTTTTTTTGGTCTCAATGTCGTTTATCTCCACTCTGATCTTTATTATTTCCTTCCTTTTGCTTACACTGGGCTTTTCTTGTTGCTCTCTTTCTAACTCTTTGAGTTTTAGAGTTAGGTAATTTATTACCATTGTTTCTTGTTTTTTTGCAGTAGACTTGTAGAGCTATGAACTTCCCTCTCAAGACTGCTTTTGCTGTGTCCCATAGATTTGGGATTGTTGTGTTTTCATTGTCATTTGTTGCCATGATGTTTTTTATTTCTTCCTTGATCTCTCTGATACCCAGTCATTCTTTAATAACATGCTGTTTAGTCTCCATGTGTTTGATTTTTTGGGATTTTTTTTATTGTAGTTGATTTCCAGTTTTATGCCACTGTGATCTGAGAAGATGCTTGATATGATTTCTATCTTCTTGAATTTGAAGAGACTTTGCCTATGTCCCAACATATGGTCTATCTTTGAAAATGACCCATGTGCACTTGAGAAGAATGTATATTCTGTGGCTTTGGGGTGAAATGTTCTGAAGATGTCAATTAATTCCATCTGGTCTAGTGAGTCATTTAGGATTGATGTTTCTTTGCTGATTTTTTTGTTTAGAGGA
Source organism: Plecotus auritus (assembly GCF_963455305.1). Classification (NCBI taxonomy): domain Eukaryota; kingdom Metazoa; phylum Chordata; class Mammalia; order Chiroptera; family Vespertilionidae; genus Plecotus; species Plecotus auritus. The sequence continues at coordinate 188,492,559 of NC_137771.1, forward strand.
TTTGTCCAATGGTGATAGTGGGGTATTAAAGTCTCCTACTATGATTGAATTGCTGTCAATCTCTCCTTTGATATCCTCCAGGAGTTTTTTTATGTATTTGGCTGCTCCCGTATTGGGTACATATATATTTACCGGGGTTATTTCTTCTTGTTGGATTGCTCCCTTTAGTATTATGAAGTGGCCTTTCTTATCTCTTGTTATGTCCTTCACTTTGAGATCTAATTTGTCAGAAATAATTATTTCTACCCCAGCTTTTTTTTTCATTTCCATTCGCCTGAAAAACCTTTTTCCATCCCTTCACCCTCAGTCTGTGTGCCTCTTTTTTTCTGAGGGGGTTTCTTGTAGACTGCAGATATATGGGTCGTGTTTTCTTATCCAGTCCATTACCCTTTGTCTTTTGATTGGGGCATTTAATCCATTTACATTTAAAGTTATATTGATAGGTACTTATTTGTCGCCATTTTTATTCTTTACCCCTATGTTCCTTCTTTGCTTCCTATTTCTTTTTCTTTCTTTTTTTTCTTTTTTTTTTTTTTTTTTACAGCAGACCCTTTAGCATTTCTTGCATTGCTGGTTTGGTGGTAATAAATTCCCTTAGTCCTTTTTTGTCTGTGAAGCTCCTGATTTCACCTTCAATTTTGATTGATAGCCTTGCTGGGTATAGTATTGGATTCAGCCACTTCCTTTGCATGACTTTGTATATTTCATTCCATTCCCTTTTGGCCTGATGAGTTTCTGTTGAGAAATCAGTTGCTAGTCTGATGGGGGTTCCTTTGTAGGTAACTTTCTGTCTCTCTCTGTTAGCCTTTAAGATTCTTACTTTGTCATTGGTGTTTGCCAATTTAATTATGATGTGCCTTGGCATCGGTCTTTTGGGGTTCATTTTGCTTGGTTATCTGTGAGCTTCTTGGATTTGTGTGGGTTTTTTCTTCCCTATATCAGGGAAGTTTTCTGTCATTATTTCTTCAAACAGGTTTTCTCTTCCTTGCTCAGTTTCCTCTCCTTCTGGAACCCCTATTATGCGGATGTTGTTTTGTTTCGTGTTGTTCCAAAGTTCCCTTAGGCTCTCCTCCTGCTTTTTAATTTTTTTTTCTAGAAGCTGCTCTACTTGTGTATTTTTTCCTACCTTGTCTTCTAGCTCACTGATGCGGTCCTCTGCTTCTTCTAGTCTACTCTTGATCCTTTCTATTGAGTTCTTTACAGCAGCGATGTCATTTTTCATTTCTTCTTGGTTCTTCTTCATTTCCTCTTGGTTCTTGCTCATATTGTCGAATTTGTCTTCCATTCTTTTCAGCCACCTTATGACCATTTCTCTGAATTCTTTTTCTGGAAGGTTGCTTGCTTCCATTTCGTTTACTTCCTTTTCTTGTGATGCCTGCTTTTCTTTCATATGTGAGCTGTTTCTTTGTCTCCCCATGGTCTGTCTTCTCCGGGTGTCTGGTTATGTAGTTCTCTCTCTCCTGCGTTGATCTAAAGGCACAAAATACAACACAACCAGGTACAACACACAAGGCACAGAACAGAAATGTATTCACGATATTAATAACCCCAAATAAAGGTGACCACCAGAGGAAGGCAAATTAGGGGATAGGAGAGAAAGAAGGAAAAAAAAGCAGTGCCAAAATGAAATTGGGAAAAGGAAACAAAAAAGGTAAGAGAGAAAAGAAAGAGAATAAGGAAGAAAAGGGGAACAAACTATATATATGGGGTGAAAACTTCAATAGAACAGCCACTTATCCCAGCAAATGCCAGCAACAAATACCTGGAGATGAATACAAACTACAAACAACAATATCAAGAAAGCCGAGGAAAAACAGATGCAAAAAACAAACAAAAACAAAGCACACAAAAAAACAAAACTAAACAAAAGAATAAGCAAAATAATCTCAGAAACAAGCATAAAAAATCGTTATAATCAACATTCAAGCAAACCACAACAAAAGGACAGAGAGAAAAACAATTTTTTGGATAGTGAAGACAGAGAAGAGAGAGGTGTGTATGAACTCAGAGCAGGGGATTGGAAATTAGATATATAAGTAGGGTGAAATTTTAACAGGGGGTAAAAAGAAAGAATAGGGAAAATCTAAAGCAGGAAAAGGGTAAGAGAAACAGGACAACAAAAGGGAAAAAGTTAGGAAGAGAGTGATGGCATAAATGTAGAGTTGAGATAGAGTAGAATGATGCTAAAGGAAAGATGAAAATAGAATGTAGAACACTAATCTCAAAGTCAAATAAAGAGAAAATAAAATGACATACTTTACAAAAACAGGTAAAATAGTAGTAGTAATAATACTGATTGAAAATAAAAATGTAATAATTAAAAAGGTAAAATCAAGTGAGAAAAAAGAAAAAAATAGTTTCTTAAGTAAAAGATGAAAAATAAAAAAATAAAATAAAGATAAAAAATAAAAAATATAAAAATAAAATGTGCAGTAGTGAAGGTCATTCACTTCCTCTATTGTTCTGTTTGGCATGCCTGTTTCCCAGTCAGGACAGTATTGCAGTTCACTGTGTTCCACTGCTTCTCAGTGTTTTAAGCCAGTCCTGATTTTTAAGCAGGCGGTGTGTCTTACTTTCTTGTATTCCTTTATTTGTGATTACACAAGAGTCAATTTGTGATTCAGCCCCTGGGTGGCAGTGTGTCTGGGTTGACCTCTGGTTCTATAGGTCCTGTCTAGCCTGTCCTTAGATCCTGCTTTCCCTGTGGCACTCAATACCTGTTTGTGGGAGTGGGCTGCCCCAGAGCTGGTTCTCTGACGGTCACTCCCCACTCTGACCACCAAGTTCCAGAAAAACAACTTTACCCTGCAGTCTTAGGGTGTTTCCAACTGGGTGATCCTATGTATTGGGCTCAGTAATCAGAAGCAAGGATTCAAAGAGGAGAAAGCGCAAGTGTGCGAACTCCAGGTCTACGCGCAAGCCTACGAAATCCTCTTTTCCCCCTTGTGTTCAAGCAGCCAGCACACTCCCAAAATTTTTAGGCTGTCCTTCTGCATCAGATCAAAATGGGTTGCTTTTTAGAGATCCCCTCTGTTAGCAGCTCTGAGGACCCCCTTCCACATTCACAGATCACGTCAGCCCCAACAGCCATGGATTTTTCTAGGCGCAGACTTCCCCTGGTCCTCCAGCTCCCACAGTGCACACGTTTTTCTGTCCTGCTGGGACCAGAGACCTCACCTTATTCCAGGCAAAATCTGACCTTTCCGTGGTGGAGTGTAGAGCTCCTCTGAATCCGCATGTTTGCGCCAATTGGGGACTGGTGCTCTGGGGTTCGCAGCTGTTCAGTGGGTGCCACAGTTGTAGATTTTCAGGCTTCAGATAACATCCACTTTCCCCTTCAAGATGGCGCAGTCTCCGCGTCGGACAGGTGGCTCTGGGAGGGAACCCGGCAGCAGTTAGGGCTGCCTGGTCAGGGGACCCCCGTCCAGCAGTCCCCCACCTTCTCCTGGAGTATAGCTGTCCCTTAACTCTCCAACAGACACTCCCCATGCGACCCTCAGCTATTCTTTCTATCTGCTCCAGGACAAGGCTCGGGACACGTCTCTCTATTCTGCCGCCATTTTTCCACCTTTGTCAGCACCTAGCTTTTAGTCTACCATAGCAGGGTCTGGTTATAAAGATTAATAAAACACAAGTCAAATAAGTTTTGATAGTCAGTGAGGTAATGTAGCAAGATCTGGATCACTGTTTGCAATTAACAATCCCAGTAGGAGTGGTGCTAAGAACAGACCTCAGATGCTAAAGGGCTCCCTGAGGCTATCTATATATAGAAAAGCCTAAACAACTGAACCACTGAACAACTGGTCAACCTGTCACTATGACGTGCACTGACCAACCTGCAGACACTCAATGCAGGAGCTGCCCCCTGGTGGTCAGTGCACTCCCACAGCCAACCTCCTGCAGCCCCTCCCCCCAGTGGCCAACCTCCTACAGCTCCTCCCTTTGCCCCTCCCCCTGGTCTACCAGTGCCTATGGCCCCAATCAGGGTGGCCAGCCAACCTTCTGCAGTCCCTTCCCCTGGCCAACCTCCTGCAGCCTCGATTGGCCCCGATTGCTGGCCTGGCCAAGGGACCCCACCCGTGCACGAATTTGTGCACCGGGCCTCTAGTAAAAGAATAAAGCAGAGGTTAAGTGATAGAAAGTGATATCAAAGACAAATTAGTTCATAATTTTTCTTCGTTCCACTCAATGTTTTCATTTTCCTAATTCTTATTGATTAATTAATATAAGTACTTTAAGTGCCAGGCATTGTGAATCTGATGGGGATTATAAACTAGGTAGGAGAGGACTACGGTCATTGCAGGCCAATGAGTGAGCTATTTTAAGGCTTGCATGGCCACTTAAACTGCACTAGTCATTTAACTTCTGGGCCTCAGTTACTTCATCTGTAAAATGAAGATGTTGAATTATATGATCTCTGGGGAACTTTGCAGGATGAAAATGTTAATGATTTTTCTTTCACTTACTTTTAAGGAAAAGGCATAATTTTGTTTGGTTAATAAAGAATCAAGAAGTGGACAGACCAAGATGGTGGCATAGGTAATCTCATACTTGCTGCCTCCCACAACCACATCAAAATTACAACTAAAATACATAACTATCATCCAGAACCACGGGAAAGCTGGCTGAGTAGAAGTACTACAACTAGAGAGGTAAAGAAGAAAGCGCATCGAGACTGGTAGGAGGTGCAGAGGCGGGGAACGGGCTGGTACCCTAGTGTGCTGCTTTTTTAATTGGGAGGGAGATACAAGCTCCTGCTTGCTCTGAGCTCTAGTGCTGGGTGAGACTCTGGGGGACCCAGACACATATGTGGAGAAACTGGACTGTCTGGCATCAGGGCAGGAACGTGGGGGCAGCTTTCTTCCAGACGGAGGTGCTTGCAACTGTCATTGTTCCTGTGCTGGGACCTCCCCTGTGCAGGGCTGACTGGCAGCCATTGCTGTTTTCTCCTCCCTGGAGATTCCCTGAGACCCCACCCTACCCAATTTACAACCCCACCCAAGCTGTGCACAGTGGCTTTTGCATATGAATGGCCTGTCCTTTATCAGCCTAAAATCTGTCAAACAAGCTGCAGCTGGGTCAGGGAGCTCCAAAGCTATCAAAAGAGGGCCCAAGGCTGGCACCAGCAGCAGTCCACATTGCTTCACAGCTGGGCCTCGTCTGGGCACTTCCAAACCTGATACAAAGAGGAAGAATCTGCAGATCTCTCTGTAGCTCCTGCTGGGTGGCCCCAGGGAGCGGCTGACTTTGCACCTCCTTGGAGATCCAAGAGCCATTGTACCCAGTGGTCAGTGTGAGACCATACCAGATTACAACTCTTCACATTCATAAGTGACACACTCAAGGGGCAGACTCACTGAGCATCAAAGCCCCACTGAAGCAAGTCCTGCCCCATAAGGGTGTCTCCTGCACAGCAGATCTTCCATTGTAGACACAGCTGATCCTCATAGCCAATTGGCCTGGAGGTCAATTTCTCCCAGTGATACCAATAGCAATCAAGGCCCTACTACAACAAGACTTTGCACACAACCCACAAAGGGTTGCACCAATAGTGTCCACCTCATGTGATTGGGGAAGCTGAGGCACTGGGACCTATAGGACTCCTACTACACAAGGCCACTCTATCAAGGAGACTTAACAGCTATCTAATACATGGAAACAAGCAGGGAAGCAGACAAAATGTGGAGACAATGAAACAGGTCACAAATGAAAGAAATGGAAGAAAGCAAACTACTGGTTATAGAGTTCAAAACCACAGTTATAAGGTTACTCAAGAATCTTCTAGAAACCTCTGAAGAACTTAGTGAGACCTTCAAGTATCTTAGTGAGAATGCCAAAAAATTGGAAAAGGACCAGTCAGAAATTAAGCATACACTGACTGAAATAAAAACAATATATAGAGATTCAACAGCAGACTAGAGGATCCCAAGAATCAAGTCAAAGATCTGAAATACAGGAAGTAAAAAATACCCAACTGGAAGAGCAAAAAGAAAGAAGAATCCAAAAATAGGAAGATAGTGTAAGGAGCCTCTGGGCTAACTTCAAGAGAACCAAAATCTGAATTATGGGGCTGCCAGAAGAAGAGAAAGAGCAAGATATTGAAAACTTATTTGAAGATATAATGACAGAAAACTTTCCCTACCTGGTGAAAGAAATAGACTTACAAGTCCAGGAAGCGCAGAGAACCCCAAACAAAAGGAATCCAAAGAGGACCACACCAAGACACATCATAATTAAAATGCCAAGAGCAAAAGACAAAGAGAGAATCTTAAAAGCAGCAAGAGAAAAACAGTTAATTACCTACAAGGGAGCACCCATACGACTGTCAGTTGATTTCTCAACAGAAACTATGCAGGCCATAAAGGAGTGGCAAGAAATATTCAAAGTGATGAATAGCAAGAACCTACAACCAAGATTACTCTACCCAGCAAAGTTATCATTTAGAATTGAAGGTCAGACAAAGAGCTTCACAGACAAGAAAAAGCTAAAGGAGTTCATCACCGCCAAACCAGTATTATATGAAATGCTAAAGGGTATTCTTTAAGAAGAGGAAGAAAAAGGTAAAGATAAAAAAATTATGAACAGCAAAGTGACAACAAATACCTATCTATGAACAAGTGAACCTAAAAATCAAATGAATAAAAAACCTGATGAACAGAATAAACTGGCGAATGTAATAGAATTAGGGGCATGGAAATGGAGTGGACTGACAATTCTTGGGGGAAAGGGGTGTGGGAAGAGATTGGACAAAGATATTATATGCATGTATGCAGTACCTATGGACATGGACCGTGGGGTGGCGAGGGCCTGGGGTGCAGCGGGGATTGGGTGGAGGAGAGCTATGGGTGAAAAAAAGAGGGACATCTGCAATTATCTGAACAATAAAGATTAAAAAAAAGAAAGTAACAGCAAAAAAACCCGACAGTATAAAAAAATAAAATATATAACATTAAAAAAAAAAAGAATCAAGAAAAGAAGCTCACATCTTAGAAGGGTGTGTGCAAATGGATAGGAGCATACCCAAACACACATTATAAGGATATTTAAAAACTAATAAAACCAGCAAGGGAAGTAAAGGCAAAAATAAGTGAATGGAATATTCCAAACTAAAAAGCTTCTGCACAGCAAAACAAACTGCCAACAAAACAAAAGACAACCAACTGAATGGAGAATATATTTGTAAACAACAGCTCTGGCAAAGGGTTAATATCCGAAATATATAATGAACTCATACAACTCAATACCAAACAAAGTAACAATCCAATTAAAAAGTGGGCAAAGGACCCGATCAGACACTTCTCTCAGAAGACATACAAATGGCCAACAGACATATGAAAGGATGCCCAACTTCACTAGCTTTTAAGGAAATGCAAATCAAAACTACAATAAGATAACACCTCACACCTGTTAGAATGGCTATTACCAACAAGACAAGTAATAAAAGTATTGGAGAAAAAGGAGCCTTCATTGACTGCTGGTGGAAATATAAACTGGTATAGCCACTATAGAAAACAGTATGGTGGTTCCTCAAAAAATTAAGAAAAGAGTTATCATATGACCTAGCAACCTCTTTTCTAGTTACCTACCTGAAAAATTTGAAAATATTTATTCTCAAAGATTTTTGCATCCTTATGTTCATTGCAGCTTTATTCACATGGCCAAGACATGGAAACAACCAAAGTATTATTCAATAGACGATAGGATAAAGAAAATGTGGTACACATGTACAATGGAATACTATTCAGCCATAAGAAAAGATGAAATACTGCCATTGTAACAATATGGTTGGACCTTGGGAATATATGTTAAGTGAAATAAGTTAGAAAAAGCAAAGAACCATATAATTTCACTAATGTGGGCTATAAAACTGAAACTCATAGACACAGATAACAGTATGGTGGTTACCAGAGGGAAATGGGTTGGGGATAGTAAGGGTAAAGGGGGCCACATATATGGTGATGGAAGATTATTTGACATTGGGTGGTGGGTACACAATGCAGTATACAGATCATGTATCATAGAATATACACTTGAAACCTATATAATCTTAGTAACCAATACCATCCCAATAAATTAAAAAAGCACCAAACTGAGTGTATCAGCAAGAGTATGGGTATTATATTTTTTTATTTTTAACTTTAAGAAAGAGAATAAGGTATATTATTTCAACTTTCAGTTGTTTAAATAATATAATAATAATAAGATTGATAATTTTCTGATAATGCTTCTTGGTCATTTGAGTTTTTTTCTTCAGCAAATTACTTTTGAAAGTGCTAATGCCATCCCAATAAATTTAATTAAAATACTAATAAAATTGAAGTGAGTGACATAGATATATCCAGCTTACAAATTATTTTTGTCTTTGCAGTATGAAAGGACATAATAACACATGCTTTTAAAAGTATCTTCTGGCTAAAGATGAGGGGATGTAGTAATTATGTAAGAAAAGTTCAAATTTTATTTACACAAAAAATAATAGCATTGTTTGCTCTGTATCCTTGTATCTTTGAGAGTATTTCATTCCCTAGTTTCTTACCCATAGTTTTACGTAAAGATTTTTCATTTTTGTAAGTATTTATTTCAGAAAGATCAAAATCAAGAGTCCCTAAACTCACTCTCAGGAAGTATTTAAATCTAATTTTTCAAATTACTCAACCACTGCCAAAGTTATTTTGACAACTTATTATTTAAGAAGCTTTATGAATTTTAAGCTTTATGTATGGCCAGCTGACTTATTTCTCATGAGATGTGGGACTAAGGCAGTGTGATTCCATTATTTTTCATTAGTGGAGTGATAAGACTTACTGGAAACTGAAACAATGGGGTCATACACTGAGTGAAGAAAAAGGAAAAAAGCAAGGCTGGAAAACTCTAAGCCCAAACTAAACATTCATGATGTCCTATAAAGAGATCAGGTTTCTCAGTAACAGAATGTTATTTAAGAGAAACTGCTGATGATCTTAAAAAGTTAGTAGCAAAGACAAGAGAGTTAAGGAAGAGAAGACAAGATTAAGAAAAAAATTAAAATAAGGTGTTCCTCTTGTCTTGTGCAAATAGAAGGCCTTAATGTTTTTCCAAGTGATTTGTATAAGTTGCTTATGCTTATCAGTAGGGTAGACAAAAGGAATAGGTCATCAATCTATATAAAAAACCAGCAACTGTAACGCTGTAATGACCAGAACGACCAGTAGCTATGACGCCCACTGCAGATCAGGCCCCTAATCGGCCTCTCCCACCCTGATTGAGGGCGGGACAGCTGGTCAACCCCCCTGTAATCCCTCCCCTCACCCCCGATCAGCCTGCCCCATCCCGATTGGCCCACAGCCCCTCCCCCCAGCTGGCCCCGTCCCTGATCGCCCCCCCCCCCCAATAGGGGGCAGAGCCAGCCATCCTCCTGCAGCCCCTTTCCCTGCCCAGCCCCACCCCAGATTGGCCCCCCCACCCTGATCAGGGACAGGGCCGGCTGGCCAACCATCTGCAGCCCCTCCCCCCAGCTGTCCCCGCCCTCAATGGGCCCCCACCTCCCCATTCCAGGGCAGGGCTGGCCGTCCAGCCTCCTGCCATCTCTTCCTCCTGAGAGGTCTGGCCCTGGTCTGCCCCGATTGGGGCCAGGTCGGCCCGAATCCCCCACCCCCATGCACGAATTCGTGCACTGGGCCTCTAGTTTCCAAATAACAATTTGAAATTTTTGTTTTTTTCTACAGATCAGTAAGTAATAAAGACACTGAAGATTAACCAAAAGTTTTAGACATTTCCTATGCTTATAAAAAGTTTTCATTCATTAATGATTTCTATGTTAATAAGCTCATAATTTTATTTTTAGTTCATTGGTGTGACATTGGTTAAAAAACCGTACAGGTTTCAAGTGTTCAACTCAACAAAACATCGTCTGCACACTACATCATGTGCCCATCACCCAAAGTAAAGTCTCTTTCTATTCCCATTTACCTTAATTTGCTCATTTCACCTTCCCCACCCCCTCTCCCTCTGGCTGTCACCATACTGTTGTTTGTGTCTGTGTATATTTTTTTTTACCAAAACGTATACATATAAATTTTTCTTAATTTCTTCACCTTTTTTTCTCACCCAGCCTTCCTACCTCCTCCCCTCTGACAGTTGTCAGTCTGTCCTCTGTACCTATGAGTCTGTTTTTATTTTGTTAGTTTATTTTGTTCATTACATTCCACATATGGTACTTGTCTTTCTCTAACTAGCTTATTTTATTTAGCATAATACTCTCCAGGTCTATCCATGCTGTGGCAGAAGGTAAGATTTCTTTCTTTTTTATAGCTGAATAGTATTCTATTGTATAAATGTACCACAGTTTATTTATCCACTCATCTGATGGGCACTTGGGAATAGGCACATAATTTGAATATTCTTTTTTTTTTTTAAATATATTTTATTGATATTTTACAGAGAGGAAGGGAGAGGGATAGAGAGCTAGAAACATCGATGAGAGAGAAACATCGATCAGCTGCCTCCTGCACACCTCCCACTGGGGATGTGCCCACAACCAAGGTACATGCCCTTGACCGGAATCGAACCCGGGACCCTTCAGTCTGCAAGCCGACGCTCTATCCACTGAGCCAAACCGGTTTCGGCTGAATATTCTTTTTAAGAAAGTATTTTTTAATTGATTTCAGAGAGGAAGGGAGAGGGAGAGAGAGAGAGAGAAAGAAAGAAACATTGATGAGAGAGAATCATTGATTGGCTGCTTCCTGCATGCCCCACCTTGGGGACTGAGCCTGCATTTTGGGCATATGCCCTGACTGGGAATCGAACCATGACCTCCTGGTTCATAGGTAGATGCTCAACCACTGAGTCATGCCACCTAGGCTTGAATATTCTTTATATTCCAATTAATGGATGAAATGCAAGAAAGAAAAAATGGCCCTTGCCCTTAAGGAATTTTAAATATATTTGGAAAAAATATATAATGCTTTTATTTTGAGTACTTCCCCATATTGCTCTAATAAATTAACTGATATTTATTGCTCTAATAAATTTACTTGAAAAATCAAGTAAAGTTTTTTCTTCTGAAATTCTTAAGGGGTTTTGATAATAGTGTTTCCTATATTTTAAAATTGTCTAAAATATAATATAGTCTGTTTTATGAGACTATTGGAACCAAATGTATTCATCTTCAATATGATATAATTTTATTCAGAACCTGTTTTTATTCTGTTAAATATTTCAGTCCTTAAATTTACATGGCCCAAGGGAAAAACATCCTGGAATGTATCATCTGTTCTACTCAGTAGTTAGACTGCCAAAGTTCCAACAGCTGGAATGTATGCTTGCTTTGTATGATCTCCTTTATCCCCATGGAGCCCTTTAGACTTGTTCTTACTTCCCTACCATCCTTGGGGGAAAACTTCTAGCATCTGGTTGCTGGGACTAAATGTAAGTTAGATATAGATGTGGGTTTTTTTATTGATTAGGGTCGGTATTCCAGTTTTATAGTTCATTCTGAGCAAGCAAAGCATGATGGTGGAGGTGTGTATGTTTTCCAGACAAATGAAGTGCTGGTAATTGTAAATAAGATGGTGTGAGATTAGAAATTATGTAATACTAGAGGCCTGGTGCATGAAATTTGTGCACTGCGGGCATGGGGGCCCTCTCAGTCTGGCCTGCACCTTCTTGCAGTCCAGGAGCCCTTGGGGGATGTCCTACTGATGGGGCCTAAGCTGTCAGTCAGACATCCTTAGCACTGCCACAGAGGCGGGAGAGGTTTCTGCCACTGCCGCTGCATTCGCCAGCCATGAGCCTGGCTTCTGGCTGAGCAACGCTCCCCCTGTGGGAGCGCACTGACCACCAGGGGACAGCTCCTACATTGAGTGCTGCCCCCTGGTGGTCAGTGCGCATCATAGCGACTGGTCATTCTGCCATTCGTTCGATTTGCATATTAGCCTTTCATTATATAGGATTAGATCCTTTGATAAAGGTGCTAAGGTTGTTTCTACCAGAGAGGAGAAAATTCTAGGGAAACATAATAGCTGTCTTCAAATACCTGAAAGATTGACAAATGGGGACAAAAAAATTATGATGGCTCTTTGAGTTCCAATAACTTCTAAGGAGTGAAAAGTAGTGGGAACAGCGTTTGGTTTAACCTCAAAAGAAGATAGAAGTTCTCTACCCCCTTTGAAGCAGAAGCCACAAGACTTCTTGTGGTCTTATAGAGATGAAGTAAATGAGATTAGACAAGGATATGGGACTTGGAATAGGGCTGGCAAACGGGTTCAATTCCCATGACAAGTGTGGTCAACTAGTTAGGGCTGCCTGGATTGCAATGGGCCTATGAGACTATTCAATCTCATGAGGAAGAAGTGCAATGGTAGGTCAGAATAGATGTGCTTGACATGCAGTTTTTCTCTCTGGGATGTTCCTTCAATGTTCTTTCCACTCCTTAGATTCTATGATGCAAAGGTGGAACCACTTGCTGTTACTACTAGCCCAACATACTACCTAGCTCCCTAAACTCAAAAGGCAACTTTGGGTCCACATGACTTGCTATTATCTACCACTCCTTATATTTTGTTATCCATGAGTGGATAAATGTGTAACTGGTTTGACTTGATTTGGTTGAAAGATTATAGGAATTTTACTTTGTGCCATAATAAGATTGCAAGGAGGCATAATAGTATACTACAACATGGCTTCTACCCTCACCACTCCACCGAGACTGCATCTACCAGTCATGTCTGTGTAACTAAAGCCAATACACATTTGACAACTTCTTGAAACATGTGTCTCTTGGCTCATGCATGCTATTTCCTCCCACCTCCCTGACTCCCACCTTTACCCTTATCTAAGAGGTAGAGGAAGAGCCTTTTTAAGATATCATTAAAATATACCTATGCTCTCGTCTGTCATTCCTATAGATTAAATTATATTTTTATACTGATAATTCCAATATTTCCAAACATTGCCAAGAACTTTGATTTTCACTCTGACCACTTGCTTGAAATTGCCTCTCTTAGATGGCTCATAGGTATCTCAAACTTACCATTCAATATTGACTCTTGATTCACACATTACATTTGTTTTCCTACCCTCTCAACCATACATAGCATAATTAGCCAACTGATGCTCATCCAAGAAATCTAAGGATTATTCTTGATTTGTTTCCTTCTCCTACCTCTATCCTTTCATTTCATTTAATCTATCATTGTAAATGTTTCCAAAGTACATTTTTATTGTCACTTCTTTCCATCACCACTACTACCACCCTAGAGCAGACTACCAGTGTCTCTCACTTTAACCACTGCAGTAACTTCCTAAATACTTGCCACACTGAAATCCAGTATTCACATGGTAGTAAGAGTAATATTTCATTCATTCAGCATTAATTCAACAAACATTTGATTGACTACATGGAGGGCTTTCAATGGACTAGGCTGTTCAAGGCTCTTGGGGGTCATCAAGGGACAAAACAAAGATTCCTGCTTTTGAGGAGCTTATGTTCCAGTTGGAGGAGATATGCAATAAATTATAAATGTAATACGTAAGTCAATTATATAATAAGCTAGATGATAAAATGCTGTGCAAACATTGAAAGTGAGGCAGATTAAGAGGGCTAAGTTGTGCTGGGGCAGTAAAGGTTCAAATTACAATATATATAAAAGGAGCTCAGGGTAGGTTTAATTGAGAAGATAAGAGAGTCAAATGGACATCAGGGAGAAGAATGTTCCAAACAGAAAGAATAGCTCAAGTAAATGTCATGCAAATTAGAATATATATGATATTTGTGAGATACAGCAAGAAAGCCTGTGTAGTTATAATGAGTGGGTAAATGAGGCAGATTGAAGGAGGAGAGTTAACATGAAAGAGAATGCAGAGCCCTATGGGATATTGTAAGAACGTTGGCTTTTACTCTGAATGAAAAGAGTAACCATTTGGATAGTTTTGGGCAAAGGAGTAACATGATATGATTTACATTTTAAAAGGATCAATTTGGCTGCTGTTTAATCAATACTAGAGGTAACAGTATAATGGAGAGACCAATTAGGAGGCTATTGCAGTAACCTAGGTGAGAGACAATGGAGATTTAGACCAGGGTGATCGTGGTGATGCAAAGTGGTTAGATTTTGGATATATTTTGCAGGTACATCCAACAGGATTTCCTGATGAATTCAATATGGGATATGAAAGGTGTTAAAGATGACTGCAAGATTCTAGGACTGAGCAAATGGAAAAGATGAGGTTGTCATCAAATGAGATGGACAAGATTGAAAAGGGATATGGGAAGATCAGGAGTTTTGGTGTTGGCCATGAAAGGTTTGATATATCTGTTAGACATTAGTGTGGAGGTGTTGAATAGGCAGTGGGGCACATACGTCTGAAGTTCTGGAAGACCACTGAGCTGCAAGTTGTTAGCATATAGATGGCATTAAAATCAAAGAGTCTGAATGAGATCATCAAGTGAATGTTGAGAGAGGAGAGGACCAATGATTGAGCTCTGGACATATTTCAACATTAAGTTTTGTTAAGAATGTTTGCATCTGTGTTTTGGAGGGAGTATTAGTCTGCAGTTTTCTTTTTTTCTTTTTTTTGCAATGTCTTTTGGTTGTGGTATCAGGGTAATATTGGCCCTAAAAAAATGAGTTTGGAAATGTTATCTTTCTTCAAATTTTGGAAGACTTTGGGTAGAATTGGTACTATTTCTTTTTTAAATGTTTGGTAAAATTTAACAGTGAAGTAATTTAGAAACAGTTAATTTTCTTTTTGATTTGAAGATTTTAACTATAAATTCTACTTAGTTAATAGATATTGGGCTATTCAGATTACCTGTTTGTTATTGAGTGAACTTTGGTAGTTTGTGTCTTTTAAAGAATTTGTCCATTTCATCTAAGTTGTCAAATTTATTGGAATACAGTTGTTCAAAATAGTATTGTCCCATTTCCTTTTTCAATACTTAAAAGTATAGAAACTGTCATTTCTATAATTCCTGAAATTGATAATTTGTCTCCTTACTGTTTTTCTGATCAAACTGACTAGAGGTTTATAAATTTTATTGATCTTAAAGAATTTGCTTCTGCTTTCATTGACTTCCCCCCACCATTGATTTTTAGAGAGAAGAAGAAGAGAGGGAGGGAAGGAGTGAGAGAGAGAAACATTGATGTGCAAGAGACACATTGATGGGTTGCCTCCCACAGACCCCCAGGGGTCTGGGATTGACCTGCAGCCCTTGACCTTGAATCGAACCAATGACTTTGAATCAAACCCATGATTCTTTGTTGTCAGGGCAGACTGTCTATCATTGAGCCACATCTTCCAGGGCTAATGGACTTTTATATTATCTTTCTGAGTTTCATTGATTTATCCTCTGATCTTTAGTATTTCTTTTTTTTCTGCATTTAGTTTTCTTTTTTTATGAGATTTTTAATGTGAAAGATAAGATAATTAATTTCAGACTTTTCTTCTTGCCCCATATAAATTTAGTGTTATTAATTTTCCTTTAATAACTCATTTAGCTGCATTCTACAATTCTGGTATATTTTCATTTTTATTCTGTGTGAAATATTTTCTAATTTCTTTTTTGCTTACTTTTTTTTGGTGATTTAAAAATGTGGTATTTTGTTTCTAAATATTAGGGAATTTTCCAGTGATCTTTCTGCTATCGATTTCTACTTGAATTTCATTGTGCCAGAGAACAAACTTGTCTTGAAACCTTTTAAATGTATTGAGATTTAGTTTATGACTTAGAATATAGTCTGTCTTGGTAAATATTCAGGTGCACTGAAAAGAATGTATATTCCATTGTTATTGAATGGAATGCTGTATAAAAGTCAGGTCAGGTTGATTTGGTAGCATTATTCAGGTCTTAAATATCCTTATTGATGTTCTGCCTACTTGTCCTATTTATTGAGAGAAATCTCTGGAAAATATTTTGAATATTTGCCCACATAGTTACCATTTCTGGTGATCTTCATTCTTTTGTGCAGATTTTTTTGGCTTATTTCCATGGATATCATTTTCCTTCTGTCTAGAGAAATTTCATATTTCTTGTCTTATGGTTTATTGCAAATGAATTCTTTCATCTTTTGTATGTCTGAAAGAGTGTTCATTTTACCTTAGTTGTTTTTGTTGTTGTTAATCCTAACCTGAGGATACTCTTCCATTAATTTTTAGAGAGAGTGGAAGGGAGGGGGAAAGACAGAGACAGAGAAATATAGATGTGAGAAAGACACATTGATTGGTTGCCTCTTGCACTCACCCCTACTAGGGCTGGGGATGGAGCCTGCAAACATGGTACCTGCCCTTTATTGGAATCGAACCTGGGACCCTTCTCTCCGAGAGCCAATGCTCAATCCACTGAGCAAGAACAGCTAGGACTTGCCTTAGTTTTTGAAAGCTCCCCGCTCCCCCCTGGAAATTGAGGCTTTGGATGACCTTTTATTCTCTCCTTATCTTAAAGATAATTGCTCCACTGTCTTTTGGCTTTTATGTTTATGACGAGAAATCTGTCATTATATTTTTTCTCCCTATGTCATATATCTTTTTTCCCTCTGGCAGCTCTTAACAGTTTTAATCAATTTTTTAAAATGTTGTGACTCAGTGTAGTTTCCTGCATATTTCTTTTGCTTTGGCCATCTTTAGCTGCTTTGATCTCTGGGTTTATAGCTTTTAACATATTTGGAAAGTTTTCAATCATTATTTCTTTAAATATTTTTATGTCCCTCACCTTATTGATTCTCTTTACCCTTTGTTTTCAGTCTTTATCCTTGCAATGTTTAATTTTGTATAATATCTTTTACTATGTATTCATTAATTTTTTTTTGCAATGTCAATTTCTTTCTAGTGAATATTTTATATATATACTAGTGGCCCAGTGCATGAAATTCGTGCATGGAGGGGGCAGTTCTCTCAGCCCAGCCTGCACCCTCTCCAATCAGGGACCCCTTGGGGGATGTCCTACTGCCGGTTTAGGCCCGATAGGGATTGGGCCTAAACCAGCAGTAGGACATCCCTCTTGCAATCTGGGACTGCTGGCTCCTAACTGCTCACCTGCCTGCCTGCCTGATCACCCCCAACTGCCCTCCCTTGCCGGCCTGATCTCGCCCCCAACTGTCCTCTCTTGCCGCCCTGACCTCATCCCTAACTGCCCTCCCCTGCCAGCCTGGTTGCCCCCAACTGCCCTCCCCTGCTGGCCTGATCTCATCCCTAACTGCCCTCCCCTTGCTGACCTGGTTGCCCCCGACTGCCCTCCCCTGCCGGCCTGATCTTGCCCCGAGCTTCCCCCCTCTGCTGGCCAATTTGGTTCTAATTGGTCAGTTTCTATGCTAGTCAGTGTCAAAAGCTCCACCTCCTAGGCAGCTATTGGCTCCTCACAGTTGACCCAGATTTGGTTCTGATTGGTCAATTTCTCTGCCAGTCAGCTGTCAAAAGCTCTGTCTCTCCGCCCTAAGTGGTTTGGCTCAGTGGATAGAGCATCAACCTGCGGACTCAAGGGTCCCAGGTTCGATTCCGGTCAAGGGCATGTACCTTGGTTGCAGGCACATCCCCAGTAGGGAATGTGCAGGAGGCAGCTGATCGATGTTTCTCTCTCATCGATGTTTCTAACTCTCTATCCCTCTCCCTTCCTCTCTGTAAAAAATCAATAAAATATATTTAAAAAAAAAAAAGCTCTGTCTCCTAGGCAGCCACTGCCTGTGCACAGTTGACCCAGATTTGGTTCTGATTGGCCAGTTTTTATGCCAGTCAGCATCTCTGGGCCTATCAACAGGGCCTGATCAGAAAGGCAGGGCTGATCAGCAGCCCCAATGGAGGCTCAAAGACAAATGGAGGCAGGGCTGCTGGCCAGGCTCGGAGGGAAAGAGAGAGGCAAGTGCTGGTCAAAAGCTGCCTCAGATGCTACAGATCAGCCCCTGCTTCTCTCTTCAGGTCTCTCTCCGGGCCTGATTCAAAGCCCCCTCAGCAGTCACTGCTGGGTCACTGGGCCTGCAGCCACAATAGTCAGTGCTGGGTCGCCATGGCAACCCAGGTTGACTTTCAAATGGTCAGCCTTTGGTCGTGATCCATCCTTACACCCTGGCTCTTTATTATAGAGCTTGATTAATGTATTAGTTTTTTCTTCTAGCTCTTCAACATATTTAGTAATAATAGCCATTTTTGTGCCCTTTCTGCTGATTTTTTTTCTTGCATATCATTATTCCTGGGCTGATTTGGTTGATATGGATTGTATTTTTCTACTTTTTGCATGCCTGAACATATTTGAATCATTATTATGACACATTAAATATATTATTGTATTTTAAGGCATATTGTTGAACTTACGGGACTTGAGAACAGTTGGATTTATTTTGGGTTTTGCATTTAAGCTTTGTTTGGCAGGGCCAGAGCAGAGTTCATTCTAAGTCTAATTTCCCCCTATTTGAGTACCCTGCTTGATGCTCCATGATTTATGAGGTTTTCTTACTCTGGCTGTTGGGAACAGAAACTATTCCTATCCTGTGAGCTCCTGGGATTTTTCCTTCTAATCTTTTTGTGAGGTTCTTTCCCTGGCTTCAAGTAGTTTCATTCTAAGCACACACTGACTAGTAGTACACAGCTGAAGATGCAAAGTGGATCCTCTGAAGATCTCTGGAAATCTCTGTGCAACTGTCTCCTTAATGGCCCTCTATCTTGAGAACCTGGGCTTCTTTAGTCCCTCCAGCATATCTGCTGAATCTCCTCAGCTGTGGTTCTCCCTTGATGAATAGTGGCCTGGGAACTTTCTTAAAACAGTAAACTGGAGCAGTTTTAGAGTTCACCTCATTTGTTTCTCATTTCTCTGGGATCACTATGTTTTATTGTCTGATGACCAGTGTCTTGAAAATCATTGTTTCATATATTTTGTCCTGTTATTAATTGTTTCAGGTGGGAAGCCAAATGTGACACTCTTACTTCTTGGCTAGAAGCAGAAGTGTGTCTGCCTTTAGGTTATTTTTCTTTTGGTTGCTGCTACTTAAAATAGATTTCTTTCATGCTATTTTTCTTTTGTTTAGTTTTGTTCATTGCATTAGGTTTGGGGAGGGATATTCTGTGATTCACATATCCATCTTCTTGTGTTTATTAGACATTTTCTTTTCTGTGATTCATCACTTTTGTGCTCCTATCCTACTTTTCAGTTGACAGCTATATGAATTTCTTACAAGTTTCTCTGAGATAGTAAATATCAACTATACATACCCTTTGTATGCCATACTTATACCAACATTCTCCCCAGTTTATTGTTTGTATTTAATCTTGGTAATGAATTTTTGGGAAGTACAAGAGCTTTGATTTTATGTAGTCAAACCTATACAATAAAAGGCTACTATGCAAATTGTCCCCTCAGGAGTTTGACTGGGAGACCAGGAGTTCGATTGCTATGACATGTGCTGACCATCAGGGGCGGTGCGGACCATGGTGGAGCACTGAGGGAGGAGGAGGCAGGGAGGCTGGGAGGTGGGGAACCTGATCAGCCCTGATTGCTGGCCAGGCCTAGGGACCCTCCCTGTGCACAAATTTCCTGCACCGGGCTCTAGTTTTTATAAAATCCCTTCACAATCTAAGAATGATATTTACCTGCATTGGCCTATGTTTTAATTGTTTGGTTGTTGTTAATAATAGCTTCTAAATTTTTTGAGAAATTTATTCCTTTGTATGATGTGCAGATATAAATTTATTTCCCCCACCAAAGTATTCTCTTGTTGCTTTTGATAAAGTGTTCCTCATTTTATGCATATTTGTAGCACTAGTTTTATGTTAAAAATTCTGTCTATTGTTGGATTATCTATTCTCCTCAATTTCTTCATGTATCTATTCCTATACCATTGAAATATTATATCATATTTGATATCTTGTAGTTAAGAGCCTCTTTTAACTTTTTCCATATGAATTTAAAAAATTCATTATGCAAATTAATATATGCTCATCACAAAAGAATTAAATAAATGAATGCTAATGCAAAGAACACAAAGTATCCATGACCCAACCAAATTAACATCTCAGTTTATAGTCTTCCAGATGTTTGTTTATGTACTTTTTAACTTTTCATAAAATGGGGTTATACTATACTAGAGGCTCAAGTGCACGAAATTCATGCACGGAGGCGGGGGGGTCCTTCAGCCCAGCCTGCACCCTCTCGCAATCTGGGACCCCTTGGGGGATGTCTGACTACCGGTTTAGGCCCAATCCCTGCTGTCAGACATCAGCAGTCAGACATCCCTCTCACAATCCAGGACCCCTACTTTTCATCAAATGGGGTTATACTATATTATTCTATAACATTTATATTTTTATATCAATAGCATATTGTAATATTTTCAATGGTTGAAGAACATTTCATTGTATGAATATATGATGATTGAACCAACTTCCTGTTCCTCTTGGTAAACGTTTTATTGAAGAAGGACATAAATAAAATAAAAAGGTTTATAAATTAATCTGTATAGCTTGTAACTAGTCCCTGGATCAAGAAGCAACACATTACCAGCATACCAGAAGTCTTTTTATAAATCCACCTCCCACACACCCCAGTACATACCCTACACCCCAGGGCAATAACTGTTCTAACACCATGGACTAGTTTTGCCTATTTTAGAACTTTAAATATATAGAATCATAAATTATTTACTCTCTTGTGTCTGGCTTTAACATTGTATTGTGAGATTTATCCATTTAGTTGCATGCAGTTCTAGTTCATTCATTCTCAGTGTGCATAAGATTTCAGGGTCATGGTAACTATGTTTAAAAGTATAAGGATTAATTTTCCAAAATAATTCTACCATTTTGCATTCCTATCTTCAAGGAATGAGAGTTCCTGTTGTTCTGCATCCTTGTCAGTAGTAGGTATTTTTGCTTTGGTTTTGTTTTGTAATTATAGTCATTCTAATATGTATGTGCTCATAATTCATTATTATTTTGATTTGTATTTCCCTAATTACTAATGTTGAGCCAGACAGATGTGGGTCAGTGATTGAGTGTCAACTCCATGCATGCACCAAGAGTTACTGGTTTGATTTCTGGTCAGGATACATGCTTAGGTTGTGGGTTAATCCCCAATGGGGGCATGCAGGAGGCAACCCATCGATGTTGATGTGTTCCCCTCATTGATATTTCTGTCTCTCTTTCCTCTATCTAAAAATCAATACAAACATATTTAAAATTTAAAATGTTGAGCATCTTTTCATATGTTCTTTTGCCATCCATATACCTTCTTCAATGAAGTTACTGTTCAACCTTTTTTCCCCATTTTTTCTTAGATTATTTGTTTTCTTACTGTTTTGTTGAGTTTTTTGTATGTTCTGGAAACATTTATATCAGATATGTGATCTGTAAATATTTTCTCCTGGCCTATGGTTTGACTTTTTAATTCTCTTAATGGTGTCTTTCATAGACAAAATGTTTTTAATATGGGTAAAATATAGCCCATCATTTTTTTTCTTTATGGAAAATGCTTGTAGTGTTGTATCTAAAAACTCATTGCCTAACACAAAGTCACATAGATTTTCTCTTATATTTTCTTCTAGAAATTTTATAGGTTATGTTTTACATTTGGACTTATAAGTAAAGAACATACATATATTAATGTGTAATGAGACATAATGAAAAAGTGCCTCGTGAAAGGACTTATTAATTTACATTCCCAACAGCCATGTGTGAAAAAGTTTCTGCATCTACCACCTCACTGACTGTTACCCTTGGTTTTAAATATTTGCATCTTGATCTTTTAATAATGGCACTTTCTTAAAAAAAATTGTTATTGTTAGTGATTAATACCTTTTCATGTTTGTTTTTTAACTTTAAAATTATATTTTGTGTGTTTAATTTTTTTCCTTAACAGGGTATTATCTTTTTCTTTAAAGAGGTGTTGTTTAGCACAGTATTGATTTTTTAAAAAAGCTTAAGTGCATGTGGCAGAAATCCAATATTATGCCTTAACCAAAGAAGAGTATTTTTTCTTATATAACAAGTTCATCAATGATTCCAGCACTGGCAGAGGCACTCTGAGAACGAGGCTCCTTCTTTCCTGATGCTTTACTCTTACTAGTATGTGACTTTTATTTTCTCATGGTCAGAACATAGTTGTTTGATCTACCAGCAACAAATGTACATTTCAGGATGGAAGGGAGGAAGAATAGATAGCAAAAGGTACATGTCAACTTATATTCTTTATTTTATAAGGAAAACATAGTTTTTCTAGAATCTTCATCCAGGGCATTTTGCTTATATTTCATGGCTACCTTTAACTACAAGAGTAAAGAAAAAATAGTTGGGCACATTACTGCCCCAAACACACTATGGGTTCTCAAAACAAAGAAGAAACATAAAATAGATATGGTAGGCATTGGCAAAGTCTTCCACAAGAACATATTGCCCTTTGTCTAAGTGTTGAAAGTATTTCAATTTACCCTTTGCCATTATATATAATTTATATATAAATGTTACATTTTAATCTCTTTTTATGGTTTCTATTTTTGATAATTGTATTCAGAAAGGTCTTCTACGACCAAAGTTGGCCCAATTTTTATTTTTGACTTACTAGAATTATATCTTCAATATTTGCTGGGGGCTGATCAGCAGCCCCTGAACGATGGATAAACAGATTACTCCGACACAGTTTGACCGTGAAAGAGAGGGCTAAGGGAAGGCTTGACTGACAGCAGCCAGGCAGCCTCGATTGCCTGCCTCATTGGCCTTTTATTGGAATTTTTATCTTTAGATGCAATCAATAGGGTGAGTAATCTTGGGAGGACACAGGTGTTTGCATTGTCCTCAAGGCAAGGGCATCCAGGGATTAAGCAGAAGGATTCCAGTTAACACCCAGGGGTCTGCACATACACAAACTTGTTTGGAAAGGTCAAGGAATAATTAGGGGTGCCGCCTTTGACACTCCCCTATGTCTCCTCTAAGTCAGAATTCCGATAAGCAGGGCAGGCGGCCTCCCACACACTCCCCTTTTCTCAGAATATCCTCCTTACAACTTTCCAACCAAGTCTCGTGTGCTCCCCAACAAATATTGAGAGTTTGACAGAATTACTAGTATATTAAGTTATATTAAACCTGAGTAATTGATATCTCTGTAATATCTACAATAGCCAATAGTATCTAAATTCATAATATAGAAATAAGATATATTTTCCCCTCTTGCTCAAGTCTGATTTTGCCATCTTCTTCATATAGACCTTGTATATCACATTAAGTTTACTCCTAGATACTATATACTACTAGGGGCTCAGTGCACAAATTCATGCACCTTGAAAGGAACTGTGGGCCACAAGGCTGTGGTGGGCACAGGGGCGGGTCTCGGCCCATCCTCCGTGCCCCCACCTGGCAACCTCCCACCATGGCCCTCGGTCCCCTGTCTGCCAGCAGCCCTGCTCCCACGACTACCACTTCCACATGCTGATGGCGCTCATCCCACTTGCACCCGTTGATGATGTGGAACGATTGGTGCCAGCGCCAGCAGCATGTGCAAGCAGGGCCAGCGCCATCAATGGGTCCAAGTGGTGGCTGCTTCCCTGATTGCCCCTCAGGAGCAGGGGGAGGTGGAGAAGCCCTGAGGGGTAATCGGGGCTGGCAGCCACTGCTCACACCCGCTGATGGCGTTGAGCGATCAGGGCTGGTGCTGGGTGCCGGCAGCAGGTGCGAGTGGGGCCAGCACCAGCAGTGGGTGTGAGCAGCGGCTCCGGTGCTGGCAGTGGGTGTGAGCGGGGCCGGCACTGGCAGCAGGTGCGAGTGCCCAGCGGGACTGAGGCGTGTGGGAGCAAAGAATTTTCAGTAACCACCAGAGGCTCACCCGTATGACAGCGACTGGTGCCCCACCTTGGTCTGGTGCCCCAGCTCATCTGCTCCACCATCCTGCCACAGCCAATGCCTGCCATGTTCTGCATGTGCCCCCTGATGGTCAGTGCATGTCCGGTTATTTGGTTGGTTGGTTGTTCGGTTGTTCCGCCATTCAGTCTATTTGCATATTAGGGCTTTATATATATATAGATAGGATTTTGAATTTGTTTTGGCTTGTTTAATATTCTGTATAGAATTTTGTTTCTATTATGTTTTAAAGCTAATTATTGCTGGTTTGTTATAAAACTGTAATATATGTACATATGTGTGTATATGTATATACACATATACATATGTTTATATAGAGAGACTTTTTGCAGTCACTTTTTATGACTTTCGTATTAATTCTAAGTTTTTTATTGTTTTCTGGAGATCCTGGATATGTAATTATATTGTATACAATTAATTATACTATTGGTACTTACCTTCTTTCAATTTCTTAATGTGCTTTTCAGAACTTTCAGAACACCTTTGTTCTAGACTTTTATGAGGCTGACTTTAATATTTCAACACTGAGTGTGTTTTTGGCTGCTATAATCTTTATAATATTAGGAAAGGATACTTCTGCTAAGTTTTGCACATAGATTTTGTTTTTATTCATTGTACAGCATGCCATCAAATGACTGCAGAAAACTTTGTTTTCCTATGGGGCTCAGATTTAAATCCAGTTTTGACTGAGTCTCTCTTGGGGCTCCAAGTTGACCTCAGGGTATGCATTTCCAAACTGGCAAAGAAATAATTGAAAACTGAGTGTTGGCTATGCTAGCTGTTCATCTAGAAGTACCTCCTGTTTTTTTAAAAAATATGGTTTTGTTAATTTCACAGAGGAGAGGAGTGGGAGAGAGTGGTAGAAACATCAATGATGAGAGAGAATCATTGATTGGTTGCCTCCTGCACGCCCTACACTGGGGATCGAGCCTGCAATCCAGGCATGTGCCCTGACTGTAATTGAACTGCAACCTCCTGGTTCATAGGTCAATGCCCAACCACTGAGCCAAGCTACCTCCTGATTTTAAGGCAACTTAGGACCATAGGTGAAAGCTACTTTTACCACAGAGATCCTTCCAATTGAAACCTATATTTTAACCTACCCAGAAATATGTATTTTATGGTGCTTAATTCACTAAAAAAATTCATTCAGTAACAAGCCATCACATCTTAATAAATAAATACTCTTAAACCAAGTTTGCCTTAGAGAATTTAAGTCTAATGGTGATTTCCTGGATCAGAATATCCAGGATAGGGCAGGTTTGCAGAAAGGATATTGAGCAACCTATACTTTTCTTATTTTGATTAATTCACTTAGATGTTTGTCCCTTGAAACTGTTTTCTTCCCTGTCTAAGTCACAGTGCATATTGTTTTAAATATTTCAAGAAACTTTGAAACAGAAACTTTTTATGTTATTTGAAAAATGTCAGAACATTCCCATATTTAATAGAGGAAATAATTTTTCATCCTTTGTCATTTAAATTACAAAAGTTGTGCTAATACTGGATCTACTTTTAAAGTTGCCTCTTTTATTCATTCATCAAATATTATTCATTTGTTTAGGATATATTACTACTGGGTACTACCTTTGTGAGTAGGAATATACAGATGACTAAGTCATAATCCATACCTCAAGGTGCTAATAGTCTAAAAGGGAAATGTTTAAACAAAATAATTCAGGTCGTTGTAGTAAATACTATGACCAGGTATTTTGGGAATATAGAGAATGGTCACCTAAATTAGACTGTAGTTGAAGGGAACTCACTGAGAGTGGCAGTGAATATTTGTCCTTCTCTTCTTCTATTATAACAGAATTTTCAGTTATGCATATGAATACTCAGCTATATTGAAGGGAACTCACTGACAGTGTCAGTGAATATTTGTCCTTCTCTTCTTCTATTATAACAGAATTTTCAGTTATGCATATGTATACTCAGCTATATTTCAACCAATTGTAGCTATATGACTAATTTCTAGCCAAAAGAATGTGAAGGGAAATTATGTGTGCCTCTTCTGAGTCCTGGCCTCCTTCCTTCCCTTTCTCATATGCCTTCCTAGAATATGAAAACTGTGAGGACTTATCAGGAACCATACAGAAGAGAGAAACATCCCAGGGATAATCCTATATAATAAAACCCTAATATGCAAATCAACCGAACGGAGGAATGAACTGCGGAAGACAGGTGGAATGACCGTTTGCTATGACGCACACTGAGGTTGAGCATCTGCCCCCACCCCCCAGAAGGAGGTGACCGGTGGCTGCAGCTGTGGTGTGGGGCGGGGCCGGTGAGCAGACAGCACCAGGCCACCAGCAAAGCGGGTTCCAGTGCCCCCCCCCCCATTGCCCCGCCTGTTGGTCGCCCTGCAGAGGGAGGCAATTGGCAGTGGCAGCGGGTGGGGCCATCCAGTGGGTGGCACCAGGCTGCCAGCCAAGGCTGGTGCCAGCGGGGGGCCCCCCCATTGCCCGCCTGCTGGTTGCTCCACAGATCAGCTCTGATTGCCAGCCAGGCCTAGGGACCCTACCCTATATATTGGGAAAAGTCTCTTAGATTTAAAAATTAAAACCTGGCAAGACTACTCTAACACCGAAAAAACGGGATGATGCAGTGATGACATGCATGGACTCTGGCTTGCACATTTTGTGGTCAGTCCTGATTCTGACACTTATAACTGTGTGACAAAGCCAGTTACTTAACTTCTCTCTGCTTCAATTTTCCACCCATAAGATGGGGAAAATGGCACTACTGCCTCAGAAGGATCATGTTATGTACTACTTTTTATAATCAGGGCAAAAAAATTAGCTGCCCATACAACAGCAAGATGCCTTTCACCTGTATGAAAAGTATGGTCACTGGTGCATGCAGCATCCCGGATAGCAAGAGGGATGTCTGACTGCCGGTTTAGGGATCCGGCCTAAACCAGCAGTCAGACATCCCCTGAGGGCACAGGCCGGGCTGAGGGGACCCCCCCCCCACACACACACACATGAATTTCATGCACCAGGCCTCTAGAGGAGCAATAAAGTTTTTGGATTCCTGACAAGCTTTAAAGCAGGATAACCCTTTTCCAGATTAAAACAAGAGAGAAATAAATGTCTACTTTGTTTAAACCAGTGTTATTTTGGTTCTCTATTATCATAGCTATATCTAGATCCAAACTCATATACATGTAGTTTTCCTCAGTCTTAATTCTCTTGGATCTTTTACTATAATATGACTATATCCACCAGTTCTCATATTTAAAAACATCTTTATTGATGTCTTTGTTCTGGTTCTCTTAATGCCTCACAAATGTTTCATCAGTCTCCTATAAGACTCTTCTTCCTATTTCTGCTGCTAATGTGAAGCTTTTCCAAGATTTCTTCCTTGGCCTTCTTCTGTCTTTATGCTTTCTCCCCTTGGAATCTTGTGGCTTTAAATATCTCCCTTAGAAACAGATTTCCAAAACTCTATTGGTCTCCTACAGTCCTGGCCTGTCTTTTGGGCTTCATGCTAGGGTTTCAATACACTGCAATACATTTTCACTTGTCTGTCCTGCTGCCATTTCACTTTCAGCAGATTTAAATTTAAACTCATGGTTCTCTCCAAACCAAACTTCCTCCTGGAGTTTGCTAAATATGTTAATGACAGCAGTATTCTCGCATTGTCTTTAATTTCTTCTCTCTTACCTGTCAACTGAAATTTAAAATGGTAGACTGCCTAAAATAACTTCCTTTTAGTTTTGGCCTTCCAGAGTCCTCTCCATAAAGATGAAGATGATAATTTCAGTATTCAGAATACTTTTAATTCCCACTTGCCAAAGCCTGATCAGAGTAGCTTGTTTGCGGTCACCTCTGTGGGAAATCTGGCAAAACAATTGAATTCCTTTACACAGATGATGAACCCATGGGTCTGACTCTTCTTTTCCCATAGTATTACTAATTCCTGTTCTTGCATCTTCTATCATTTAACTCATGGCTGTGTAATTTTTATGTGCTCATACTCCCTTAAATATTTGCCCATTCATTTACAGATGATGGTTTACCTTTTTTTATTTGCCTGTAAACATATTGTCACTTTTCCTCCTAGTTACTGATTACTACAAAATGGTTGGTTATCACTACTCTGAACCATTCAAGGGCTTGGTTGGGTATTGTGTAATTAGTTTACTGAACTTGGAATTTTTGAAGCATTTTATCTCAAGTACACAAATTTGAGTTAAATTTTGAACTCACATATTAGCTTTCTTTCCTACCCCTTCCCTGTGTTTCTAACACTGGTTTCTTCTCTCTTCTCCCACATAGCCAATCCTCAGTTCTTGAATGTCTCTTATCTCAAACAATTCGATTCACCATCAAGTTGTTCATGGGGGAAAAAGTCTCAGTTGTTGAACAAAAGTTTGGTTCTCAATCTGACAACTCTTTCATGTTGATACCTGTATGATCAGTCATGAGTCTCTCAGATGACAATCAAAGGAGAGAATGCTTGAGTCTGAGTCAGTTTACCACTAAATCTTGTGTTGTTAACATTTCCGGAAATTGTGCTGTGAATGTTTTCATATGATTTTTCTTTTGTTGCTATTTATTTTGATTAAATTTGTACAAGTCACCATGGGTGTTAGTGATAGCAGCAAAGTGAAACGTTGTGCCAACTATGATAGAACTTTGACATGTACTGTATATAAAAAGTTAAAATGGAATCATTTGGGGGTCTGGAATAGATTAATTCAATTTACATTATTTCTTTTTTCGAAAAAAATCTTTTTATTGATTTTAGAGAGGGAGAGGAGAGAGAGGTTGAAACATCAATGATGAGAGAGAGGTTGAAACATCAATGATGAGAGAGAATCATTGATCGGCTGCCTCCTTCACGCCCCCTACCGAGGATCGAGCCTACAACCCGGACATGTGTCCTTGACTGGAATTGAATCCAGGACTCTTCAGTCCATAGGCCAATGCGCTATCCACTGAGCAAAACCGGCTAGGGTTCAATTTACATTATTTCTAATAGGAAAAAAATGATTTGGCTTTTGAATAAATCACTTCTCAAACAGCCTTCCAGAACAAATTAAGTTCAAGAATTGAAGTCCCATTGTATTTCATTCTATATACTAACACTAAGCCTCAACAGATCTGATGTCAAAATGATTCCCACTTGTACATCTTTTTCAATACCTCCATTGTCACCATTTTGGTTTAGGCTGTCATTACCTCATGCCTTAACTCTGTGTTGTCATGTTTCCACTTACATCTGTTTATGCTCTGCAGCTTAATCTTGCAAAACTACTGCCTTCATGTTACTTCCTCTTCATAAACCTCAGATGATCTTCATTTTCTAATGTTAATGTACAATTAAGGTTCATGTTTATTTTTTTTGCATTTTAAATTACAGCCTCTTACATGATACAGCATTATCTCTAAGATCACTTCTTCCCCAAAATACCTAGAAATGCCCATATCCTTTTCATTCTAGTCAAACTCTATTTTTAAGGTCCAACACACCCATTAAGAGTCACCAGACCATCTGAGTGAGAATTTATAGTTATACTTGTCATTCTCTAACCAAGAAATTTTGGTTAGCAATTTTGTTCTCAAGACACATTCTTTCCACCTCCTCAGAAATTTGTAGATAATAAATTTATAGATATTAGTGTTGTGGAGTAGTTTGGGTTAGGGTAATTTTTGTTCCTTGAGGATAATCTGATTTTTTTCTTTCAAAGCTTGTAGGATTCTTTCTCTTGAGAGTTTGAAAATTGCAAAAGAATTGGCCTAGTTTATCACAAATATGATATAGATTTTGAATATTTAAACTGAAGTTTTCTTTAGAGCAAGAAAGTTTCTTGCGTGTAGTCTAGATGTGACTCAGCTACCATGGGAAGTCTCCATTCTTGCCTCACACTAACTTGAGGCAGAAGATGAGCACAACATATGGTCTCCTAATACCAAGTAGGCCCCCAAAGCACTAGTGAATAAAATAAATTTTATTAGATTTTAATGAGGAAATGGTTATATTATGGAAGGTACATCATTTTATTTCCCAGGTATCTATTTGAGATATTTTTCTCTCCTACTTTTTAGCTATCTTGTTTTCACTTGCTCCAGCCTTTGCTTCCTCCAACATGTTTTCTAATTCCTGCTTTATTCTCTACCTTTCCTTGAACAGAGGGACCTTTACTTTTTCTGGGGTTATTCATTATCCAACAATAGAAACCTTCTTCTTTTTTAAAAAAATTGTTGACACTTATTCCATATGTCCCCTATTTTCCTCTTCTTTGCCCACCTCTAGCCAGCCCCCTCCTCTGGACCCCACCACACTGTTTTCTGTGTCCATGGCTATGCATATATGTTCTTTGGCTAATCTCTTCACCTTTTATCTAGTCCCTGGAATTTTCCTGGGGCTCCATCAGAATGTAGTTACATTTTAAAAGTACACCATAAAGAAGGTTTAAAATGTTTTTTTAGTAGGTAGTGCAAAGTCTTTGATAACAATTAAAATAAAAACTAGCAAATGTGGAAAAGTTTAGTTGTTTGATATGATGGAATGGTTTGATTCAGAGACCCAGGATGTCATCATGTCTTCAGATCCATTTCTCTGTGATGTATTTTACTCTGTCCATCTTCTTCTATCACTTTTACCCTCAGGCTGTATTCCTTAATTATAGTAAAAATGGACATCATAGTTTCAAGACTCACAATCACATACTACAGCTTTAAAAAATATTTGAAAAGAGCATGTTAGATCCAATAATGTAAGCAAAATCCTCAGGTTCACTTTAATTGGACTGACTTGCCTCACATGCCCACTCCTAAACAATTACTATGCCCTAGGAAATGGATGATGCTAATTGGCCAGCCTGAGTCACATTAGTTGGAAGTGATACAGAAGGCATACATAGAACTACGTGGGTCCCTGCAGTGGATATCCAGGGCTGTTGGAAAAGGGAGATTGGATATTCACTACCCATTCTGATCTTTTCTTCCATATGTAGCACAAAACTTGAAGACTTAATCAGATACTTAAAATAGCTGCCTAGGAAATTAAAAAAAAAACATATATTTTAAAGAAAATTGTTAATGCTTCCTGCAATTACTTCTCAAGTTAGTGTATACTCATGTTCAAGTTTGCCTACCATTAGTAAAGCCCATAAATTTCCACAGCTGAGTGAGAACTCTATCTCTCATACTTATTCTCTAAAATATCCGAAGCCCTATTTTAGTCCACAAGACTATTACCACTTAAGGCACTAATAAGAGAATTCAGCCATAAATTTCAAAAACTAATTTGTGAATCTTATGTTTTTAAAGAAACTGCCTAGTGAACAAATTAATTATCTATTCCTCTAGTTTGTCTACCTTCTCCATGTATAAAATTAGATAATTGGAAAGCAATATAGCTGAAAGGTATAATTCCAACACTGGAAAAACAAATTTGGAATAAAGGTTTAGTATCATGGGTGCTCTCAATTTTATAGCAGATTGTGCCGATGCTAAAAAGCAACACTGCTTACTCCCAAAGCATTTGGATCTGGATTTGTATTTGTTCCTTGCTTAATATCCAAATGTTGAGAAAAGGTGAATGAGTCAAAATGTTTCCATGTTCCTAAACTACATGTGGTCTTTTAAAAAATTTTCCTGGTAACTTATTTTTTGCTGGCAAAGAAACTAACAGATACTATGCTAGTTATTTTTTCACACAATTGATTTTGAGGTTCAAAGCTTTAAAAAGGTGAGCTGTAGTGTCTGGAGACCAGCTGGGGAATTCACGAGTCTTCAGAATAAACCTCAAAACTCTTTCACTGGTTAGGCTGATATTCCTTGTGATGATAATCAGTGCCAATTTCTATCATACCACATTAGCATTATGTGAACAAACAATAAGTAAGCATAAAATAGTAATGATAGTAATTATAATAACAGGATAAGTACTACCAAGTGAAATCTAGCTACTACCCTTTCTTTTCCTTTATCTAAACTGAAGCAGATTACACATAAATAAATTTACACATAATTTGAAATTACATATAAATAGCTTTTCTATACTTAAAAACTGGCATATTACAAGCAAGGCAAAGTCTCTTTTCAAAATCACTTGTACTAGTTTTCTCTTTTGCTGTAACAAATTACCACAAATTTAAATATAGGAGCTTAAACATTCCTAATTTATCTTTCAATTTTGGAGGTTAGATCTGAAATGGGGTTTATTGGGTTAAAATCAAGCTGTCAGCAGGGCTGTGTTCCTTTTGGAGGCTCTAGGGGAGAATCCATTTTCCTGCCTTTTAAGCTTCTAGGGGCCACCCTCATTCCTTGGCTTCTGGCCTTTCCTCTATTTTCAAAACCAGCAACATTGAGCCAAATCCTTCTCAGGTTGCTATCTCTCTGGTTCTCTCTCTTCTGCCTTCCTTTTTTCCTTTTAAGGACCTTTATAATTACATTGGGCACACTGCATAATCCAGGGTCATTTTCGTATTTTAAGGTCAGTTGATTAGCAACCTAATACAGTCAATAAATTTAATCCCCCTTTGCTAGTAACCTAACATATTCACAGGTTCCAGGGATTAGATCATGAACATCTTTTGGGGGCATTAGTTTGTATAGGTCACCACTGCCCCCTGAATTATTATCTTCCTCCTAGAAGTAAACTGTTATCCCTTTGGTATATTCCTCCCAGATCAGTTTCTTTGCATTTATCAAAATATATACATCCATTTAGACATATAGTTTTGTTTTTTTGGTGTGTGTTTTTTTGAGGGGGTATTTATCTTCAACTTGCTTTGATTTTACAATATATCTTAGAAAAGATAAATTGTGAATTCATACTTATTAACATGTTATTCATTTTGACTGCTATATAATATTATATAGTGTGGGAAGACCCAGCTTTAAGGGTCCCTATTCTCTTATTGATAAACATTGAAATGGTTTCCAATTTTTCTTTCTATATATGTTTTTATTTATCACAATATGTAATAAGTAAACGTGAGCACATCTTCTAGAGCAGTGGTCGGCAAACCACGGCTCGTGAGCCACATGCGGCTCTTTGGCCCCTTGAGCGTGGCTCTTCCACAAAATACCACATGCAGGCGCGCACGTACAGTGCGATTGAAGGAGTGCCCTAATTAAGTTAATAACAATGTACCTACCTATATAGTTTAAGTTAAAAAAATTTGGCTCTCAAAAGAAATTTCAATCATTGTACTGTTGATATTTGGCTCTGTTTACTAATGAGTTTGCCGACCACTGTTCTAGAGCATATGTATAATCCTCTAGGTGAGATAATGGAATTGTTTGGATGTAAGGTGTGTGCTACTTTATATTTGAACAGACACTGAAAATTGTCCTCCTTAGAGGTTCTACCAATTTATGTTCTGAATCAACAGTGTATATTACTCATTTTATGTATCCTTACTGAAACTTAATGGCAAAACTTAAAATTTTGCCATTTTGGTGAGTTAATTTAATATGCATTTCTGTGATTACCATTGGGTTTGGGGATTTTTTCTTTTATATGCATTGTCATTTATATTTTCTGTTCTCTAATTGCTTATTTGATGGGAAGATCTCTGATTTTTTTTTTGTATTGATATTTTATACTCAGGATACTAATCCGTAGGCTATTGTATATATTAAATATTTACTCCTAGTTTTTTTTTTTTACTTTGTTTATATGATCTTTAAAAATACAGAATCATTTTTAAACTTAAGGACTTCTTATATATCACTTATTTTGAAGTCCTCAACATATTTACCTGTATTATTTTTCTCTCACATTTTTATATTTGGAGGTATATTATGAGGTTTGGAATTAACATGATTTGAGGAACTGCTTTTTATTATACTTTATATTCCCTTTTTAAATACACGGTTCTGTTTCAAGATGCTTTTGTGTTCCATTAATCTATTCCTGTACCAAAACCAAATTAATTACTTTAATTTTAGAACTTGTCTTGATAACTAGCTGGTGTAGATTTATATCGCCTCTATTTATATTAAAATGATTATGGCTTTTCTTGTTCACTGTGTATTAAAAAGTTTATAAAAAAAAATACTCGATAAAAGACCAGTCAGTGTGGCTCAGTGGTTGAGCTTTGAGTCATGAATCAGGAGGTCAAGGTTTGATTCTGGTCAGGGTACATGCCCAAATTGAGGGTTCTATCCCCAGTAGAAGGCATGCAGGAGGCAGCTGGTCAATGATTGATTCTCTCTCATCATTTATGTTTCTGTCTCTCCTCTTCCTTCCCCTCTCTGAAATCAATAGAAGCATATTTAAAAATTTTATGAAAATTCTTACGGTATTTTGATTGGATTGTATTCAATGTTAATCCTGAGAGCATTGATATCCTTCCAATAAGGAACCTGCCTTTCTATGAATATGTTCTATTTCAATTTAGCAAACATATATAGGGTATCCCCTCAAAAATGTATACACGCTTTGAATAATTATTAATTATAATAGGTTAAATCTTAAAAGAAAGAAACATCAATTGAGCCATCAGAAAAAAGTGTGTATACATTTTTTGGGACACCCTGTATTTCAGGAAAATTTTCTAGTTTTCTTCACAAATGTCTTGCATTTCCTGTTAGGATTTCTTCCTAGGAACTTTATGTTTTCTATTGCTATTGTGAATCATTGTCTTTTAATTCTCTTATATTTTCTAGATTGACAGTTAAGTATTATCTGCAAAAATGGACAGTTTATCTCTTCCTTTGCAATCTTGGTATCTTTTTCAGTAGCTCTTCTGTTTCTGTTGATTCTTAAACATTGATCACTTCAGTAACTCTCCATTTAAATTAAAAAACATTTTCCTACTGCATCAACTTTAATACAGTCTAATCTACTTATCTGTGGTTGTAATGTTCTATGGAGTTGCTGCATACACTGAATTAGTGAAGACTAAACTATTGCTCCTATGAGAAATACATGGTAGGATTCTGTGAGCTTTTTGGCATAGCATTTTTTATCAACTGAAATGCCATTTGCATTATATTAGTTCATTTTCCAGTGTCCTTGTAAAAGAAATCAATCTCATTGGCCTTGAAAACCTGCTTTTCTCTATAACCCTTTTCCTGTGTAATTCTTAGCAGGTATTTAAAATTGATTTTAGTAGTTTCCTGATCTGCAGAACTTGCCTTACCTGGAAATTTAACAGTTTTGCACTCTGGATTGTCTTTTGAAACATGGGTAGTCAGCATTAGCTAAGAAAGGTTCAACATTTTTCTGATGCTGGGTAATATGATCAGACATTTCTTTGACTTTCAGCATCACACAGTGCTGTCTACAATGCTTTTTCAATGGGTTGTCATATGGTGAATCCACAAATTTAGCTTCCTTTCCATCTTTTCCATAGCTTCATCACACACTATAGATGTTACTTGAACACTACCAGAGTGGCCTCATGTACAGATTAGCAAATTTACTATTTTTTTCTAGATGTACCTTATTGTTGATTCATTAACACTAAACTCTCAGCCAACAGCATTATAATTCACACTTGAAGGAAGCTTCTCTGACACATGTATTTTTTCTGTAAGGCACATAGCAGTCTTTTTGATTATAGGAACACTAAATAGTGCTTCAGCACTATGCTTGGGGGCCATTTTAAACATCAAAATCAACAACAAAAAACACAAAACATGCAAAAACCATGGCACTAAATAGACCACCTTAAGGACAATTGTTTACAGTATGAGAGCTGAAACAAGAAGGCAGAGGTTTTTCTGTCCAACTTCAGCTGGGAACGTGCCAGTCAACTCAAATTATTCTTCATTCTGTGCATGTTTGTCTATGAATGACTATGGGATAGTGTGAGCATTGATTTTGAGGCTACAAATAAATTTTAGTGAATGGGAGAATTTGTAAATATGGAATCTCTGAATAATGAGGATCGACTATAGTTGTGCAGATGATGACAAGGAAATAACCTGTATTTGTTCCATGCCAATGTGGTTATCATACAGACCCCTTCACTACAGACTGCTATTATTCCTTAGGTACAAAGTGTCCTTAGAAAATTGTTATACAAGATAAGCTAAGGTTAAGTTTTTAACCTCACTTAGTATAGGTTAAGGGAAAGGCTTTATTGGGAAACTGAGGACCAAGAGCCAGTATGAAGGGGCACATAGACACCCCCATCCAGAGAAGCAAGGTAGGGCCAGGGGCAAGATATAGAAGGGTTACATTCCAGGGTAGGGACCCTTCCTCCTTACATAGGAAAAATATGAGAGCAATCTTTTCAGCTGTTTAGAGGAAGGGGCAGATTATTTGGGTGCCAGACAGTCTGAATTTAGATGTTGGCTATTTTCAGGAGGTTTTTGTGAAATCTAGCTGCCCGGCTCCTGGAGAGCTTAGAGCCAATGGGAAGCTGAGTTCAGGTGCAACCCTTCCCACTGTGGGAATGCAGGAATATGAGGTACTCACTAAGGAGTCTGGACAATGCAGAGTGAACTTGTACTTCATTCTAAATCAGATTTTCCATAGCACCATTGTGGTTGTTGAATTATTATTTGTGTTAATCTGATTTTCAGATTTGAAAATGTCCAATTATTATTCTTAAATGTAATTTTCTATTATATTGCCCCCGCTTTTTGTTTCTGGAGACTAGTATTAATTGCTCTCAAGCAACCTAACCAGAGAATTTTACTTTGTATTAAGTACTCTGAATTCAAAACAGTTATAGAGTTATCCAGTCTATACTACTTAAGTTTTTAACTCTGTAAGTTAGTTACATAAGTTACATAAATTCCTTTAAAAATTAAAGCCCATAAAAATAAATCTATTCCCCTTACTCCAATAAAAGACACTTATCATCCAACTTGGAAAATCAGATGAAGAAACTCTCAAATTAAAATAAAATCTATCTAACTTTATTACATACATTTCTACGACCTTTGCTTTCCTTAGTTTTAAATTTAAAGAATTTAAATTTAAAGAAGTTTAAATTTCCCAAATCAATGACTTTTCCAATTTATTGTTGTAAATCTCTTAAAACCAAATTTTATTAGAAATTGTGGGAGGGCTAGCCAGGAATTCGTTTCCTTTAGAAGTCACAGAGTCTACAGCATCATACCATGATTGCAAAACAGTCTTCAAATAATTTTATCCCAAAACTTCAGCCTTAAGTAATAATTCTTAGATAACTATTATTAAACATATAATGCCATGAACTTTTATATTATAGAAATATTTTCTACCTTTACCTTTTTAATCAGGGTCATCATTCTAAAAAGAAACTTAAGCTAAACTCACATAATAAAGGTGATTTAAAACACAAGTCAATTTATAACAAGAGGTTAACAGATCAATTGTTGCAACATCATTTCAGTTCAGTATTCTTGGGAACTAAGGTTCATCCTGAACTAAAAAAATATATAGTCTTAAACATTTTTATAAGTATAGCCCAAATTCTAATCTTCCTACCTGGTTTGTTTTACAAAGAAGTTTCAGAAATACTTTGACTATAGTTTTACCAA
The DNA here is from genome assembly GCF_963455305.1 of Plecotus auritus. NCBI lineage: Eukaryota > Metazoa > Chordata > Mammalia > Chiroptera > Vespertilionidae > Plecotus > Plecotus auritus. Next base: position 188,529,806 of record NC_137771.1, read on the forward strand.
TGGGGATGTTATGTTTCCATTTCAAAGGAATGAAATCTTGAAGATTAATTTGAACCCACTTTTTTTTTTTTTTAACATTCTCAGGTTTAAGCCACACACACTGAAAAAAAAAAAGTTAAGAGTTTAAGGTTTTGTCTTTTAACTAGCATTGCACCTAGAGTTTCAAAACTTTTTACTTTGAAACACTTTTCTTGAAACTAACCTTTTTTTAGGTTGTTCCCTCAGAGAGGGTCAAAAAAAGCACACCATTGCCCCACTCTTAAAACTTTTGGCATTCTTCCAGTTTCCCTTGTTTTTTAGTCTTTTTATTGCTGACAATTCTAAGATTTATTCTGCATTTCTGTTAGGACAGGTCCTTGTCAAGGAGACAGGCCATTTTCCAAGCTGTCTCATCATTTTTAGCCACCTACTCATCTCTGATGTCCTTGATTAGGACAGTATAGTGATCCCGATGCAAGGTGTAGAGCAGCTGCTAGAGGTTCTGGTCATTGTCTTTGACTTATCATCCTGGGGTCATGGTGGTACCCATGGAGACAACCTTGACAGAGACAGGGATAGATATTTTCCAGTTGTCACAGTTGGTTTACTACTCTTTACAGAATTCTCCATCTTGAGGACTAGGAAGAGAAGGGGGAAACAACTTCTTGTTTTTGTCCTTGAAAGTCTCCTTGTGTCATGGCATAGCTACCACGTCTGATGGTTAAGCTGCTACTCTATCACTTCCAGTATCTAAATGGCCTGGGCAGAGTTTGCTGTGATGACCTGCTAGGTCTCTGCAAGCTTTATTCTCTCTCTGGTTCTTTTTGATTCACTCATTGTCTTGACTAAGCCTTGCTTAAGGACTTTCTGGTCCCATCCCTTGGGCAACTTTACCCTTTTTCCTCACTTCCAGAGATGACTCCAACTCTGTTTATTAGAATTTATCCCCAGATTCTTTTAGGGCCATGAAAGTTTTTATTTCTGACCTGACACTGTAACAGACAAAATATTTATTGATTTAAATGTTGCATCCCTTTCTGACACCCAGTCATGAGGATTGGATTAGTCTCTTGCATTTTTCATGCCAAGCACTATTCTAATGTCCCTGCATTTCCCCCAGTGAAGGTCAAATTATATTACTAGTGTCTTTGCAGAGACCAGCTCACATCCTGCCCATATGCCAATTTATTGACTCCTTGAGAAATCTAAATAGTGGAGTTGACACAACCTTTCTAATCCCTAACCTAATTTAAAATCACTGGGAAAATGTACTTCTGCTATTTTCCAGTTGTGGTGAGGAAAACAAACACACTTATAAAATGCTTAAGCCAAAATGTACTTTAAAATTTTTTCCAGGCAGTGGGGCTGATGAGTAGAACAGATAATACATTATGGATTGGAAAAATACTTACAACTCCACCTCTAATTATAAATTTATTTGCATGTGGTTTTCCCCATTATAATGCTAGTGGCATGGTACAGATGTCTGCTATGAAGAAAACTGAATGTGGACCTTGGGAATTTCAGCCCCAGTGGCTCTATGAGGTCCAATAGTGTTCTTGGGTGCACATTACTTTTCTGGTAATATGTTTGTAAATATTCTTCAGCTTCTCTCTCTTTTATCTTATTTCCTCACCCAAGAATTTGTTTATCAATTTGAGGGGGAGAGGCGAGAGAAACATTGATCTATATATGGAAAACATTGATCAGTTGCCTCCTGTACGCACCCTGACCAGGAATAGAAGCTGCAACCTAGGTATGTGCTCTGACCAGTAATCAAATCCGCAACTTTTGGTGTATGGGACAATGCTCCAACAACGGAGCCACAGGATCAGGGCTCTTTTTAATTTTTAATTTTAATTAATCCCCCCACAAGTTCTTCTTGATCTGTATGTGCTCCTCTGAATTTACTGACTTTACACATTCCATTTCTTCTGTGATACTTTCTCCTCCTGCAATGCCATGGATTTTCCCCCTCTGAATTCACCCTCTCATCAGTATTGCCTATTTGACATATCCCATGTGATAAATGTTTTTTTAGAAGTGTGAAGGAATTGCTTTGCAGAATCAGAGGAAGGAATTATTGATTTCACAAGCAAAGGAAAGGCTCCTGAAAGATTTCATTGAGGAGTTATCATTTGGAGACATTACAGGAATGCACAAAATACATAGAAAGTTGAGAAAGGCACGTCAGACAATGGGAACAGCTTGCCAAAGAGTTAGAATAGTACCATGTAACTGAATTACAGGGCAGGATGGAGGAGGGCGGTTAGGGAAGGCACTTAAGGGTCTTGAATTCTTGCTAAAGACTGTGAACTTCATCATATGGGATCTGCCAAGCAAGTGAGTAACTGTTCAAATATGTGGGTTAGAAGCACAATCTTGGCAGAAAGAGGGAAGAATGAATGGGAGAAGGGGAGAGACTGAAGACAGGGAGACTAGTTAGGAGACAAGTCATCGAGGATCCTCTTTCCTCAGAGTAGCAAGTGTTATAGCCTGCCTCCTTCAGGTCCTATAAGTGGTTCTGCTCTCCGAAAGCGGAGCAATGAAGGAAGAAGGGATGTGCACAGTTCTTGGTATGTACCCTGAGTAGAGGTTTGGCACTAGAGTGCTTCCATAGTGGGGACTTATAGTTGTAACTCTGTTTGGAGTATAGTACCTTGCATATCATAGGTACTTGAAGATATTTGTTGAATAGAGAGAGGAGTAAATGAAAAGAATAATGCTCCCCCCCACCCCAACCATTCCCTGGTATTATCTTACCCACAAAGTCAGAAGTTCCCTTTACACACTTCTATAGGGAAAAAACAAATTATTCTCAAATCTAGTTTTAGTTTTGCTTTTTTCCTCAGTTATATTTTCTTGAAAATTGATTCTGCACCTTGGTGGTGGAGGCCGCCTGGGAGTTAAAATTAGCAGGGCTTCAGAGCCATGGAGATTCAAATCTTCACTTAGTAATTGGGTGAACTTGAATGATTATGTAACTTTCTAGATCTCTGTTTCCTCTTCTCTACCCTATCAATGAAGAAAAGGTTGCAGTGAGGAAAGAGATAATGTCTATAAAATGCTTAAGTCAAAATTTGGCTGTAGGCCAGCCAGAAGCACACAAAATACATGGGTAGGAGCTCTGAGACAGAGTCAGAGGGAGAGCTGCAGAATTACAGCAGCGTTTCCCTGTCTTCTCTCCTCCACAACTCTGCTCCAATTTTGTACTGCACCCACATAGGCTCTTGCCCGAGGCCAATGCATGAACTAAGTTAGATTCAGACAGGGTTCATCCCATTCAGTCCAGAAAAAACAAAGTCATACAAGTGTGTTATTTTTCTATAAGAATTAAATTTTTGAATTTGAGCTCAATTTAATGGAAAGGTAGAACCATAATTTCAATCAATGTGACATTCCTTCTCATTAACCGCCTTTATCTGGGGGTGGATATAAGTTTCAGGAAACTTTTATAGGGCCAAGTCATTGGGAGACCATTTATAGGGTCAAGTGCCACATTAGCATTGGATGGAATGATCTTATTCCCCTTGCTCTCTCTGGTAACTTCTGGGTCCTTCCTTATTTCTTTCCCAAGCAGCTGGTCCTCTGGGCCATTTCTACATCGCTCTTGGGAACACAGGAAATATTCTGTGCTCCTGAGCCATGTAGTGTCATAGTGATCTCTAGAACACAATCTGAAGACTGCCTACCTGTCTCATAGCCCTCTCCTCGGCACGTGCACCACAGAAGATGTGGGAAACCTTGTAGTTTTGCTATGTCTCCAGGCTGTACCCAGAAATTGAGGCAAAGACTCACCTAAACACACCTGAACCTAGGAGTTTAGGCAGGGTTCTCCTCATTCTGATTTCTCTAGTTCTAGGAACCCTTACTAATCTCTACCTAATTTTTTAGTCTTTTAGCTTTACTGGGATTCTTATGGATTGTTTCAACATAATTACCCTTTTCTTTGTCCTTTGATTAGAAGGTTTTGAAATTCAAAAGCCAGAAATAAGGCCTTTTTCTTCTTCTCAAAGCAATGAGTGCTATTGAAGCTGAATTGAGGGGGAGATGGAAGGTGGGGAGTCAAGGGATATGAATCATGTGGGCGGGGGAAGAAATATTGGTTAATTTAAAGTCTTAGCCACTTCAGGTTTTACATTTTCTCTGGTTAAACTGTCAGTGCTGGTTGGGGTGGTCTCTATAGTCATTAGATTTGGAGCATTGTTAGTTGCTAAGTTATAACATTGCATTTCTTTATGTAAAACGTAAGCCAACTTAGGAAGACTAGATAAATGCCAGTACTTCTTTTTTTTTTTTTTTACTTTTACATTTTTTGTGTCCCACCATTAAACATAGAATTTATTAGCAACTTCTTTTTTTCTGCTACATTAATTTTGTTTATGAACATTTCTATAAATGTATTTCGCAGGAAATATTTGATAATTTAGTTTGTTGGGAAAAGGTCAAAATCTGGTTTTCCAAAGAAATAATTTAAATAAATGGGAAATAAGAATAGAGCTTGGGAAAGCAACTAAGTAAGGATTCTGGTATTTTTTTATTAGAACACTAGAGGGCTGGTGCATGAAATTAGTGCATGGGTGAGGGGGTGTCCCTCAACCCGGCCTGCGCCCTCTTGCAGTCTGGGACCCCTGGGGGATGTCCGCCTGCTGGTTTAGGACCAATCTTTGGGGGATTACGCCTAGCCAGCAGTCAGACATCCCTCTCGCAGTCTGGGGCTCTTGCAGTCCAGGACCCCTTGCTCCTTACCACCTGCCTGCAGCGGGGGTGGCGGGAGACTCACCCGCCACCACCACTGTGCTCACCAGCCATGAGCCCAGCTTCTGGCTAAGCAGCACTCCCCCTGTTGTTGCCCCCTGGTGGTCAGTGCATATCATAGCAGCTGGTTGTTCCATCATTCGGTCAATTTCCTTATTAGGGTTTTATTATATAGGATCATTATCAGATGGTTCTTTTATCAGAGTATAATGTCTATGTCTGAAAGAAATCTGAGCCACTATCAGAATATAAATGAAATATAAAATCACTTGGAATGTAAATTTTAAACACTGATAGTCTAAAATTCTTTTGATTTGATGTCCAAATTAATTCATAAAATTACTCATGATTTGTGGTCAGTCATGCCAGAAAGCAGTAATGTTGTCAAACTTGAATTTGATATTTTGGACTATAATAACAGAGTAAGTTGAAAAAATTTTCTAATACACAATTTATTTTATACTATTTTTTATGTGCAGGGATTCCTACATTACTCAGCAGCTCTAACTCTTCATGAAACATCTAAGCAAAGCAGGTTAGCAAGACAAATTATAGGACTCTTTTATCAGATGAATAAGTTTATAAAATAGGTCATTTGTTCCTAGAGATGTACATAATTTTATCTTTTATGCACAACTTAAAATACCATTGTGTTGATATAATGACTAATGTAATAGGACACATAAGCCTTTCTGTAGCTAATCCCCCCTCAGCACAAAGACATCCTATTAGAAGCTGAGTCAGAAAACATTGGAAATGGAAAGCACCTTAGCTACCACTTAGTCTAACTCCTTGCTTTACAAGCTCAGAAATTAAGGTTTTAGACATCTTGTCGAGGACATACCACTGGCCAAATCCCGGTGGGGGTCCCCTGGCTTCCTGACTCACTCTGATCATTGCAGAATTCTCATTTCCTGCTTCTTGATTCATTGTGACAGATGTGTGTACTGCTTAACCATCTCTTCCCGAAAAGTACAAAAATGAAGGACTGAATTTTTTTCACCTTTTAATTTTACTTAAGAGTTTTCCTTATAGCTAGAATGACAAAACAAAAGTTTCTCTAATAACTCAAAAGTCCATCTCACCATACATTATACCCTGTTTCTCCATACTTCATTTGTACATTCATTATGTATAAATAAAATAAAATTCTAACCATTCACTTAAGTATTTTTTCCATTAGCAGTGAACAATTTAAGATCAGCTATCATGCTTTATTCAGTTTACTATATTACTAAATCCTTAGTACAATGGCACAATGCATTTTTGGTGAATGTATGCTAGATTATCATTTTCTTGGAAGTAGTAGCTTTGTTTCATATTTGTATTCTTTGTACACATTAGACACTCAGCATATGTTTTTAAAGTGAATAAAGGAATAAACGAGTGAAAAAATATTTATAGAGGGTCCTTTTGTAGGTTTTCTTAACTAGAAACTGGTGATTTTTAAAAAAGTAATAAGCTGTGAAGTTCTTAATTGTTAACACTCATGTTACACCTTATGAATGTGTAAAAAAATCTGTAGCCCTGGAATTTGTATAATCAAGGTAAGACTGAAGTGTGATCTAGTGTTTGGCATGAAATCAGAGAAAAACGTAATAAATTCACTTAACTAGGTCATTGGCCTAAGTTTTCAGGTTTATTTGATCAATAGTATATAGTTATTTAGGATGTTTCATTTTAGCATCAAAACTTTTTCTAGTGAATTAAAATCAACAACTAAGAAGACTAAATTGGGGCACCACAATGAGGTTGAAGCAGATGAGAATACAATTTTACACAGAAATAGAACCCTTTCAAGATTTAGTAATCTCCCATTTGTTACCCATCCCCCCCCCCCCCGCCCCGACCATTAAGTTTACATATAGTAGAGGGGGAAAAAAGTGAATACTTTATCTTAAAAAAAAAAAAATTGCACCATATCTACCATGGTACTTAGAGAGACTTCCTTTGCAAATTTATTGTGAGAAAAAGGCTCAGAAGATTTTAAGTAGAGCTTTTGTTAGTTAATAAGAAACAATGTGTTTGAATAGATGAGAATTTACATTAAAAGCTTAAAATTTGAATCCTAACTTATATTAGAAAAACAAAAATGTATTATTGTTAGTACTGTGTTAGAGATGGTGTAAGGGATCCGAAGATTGCTGGATTGATCCTCATGTTCTGGGGATAATAAAGGGAAGGGAGAAGGGATGTTGGTGCCATTCCTGTTCCTCTGGTCCCTTCACTGCATTGCTATCTAATCTTCACACATTCCTATCAGGTAGATGGTATTTTCTTTATTTCACAGTTCATAAAACTGAGGCTCACCAGTCACTCAGCTACTTCTTCAGCTTCACCTTCTACCATTCTCTACCTCACCTACTCCCCTCAGCTACAGTGACCATTTCACTGTTTCTCTTTTTTTAAAAATATATTTTATTGATTTTTTACAGAGAGGAAGAGAGAAGAATAGAGAGTTAGAAACTTTGATGAGAGAGAAACATCAATCAGCTGCCTCCCGCACACCCCCTGCTAGGGTTGTGCCTGAAACCAAGGTACATGCCCTTGACCAGAATTGAACCTGGGACCTTTCAGTCCGCAGGCCGACACTCTATCCACTGAGCCAAACCGGTTAGGGATATTTCACTGTTTCTTGAACATGTACTGATGTTTCATCTGCTGAGGGCTCTCTGTCCCTAGCTATGAAGATGGAGATCCCTCTCTTCATTCAGGTCTCTGTGACATGTCATTGCAGAAAGGCCTTTCCTTGTGACTCTATATGAAAAAAAATCGTATTTCATATGCCAGTTTTAGTAAGATGCAGCATTGTTTTGGGTACCACTAAGAAAGAAAATAGCTGCCAATTAATCAATGATCTGGCAGTTTTGTAAGATGTATCCTGATTTTAGAGATGTTAAAATGGGAAGAAAACAGTGTTTTTAGAATCAATGAAATGCAATTGCTATCCTAATTTCTATACAAATTGAACACTGAAATATTTATGTATTTAAAAATTTAGAGAGCCAGAACACTGGCTCTCTAGTGTCTTCTTACCCTGACTTATTTCTCTTCGCAGTACTCATCACTCTCTGATACAGTGCACATTTTCTTTAGTCTTCTCTCCCCACACGAGAGTTTAAGCTACATAGAGGAGCTTTGTTTTGTTCATTAGCTGTGGTAGAGACTGGCTCGATGTGCACTACACTCATCTTCTTCCTGGGCACTCTGGATTACACTTTCCTGCCTCTCTTTCAGTGCAGTGAACCTATGTGACAGACTTCTGGACAATGGATATAGGTAGAAGTGAGGTATTCCACCCCCAGGCCTCTCTATCCCTGTACTTCTCATGGTGGTTGGAGCCACCAGTGATCAGAGACACTGGAGGGAAGAAACCCAGGTCTGTAAATAATGGTGTAGAAGAAAGCCCACCCCCTCCCATCACATTGACCTTCATTGGATTGTAAAGTGAAAAATAAATCTTTATTTATTAAAGTAACTGAAATTTGTACTTTTTTTGTTATATTAGATAGCTTCCCTTGACTAATACATTACTCTAAGTGCATTGCTCAGACTATTCATGGCATATAGCAAGCTTTTAATTATTTATAAGGATAGGCAAAATTAAAGGAACAGGAGATTTCTGTTGAAAGATAACTGGTTTTGCTTTGTACATACAGAATCTGCATGGGAAGGTGGTACCCACATTTTGTACCTCCTCATAAATGACCTGGAAGAATTTAGAGGGGCTAAAGATCTAAAGGTTTCAGAGTTCAATTTGTATAAAAAAGTAGGTTTAGCAGAAACAATCAATAGGGATTTGTGGAAAGAGAAGTGGTCAGAGGGAGAAAATTTAAAAAAATATATATTTTTATTGATTTCAGAGAGGAAGGGAGAGGAAGAGAGATAGAAACATCAATGATGAGAGAGAATCATTGATTGGTTGCCTCCTGCACACCCCCTCTCAGGGATCAAACCCACAACCTGGGTATGTGCCCTTGCCCAGAATCAAAACCCAGGACCCCTTCAGTCTGCAGGCTGACGCTCTCTCCACGGAGCCAGGGCAAAGAAAAATTTTGATGTAAGGATCACTAATTTGCAGAAACTGCTTTGAAACAATTAGTTCAAAGCAGTAGGTAGGGAGGTTGGAATTGAGAAGGTGGAGGTACTTGAAGGATCATTGAGTTTTAAGGTCAGCAAAATGAATTTATTTTAGGACAAAAAGTAGGAAGATGAACTATTGGTGAAATAATCTAGGATGGTCTTGGACATTTACCTATTTAAGAGAATGATCCATTTATTTAAACACCATCTTCTTTAAGTATCACTTTCTATTTATACTTTTGCCTTGTTACTGACTTATATCAGTAGAGCTTTCTTTAGGTAAGTTCAAAGAGATCTTTCATAGGGATGTTGTGGAGGTAATGTCTGCAAAATTTTTACCTGTATTTAAATATTTGAACTTGCTCCTAAAACATTTAGTATTACTAATGGTTCTATGGCTAGCTACTATTCTCAGTATACATAGCTTTGGTTTTCCTGAATATGAGCTTAATAACTCAGGAAACCACAGCAAAGCAGAAGGAACACAAAAAATACTTAGGAACTTTAGAGAAAGAGGCTCAGACTAATTCTGAATAACAAAACATTTCTTTTTTATAAGGTCATCTCAAAGATCTAAGAGTAGGATTAATTTATTTCCTTCTCATTTTTTAGGGTTTAGCTTAGCTGTTATCTCCTATGAGAAACAGTATGTAAATTCCCAAGACTGGGTTGAGTGCTATCTCGTCTCCAGTGACGCTCCCAGCATTCTGTGCTTCACTCACCACACAGGATTCCAAAAGATGAGCTCATCCTAGAGGCAGAGTCAGTATCAGCTTCATCATTGTATCTCTATAGCACAGCACAGGAACTGACAACGTGTTCAATAAATGTATTTTGAACAAAAGAGTAAATGAGGTTCTCTTTTTGGAAGCAATGATTACTTCATGTCTCCAAGGTTATTTCAACACCTGCTACTCTAGGTTTAAACCACATTTTTTTTAAAAGGAGAAAAAGGAAGGCTACTCTGGGTAAAACATTTATGTATTTCAAGTCAAATGTTCCTTTCCTTGTTTTTCTTCATTATTCTGAAACTACTCAGAATGAGTTTGTTGGAATAGGTTCCTTTCTAATTTGTAACACATATTGAATAGGCATTTGGCATGCTTTATAGTAATCAGTTTTATCTGTGAAATTTTCCCATTTCATCTTCCTTGGCTCTTTTTAGTTTTCAGTTTAGTGCATGGGCTTTAGGCCATTATGAAACTTTTAGTTTTAAGGTGAAAGTTTGAGTTGATTGCCATTCTAAGATAAAACTGAGTTGATTTGGTATTTTAAAGCTATTAAGGTAACCCACAGGTAATAGTCATGAAAAAGTAACATTCATTCTTGAATAAGAACTTGGTTAAGCTGCAGCCCTAAGCTCTTTGATTCCCCCCGCCCCCCTCTTAGGATGTTGTAAGAGGCAGGGCCACAGTGACCTCCCTAGAGCAGTCAGAACTATCTGGCAGAAACCTTTCTATGGCAGTGGATGTGGAAAGATGAAGTGAGTGGTGAAGGGAAAAGTAAAAAAGAGATGGGACTAAAATAAGGAGTAATATGACTAGGTGGAGTAAAGAGAGGGAAATATTAATAAAAGGAATGACAAAAATTAACAGCTGCTACTCTGCTCTGACGGATAAGGCACACGTGCAAACAAATGAACAACAACCCCACATTTATATCTATCACCTAAACCCAGGGTATTTGCAGAGAAACAGGGTTGTATATAGCTGTTATTTTAATAATGACACAAAGAATAGATGAAACTGACATGAACAATATGGTAGATGAAGAGACCCAGGAAATCACAATGTAATATGATTTCATGGGGGCACAGTGCCTGGCACATGTCAGCTATTATGAAAGTATTGGTTCAATATCCCTGAATTTTGAATATGACATTCTTAAAGTTAAGAATGGGAGGAGGAGAACTAGTTCCAGAATCAGGACCAGAACCTGAATGGATGAAGAAATGACCACAATTGCCTGTTATTTGGGGCTTTATCAGTACCCTGGAAATGAATGAAAGATAAGTGTGTTAAGAGTTGAATAACTTTAAAATTCATATTAAATAATCACAAACTGATATATTTATTTATTTAAGATTTTTTTATTAAGGTATTATATGTGTACATATATTACCATTGCCCCTCCACCCCACTCCCATACATGCCCTCACCCCCCAATGTTTTGCATCCGTTGGTTATTCTTATATGCATGCATTTAAGTCCTTTGGTTGATCTCTTATTTCCCCCACCTCTCCCTAACCTTCCCGCTACAAATTGATACTTTAATTTCATTAATAATTATGCTTAGACTGTCATATTTTATTTTTCATAATTAATTCCATTTGTTATACTTATAAAGTCCTTGGTTAAACAACTTCTTCAGGTGCCGGGGCTGACCAGCAGACCCTGAACGACGGATGAATGATTAACACACATTTCTGTGAAAGAGAGAGCTAAGGGACTGCCTGGCTTAAGAAACCAAATAGCCCTATTCGCCTGCCTCCTTAGGCTTTTATTGTAATAACAGCTTGAACTAAAATTAACTATTAGATACTATCAGTAGGGTAAGCATCCTTGAGAAGACACATGCGTCTGCAGTGTCCTTTAAGCAAGGATATCTGAAGACTAAGCACGAAGATTCCAGTAAACACCCGGGCACTCGCACATACACAGACTTGCTTCCCTACATCCAGGTATTGTTGAAAAGAGACAGATGCCCTTCGTTGGAGTGAACCAATAGTATTAATGGTGAATCTCCAGGGGCTGGCTCTCGCTGATAACCAGATCAGAGTCTCTCCATTCTCTAACAGTGCTTATTATATTTTGAGGACACAGTAAATATTTAGTGACTTAACTACTTGGTAGCCAGGTAAGTGATCTCACACATGAGCATCACTTATACCCACTGATGAATAGTTCAATGGTTCTATATTGAACTATTTTGCTACATCTTAATTATTGGCTTTGTTTTTATAGCTAAAATAATCACTTAGAGGCACAGATAAGTCAATTATTTTCTCTGTCACAAGGATGTAGTCCTTTTACACCTGTCCAGTTGTCATACAGCATTTTAAACTAAAAGTATCAGATAAACACAATCACTGTCAATTCAGTCATATTGCACCAAATAATTTCTCTCTGAAATTATTGAATCAGTTTTTTACAATATGTAACCTATTAGGATTTGTCTGTCTATACTGTTTAAACTTATACTAGAGGCCTGGTGCACGGGATTTGTGTACTGGTGGGGGGCGTGGCCTGGGGGGATCGGCCTGCTGTGGGAGCACTGCTCATCTCTGTCAGCCCAGTGGCTGTGGACCCACCTCTGAGTGGCTGTTCCCACTGTGGGAGCACACTGACCACCAGGGGGCAGCTCCTGCATTGAGTGCCTGCCCCCTGGTGGTCAGTGCACATCATAGTGACTAGTCGACTGGTCGTTCTGCCATTCGGTCACTGGGCTTTTATTATATAGGATTACAAATAACTTACAAAATGTTATAAAACCAAGGCAAATCATAGATGAAGTGAATGTATTCACAACTTTCATGAACTATACATAAATCAAATGACACTTGTTCTCCTCTGATGGTACCGTTGCTAGCTTTCTCTTAAACTGAATTCCATAAAGAATTCTAATTTAAGCAAAGTTCTTTGCATTCATTGACAGTTTATAGGCTATTCAGGAAAACTAATTAGTTTTAAATCAATTTATTTGCAAATCACTTTTCCATTTCTGGTTCCTACTTATTAATAGCTCTAGGCCATTTATGAAAAATTTTGCTTTTGTCTGAAAGCTTGACTCTCTGCACTGACCCTCTTTTGTCAGTTCTTTTTTTCCTAATGCACTGCAATGAAATTGGAAAAAGTAAATTGTGAGGAAAATTTTGACAAGACCTATTGTAAAACAGTCAATTGAATAAAAGTACCTAAAATGAAGTGGAGAAGTTATTAAGAGCAAATTGATTTAGTAAAAACAATATATATTTTAAAAACCATTTATATATTCAGATAAGTAATGTTTTTCTGCAAACTTCTCTCCCCCTTGCTCCTTTCATATTCATCACCACATGCCTTCCACAGATCAGCAAATATTACCCTTCTTCTATTAGTTGTACAATACTTGACATGCTCATAGTTTTTTAGTTGGGAAAGCTAAAAGACTGTAAACTCCCAGGAGTGGAGAAATCTTACCTAATAATAGAGAAACATGTAAATTGACCATACCTCCGCTACATCCACGGCCAATCAGAGTGAGTATGCAAATTAACCCAGAAAGATGGCGGTTAATTTGCATACACAGGCGGGGCAGGCAGTGCCATGGCCCACTCCTGGGGGTCTGGGTCCATCGGGGGTAGGGGAGGCCAGGAGGGCAGCGCCAGACACTGCCCACAAGGTACCAGTACATTGGGCCAGGGAGGTGGGGTGGGCAGCACCAGATGCCACCCGAGGGTTCCAGGTCCATCTTAGGCTCCAGGAGGGGCAGCGGCCCACCTAACCACTCATCGCTGCCCCAGGGAGGGGAGGCCAGCCCGCCTAGCCACTCCCATGGGGTCCTGGGAACATTGCCCTGGGGAGGCCCTGCCGGCTGCCTAGCCACTCCCGTGGGGCCCTGGGAACATCGCAGACATGGTGTTGCTGAGACCCAGACCTGGCCTCTGGCCACAGATTCACAGCTTCTCAGAGACAAAGGGCAGGGATCTGCCTCACCTGCAGAGAGAGGTTCTGCAGTGGCCCCAAGACGCAGGTGGGCCAGGCCAGGGATCAAGGGGCATGGAAGGACCCGGGGCCCTGAGGCGGGGGTTGAGGGGCGGTGCCACCTCAGTGGAGGGGTGCCGCACTGCAGGGTACCGGACTGACTGAAGTGATTCAGAGAAGCTCCCAGTGCTAACCGGCCTGGACCAGGCGGCCTTCGCACTTCAGAGGCGGCGACTCCTGCTCCCGCCTTGACCCAAAAGCAAGCCTGTGCCGCCCTGCCCCAAGGCAGAGTATGCCTAGGCGGTGAGTGTGAAGCCTTCCACCTGCTCCGGAGAAGGGGGGACGGTAAAGAATAGGGGCAGAGGACCAGGGAGAGGAAAGAATGTGGAGCGTCCTCAATGAAGAGGTGCTTGAGAAAGAGGCTCGGGAGCCTGACGGGAAGGTTTGTTCTGTTTGCCCGGTGGCTCCCCTTTAGGAAGGGCGGAGAGTGCAGGTGTGAGGGCTCCCTGTGCGCTGAGTAAAGGTCCACAGCCAACTGGAACTGGCCTGTTTCCTGGTCTGTAAAATGGTTAAGCGTGTCCCAGCGCCTTCACTGAGCTTTGATGGCCAATTGAGATACTATATAAGGAAAGGGAGGGAAGAAGTGAGAAAGAAAAGGAAAGGCAAACAACACAGAAGAAAGACTGGAAGGAACCTGTAAACCCATTGTCACTTAAATAGGGAATATAGTCAATAGTGTTGTAATGATGGTATGATGCCAGGTGGGTACTGGAAATATCGGGGAACACTTTGTAAAGTATATGATTGTCTAACCACTATTCTGTAACTAACATAAAACCTGAAACCAATACAAAATAATATAGAATGCAAAGAAATGAAAATTGGAGTGAAATTTTTATAAAGTTCAAAGTTTAAATAAAGGCTGTAAAGGAAGGAAGGGGGAGATTAAAAATAGTGTTTTTCATTTTACCACTTTATTGTCTTTTCAGTACATGAAAAAGACAGTTGTCTTTATATGGTGCTTTTATACTTTTCTAAGTCATTATCTCATTTTAACTTCAGGGCAACTTAAAGACAAGATAATTATTCCCTCCACTATTCAAAGAAAGGAAATCATGGTGTCTGGTCCCAATGATTTAATCGTCAAGCCCTTATTGTAAATAAGGGTTAGTAAAATTTTCTGTGAAGGGTCATATATATACTAATAAAAGCCTTGGGGGTGATCAGGCCAGCAGGGGAGGGTAGTTGGGGGCAATCAGGCTGGCAGAGGAGCAGTTAGGTGTCAATCAGGCAGGCAGTTGAGTGGTTAGGAGCCAGTGGTCCCGGATTGTGAGAGGGATGTCCGACTGCAGGTTTAGGCCCGATCCCTGTCCTAAACCTGCAGTCTGACATCCCCCGAGGGGTCCCAGATTGGAGAGGATGCAGGCTGGGCTGAGGGACACCATCCCAAGTGCACGAATTTCGTGCACCGGGCCTCTAGTTAAGTCATAATGAATGTCAGAACAATTACTATCATTATATTCACAAGTTGGCTCCTATACACAAAGCTTATCTCCCCGTTTTTCCCCTGGTCTCCAATTTCCCTTCCCCTAATAATTTTCTTGCCATTCTTCATGCTATCTAGTTTTCCTCAATTTCCCATTCAAATTTGCTGACACAAATACCTCTTATTTTAAAATTAAAGAAATATTATAGTCCCTTGAAAACTATTCTGATTAAATAAAATTAAAGGAACTTGAGGCATAGATTGACTGTCTTTATTAATAGGAATAAAATCTCCTAATTTTCTCCTCTTTCACTGGCCAACCTAACCCATCACTTGGGCCACCTTCCCCTTTTTCCTTCAGGACTTGGGAAGAGGTATTTACAGACAAAAGGCCATTTCCTCCATTTCTGCTGCTGGCTAATTCTAAAGCACTTTCTTCACTGGTTTTCTCACTTTTGTTTATAAATATGCTCAAGTTTTTACCATCCTAAAAACATCAACAAAAATTTATTTGGTTCTGTGTTTCGCTTAAACCACTCCCTGCTTTAGCAGTCTCCCTTTCACTACTGGAAGTAGGAAAAATCATCAAAACTTATTATCTCCCCTTCTTCCTCACCTATTTGCTCTTCAACTTATTGCAATCTGGTCTGTATTCTTATTACTTGACTGAAATTACTCTCATAGAAATAATCAAGATGTAGTAGTTATTTAATTCAGTTGCCTCATTAAATGTCTTATTCTCTTTTACCCTCTGTAATATGGCATTGTCTGACCACATCCTTCATTGAAACTTTTCTCCTCTGGCTTCATATGTGAGTGTATTTTCTTTGATTCTCCTTTTTAAAATCTTATTGTTGAAAATATTACATAAGTCCCCATTTTCTCCCCATTAATCTCTTCCAGCCTGCTCCTGCCTCCCCAACTCCCCCAGGCAACACCCCCCTCACAAAACTCACTCTTTAAGTTCTCTTCTTAAAGAACAATTTTATCTTTATTTCCAACTATTTATTATTCATTTCCTATTCAATATCCTTTATCAGTCTGTCTTTAACTTGTACAAGAAAGAGGTTATTATCTATCTCCTGAAATCTGCTTTTCTTCCTAGATTTACTATCTCAGCTAATGTTCATCAAACTCAAATCTGGGAGAATCATTAGTCTTGGAGTTAGAAGTTTTGGGGTCTTTTGTTTTCTTCTTAATCCTTTCACCTTTTTCACTCATCCACCCAACACCCTTCCCCTCTAACAGCTGTCATTCTGTTTTCTGTATGCATTAGACTTTTTGTTTCTATTCTGTTTGTTTGTTTATTTTTTTCATTATATTCCACATATAAGTAAAGTATTTGTCTTTCTCTGGCTGGCTTATTTTACTTAGCATAATACCCTCTAGGTCATTGGTTCTCAACATTTTTAATGCCTCGACCCTTTAATACAGTTCCTCATGTTGTGGTGACCCCCAACCATAAAACTATTTTCGTTGCTACTTCATAACTGTAATTTTGCTACTGTTAATGAATCATAATGTAAATATTTAAAATTTTCACTTAGCATAATACCCTCTAGGTCAGTGGTTCTCAACCTTTTTAATGTTGCAACCCACAGGTTGAGAACCACTAGCAGGGTTGTCTAAGACCATCGGAAAACACAGATATTTACATTACAATTTATAACAGTAGCAAAATTACAGTTATGAGGTAGCAACGAAAATAATTTTATGGTTGGGGGTCACCGCAACATGAGGAACTGTATTAAAGGGTCGTGGCATTAAAAAGATTGAGAACCACTGCTCTAGGTCCATACATGCTGTCGCAAAAGGTAAGATTTCCTTTTTTTTTTTTTTTTTTACAGCTGAGTAGTATTCCATTGTGTAAATGTACCACATTTCTTTTATCTACTTATCCACTCATGAGCATTAGGGCTGCTCCCCCCCTCAAAAAAAAAAACAAAAAAAAAAACACAACCACACACACACCAAAAAAAGCCTCATAGACACAGACAACTGTATGGTGGTAATTACGGGAGGGAAAGTGGGAGTGGGAGGTAGAAGAGGGTAAAGAGGCAATAAATAGTGATGGAAGGAGACTTCACTTTGGGTAGTGAACACACAATACAATATACAGATGATGTATTATAGAATTGTACACCTGAAACCTATATAATTTTATTAACCAACTAGAGGCCCGGTGTATGAAATTTGTGAATGGGGGTGGTGTCCCTCAGCCCAGCCTGCACCCTCTCCAATCTGAGACATCCTAAATGGGCAGTCAGACATCCCTCTCACAATCCAGGACTGCTGCCTCCCAAATGCTCACCTGCCTGCCTTCTTGATTGCCCCTAACTGCTTCTGCGTGCCAGCCTGATCACCCCCTAACCACTCCCCTGCCAGCCTGATTGATGCCTAACTGCTCCCCTGCAGGCCTGGTTGCCCCCAACTGCCCTCCCCTGCCAGCCTGGGTCCCCCCAACTGTCTTCCCCTGCAGGCCTGGTCAGCCCTAACTGCCCTCCCCTGCAGGCCTGCTCCCTCCCAACTGCCCTCTCCTGCTGGCCTGATTGCCCACAACTGCCCTCCCCTGCTGGCCATCTTGTGACGGCCCTCTTGTGTCTACATGGGGGTGGCCATTTTTGACCACATGGGGGTGGCCATCTTGTGTGTTGGAGTGATGGTCAATTTGCATATTACCTCTTTATTATATAGGATGTTACCCCAATAAATTCAATAAAAATTTTAAAAAATCATGGGGTCATATCCTGGATCAGGATCAGATTAGTTTTAGATTTTGTGTGAGTTTTCACCCAAGCCTCCATTTCCTCACTGGTAGAATCATAATGGTAATATTTCACAGAGTTTAAAAAAATAAATGAAGATTAAAATGCCTAACTTATAGCCATCACTCAATATATATTAGTTTCCTTTCCTTTCTACATTGCCTTTTTCCTATTGAAGGAAGAAACTAGCACACAATAACTAAAACAAACAGGTGTATTTATTAGATAGAGATTTACTCAATAGGTAAGAACTAGATAAAATCTCATAGTATAGATGAACTAATACTTATTCAACCATTCCTTTGTTGTTAGATAGTCATGCTGTTTCTGATTAAGGAAGAGTGATGATAGCAAGGAAATCTCCCTAGTGAAGTGGAAATTTGGACAAGGTATGGGGAGAAATTGACAGACTTTGGGGGAGGCCTAGATTTCAGCTTTTGGAAGACTTTCAGGAGTAAGAGTAAGTTGAAGAGTAAGTCAGCTATAGAAGAAACATGGTTTCTTGGGTTAGATTGATTGGCTGACTTTCAAAAGTTTATTCATGGAGGGAAGTTGTCATTTTTATTTATTTATTTATTTTTTATTTTTTATTGATTTCAGAGAGGAAGGAAGAGGGAGAGAGAGATAGAAACATCAATAATGAGAGAGAGAATCATTGATTGGCTGCCTCCTGCAGGCCCCCAACTGGGATCCAGCCTGCAACCCCAGGCATGTGCCCTTGACCGGAATCAACCTGGGGCCCTTTAGTCCATAGGCCGATGCTCTATCCAGTGAGCCAAATCGGCTAGGGTGGAAGTTGTCATTTTTTGATTAATGGTTTTAACATTCCTCACTAGGATGGCCTTGGAACAACCAATTTTTTTCCTAGGACAGTGGGATCTCTGTTTTTGTTTTTGTTATTCTTTTTCTCTCCACCCTGCCTCTAAACAATTTTCAATTGATCAACAGTCTTGCTCTTTCAATTTCTGATGTTTTTCAAAATTGCCCTCGTTGTCTGTTTCTGTTGTTTGTGCCCTAATTCACGTTTTCATCACCTTTCAACTACAACACTTTTGGTAATGGTTTCTGAATATTCTAACCCAATGCTCCCAGCCCCAGTCTACAATTCTAATCCATTTTCTACACTAATGCCAGAGTTAGTCATCTAAAACACAGGTCTGATAATGTCATCATTCTAATGAAAAATCTTTGATTATTTCACTGAGTTTATAGCATTGTTTCTCAATGTCAGCACCCCTGAGTATTATAATGCATATTCCTGTTTCCTGTGGGGCTAGATTCTAGGAATCTGAGTTCTAATAAGCAATCCTAGGATATTGCTATGTATGCTGATGTTTGAGAACTATTCTCCTATAGGCTGTGATTCATGTTCCTTAACACAAGAAACCCTAATGAACTGGCTTGGCAACTTTATATTTTGATACTCACCAGGTACCCTGTGTTGTAGTCACACTGGGCTGCTTGCCTATCCTCATATACACAGAAAATCCTCTTCTGTTTGTCTGTAGATTTTGTCATTCAGCCTGAATTATTGTTCACCTTATAAACCCCTGTTAATCCTTGTAGGCTATCTTTTCCCAAGATAATTACTTATAATTTCATAGATGTTCCTGTGCCTATTTGTAGACTTTGTTATTACAGTGGGTAGAATTAATTACCTCCTTTTTCCTGGAAGACTGAGTTTCCTCAGAGGAAATGTTAAGTCTTATCCATCTGTGCATGATCATTTCCTAGCACACTGCCAGTCACATAATGCATACATGTAGGCTGTGTATTTGCTGTTATATTGTTTGTAGGATCTTAGAAGACTTGTAGAACATCAGAGGGAGGAAATTTTTAGTAACCCTCTTTATTTGTAGGTGAAACTAAAGCCCAGTAGTATTCACTCATGACAAACCAACTATATTATGTTCCTAGCTTTCCTTGGAAATAAAAATTAACTTAAACCTAGACACTTTTTAGCAGAAAGTTGTTTGTGTTCTAGATTGTTCATTGGATTAAAAGTTTTAGGATTGTTCCAGGAGATTTATAAATTTCTTTTTAGCCCATGTTGGAATGGCCTATAAAGAACCCAGAGTAATAATGCCTGCTCCCCTGATTTTATTTTATTATTATTCTTAGTTTGAAAAGTAACACATGCTAATCTTAAAAAAAGAAATAATCCAAGATGTACAAAGTAAAAACAATGATTTGCATGTACCAGTATATACACTTCCTGACTTCCACCTTCATCAAATTCTTGTTTTTTCCATGTAGTAACCAATATTTAAATGAGACATTTATTCTACCTGATCATTTACCATCTTTAAAAATATATATATTGACATTATAAGTTAAAATATTATGTTGATGGGGGCACAAAAATAATCAATTATAGGATTGTCATGTAGATTAAATAAAATAATGTATAAAATTTTTAGGATGTAGTAGACTTCAAACAGGACAATGTCCACCTCATAGCCAAGGTAAATGTATATTACCTAAATTAATGAAGAAAGAAGGAAATAATGTTTCTGATTGCTTGTTCCATTAGACAAAGCTATGTGTAAATGGGAAAATTTTAAACTGAAACTTTCTATCTGTTCTATTTTCTCTTTCTCTTAAATCTCAAATTTGTTTCTATTTTAACTCCAATTAGTTCAATAACATGACTAATTGGAAAAAGGCTGAATTCTAGAAACATGCTATGGCCAACTAGATATAAAACATAAAAATGTGTTATATATTATCCTAATAATCAGAAAGCTATGACTTTGGATGATGGTAAGCTGCTCTTTCATTTCATGGTATACTAAGTCAACCACATGTTGTTCACATAATTTACTATTGTTAAGTATTAATATCCCTTAACTCCCAGACATTTGTTTCTTTATGAAATAGTATATGAAAAGAACTATTTTGACTTGACACAATAGTCCATTCTTTCTACTTGTATACATTTACAGACAGAAAATGTGGTAAATCTAACACTTCAATTTTTTTCCATGGAATAGCAAACTAGAAACATGGGTTCTACATTTTTAAGGATGCTGCCTGTGGATCATGGATGGGTCAGAACATTTATAATCTATGTAATTGGTAAAACAGACATTTTTACATTTTCTATTTTAATGTCTTTTGACTCTGAGAATGTTCTATTTTTGTGGCCTTTAAGTGAAATCTGCAAGTGTGCCATTTTTCTAGTATCAATATCTTAAGATTCTGATCCTTTATCATTTTATCTTTTCAGTGTAAGATGTTATTTGTATCTTTCCACAAGCTGAAAGAATTTCTTATGCCAGTTTGTCTTGTATGTTAATTATTGTTGGAAACTATACTTGATTTTTTTACATTATCTGTTATGCTACTATACTACTTCTTAAACACTGTTTAAATTTTCCAGCAAAAAAAAAAAAATACCATTCTCAACTAGAATCTTAACTAATGGATTTTATTTCAAACTATGCCATTGAAATTCAAACTTTACTTAAGACATTAATAAGATATATTTTTATATTTAAAACTTTGATATAAAAGAGAATTAGGACATTAATTAATATAGAGGACATTTTACTAAAATTAGATGTTTGTGGAATGAATCAGACATACATAAATTACATTTTCTATTTATGTATTCATTCATTCATCAAACATAAATTGAGTGTTTATTATTTTGCCAAGTACATTGTAGTCTCTGGGTAACAATGATCTATGGGATCTGGACTACTTCCTTCAGAGAGCTCATACTTTGCTTGAGGAGACAGTCAAATAAATTATTAAATAGACATGAGTATAATAATAGAGACATGGAGAGGTTCAGTGCTAGCAGAGAGTAAGAAATGTTCATTCAGTTTTGCCTTGGATACTAAGAAGGTGTCTGGGAGATATCATTGAGAGAATAGTAGTTAAATTAAGGTTTGAAAGATAGATAAGCATTCCCCTGGTGGACAAAAGATAGTAATTACAAATATAAGGAAGAATATGTCCTAAGACAAGCAGGCATAAAAACACATGGCAGGCTCTAGGAAGTACAAGTGGGTTAGTGTTTTTGAGTATAAGGATTGAGGTTGGGAGTTACTGGAAGTGAGCCTAGATTGATATAATGAAGCAATTTATATAGATGATATGCGTTCTAAGCGATTTTCATTATAATATTTAACTTTCAGGTAATCTAGCTGTAGTGTAGATATAACCCAAATACTGAAACAATCCACCTTTTAATTTTCTTTTTAAATGTATTTTTTTTTATTGTAGATAGTATTACAGTTGTCTCCCATTCCTCCTCCCCTTTACCTCCCTCCTCCCAGCCTCTACCAACCCTCCCCTCCCCTCCGGTCTTCACTACCCTATTGCCCATGTCCATGGGCTATGCATATAAATATATAAGTTCTTTGGTTTATCTCTTTTCATCCCCCCAACCTCACATTAAAACAATCCACCTTAATTTACCAAAATAGGAAGTGTATAAAAGTTACATAAAATGATGCAGATGAAATTGTTTATTACTTATTTTTCATGGGTATTTTAGGAAATCACAAACTATTCATGAATACATAAATAAACTCATATGTAGACAATGAAATTACATTTAAATTACAGGTAAAACTAACATTAATTATGAGAATGAAAAATTATAATACTAATACAATGATTAGATTAAAATTTTGATTTGGTGCTTTTAATACAAACTAACTGAAATAAAACAGTTTAGTGTTCCATCTATTAATCATTCAAGGAGCAATTCAAGTGGATAATTACAATTAGTCTGAGTCATAATTATTTGGTCCAAATGAGACAACTATACTTGGAAAATTGAAAGTATTTTTATCTTTTCCTAGAGGTAAAGTTCTTTAAGAGTCCAGGGAAATGAAGGCTTATTTCTAGTTGGATAGGCCAGTATTTTACAGTAGGGTTTATGAATGGTGGATTTGCAATAGTGAGTTTGCAGATTTACAATAAATAAAATATATTCAGGAAAAATAGAGTGAAATAATGTTTAGCAACTGACCAGATATTTGGGCTCATAGGGTTTAATACTATTCAGTTTATTTCATGAATTCTGACAAAGCCATAACTTTGTTAGCCATAACTCTTCAGACTGCAGTTATAGAAACTTAAGTAGCTCAAGCAAAATGGAGAATTTATTGGCTTACATAACTGAAAAATTATGTATGGCTATATCGAAGTGTTCAAGCAATGCTGTTACTATTCTCTGTCTTACTCATTATTGGTTCAGTTTTAAAGCAAGTTTCTTCCCCTCAATAATGGTCAGCATTTCAAACATATATGCCATCTTCTTAGTAATCTCTATAGGACGAGAACTTCTTTTACACAATTATCCCAACACACTTCCCATGACTGACTGTGTTTGCCTTAAATGAAGTCCAAGCTCTCCCTGCACGAATCACAGTGGCTGGTGATTGATTCCTGTGCCCAGGTCATGAAGTCCCTTGAAGTGAAGAGGTAGGGCCAATCTGAGAAAATTATATGATCTCACAATGGGGAAGCAGTTTCCCAAATGAATAACAAATGGATCCTGGGCTGGTAAATATAATAGCTACCTATTATCATCATTTTACCTTTTACTTTCTTAATTGTGAACATGCATAAATGGGACTACTGGGAATTTTTTATTTTATCAAAATTAACTAGAACAGGGTGTTCTTACTTGACCAAACCTTACATGCTAGTTGTTATAGATTTCAATGTAGACTTATATGATTGAAATCAGCCTGCTCTGATATAAGTAACTGCCATCTCACTCTTAAATTTATATTCGTCATTCATTCACAGTATATAATTTAAGAGAGCTATAGTCCAGGAGGAAATTATGGTCAGAGAGAAGAAGACATAATATAATGAGAAGGCAATTTTATCACAAAATTTAAAAAAAGTAAATATTTACATACAACCCATATTGATTCAAACAAATATTTTATAGTGCCTATACTTCCCTGTTGTCAGGAGGCTCAAAAATTTGTGGAAAAAATCAATAGATTAAAAGATGGTTACAGTGTAGTAAATGTATTGTTAGAGGGTGCAATGGGAACTCAGATAAGGGGCAATTTTTAGGGTGTGAAATGGGACCTGAATATATCTTTAAAAAAATATGGTCTCTAAGTATTGTTGGAACATAATGTCAATCTCCAATAATTTGTATATGAAATTTCTTAACTATTCAAAAGTGTAATAGCCAGAGAAAGAAGGGAATCTAGATTTCATTTATTATAGTTTTAATGGAAATATATTCCACTGGCCTTTCACGATTTTCAGCTTGTTAATTTCAGAACTTCCTTGTCCTCTACATTTCCAGTCAAGGATAAAATTTTGGAATGAAGGAAGAACAAGAAAACCGTATAATAATTTTAAAAACGATATTGCAAATAAGACATTTCTTTTGAAGTCTCTTTGAATGTACTCAGCAGAACTCTTGTTTCACTCAATGAATAATTAGAAAAACTGCTCTACAGAGGGCAGAGATCTCAATGGAAAGAGGAAGGGAAATATCAACTTGTGGGTGCCTGCTCCTTTCCAGATGCCAGACCAGAGTATGTGTTCCCTGAACTCTGAAACAGGATAATTGAGTTCTTGTCTAGCTTTACTGGTGAGTCAAATCATGGCAAGTCTTGGACACTTCTTTTGTTTCCCCATCTGCAAAATGGGAATAATGTTTACATCTCTTTTTTTGTATTTTTATTGAATTTATTGGGGTGACATTGGTTAATAAAATTATATAGGCTTCAGGTGTAGATTCTTTAATGCATCATCTGTATATTGTAGTGTATGTTTACCATACCTGCATGTCTTACTTTAACAAAGAGGCACACCTGCTTTCTTTTTCTTTTTCCTCATTCCTGTCCCCTATTACCTCCACATATTCCTTTTTCTTCCTCTTTTTTTCTAAAACCATTTCACTAGAGTATGCTAAATACCAGGCACTGTGATTAATGCTTGGGATATAAAAAATGAAAACAGCATAGTTCTTTTTCTCAAAGATCAGAGGCAGTGGGAAAAACTGAAAAATGTACAAGCAATGTCAACATAGTGTATTCTATGTTCTGGGAAGAGGATGGAGCCTTACCTCAGGTTATTAGTAGCCTCTTAATAGTTTAGAAAAGAAAAATGTTGTAAGAATATATATATATAAAACTTCCTTGTAAAATAAAATCTGAAGTGGAGTAAGTAGCAGTTACTTCAGCATGTTAAATTAGTCAATGAGTTGTGTCAGCCACAATTATAGTATTCATTTACTAGACCTTTAGACCTGGTATAAGAGAACTTCTTTTGAGTTTGCATTGATGTGTTAGTAGTGTCACTTGCTCTCAGTAATGTTCCACAACAGTGACCATGAGTTACTGACATCATGGGGCTCTGCAGAGGACTAAAATTTATATGAAAGGGCTATTTTTATTTAAGTGGCATCTAAAAAATCTCATTTACTCATGTGTTCAACAACAAATACTTAATATAAACCTACTCTATGCAATTCGCTGGCTAAGCACTGAGAAACCAATGCAAATACTACACATTTCTTGTCCTAAGGAACTCCAGGTGTAGAGAAATGAAACAGTCGTGTGAAGTGATATTACAGTACAATGTGTTAAGAGTGATAGTAGGAGGATGTTATGTTGAAGGTATTAAGGTGGCACAGAAGAGAACATTTTCTTTTCTGGCACATCTGGGAAAGGCTTCACGATGGATAAAGGTTTGGGCTGGGTCTGGAAGAATGAATAAAAGTTGGGTAGGTAGACAGTGAAGTGGGAGATGGGAAAAGCATTCCAAGCAATGGGAAAACTATGTGCAAAGATGGGAGAGCACGGAACAGTATAGTGTTTGAGGAACTTTAATGGTTTACCCTGGTTGAAACACAAAGTATGTGCAGGATGTTGAAGTGGGAAAATTGATAAGAAGAAGGCCAGATACTGTATCTCAAATACTATACCAAGGAGACTAGATTTCTTGTTATAGGCATTGTGGAATTATTGGGGGCTTCAAAAACAATGGAGTTATATATGATCCAATTAATGTTTTAGAAAGATCTGCTTTGGAACAGTATGGATAATTGGGATGAGGAGAAAGGAAGACCAATTAAGAGGTGGTTGCATTAGTCACAACAACCAAGATGTGCAAAAACCTAACTGCCTGTTGACAGATGAATGGGTAAAGAAAATATAGTCTATAAATACAATGAATTGTTATTCAACCTTAAAAAAAGAAGAAAATCCTGTCACTTGAGACAATATGGGTAAACCAGGAGGACATTACGCTAAGTGAAATAAACCAAATACAAAATGACAAATACTGCATGATCTCACTTATTTGTGGACTTTAAAATCATTATATTTGCTCTGTTGGTTAGTTGGTTACAGTGTCATCCCTATATGCTGAGGTTGCAGGTTCAATCCCCAGTAAGGGCACATATAAGAATCAACTAATGAATGCATAAGTAAGTGGAACAACAAATTGATGTGTGTTTTTTTCTCTTTTTCCTTTTTTTCTCTCTCAATCAGCAACAACAACAAAAATAGTTAGACTCATAGAAGAATCAAATAGAATGGTGGTTACTAGGGGTAGAGTGGAGAGGAAAATGAGAAGTGTTGGTGAAAGGATACAAAGTTTCAGTTATGCAAGAAGAATGTCTTCTGGAGACCTAATATATGACAAGGTGAATATAGTGAACAATACTGTATTGTAAACTTGCAATTTGCTAAGAGGGTAGATCTTGGAAGAAAGGAAGGAAGGAAGGAAGAAAGGAAAGAAGGAAGGGAGGGAGGAAGGAAGGAACAAGGAAAATGGTAACTGTGTGGTGATGGATATGTTAATTAGCTTGATTTTGGTGATCATTTCACAATGTATACATATATCAAACATCAAGTTGTATAGTTTAAATATCTTACCTAATAATAGACAAACATGTAAATTGACCATTCCTCCGCTATGCTACCAGCCAATCAGGAGGATATGCAAATTAACCCAACAAAAATGGCAGTTAATTTGCATACACAGGCACCAAGTGACGGGGGTGGGGGCAGGATCTTCTGCCCCACCCCCAGTCTCTCAGGGCCTCTGGGAAGTGTGGGAAGGCGGGGCCTGAGCAGAAAGGGCCTGGACTGGAGTGGAAAGGCGGTGCCGGCAGCCAGGGAAAGGAAAGCCCATTCCAGCACGGATTCGTGCATCGGGCTTCTTAGTATATATGTAATTCCTGTTTGTCAGTATTACCTCAAGAAAGCTGAAAAAAAGGACAATACTTCAATTAAGAGATTAATAAATCAGTAACATTGGGAATATTTTAAGATAAGAAATATAGAAAAAAGAGGTTTGGATAGGAGGAAAAGATGATGAATTTAATACTGTATATGTTGAATTTGAAACAGGAACTGGGGTCAGGTATTCAGAAGTGCGATCTGGTGTAGAACTATCAATTTTGGAGTCCATAGGCACATAGGTAGAAGCTCTCAGTATAATTTCTTTTTATTTTTGTCTTTTGCTCTGAATGTTATAAATAATTAAAGGCATTTCTAAAATCAGATAAATTATAGCAATTCATACTTAGAAAAAATGGTTTATATTCGCTTTGGCAAATACTTGCCCAAATAATGCTTGTCTGAAAGTAACCTAATTCATATCTTCTAGTAGCATACAGTGTTGTTCAGTGGAAGTATAAGGGGCTATTGGAAAGGTAGAAGGATAGAGTATGGATCAAGATGCAAACCATTTATATGTCGAGAGAAAACTAAAAGCTCTCAGCACAGTGGGATCATTGTTATCTGCTTGGTTTCTTTTTATCATAACAGAGCTATTATTATTTACCAGTTTTTCTGGGCACAGGCAAAATACCTCTATTTTAGTAAAAAGTAAAATGTCATGCCTTAATTTTATGCACTGTTCCTCACACCCAGACATTACATAGTAGTAGTTACAAATCCATATTATACAAAAAAAGCATAGGTGAAAGATAGTTTTTCCCTGTTTTTTTTTTAACTTTAAAAATAAAACTAAGTAAATAGTTTATATTTTGTGGAATAGGACATCTCTCATTGTTTATGAAGATTGGTACCAGGATTTTGTTTGCTGATGAAAAGAAATGCTACAGAGAAAAATAACAAGAATCACAGTTTTGCATTTGTGTATATTTTTTCCTAAAATATTTCACAGTTTAATTATCATAATAACTTGTGAGGAAGGCAGGAAAGTTACCATTATTCCCATTCTACAGATACTCAATTTCTTTCAGATTTTGCCATTTTTCAAAACCAGTGAGTTGGAGACTAGCGGTTAGGGTCCACAAAAAGTACTGTGGAACTCTAGGTAATAACACAAATTATGAAGATTAAAGATCAAATGCATTAAAATACACAATATTGGTATATTTCCCTAATAGTAAAATGAAGGGTTTTAATCAAAGATGTCCCAGGTTTTATTTATGTTAACATTCTATCAATTGTTTCACAAATAAAGTGTCTACTGTATGCACTGCTCCATTGCCCAGAAATTTAGTGGGTCATTTCAGGCCATCATGTTTGTTGGTCCAGTATTTCTTCTAGAGACAAGGACTGAGAACTTTTTATTAATTTCATAATTTCCCTTATTACTGTATCTTTAGGTAAGTATTTGCTTTGGACTGGAGTAGACTTTATTATTATTAATTTATGTTTTATATTACAGCTACTCCCAAGCATTATTTGAGATGACTAAATAACCATAATTTGCATTTCCTGAGATCTTACTCTGAACCTGGATGTACATGCATTTTATAATTTAACCCTACAACAGTACTGTTGTAATAGGAGTACTTTTATTACCCTCATTTCACAGATTAGGACATTTAGGAACAGAGGGGTCAAGTCATACAGTGAAGAAGGGTAAGGTTTAAATTCTTATCCAGGTCCAGTTAACTCCAAAAGCCACCTGCTATGGAGTCTCTCTAATATAAAACACACATGAAGCCTGGTTGGTGTGACTCAGTGGTTGAGCATCGACCTATGAACCAAGAGGGTTTAATTCTCTTTCAGGGCACATGCCGGGGTTGCAGACTTGATCCATAGAAGGGAGTGTGCATGAAGCAGCCTATCGATGTTTTTCTCTCATCAGTGTTTCTATCTCTCCTTCTTCTTTCTTTTCTCTCTAAAAAATCAATAAAAACATTAAAAACACACACACATGAAATATGGAGGGGACTAATAAAAACAGAAGGAAAACCCTAGCTGGTTTGGCTTAGTGGATGGAGCGTCGGCCTGCAGACTGAAGGCTCCTGGGTTTGATTCTGGTCAGGGGCACATGCCTGGGTTGCAGCTCATGGAGGTCGTACAGGATGCAGCCAGTTGATGATTCTCTCTCATCATTGATGTTTCTATTTCTCTCTCCCTCTCCCTTCTTCTCTGAAATCAATAAAAATATATTTAAAAAAGAAGGAAAGCTTTTAGAAAAAGGATATGGATTGCAATACCTTAGTTTCTGTAAGTATCCACTATATCCAGCTGTGAGTTTCCTGACAAAGCAAAAAATATCGAAGTGTTTGGGTTGGAAATAATCTGACAAATAGAAACATAGATTTATTTCTTTCCCTGACAGTAAATTTTAGAATTAATTTGTCATACCTCCTTATAATCGATATATTGAATAAGACAATGGTCCATAACTTTTCTAAAAGATTTTGCAAAAGACCTAGGAGTCTCCTTCAAGTGGATGAGTATTTTGCATTAGATTTGCTAAACTTCTTGGGTTAGTGGTTTCTTGTTTTTGGTCAAAAATTGGAATACTTTTAGTTGGTATTTCTTCAGATAGTTTTCAGCTCCATTTTCACTCGATTTGCTTTTTGGGACTCGTTTCATATATTTTAGGTAACTTGAGAGTGCCTCACATGTCACTGAGACTTATTTTTACTCCTTTTATTTGTGCTTCTGTTTGGATGCTTTCTGCTTTCTGCTCAAGTTCACTGATCTTTTTTTTCTGTTGTGTCCATTTTACCATTAATCTTTCCAATGTATTTTTTATTTTATATACTGTATTTTTCTGTTCTAGTATTTTTATTTTATTCTACTAAACAGTTTCCCAATCTCTCCTGAAATTCCCCAGTTCTTCTCCCACTATAGTGTGTGGTTTTTTTATTCATTTACTAGAGGCCTGGTGCACGAAATTTGTGCACTGGGGTGGGGTTGGGGGTTGTCCCTCAGCCCAGCCTGCACCCTCTTCAATCTGGGACCTCTTGAGGGATGTCTAACCACCCATTTAGGCCTGATCCCGGTGACATCCCTCTCACAATCCAGGACTGCTGGCTCCCAACTGCTCACCTGCTTCTGCCTGCCAGCCTGATCACCCCCTAACCACTCCCCTGCCAGCCTGATGGACGCCTAACTGCTTCCCAGCCGGCCCAGTTGCCCCTAACTGCCCTCCCCTGCCAGCCTGGTCACCCCTAACTGCTCTCCCCTGCCAGTCTGGTTGCCCCTAACTGTCCCGCCCTGCAGGCCTAGTTGCCCCCAACTGTCCTCCCCTGCTGGCCTAGTCACCCCTAACCGCCCTCCCCTGCAGGCCTAGCCCCCCCAACTGCCCTCCCCTGCAGGCCTGGTCCCCCCAATTGCCCTACCCTTCAGGCCTGGGTCCCCCTCAACTGCCCTACCTTGCTGGCCTGGTCCCCCCCAACTGCCCTCCCCTGCTGACCTGGTCTTCTCCAACTACCCTCCTCTACCAGCCCAGTCACCCCTAACTGCCCTCCCTGGTTGCCTGATTGCCCACAACTGCCCTCCCCTGCAGGCCTGGTCCCCTCAATTGCCCTACCCTTCAGGCCTGGGTCCCCCTCAACTGCCCTCCTCTGCTGGCCTGGTCACCCCTAACTGCCCACAACTGCCCTCCCCTGTAGGCCATCTTGTGTCCACATGGGGGCAGCCATCTTTGACCACATGGGGGCGGCCATCTTGTGTCTTAGAGTGATGGTCAATTTGCATATTACTCTTTTATTAGATAGGATGTTTAACATTTTCACCATAGTTATTTTAAAGGCCTTCTCTGCTAAGTACAAGTTTTGGGTTTTCTTCAGGTCTCTTTTTATTGACTGATTTTTCTTTGGTTATTCACATGCCTAGATTTTTTTTTTTTTATTGTATACTGCCCATTATAGGTGATACATTAAAAAGACACTCAATTTTGATGTCTTCCTTTAAAGAGCACTGGGGTTCATTCTAGCAAAAGTTAACTAGAATGCATAGAGATTTGGCTTTATGCTTTCTTCATGAGGGTCTCTTTAGGTTTTGCTCTTAGTCTTAGGGCAAATATTTTCATTCCGTAGCTTAATTTATATTTCTAAAATGTGGCCATTCTGGGATATCAATGGAGAAACCAAGATATTTACCAAGCCTTTATAACTTTGCAGGACTCAATTTCAAAACTCTGTCTCCCTTGTGGTAGAAGGAAACGGAAATATCTGCTCTGATAGCACTATACCTACTTTTAATCCTAGGACAGGATGAGCTTATTTTGTCCAGAGCATGTGCTGATGAAATTTCTACTTTCCTTTTCAAACTGCT
Source organism: Plecotus auritus (assembly GCF_963455305.1). NCBI lineage: Eukaryota > Metazoa > Chordata > Mammalia > Chiroptera > Vespertilionidae > Plecotus > Plecotus auritus. The sequence continues at coordinate 188,561,058 of NC_137771.1, forward strand.
ACCTGAGTCAGGTGTGATCACTTGAGTTGCTCCTTGAAGTGTTTTTCTTAGATGTGTTGCTGAGAGCTGGAGGAAGAACATAATGAGTTTGAAGTAGAAAAATACAGAGCTGACTTCTTCCATTTGTCCTGTCCTTCGATATACTTCAGATCTGCCAGATGTCCAACTGTGATGAACTATATATTTTCCACATTCATCTATTCTTTGTCTACTAATTTCCCCAGGGGTCTCTGTAAACTTTTGGAGAAGTTGATTTCAGACTATGCCCCAGAAACTCTGTTTAGTTTATCTTCTCCTGGGAACCTTACTCTAACTATAGCAATATTGACTTTTTCTACAGAACTGGTTTGATTCTTGTGATTAATTTGTTCAAAGTTGAATGAAATATGTTTAAGGAAATATATATGAGTGCCAAAGGATAAACACAAAGGAATGTTTAACAGAGAAGAGAATGGTAACCTCTGTAGGGGAAAGAGAAAGTAATGATGAAGGAGGGGCTCAAGGAAGGACTCCTGAAGTGCTGGAAAAGTTCTTCCTAATCTGGGTATATGGCTATTCATTGTGTTATGATTCTTTAAACTATACATATTCATCTTATACACACTTCTGTATACATTTCACAATTTTTAAAATGAAAAATAACTTAGCACAAAAAAAGACAAAAAAGACAGAAAGGGAAAGAATGAGATATTACAAAGTGACTTCCAGTTGTATATTTATGTTGTACATAGGGAGACTAATGTGCTATTTTCAGAAAGTGCTGCTCAACAAATAATTATTGATGATTAAATTTAAAGATTCAATTAATTAAGATAATGTCCTTCCTTATGGAACTAAAAAGCAAAACTTTAGAGCCTGATTCACCAGGGTTCATATCCTACCTCTGACAAATTCTAATAGTGTGATTTGGGTCAGATTAATTAATCTCTCCCAAGCTCAGTTTCCTCAAGTATAAACTAAGGATAAAAGTAATTACTTGATAGAGCTGTTGTAAGGAGTAATGAGTTAACATGTATAAAGTACTTTCCAGCACAGCATCTGGTACATAGTAGGTTCTCAATAAATATGTCCAACAACCCCACCCTCAAATTTATTTTCCTGGGTATTTGGCAACTAGAGACAGAGTCACATACATAGACAAATTAAATTTATATTGCTCATGGGAGGTTTTTTCAATTCATCTTTCTTGGAAATTCTTTTTTATTCTGCTCAACAATGATATCCCATTGTTATTAGATATCCAGTTGCTTTATCCTTCAATTTCCTTAAAATTCACTTCCCTAGATAATTTCTCATTTTTTTTAAAGCATATGAAAATAGGGGACAGGGAGGAAAAAGAAAATAGAGGATAGGAGCCCTACATAAGGAGGAAACAGATTTGATGAAAATAAATAATGCATGAAAAGGGACCCACAGAAAGATTACACAAAGCCCTCCCTGTTTTAATGATTCACATGGTAGACTTCCCTTGTACTAACTAGTAGTATCCAAGAATATAGTTGTATGAAGAAGTACATGGCCCCAAGACATATTGCTTTACCTAAAACAAATCCTTGATAAACACATATTTTTCTCAGGCTAGCAAAGGCTTTTAAAGATACTTGAAAAATCCTTCTGGATTTTTTTTTTCTAAAGCTAAAAATTTCAGAAACTGCATAAGAAAGAAACAGTTTGCTAAAGAAGTTGTCACTCCTAATTAAACTCAACACTGAATGCATCCTCTTTACTTCTTTAGACAGTCTATTTTTGGTTTTGTTTTCTAACCTTTCGTCTCCAGCAGTGATTTTTCTTGATGCAGAGGTTCATATCCACATTCCTCACATAAATATGAAATGATAATTCAGAAACAGCACATTCCTATGCTGAAAAAATATTACCAGTTCAATGAAGGGTCAAAGTGTTGAGTGTAAGATTTGAAACTTAGGCAGACTGAAGATAGTGAGTCCTGGAGTAATAAAAGTGGACCCTGAAATTAAACAGATCGAAGTCTGAATCCAGGCTCAATCATTCTTTAGTTCTACCACCTAAAGCAAGCTATTTAATCTCTCTCCACATCAGTATTCTTTTTAGTAAAGTGACACCTCATTTATCTTCACAGAGGTAGTATGGAATTAAATGAGAAGGCTTATGTGAAGGGCCTAAGATGGTACCTCTCTACTTCCCGCTAGGATCTATATTGAGACAGATCTAAGGCCTCATGAATCCCACAGGCACTAAAGCTGCTTCCCCACTCTCCTCCCCATGTTGTTTTTTTTTCTGACCTGCACATTGATTACACTTATATAATATAGCTCTAAGGGCTCACTCACTTGCTGCCTCTCACCCTGCCTCCAAACACAAAGCTACCTTAACAAATCAAAGCCAGGTTCTTTTTGATTGACAATGGAAGAACAATACCCATAGAGGGAGGAATGTCTGTGCCTTACAGCCATGAGTCCTTCCACCCAAATGACTTTCTCCTTGAAGATTTCTCATCAGTAATGCTTCCCTAACCCTCTGGTCTCAGGAATGTTGTTTCCCCAAAACATGTACTAAAGTATGACTATAGAAATTTTTCCAGTAACACAATGAACACAATTAAATATCTGTTAATTGCCCAGTGGGCCCCTGGCATTGTTCTAAGCATAAGGAAATTCGGCCATCAATAAAGCAGACAAACACCCCTGCCCACATGGAGCTTATATTCTTGTGTAGACCAGAAAGTAACATTTAAAAGTAGGTTTCCTGCCCAGCCAGTGAGGCTCAGTTGGTTGAGAGTCATCCCATACACCAGGAGGTGGCTGGTTTAATTCCCAGTCAGGGCACATGCCTAGGTGGTGGGCTTGATCTCCAGAAGGGGTTATGCAGGAGGCAGCTGATCAATATTTCTCTCTCATCAATGTTTCTCTCTCTCCCTTGTTCTCTCTGATATCAATAAAATCATTTAAAAAATAGGTTTACCAAACACATGGGAAAACACAGGGAAAGAGAAAGAGCATGTAAAGTGTAATTTGATAACCTGGTTTATAAATCTGGCTTCTTATCTCTCTTCAGCCTGTAACCTACTCCAGAATGTTTTTGACTAATCTTTGTCTCAATGTGTCGTTAGATCTTTCTACTCCAATATCTAGGAGTGTCCTTAATCTTGACTTCACTCCTTCAAGTCAAAATAAGCAGTGTGGGACATAGAGATCAGCTTCCAAAAATCACTTTCTTGTCTCAAAACTAGTCTCACTGATTTTTAGGGGGCAGGAGAGACTCACATGGATTGTAGTCTTTCCCCATCATCTCAGACAACAGCATTAAGTAAGCAATGGTATCCAGTAAACACAGAATGAGCAATGAGCATTGAGCACATACTGCAGTGGGACAGTGGTAGAAAGAATGGCAGTATTTAATCATATATACACATGTATACACATACACATACAGGTATGGCATTTTAATTTAGTTGCTGGGTTTTTCCTATGTCTTATTGGTGACTACACAACTGTGTGAAAATATTCTTCTTTCTCTCACAGTATGAGACTGGAAAATTCATGTTTCAGGATATATTGGGATTTGTTTCTTAAGATAACTTGCATACTTGCTCAATACATGCATACTTATAACAGGACATTTTGACTGGCTTACCTAGGTTTAGACCCTGCTGGTTTCAATAGCAACCTCCTCCCACTTTTGGGGGCTTAACTATAATTATTTTATTCATATAGTTTTACCATGCATATATTTTCCTTAAATACACGTGCTCTTTTGCCCTCAGGACCCACAAAAAATAAAATATTAGATACTTATGATTTCTTATCCTACCTTTAGCTGAGCATAATTTGACATGTGCCAAATATATATATTTTAGAAAATTATTTAAGAGGGATTGTTTATTTATTTGATATCAAAAAAGAACATTTTAGAGATTCATTCTTTAGAAAGCACTTTAATTTTAAATGCTGTGGCAAATTGTCAGGCTCTGCTATGTTCACTTTTCAAGTGACAGTGCTATTAGGATACTATCACACTGTGCACTTTTAGGGGATACACTGCATTTGGGGATGAGTAAAAGCTGTAGGTATCAGTGAGTCTATCAAGCCTGATTGCATTTCTACCTTCTCAAGACCCACTGGGAAGAGACTTTAATTCTAGAATAATATTATAAAGGCTTTCATAACTCTTCATCAGCTCTCTGTTTCATGCACTCGTTTTCATAATGTAATTTACACTACTTCATGGTTAATTCTTTTCTCCATGTTTGCAAAAACATTTTATTGAGGATTTTCTAATGAAGCTAAAGCTCATTAGCACACAGGCTCAATATAATCCCTTTTATCTGCCATCAAGATCCTCTTCATTGGTTCTACTCTTTGTCTCTCTTTAAACTCCACACCAGTCTTTCTCCTAAAATAAAGCTATCTCCATCCCTAATTTCTATAAAAGTGGCTTTTTTCACTTTTAATATAATTAATGTGAGGAGGAAGTTTCCTAACAAAAATTACAAAACTGTCCGAGCTGGTTTGGCTCAGTAGATAGAGCATCGGCCTGTGGATTGAAGGGTCCCAGGTTCGATTCCAGTGAAGGGCACATGCCTGGATTTCGGACTTGATCCCCAGTAGGGAGACAGCCAATCAATGATTCTCTCTCATCATTGATGTTTCTATCTCTCTCTCCATCTCCCTTCCTCTCTGAAATAAATAAAAATATATTTAACACACACACACACACACAACAGGTATAGAGCTCGCACCAAGTAGATGTTGGTCTCAGTTATATGCTCTGTGCATTTGGGTAAATTTCAGTTGTTTTCTTGGCTCATCTAACTTTTATGGTCCCAAGAATGAGTATACTCAATTTCTTTATCTTTCTCTTTTTCCAAAATATATTATGAACCTATGTATATACCATTGAATTTTCTGACTTGACATATTCTCTTTTCACTAAACCTTACACAGTTCCCTCCTCCAGTGTATTAGATTCTCTTCTAATCAATTCTGCCTAACTCCAATAAAGAAAATGATTCCTCAGGCATAGATGAGAAAAGTGTTCTATAAATGAAACAAATGTTCATTTTCCCTCTAATGTCATCTTTTTTACTCTGAAAAACTCTTTATGGTAGAAATAGCTCTAATTAAAATCAGCTTTCATTTATGCATACAAGAAACAAAGTTAATTACTGTATTCCACATTAAGAATAATGAACCATTTGGGAGAAAATTTATTCCTTTTAGCATTAACTGTTATGGTTAATATTTTAAGTACTTTTGTATCATCTTATAGCTTAAAGAGAAAAATTTAAATACTATTTTTTAAAACGGCAAAGTTACATTATCAAGAAAGTTAAAAGATACCACACCTTCTCAGTGTGGCTGAGTGGTTGAGCGCTGACCTATGAATCAAGAGATGGCTGGTTGGATTCCCAGTCAGGGCACATTCCCGGGTTGCAGGCTCGATCCCCAGCAGGGGGCGTGCAGGAGGCAGCTGACTGATGATATTTCTCTCTCATCAATGTTTCTATCTCTCTATTCCTCTCCCTCCCTCTCTCTCAAAATATCAATAAAAACATTTTTTTTAAAAAGAAAAGTGAAAGGACAATCTACAGAGTGAGAGAAAATATTTCCAAATCATATATATGTTAAAAGTTTAACATCTTTGAATGTATAAAGAACTCCTAAAATTTACAACCAAAATACAAACAACTTAAATAAAAATGGACAAAAGACTTGAATAGACATTTCTTCAAAAAAGACCAATAGATGGTCAATAAATAGTAAAAGATACTTAACATCATTAGTTATTAGAGAAATGGAAATCAAAACCACAATAAGGTATCACTTCAATCCCACTAAGATGTCTCTAATAACACTTTTAAAAATGCAGAATATAACAAGTGTTTGTGAGGATGTAGCGATTAAAACCCTTTTTTAATGCTAATGGAAATGTAAAGCCACTGTAGAAAATGGTTTGGTGTTTTTTAAAAAAGTTAAATTTAGAATTACGACCCAACAATTCCACCTTTAGGTATATACTCCAAAGAACTGAAAGCAGGGACTCAAGCAGATAGTTGTATGCTAATGTTCATTGCATCTTTATTCACAATAGCCAAAGTGTGGAAACACCCCAAATGTCTATCAACCGATGAATGGATAAATAGAATATGGTATCTACATAGAACGAAATATTACTCAGCAATAAGAGATGAAGTTCTTATACATGACTAGAGGCCCGGTGCACGAAATTCGTGCAGGGGGGCGGGTTGTCCCTCAGCCCAGCCTGCACCCTCTCCAGTGGGATCAGGCCTAAACGGGCAGTCGGAAATCCCTCTCACAATCCAGGACTGCTGGCTCCCAACTGCTTGCCTGTCTGCCTTCCTGATTGCCCCTAACCACTTCTGCTTGCCAGCCTGATCACCCCCTAACCACTCCCCTGACAGCCTGATTGATGCCTAACTGCTCCCCTGCCAGCCTGTTTTCCCCTAACTGCTCTCCCCTGCAGGCCTGGTCACCCCTAACTGCCCTCCCCTGCAGGCCTGGTCCCCCACAACTGCTCTCCCCTGCAGGCCTTGGTCCCTCCCAACTGCCTTTCCCTGCAGGCCTGGTCGCCCCCAACTTCCCTCCTCTGCCAGCTTGGTCACCCCTAACTGCCCTCCCCTGCAGGCTTGATTGCCCCCAACTGCCCTCCCTTGCAGGCCTGGTCCCTCCCAACTGCCTTTCCCTGCTGGCCTGATCGCCCACAACTGCCCTCCCTTGCAGGCCTGGTCCCTCCCAGCTGCCCTCCCCTGTTGGCCATCTTGTGGTGGCCATCTTGTGTTCACATGGGGACAGGATCTTTGACCACATGGGGGCAGCCATCTTGTGTGTTGGAGTGATGGTTAATCTGCATATTACTCTTTTATTAGATAGGATAGAGGCCTGGTGCATGGGTGGGGGACAGCTGGTTTGCCCTGAAGGGTGTCCCGGATCAGGGTGGGGGTTCCCTTGGGGTGTGGAGCGGCCTGGGCGAGGGGCCTGTGGTGGTTTACAGGCCAGCCACCTCTCCCTGGTGACTCAAGTGGAGGCCCTGGTTTCTGGGGTTTATTTATCTTCTACAATTGAAACTTTGTAGCCTTGAGCAGAACCAAGCCTTTTGCTTGCTCCGAGGTGGCAGCCATTTCTCTTGGGATTTATGTATCTTCTATAATTGAAACTTTGTAGCCTTAAGTGGAGGCCTGGGCCGGCCAGGGTGTGCGGAAAGCTTGGCTTCCTCCATCGCCGGGGCAACCCTAGCCTCCTACTCTTTCCAGCTCCATGGCTGCCACCATTTCTGTTTGGATTTATGTATCTTCTATCATTGAAACTTTGTAGCCTTGAGTGGAGGCCTAGGCTGGCAAGGGCAGGTGGAAAGCTTGGCTTCCTCCATTGCCAGGGAAACCCAAGCCTCCCTCCTGCTCTCTGTGGCCGTAGCCATCTTTGTTGGGTTTATTTGCATATTCGCTCTTGTTTGGCTTGTGGGTGTGGCTTGTGGGTGTAGCGGAGTGATGGTTAATTTGCATATTACTCTTTTATTAGATAGGATGATTACAGAATTTCTGTTTGTAGGGGATGAAAAGGTTTTGGAAATAGTAGTGACAGTTGCCCAACATTGTGAATGTAATGAATGCCATTTTAAAGTTGTTCTCTTTAAAATGGCTATATATATTTTAATATATAATATACATATTATATATTATGTCATATATATTTTGCCACAATCTGAAAATTTAAAACACATTGCAAAAAAGGCAAAGTTATGCTAAGGATGTGTTTCATTTGTGGTGTGCTGGTAAAGATTAGTGTTTATGGTTGTTATTAATTTCAAAGAAACTTGCTAAAAGTTTGTTCTTACATACAACTTTTCCTTAGTTAGGATATGAAAACTAACTCTGAGAATTTTTTAAAAAAGTATTTTCTCCATATATTTATGAATACAACCAAAAAATCTAAAATTGGCATACTGATTTCTATTATAGGCATACAACATTAATAACTAATTCAGAACCATACATGATGAAATTATTTTAACTGATAAATTTCTATAATAATGGCTTATTCTTTCTGCCATTATATAGTTCTTAGAAAATCTATATGGCTCCAAAGAGTACCATTATTTAGCTAACAGACTTACCTGAAGTAGTAATTCAGGTGGAAGGTAGGTGTTCTTTACAAGCTCTAATAGACAACATCAAGTCTGAAGTGGTACTCACGGATTTTTATCTTAGAGGAGGCACTACCATTTAGAGGCTTGTTTTTAAGAGAATTTGAAACAGTAACAATAATAACAAGATATTTTAGGAATTGCCTCAATTGCTTTCTCAGATCAGATAATTATAATTCAAGGAGCAAATATGTTATAGCTTTTGAAGATCCTTTGGGTTTGCACAATGAAAATATGCAAGGCTTTATAAAAATGTAAAACTCTTCATTTTTACTGGTTGATCGCACATAGTACCTTTAACGATTTTTCATCCTTACTTTGCAAAGGGAAATGTGGAGAGATGTTAGGTTTGAATGCCAATTTTTCTGCATTTCTTCTGATCCCATGACTTCATATTCAGCTGGTTCTACATGATCACAAGAAGCCCTAGAAATAAAGTAGAAATGATGTATTCCTTTCATTCCAATCCAGCCTGCCCAGTCACTGTCAGCATCTGCTTGATAAGTTGTAGCCAGTCACAGAGGAGCAGAGTACCCTTAGGAATGCTTTACAAATACTTCTGCATGTCAAACCTCAGAGGGAAGGCAGGGGAGGGTGGGGATAAGGGGGAGAGATCAACCAAAGGACTTGTATGCATGCATATAAGCCTAACCAATGGACACAGACAACAAGGGGTGAGGGCATGAGTGGGGGGGCATAGGGAGGGAATGGGGGAATAAGGACACATATGTAATACTTTAATCAAGAAAGAAATTTAAAAATAAAAAAAAATACTTCTGCATGATGTGAATTCTGAAGAGGATAGGAAAGACAGAAAAATGTTTGCCTTAAGTACTACTAATTTCTTATTGTTGACAGTATTACAGATGTCCCCCAGTTTCCACCCACTACTGCCCCCCTCCACCCAGCCCCTAATCCATCCCAGGCTTTCCACACACTATTGTCTGTGTCCATTGGTTATGCATATATGTCTATTTGTTCTTTGGTTAATCTCTTCCTATCTCCGTCACCTCCCTCCCTACTGAGATCTGCTAGTCTGTTCCATGCATCCATGCCTCTGGACCAAATTTATTCGTCAGTTTTTTCCCCCCATTAGATTCCACATATAAGTGAGATCATGTGATATCTGTCTTTCTCTGGTTTATTTTGCTTAGCATAATAATCTCCAAGTCCATCCATGCTGTCTCAAAGGGTAAGAGCTCCTTCTATTTTACAGTTGCATAGTGTAAATGTACCACAGTTTTTTTATCCACTCAGCTACCAATGGACAGTTGGGCTGTTTCTAGATCATAGCTATTGTAATAATTTTTGCCAGCATCTTTTGCCAAATAGGACAGATTGAGGAAAGTCTGCTGTGGCAGTATCTAAAAGGGGTTCTTCAGCAGACAGGCTGCTTTACAGGGTTCATAGAGCCAGAGTTTGCTTCCTGCTTCTATCAAGTATATGGGACTTTTTTCCATACAATATTTTTTCATTTTATATACTAATTTGATTCCTGCCTTTTTATTATTTTCTATCCTTCATCAATACATTATTGTGATTATCCTAGATATTAATTATATTGTAGCCTTTTGAATTGTATTTTGTTTATGCTACCTTAAAACATTTTCTGGAAAGAGGGAAGGATTTTACTTGTAAAAAAAATTACTACGCTTACTAAGTGCTTACTATGTGTTAAAACTCTTTAAAAGTTTTGTATGCATTAATATATTTAATCCTTACAACCCTACATGGTAGGTTACTAGTATTAACTCCATTTTCAGAAGAGGAAATGGAGGCAGATAAAAGGTTGAGACAGAGCTTTTATATGATGGATCTAGGAATCCTGGCCTCATGGCTCATGCTCTACTATTATAGTCATACTAGAGGCCCAGTGCATGAAATTCGTGCATGGGTGGGGGTGTCCCTCAGCCTGGCCTGCACCCTCTCCAATCTGGGACCCCTTGGGGGATGTCCGACTGCCAGATCAGGGATCGGGCCTAAACCGGCAGGGGATCGGGCCTAAACCGGCAGTTGGACATCCCTCTCTCAATCTAGGACTGCTGGCTCCTAACTGCTCACCTGCCTACCTTCCTGATTGCCCCTAACTGCTTCTGCCTGCCAGACTGATCACCCCCTAACCGCTCACCTACTGGCCTGATTGACGCCTAACTGCTCCCCTGCCTGCCTGATCGCCCCCAAATGCCCTCCCCTGCTGGCCCAATTGCCCTCCCCTGCCAGCCCAATTGCCCCAACTGCCCTCCCCTGCTGGCCCGATCACCCCCAACTGCCCTCCCCTGCTGGCCTGATCACCCACAACTGCCCTTCCCTGCTGACCATCTTGTGGTGGCCATCTTGTGATGGCCATCTTGTGATGACTTCGCGCGGGGGCGTTTTGTGACACCACCTAGGCTTTTATTATATAGGATGTCACACATTGATGTTTGGTCAATGATGGGTCACATATAGGAAGGGGGCCCATAGGATTATAGTGGAGCTGAAAAATTGCCATCACCTAGTAACATAGTAGCCATCTTAATGTAGTAGTGCAGCATGTTACTTGCATGTTTGTGGAGATGCTGGTGTAAACAAACCTATGCTGCCAGTTGTATAAAAGTATTACACGTACAATTATATACAGTACATAATACTTGGTAATGATAATAAACAACTACATATATGATTTATGTATTTACCAGACTATATTTTTAATAATTATTTTAGAGTGTATTCTTTCTACTTATTTAAAAAAAAGGTTTGATGTAAAACAGTATGTTGTGTTGTACTGGCAGCAGCCTCATACATCTTGTGTTTAGTGTCTCTTGATTGCATCCTTTTCTCTTGTGCTTGATTTAATCTCATGTTTTGTTTATCATGGTCAGAAGTGTATAAAATCTGTGGCTAATGTTGTCAGTAAGAGGACATGTTGAGTGATTGACCTGGGAAGGAAATTAAAAGTGATTAAGGACCATGAAGGTGAGAAATCAGTGATGATTATTGCTTACCAGTCAGGCATTTCCCATTCTACCATAGCTATGATCTTGAAGATCATTTAAACCACCCAGAGCTAGCAGTAAATCCAACATCATAGTTGGGTCTGGTCCTTTCTTCCAACATTGCAAACAAACAAAAGCCATGATCATCATGGTATCAGAGGGATATGCTTCTGTGTCTAGTCTTCAATCCAGGTCATTAGAACGTTCTCCCTATCTGATGTAGGCACTTCTCTAATTTATGTTAGTCCAATTGCTTTCAATGAATTTTGGGGAATATATTTAGGTGGCTTGCAGTTACTTTCTTATATAATTAAGTTATTCCTAGCCATCCCACTGCAGGAATAATTTCAAGGATAAATTTTGAGTAGAAACAATGAATTATACTTTGTAGTTATTTAATAACCCAATTAATGAAGGGGGATGCATCATATGAACACATTGGGGAAATATTTTAATTTGACATGAGTATGAAATTGATGGAGATAATTCTAGGACAGACTGATGATCTGAGAGCATAGACTGCGACAGGAAAAATACTTGATAGAAGTTTTCCAAATGTGACACTAATTTAAAAAATATTCATGAAACTACTAAAAACAAATTGTGAAGCTTAAAGAAACAATTGTAATTCCTTTTAAAAATTCAATCAGTCATATTAGAGGGCAGAATTATTTTCTTACTATAGAAAAATTATATTGTAAAGCTATCATTCTATCAAAAGGTGTTTAAAGAGCATGCAGCCAAAAATGTAGGAAAAACCTATTTTAACAGCATGTCAGGCAATTAATTGATAAAAAGATTATGCAGTGTTGCTGGATTCATCTATCAGTATCTTAACATTTTAATTTGTTATGGGTCATTTTCTCATTCAAACTCATATTTACTTTTGCATCTAACTTTGTATTTATAATACGGTATTTTTTCTTATAGGGGGCCCCAATATATATAAGCCTCACAAAATTTGGATGTATCCCTGAATTTCTGTATAGTATTTTCAGTTTACAAAGTATTTTCTCAGTTGTTTTTTAAAATTATTATTCCTATTTTTCTTGACATTGAAGGGAAGCTCCAAAGGCTTCAGTGACTTGCTCCTATCTACTGAGGTCTGAAGTTCAATCCCAGAATTAATGTTTAGATTGCTTGGTTCTGCTGTTCTCTCCCCTACACCTCACTGTATTTCATGCCTATAATCTTTTAATTAAAGCAAAATCTCCCAGAAATGTATGACTAAATGAAAGCAACACCAGATTTTAATGGTTTGGCATGACCTTGTAAGTAAACCTATTTGAGGTTCCATAAAGCCATGAAGAACTAGATGAGCACTTAAGAAAACAGTCTAAACTTAGACTTTACAAGTTAGGAGTTTGTAAACATTCAGGGGCATGACAAAGGAGATTTCTTGTTAAGCAAATGAAAAGTGTCCATGAGGGCAAAAGGAAAAGGTTCAAAATAGAACAAACTATTTTCAAAAACTTTTTAATTTTTATATGACAAAGTTTCTTTGACATTTTAATTTTCTTTAGGTTTAACTGATTACATTAGGTTTTAGAGAGATGCTGACGTACCAGACTGAATGATGTGTATGGTCTTCAAAGCCATAATAGGTTTTCACATATACACAGTGATTCTCATAGGCTATTATGTCTCCAAATCCATCAAGTCATTACAACCTGGAAGGTCTTAATACTTATATAGTCCTTATTGTATACCAGGCACTAAGTTTTTTACGTGCATTAACCAACGCGATGGTCACATTAATGCTATGAGATTGGTATTACTATGAGCATTCCCATATGGAAAATGAGCCACAAAAAGGTTAAGTAACTTGTTCAAGGCCATGCAAGGAGTTAAATGGGACTCAAACCCAGACGTCAGTACCTGAGTCCTTAACCAGACACTATTCTGCCCCCCCCCCTTATCATATTTCTATTAGAGATGGTGCTTTTTACAACATTTTATTTGAATGTATTTATTCAATATGAAGGCTTCAGCTATAGGTCAAGTTCTATATGCAGTTGCTTCCTTTATTTGTCCTTATTTCTACTAAATTACACATTCTTTCATCATAATTATAGACTCTTGGAAATGGCAGCAAGTATTTACTGGCACTGTCATAAAGTTCCAGATTTTTAGAATGCATACAGGTCCAGAAAGCTGAAGAAATTTCCCACTGAAGTTTACTTTGAACATTCTGAAAGATGCTAAGTAGGCAAGGTTAATACACACCAACCCTAAAAAGCTTTAACTTGGGAGATGTAGCCAATAGTTTTTCATCCACTCTTTAGGTACTATCTAGGTTTGAAAGTACAAGCCATATTCTATTGCAGGATTTGGATTTGTTTAAAAATTAAGCTCAGTTTCTTTCTCTGTCAAGCATTGGATTCTTGGTAGTCAAGTTGCTTGTCCCACCACATATACTTCTTAAGAAACTCTGTTATCCCCAAACTCAATATTAAAATTGTGCCATTTTGGCTGTGAGGTGACTAGTTTAGGCTACCAGTTTCTCTGTACAGCTCACCAAGAAAGGTCCTACAGTGAACCTTCTCTCACCTTCCACTGCCCCATCTTTTACCCCCACCCCATCCCCAAACTCCCTGTCCCTCCACCCTGCTTTAATTGTACGCATGCTATTTATCATCTTCTAAAATGTCAGTTGAACTGTTTGAAATTATCATTTCTGTAGGGCAAAAACTGTCAAGTATCAATGATCTAATTTACTTATTTATTTGATTTATTGTCTGTTTCTCTTCACATACTAACATACACACCAAAATGAGATGGGATATTTTGTCTGCTTTCATCACTGATGTATTCCCCACCATCCCCTCCCCCCAATCAGTGTCTGTTGGATACAATAAAAGTTTGTTGAATAAATTAGACCATATTTGCAACTTGAATAATTTCTGTCAATACTGGATCAAGATGAGGAGGCAAGTTAGGGACTGGCAACAGATCTCTATGAATATGGCAGCATGTAGCCTGGCATTTGGGTGCAATTTTTTAATTTGTCCAGCAATATTCATCCTTCCTGTACACACACACACACACACACACACACACACACACACACACACACATACACACTCACTTGCACCATCAGTTCTGATCCAAGTGCACATTTTCTTACAATGAACATTTCCGCCTCCATGTTGTATGTAACGATATTAAATGATATCTAATAGTTCTATTTGATAAAGGAATCTTACCTAAAGCTCATTCTGCTTTTTTGTGTGTGATACTTGTTAACTTTGTAGCTAATTTAACAAGTGTTTCAGTACTAGCAGGACATCTACCACTTTTTCCTGTGATGAGCACAACTGTGAAGGATACCTCTGTGGTTTTGGTTACATTTCCCTAAAGTAAGTGACTGACAAAGTTAATTAACAAAGTTAACAAATGTTGACACCAAATTAATCAATTTCATGCTAGAAACATTATGCAGTTATTCTGGTAAAATGTAAATGATTTATTAGAAAAGTCACCGTACTATGTTTAAAAACGAGAAAGTAGCCCTAATCAGTTTGGCTCAGTGGATAGAGCTTCGGCCTGTGGACTCAAGGGTCCCAGGTTCGGTTCCGGTCAAGGGCATGTACCTTGGTTGCAGGCACATTCCCAGTAGGGAGTGTGTAGGAGGCAGCTGATCAATGTTTCTCTCTCATCGATGTTTCTAACTCTCTATTCCTCTCCCTTCTCTCTGTAAAAAAATCAATAAAATATATTTAAAAAATAAATAAAATAAAAACGAGAAAGCTTCTTTACCTTATTATTATTTCATATAATCTCATAGCATACAGTACACTGAGGAATGGAGTGATTAGATTTCTTGGTTAACAAAGTCTACTTTTTAGATATCTGTAGTTGTGTCTGTGATTTGCATATAATCATTATATTCATGGAATCTTTGTCAGAACACACACACAACACATTCAATTTCCACATTTATACTGAAATACTGTTCACATATTCTGAACTGAAACCTTTGTTACCCTTTGTGTTATTACTTTCATGCATTTCCAAGTTACTTTGAGTCACTGACATATTTTTGTAGATGCAACACTATGATAACAATTTAAAATGCCAGCTTTATGAAAATGATGTGAAAATTTATTAGCTGAGACTAATTTACCTTGTTAACTTTGACTGTAGCTATCTTTGCTACTCTTGAACAGCATTTAAGGAAATGATGATTAAAAAGCAATAATATTTTGGAGATGGTAATAATCTTGCATTTCACAATTATGAAATGTAGGCGAGCAAAACTAAACACTTTTTATTCTGAAACTATCAAACCACTTGTGGACTGCTTAATAATGTGCAGGCAGTGGTATGTTGGTAAATATTTAATGGTGGGCTCTCTGGGGAGGAGGTCCCCTGATTTGTAGCATTTGCCAAATTTTGTGGTATAAATACTCCCACTGTGATCAATTCCAAGGTACTATTAGCTTTCAAAATTTTGGAATATTTATTGGTTAGTTCTCACAAAGTCAAAGTTGCATTAGTTTGTTCCAAAACCCATTGCAGGACCCACGCACCCATTTTGAGAAAACTTGGTCAAAGAGAGAAGAGTGTAACTACTCTTAATTAAAAACTGTGGTTTATTTATTTCTTTGTTTGTTTGTTTTTTCTTAAAAACTGTGGTTTGGATTGTAAGATTTCCTTTAGTTTTATGGCTTATAATTCACTTATTAGATGCAACGAATTATATTTCAGCAAAGATTCTAGTGTTGAAACCAAAGGAAAACTTCATATTTATAGCCAAACTTTATTAAATACATGAATTTAAACTGGAAAGTGACTAGACCTTAAATACTTAAACCAAAATGGGTCACAGATTTATTTAAATCTGTGAATTGAATTGTAGCCCTCAAAAAAGAGATTTCCAAATCCTAACCCCATTTATTTTTCTTCTCAGGTTTCTATGGAAACACCTTTTGAGGTGGCCTTTGCCAGAAGATAATATTTTGTTTTATTTTTAAATAAAAAAATAAGAAACAAATGCTATTTGTCTATGCAGAGCGAAAATTCTTTACAGACTTTTGAACCCAGGTTAAAATGTGATTTTATCATTTGTCTCCTAAGAAAGCCAAAATCATATAGCTAACACTACTTAGGGTTTGCATGTGTAACCTTATTTGGAAATAGGTTTCTGCAAATATAATTAAGAATCTCAAGATGACATGATATGGTTTTAGAATTGGTCTTAAACCCAATGACTGATGTACTTCTCGGAGAAAGGACATAGGAACACAGATGCAGTGAGGGGAAGGGCATGTGAAGACAAAGGCAGAGATTGGAGTTCTGCCGCCACAAACCAAGGGACACCAGGAACCACCAGAAGCTGGAAGAGGCAAGGAAGGGTCTCCTGTAGAGGCTTCCAGGGAGCATGGCCCTGCTGGCCCCTTGATTTCACATTTCTGGTCTCCAGAACTGTGAGAGAATAGATTTATCTTCTTAGGATGCACGTTGATGGTAATTTGGCAGCAGCCCTTGGAGACGAATACACAGTACAGTTGACTCTAGAACATCCCAGGGGTTAAGGGTGCCAAACTCCCATGCAGTAGAAAATCCACATAAAACTTTTGACTCTCCCAAAACTTAACTACTGATAGCCTACTGTTGCCCAGAAGCCTTACCAATAACATAAACAGTCAATTAACACACATTTTGTATGTTATATGTATTATATACTGTATTCTTACAATAAAGTAAGCTGGAGAAGATAAAATATTATTAAGAAAATCATAAGAAAAAGACAATGCAATTACAGTATTTATTGAAAGAAATTCACATGTAAGTTGAACTCTCGGAGTTCAAACTCACGTTCAAGAGTTGAATTCTAATTAAAGGAAAAATACTGTTTGGTTAGTTTCAGTTTTCAACACAAAAGATTTATTTATTTATTTATTCTCTACTTAAGAGCTCTATTTCTGCCACTATTAATTTAAATATAAATTACTATGTATTGATGAAAATTAATTAGTCATTAAAAAGGATTCCCTGTAACTATTAAGACTTCCTTTTAAGATTATTGTCTATGAGTACCATAACTAACTAATGAGTACCATAATTAGTTTATTTAGAAAATTAGTGACCACAAAATCCAATAAATGCCTATAGACATTAGACAGGTAATTTAAATGAGGGAATTGACTGGATCTGGTGTGCAACAGTGCTGTACCTAAGAAAGAACTCAACTATTCAGCTCTGGCTGCTTGCTGCCAATGGAAATGTGAGTTGCTAGATCCTTGCATTTTTCTGAGGAGAAGCCAGGAGTGCAGCTTTTTATGTGATATCCCTGAAATTTTATGTCTCAAAAAACTAAAAGCAAAAAGAAAGGAAGGGAAAAATAAGAAAAGAAGAAGAAAAAAAGACTATCTGTTTTGGGGCAAATCTGTGACCTCTCCTTTACACAATAACTTGTGTATTTAAAAATTTGTGTAAGTTTAATTTTGCCAACTGGCATTTTTGTTTTGTTTTATTAATCCTCACCTGAGGATATTTTTACCATTGATTTTGTTTTGTTAATCCTCACTTGAGGATATTTTTCCCATTGATTTTTCTAGAGAGTGAAAGGGAGGGAGAGAGAGAAAAACATCAATGTGAAAGAGACTCATCGATTGGTTGCCTCCCACATGTGCCCCAACTGAGGCTTGGGATTTAACCTGCAAACCAGGTACGTGCCCTTGACTGGGAATTGAACCCATGACCCTTTGGTGTGTGGGCCAACGCTCTAACCACTGGCGTTATTTCTTTTCTTTTCTTTTAATGCCTTCAATTATCAATGTTTCACAATACAATAGAGTTAAATCTCTGCCCTTTATCCTCTTGGACAAGGAAGTTAGAGTGGTTAGTGATCTATGGAGAAGAAAAACTCATTTTCAAAAGCAATTTTGAAGTAAAGATTTTAAAATAATGGAAGTCTTTTAAATTGCAAAGCAATACATATTTTATTATATAAATTTGGCTTTTCATTTATTGCATTTTAAGAGACCAGACTAATGTTTCTGTAATAAGAATTGTTATGAAGGATTTTGACGTCTCATCTCATGCTTGAAGCCTATAATTTCAGAACTAGTTATTGTGTCTTAAAAATTTCAACCAACCCAGTTGAAAGAACGTTTATTTTCTCAATTTTAAACCTACATTTGGGACATGTATTTTTAGCTATGGGGGTAAAGTGCAATGGTTTGCTTTGCTGGTGTCATGCTGTCTTTAAATTTTATGGAAAGAAGGAATTAGGAACAACTTCTGGACAATATACTTCAGCACAGAGCAGCTGAGGTTAATTTATTTGGGTTCCTTACTGGCTACCTACTGTGCAGTTACAGTGGATAGGTGACAGTTTACATTATCCAGAGGCACAGCCCTCAGCCAAGGACTGAAGAAGACACTGTCACAGAAGCTGTGGGTCAGTGCTCTGGAGGCAGAGGCTTTGAGAGGGTGCACAAAAGTAGGCCAGGCAATGGCTGGCTGCAAAGGGAGCAAACGGATGAGGCATGACATCATAGAAGCAAATGAGAAAAAGATTGGCCATTTCTACAAAGCACCCTTACTGATCAAAACTCATGAGGGAAAGGCAACTGTGCCTCATGGAGCAAGATGGTAGGGTTTACAGTGAGGAGTATTTTAAAGGCATTTAAATAAATATAGCCAATTGGGAGGAATATTTAAGTAAATATAGCTCTCAGGAGAAATTATGCCTACTTTTTTGGAGTTCCCTGAGGAGGCAAATGGATTTATGGCAAATGAGGTATCATAGGATTGGGAGGTGAGTGGCAGATGGTTGCTATAGATAGATGGCTTGGGACAAAAATTCAAGGAGGAATAGGTGAATATTTTTTTGCATAGAAAAATATATACTGAGGTCTCTTATTGAGAAAACTTGTTTAGTCAACATATTAAATTGAGATAAAACGTAACTGAAAGGAGGACAATGTAAATATCCAATTTGCATTTGACTCTGTATTATTTATGAATTGAAAATGCTGGTGAGTTGATACAGATCCTAATAAATCTATGAGAGCAAAAATATAACAGTTGCATCCTCCCCTATTTTCACTATACCTGTTTATGTTTTTAAATTTTTAGCCACACAATATGCATACATAGTCTAAAATGTACAATAGTACTAAGAATAATAGCAGTTCCTGACTCAATCTTTTCCTTCTCTAATTCAGCTTAAGAGGCAGCCATCTTCTGTTCGTCTATCTGTGTCCCTCTATTGTTACTTTAATACACTTAAATAATGTAATTATCCTGCTATACTTGATAGGTTTTAGATATTACCAGTATTAGACATAATGTGGATGCTGGCATCTATGTCTGTTACCACACACTCCACTTTTGTTTTTCTAACAGTTGTCATGAGTTTGGTTTAAGCAATTGTCCATTTGCATCTGACATGTTATATATAAGTATAATAAATGGACCTCAAGGAAATGACAACTAAAATGATCAGAAGGGTAGAGGTATGCAGTTTGTAGACTGGCGATAAGATCTCTTTAGGGAGGACAGACTAAGGCTGATACTAGACATAATTAACATGTAAAATATGTAAATGCTGCTATGAATAAGGTAGACACAAACTTCTTCATTCAAACTTGAAATTCTAGGAAGTAAAATTATGAATGTACATAAACACTTTATTCTGTGATGTGCTATTTTTTAGAGAATTCGCTTACTGAACATGTGTGTTCAGTTCATACCACTAGAAGAGGACCATATTTTTATAGTTGGGTGTATGTGTGTTTTTGTGTTTTGTTTTGTTTTTGTTAAAGATAGACTCCCTTTTAGGGATAGATGAGAATAATTAAAAGTAAAACTTAATCAGGGTTTGTGAAATTTGCCATGGTTTAAAATGTTTATTATCTGGGATTTCGTGTGAAAAAATAAAGTAGCCTTATAAGTGCAATATAATAAATAATATATTTACTGAACTGAAAAATCAGGGATGATTTTCTTCTCAAATGCACATATGTAAACCCTAAATAGTGTTGGTTGTATGATTTTGGCTTTCTTAGGAGACAAATGATGAAATCACACTTTAACCTGGGTTCAAAAGTCTGTAAAGAATTTTTGTTTTGCATAGACAAATAGCGTATTTAAAAAAATAAAATAGAACAAAATATTCTCTTCTGGCAAAGGCCACCTCAAAAGTTGTTTCCATAGAAACCCGAGAAGAAAAATAAATGGGAACATCACTTTAACTCTGTTCAGAATGACCTACAGAGCTGAGATTTAAACTTGGCTTAAGATAACATTATCCAACATTACATAGGTTGTTAGGAAACGCAATTTATCCATTATGTGCATACTTCCTAAGTAGTTGACTTACTGCTCTTACCACTTTGGGGTTGAAGTTATTTCATTTCTTATCATTATTAGGACAGGCAGGAAACTCAGAAGATTTTAATGCAACAGCTGAAGCAATCTCCACAATTTTAGAACCCAGGGGGAAAAGGTGCACTACTTTATAACTCTTCCATATTTCAACTTACTCTAGTTTAGGTATATTCTAAGAATTAAGAAGTAGCTATTTATTTTGTAAACTGTTTATATCGCACTTCAAGGATGGTAAATTTCATTCCACAAAACCACCTTGACCTAAGTAATACTGTGCTGAAGCCTTGTCTACACTCAGCAGGTAAGAGTGATGAGTTTGATTAGCATGTCTGCCAGGAATTCAGCATGGAGAAGGGATAGCCTTCATGGTATATATTTTATCCTGGAAGTTGTAGAGTTGTGGTTATATTCAACAGACTTATGTCTGGCATCCATCTATTTATCCTAATTTGTACCATAACTAAGTCTCAGTTTAAGTTTATACTAATGTTTCTATTAGAAATAGTTTTGGACAATAAGAATTATAAAACTTTTGAAATCTGGAGTGAAATTTTAGATTTTGCTTCTCTTATATCAAGAATCTAAATAATTCCAGTTGTTTCCTCACCAAATTAATCTCTTGTTCTTTTTTTAAAAATCCTCACCTGAGGATATTTTTCCCATTTTTGTCCAGAGATAGTGAAAGTGAGTGAGGAGGAAGGGGGAGAGAGGGAGAAAAACATCAAGGTGAAAGAGACACATCGACTGGTTGCCTCCTGCTTGCATCCCAACCCCGAGTGATGAGCAAAACCTCAGCCGAGTCTTTTTTCCTTTTCATTGTATTTATTGTGGTGACATTGATTAATAAAATTATATAGGTTTCAGGTGTATAAGTCTATAATACAACATCTGTATATAGTATTGTGTGTTCACCACCTTAAGTCAAGTCTCTATCCATCACCATTTATCCCCCCTATACCCTCTTCCACCTCCCCCAACCCACCTTTCCCTCTGGTAATCACCATGTCTTGTCTATGTCTGTGAGTTTGTTTGTTTGTTTATTTATTTATTTATTTATTTATTTATTTATTGATCTTTTTCACCAAGTCCTCTAACCCCCTCCTCTCTGATAGCTGTCTCTATGAGTTTGTTTCTATTTTGTTTGTCAGTTTATTGTGTTCACTAGATCCCACATATGAGTGAAATTACATGGTACTTATCTTTCTCTGACTGGCTTATTGCACTTAACATGATGAATCCCAGGTCCATCCATGATGTCCTAAAGGGTAAGATTTCCTTATTTTTTAAGGCCAAGTAATATTCCTTTGAATAAATATATCACAGCTTTTTTATCCACTCATCTACAGATGGACACTTGGGTTGTTTCCAGATCATGGCTATTGTAGATAACACTGTAATTGACATAGGGATGCATATATTCTCTTGAATAAGTGTTTCAGATTTCTTTCGATATATTCCCAGAAGCAGAATTGCTGAGTTAAGGAAAGGGGATATAAAAAGTAATAAAAATTTCTAGCTAATGCAATAAGACAAAAAAAGTAAATAAAATTTATACAAAGAAATACCTCTTTTGATCACAGATGAAATGATCATCTTCGTAGAAAATTCAGAAGAATTGACAAAAGACAAACAAAACAAAACCCCCAATCCTCCTGGAACTAATAAGCAATTATAGCAAGGTTGTGGGATACAAGGTTAATATACAGAAGTTAATTGCTTTCCTATATATAAGCAATGAACAAGTAAAATTTGAAATTAAAAATATAGTATTCACATTAGCACCCTCAAAAATGAAATACTTAGGTATAAGTCTAACAAAATATCATAACAAGA
The DNA here is from genome assembly GCF_963455305.1 of Plecotus auritus. NCBI lineage: Eukaryota > Metazoa > Chordata > Mammalia > Chiroptera > Vespertilionidae > Plecotus > Plecotus auritus. Next base: position 188,583,347 of record NC_137771.1, read on the forward strand.
TCTACATGAAGACAATTACAAACTGATGAAAGAAATAAGAAAAGAACTAAATAAGTTCCATGTTCATGGACAGGAAGACTTAATAGTGTCAAGATATCAGTTTTTCCCAACTCGATCTATAGATTCAACACAATCTCAAAGTTCTAGCAAGTTATTTTTTGGATATTGACAAACTTATTCTAAAGTTTATATGGAAAGGCAAAAGACCTAGTAGAGCAAATGGAATACTGAAAGAGAAGAACAAAGTTGGAGGACTGACACTACCTGACTTCAAACTTACTATAAAGTTATAGTAATCAGGACAGCATGGAGAGCATTATGCTAAGCGAAATAAGCCAATTGGAGAAAGACGAACATCACACGATCGCACCCTTTTGTGAAATATAATGAATTGATGAACAAAAATAGATCCAGAGACAGAGAAGCATCAAACAGACTGTCAAACCTCAGAGGGAAAGCGGGGTGGGGAGGGGGGGGGGTGGGAAGATAAGAGATCAACCAAAGGACTTGTATGTATGCATATAAGCATAACCAATGGACACAAACACTAGGGGGGCGAAGGCATGTGCTGTGGGGTGGGAGTGGCCAGGGAGAGGTCAATGGGAGGGGGGGAAGGAGACCTATATAATACTTTAATCAATAAAGAATAATAATATTAAAAAAGGCAGGATGATAGTGGTGAAAGAATAGACTGATCATTGGAATAGGGTAGAGATTTCAGGAATAGACCACATAATATAGTCAACTGATCTTTGACAAAAGAGCAAAGGTAATAAAATGGAGCAGATGTAGTCTTTACAACAAGTGGTGCTGGAACAACTGGACATCCACATGTAAAAATATGAATCTAAACCCTGAACTTACACTCTTCACAAATTTAATTCAAAATGGATCACTGACCTAAATGTAAAACATAAAACTATACAGGTTCTAGCAGGTAGAATAGAAAATCTGGATAACCTTCAGTTTGGTGGTTACTTTGGACACAACACTAAAGGCATAATCTATGAAAGAAACAATAAACTGAATTTCATTAAAATAAAAAAATGCAAAAGGCACTGTAAAGAGAATGAAAAGACAAGCCACAGACTGGGAGAAATATTTGTAAAAACACATTTGATAAAAGACTATTATCTAAAATACACAAGGAACTCTTAAAACTCAACAATAAGAAAAGAACCAACCTGGTTTTTTAAAATGGGCCAAAGACTTTAACAGATACCTCACCAAAGAAGATATACAAATGGCATATAAGAATACGAAAAGATGATCCACATAATTTTCCATTAGGGAAATGCAAATTAAAACAATAATGAGATACCACTACACACCTATTAGCATGGCCAAAATCTGGAACATTGATAATACCAAGTGTGACAGCGATGTGGAGCAACGGGAACTCTCACACATTGCTGGTGGAAATGCAAAGTGGTATAGCCCTTTAGGAAGGCATTTCAGAGCTTTCTTACAAAACTAACATTCTTATCATATGATCCAGCAATCACTCTGCTTGGTATTTACCCAAAGGAGCTGAAAACTTACATCCACACAAAACCTGTATTCAGATATTTATAGCAGTTTTCTTCATAATTGCCCAAACTTGAAAGCAACCAAGATGTCCTTCATAGGTAAGTGGACAAACTGTGGTACATGTAGACAATGGGATATTTATTATCCACCACTAAAAAGAAACTTGCCATTAAGCCATAAAATGACATCGAGGCATCTTAAATGCATATTATTACATGAAAGAGAAGTCTGAAAATGCTTAATACTGTATAATTCCAACTATATGACATTCTAGAAAAGACATTATAAATTTGTCCAAACTCATAAGTTGTACAACACCAAGAGTGAACCCTAATGTAAATTATGGACTCTGTAATATTGATGTGTCAATGTAGGTTCATATGTGTAACAAATGTATTACTCTAGTGGTGGATGTTGATAATAGGGGAGGCTGTGCATGTTGTAGGGGCAGAGAGTATATAGGAAACGTATGTACCTTCAATTTAATTTTGCTGTGAACCTGAAACTACTCTAGAAAAATAAATTCTATTCAAGAAAAAAAAATAAGTAATTCAAGGGGAAACAGAGTAAATATAAAAAATTAGGCATGGGCACACATATCTTGATAAATAGTAAAATATCCCTCCTACTCCTCCCCTTATTCTGCATTTCTGCATGGAATGTATAATACCGAACTCGTATATATTTACCAGGACATTAGAGATAGGTCCCTGAATATCACTGTGAAAAATGAGAACAAGAAAAAATGAGATCTTACCAGCTTTTAATACTGACTAGCAGCATGCAAACACAAAGATGCACTTTATACTCTGGTAGAATCCATCCATGTATTGGCATGTAAATTTGTTTCTACTGCCAAATACATCAGTCAATGTTAATTTATTTAAATTGACATGTTTACACATCATTGTGGGGGAGGAGGATGAACAACGTTTCTAAATTGTTATCAACACATATTATTTTCCAAAGTATAGTAAGTCCTCACTTACAGTGGTTGGCAGGTTCTACGATTTTAAGCAAAATGATGTATAACAAAACCAGTTCTACCATAGGACTAAACAAGAGTTAAGTTCCTGTGGCATCTCATCAACATCATAGCAAAACAACATTGAAAGGTCATTCGTAGACCTGCTGTACTGAAATGATAAGGGAAATCAGGTAAGAAGATTAAAATCTTGGGAACAGAAAATAGGCTGCAATAAGTGTTTTACAGTAAGTGATGTTTTTCTGATAAACACCACAGAAGAATCCAATAATTAGAAGAATTAATTGTAAATTTGGAAATAAGTTTAAGACTAACATAGGGGAACCTGGACCCTCTTCTATATAGACGTTTCACTCTGAATATGTTCCTTAGTGAATTATGTATGGTTATATATTTCTATATTGACTAGAAGTTAGTTATTTCCTCCTTGTAATTAAATAATCAGCACAAATATATTTTAAAGATACTCCAGTGTTAAATTTATAGTTGCTGTGCATACTATACCATTCAATCTAGTTTACACCTAAAAATTCTTTCTCGGCAGTCTTTAAAATGCATAACCTTCAAGTAGAGAACATAGTTTTGACAGGATTTATTTTTTTTGAAATGTTAGTGGAAGTCATGTATTGCTATTAATTATGAAGTCAACTTAGCATCTTGTATAAAAAATATTTTTTCCAAGATTAATGAGGGTTAAGAACCATTCTTATGTGAAAATGTGACTGTTATAGAATTATAAATTTCAAAACTCCTTTTTAATTCTTCAACTTTCTGACAGGCAAATGTTTAATTTGTTTACTAATGTCAGCTTTTTTACTTTTGCATTCCTAGCTCTTAGCCCAGTATTTGACACATAAGTCTCTGATAAATGCTGGTTGAATTTAAATGAATTCTTTGAAAAAGTTCAGTTCTTTAGATCATAGGTATTACTTCTATCATTATCATCACATTGACATCATCAGACATTTAATAACAGCCCTTTGTTAAGTTAGAAGAAATCTTGTCAGTGAAACCACATACTGTAAGAAAGGTAGAGCCTCCAACATAAAAGTTGACACTGGAAAATAAAATCAGGGTTAATCAATGAAAAGGGACAGGTGTTTCCAGCTCTGTACTACAGCCTGCAGCAGGACTTTCTTGCTTACCCTCAGTAGTCAGGTGCCTGGTGTGTATATACAATAAGTAATCTAGTTCTGCTCAGAAGCAAACACTGAGGCAAAGATTCCAGTGCAAAGAGAGAAATTAAATATATATATACATATATATGTATATATATATTTAATGTGGAGAAAGCTGATAGAAGATATGTATCATGATAGTTGTTACTCTTGGTAACTTGGAACTCTGGAAACCAGTTAAAATTCAAGCCACAAAATGATCCCACATGTGGATGAGGAAGTTGTAGTATTTATATCCAAGTTCCATGAGTTATTGTTTGAACACTGCTCCCAGGCAGTGTCAATTTCCTGTCACTTCCAGTTTGCCACTTATGTCTCTACCAGAAAGAGCCCTCAGGCACAGAGAAACAGAATACTAGTATTTTGGAAATGGTGCCAGTGATAAGTGAGCTGGTAAAGCCAAGGGGGAAGGGTGGGGCAGAGATTATGTATGATAGAAATATAATTCTCCTCTAAAAGGAACCAAAACAGCCAGTGTGGCTCAGGTGAGCATTTGACCTATGAACTAGGAGTTTGCCAGGTTGGTTCCTGGTCAGGGCACATGCCTGGGTTGTGGGCTCAATCCCCAGCAGGGGGCATTCAGGAGGCAGTTGATGGATGTTAATGTTTCCATTTCTCCCTCTCCTTTCCGCTCTCTCTAACAATCAATGAAAACATATTTAAAAATAAATAAATAAGTGGAAGGAACTAAGACTGTAGCATAGCTTATTGTAGGTCTTAGGACAAGAGCAGTTTAGATAGTTTTGGAAAAACTTGTTGCCAAAAAAGAGCACTTTAACAGATAGTGTGTCAGTGTTAAAAGCATAAAAAAATAATAATGATGATAATTGTAGTTAATTAGAATATGTTGAATTTGTATAGGGCCATGAGTTCGTAATATTATATAGTATACAAAATGCAGTTGTATCAAAAAAAGAAGAGTGAATGGGCATGTTTAATTTTTTATTTAGTTTTAAAAATAGGAATGCTAATAAGTTTGGGTATGTTGTTACTTCCACTTAATGTACATCTGTTTATCAAGCATAGATAGTTATGTATTTCTACCAAACACAGGGAACTATGAATATGATTCTGGTGAAAGTACCAGTTACAACAAGGACTGGTCAGTACTGGTGGTTATACATTGTAACCAGTCAGGAAGGGGATGGAGCTGTGAATTAGCACTCATGACCACACAATAACCAAGGAAGAGAGGAGCTTAACAGTGTGTTCAAGAGGATAAGTAGGCCCATGAGCTAAGGAAGAGAACTAGTGGCTCAGGCTCACACAGTTTCCACCTGCTGGAAGACAAATTATATATAGCCGTACTAATAAAAATAATAATTAAAAATATTTAATGATGTTAACAACACAAGTCACTATTTTGGGACAGTATAGTAGGTTACAATAAATCTTGCCAAGTGAGAATGTAAAAGTACATCTTGTAATGTAACCATCCAGAGAAAATATTTATTGCACTGACCTTAAATCAGAGTCTACAGACTCTGAAGTGCAAAGAAATCTTAACATATAGTAAAATTTTGTTAATGATAATATCAATGATGTTATTTTGAATATATACATATACCTATATGTGTATCATATAGGGAAAAACAAATAACTGTTAATGTTAGAATCAAGATTTTTAGAGAGAGACATTAAGTTAAAATTCTGTGACTTTAAATTTCAATTGGAAATATTAGACAGAATTAATGACTTTTTTAAAAGGCAAAGTTGGTGGCCCACTCAAGCTGTCTTTTGTATCCTCACTCCCTCCCTCCCTCCCTCCCTCCCTTCCTTCCTTCCTTTTGTTTTGTTAATCCTCACCAGGATATATTTTTTTCTGTTAGTTTTTAGAGAGAGTGGGAGCAAACAGGCGAGACAGAGAGAGAGAAACATCGATGTGAGAGGGACACATTGATTAGTTGCCTCCTACACATGCCCCAACAGGGGCCAGAGATCCAGCCTGCAACCGAGGTGCGTGCTCTTGACCAGAATCCAACCCAAAACCCTTCAGTCTGAGAGCCAACACTCTAACCACTGAGCCAAATTGGCTAGGGCCAGAACTCATGACTTTTTGTTCTTTTCATATAAAAAATAAACATTTCCAAAACATGTTCACCAAAAAGGCATGAAAGTATGACAACCCAGGAACAGTGAGCATGCAGAATGCCTAAATTGTAGTATTCAAATTCCTCCACTAAAAGGAATCAGACTTCCTTGGGGGAAATAGCTGATTCTATATATGGTGTAGGAAAGTTCAAGATGAAGCTGCAATATCTCTCTTTTTAAAAAATATTTTTTATTGTATATTTGGTAAAGCCAATTTTCACAGAATGCTTTTGATGTTTATTTTAAAATATATTTTTATTGATTTCAGAGAGGAAGGGAGAGGAAGAGAGAGATAGAAACATCAATGATGAGAATCATTGATCGGCTGCCTCCTGTATGCCCCCTACTGGGGATTGAGCCCACAACCTGGGCATGTGCCCTTGACTGCAATCCAACCTGGGACCCTTCAGTTCACAAGCTGATGCTCTATCCACTGAGCCAAACCAGCTAGGGCTGCAATATCTCTTTGAGCCAGAAAGCAAGGACGCTATCAAAGACTGATGGGGTCATGTAAAAGAAAGCTGGAGCCAACACAAAGAGACTCCTTTTGACCAAAGTTAAGATTTTAATTGATTATGTCATATTTTATATAAAAAAGCTGTATTTCTAATGGTAGGAAGAGGTGATGGAGGAGTAGGAAGAGAAGGAATATAGAAAAGAAACACACCAAGCTCATTGGAAACTATTGGACGTTTGCTAGGACATCAACTCATTAATTAAATATTGACAATTAAAAAGAATTAAGCATTTATCTTACCCAGTAGAAACCCAGTGCATGAAATTCATGCACGGGTAGGGTTCCTAGGCCTAGCCTGTGATCAGGGCTGATCAGGTTCCCCAACTCCCTGCCTCCCCTCCTCCTCCTTTCCTCGCTCCCTCAGCACCCTGCCATGGCCACTGGTCACCTGCCATGTTCCGCACTTCCCCCTGGTGGTCAGCACACATCATAGCAAGTGATTGAACTCCTGGTCTCCGGTCGAACTCCTGAGGAGACACTTTGCATATTAGTCTTCTATATATGTATAGATGTTTATAAGTTTTATTTCAATGTAATTAAGTAGACTTGTGAATAAAGGAATTCAGAAGATTCTAGCAAAATAATACAGAATGATCAGAAAATTATAGTCATCATTTTACAAACACTAATGAAATAAGTTATTTAGGCAATACTCATTAATAGATGCTAGAATTATTAGGTGAAATGTTGATGAAGAACTCTACAATGAAGGGAACCAAACTGGTCAATCCCTTAATCCACTGGTTAATCTCAGCATTACTAAAATTGAGGTAACAAATGTGCCTTCTGATGTGGTTACAATACTAAGGAGACTACACCTCCTATGTAGTATTCTTAAACCTCTTCCCCCAGATATTGAATATGTATCAAATCAAGCCTTTAACACCTTTTTCTTTTGCTCCTTTTAAAAATTATGTATTGGTTTCAGGTGTACGACTTAGTGGTTAGACAATCATACTAATGGTTAAACATATACTGAAGTAGTTAAAGGTGAAATGACATGATACTTTGAATTTGCTTTAAAATATTGTAGAAAAGGAGGGAGAGAGGGAACAGATGAAAAAAATTGGCAAAATATTGATGGGTATTGAAGGCAGGGGACAGGTATATGAGAGGTTGCTGTACTTGCTATGTTTTTGTCTATTTGAAATTTTTACCAAAAAAAATTCAAAGTAACTTTTAGGAAGCCATTACGTTTCAAAAGGCAAAACTGGTTGTGAAAGGTAAGGCTTTTAAAAGTTTAGAAATGAAACACCTTGAGAGGAGAAATTAAGTTTCTTAACAATAAACAATCCAAAACCTGTGCTGGTGCAACTATAGAAAACCTAAGACAATCTCAAAATAGGTCAAAACTCTGGGAAGTTTTCACAATAAATACAGCAGGTAGGTATGAAAACACATAAAATGAATAAATGAATTAAATCCTTGGTGTTGCTATTTTAGAATAAGTTTAATTGTATACTTTTTAACACATTTTGTAATCACTGCATAAGTGTGTGTTTTGTCTGGTGTTCAGGGACTCGAGGTATTCAAAAGAATGTTATGCTAAATTGTAATTGCAATTTTGTACAGCAACAATCAAACTGTATTTAAATGCTTAAGAAAAATTGGTTTCCAAAGTTTTGTTTATCAGATACATGATTTTAATAAATTGAACATTAACTAAAGTACAAACAGTTATGAGTTTTTCACTAGATACACAAAAGACCTTGGAGATTTATTGAATTAATCTATAATACCTGGCATTGCAAAAACACTGAGTTAGTATTTTAAAGAGTCTTAGTGTTTTACTAAAGGAAAGAGATATTCACTACCATGAAAATCGAGACATGCTGCATTTTATTTTACTGATTAGTTCTTTTTTTCAGAATTATATCCATTTCTTAGATTCTAGTATCTTGCTTCCACAGGTGAGAGGGAAGGAATCATGACATTGCATTTTTGCAACTATTAGCATAAAGTGATTAAGTTGTTCAATGTTTTTTATAATACATGAGATTGTGTGTGTGTATCTAGTTCATGTAGACTGGCATCTTCTTTAGGAAACAATTATATTTATAATTGATGGATATACAATTATGATGATAATGATGAAGATGTCATGGAGCTATGTTGGTGGCCAGTGTATCTCATATTGATATAAGCAATGTTTCTAAACAACAGGACTTAATGAACATATCCTATCTAATAAAAGAGTAATATGCAGATTGACCATCACTCCAACACACAAGATGGCTGCCCCCATGTGGTCAAAGATGGCTGCCCCCAGGTGGACACAAGATGGCTACCACAAGATGGCCAGCAGGGGAGGGCAGTTGGGAGAGACCAGGCCTGCAAGGGAGGGCAGTTGGGGGTGATCAAGCCTGCAGGGGAGGGCAGTTAGGGGTGACCAGGCTGGCAGAGGAGGGAAATTGGGGGCGACCGGGCCTGTAGGGGAGGGCAGTTGGGGGGGACCAGGCCGGCAGAGGAGGGAAGTTGGGGGCAAACAGGCTGGCAGGGGAGCAGTTAGACATCAATCAGGCTGGCAGGGGAGTGGTCAGGGGGTGATCAGGTTGACAGGCAGAAGCAGTTAGGGGCAATCAGGAAGGCAGGCAGGCGAACAGTTGGGAGCCAGCAGTCCTGGATTATGAGAGGGATGTCCGGCTGCCCGTTTAGGCCTGATCCCGATCCTACCGGGATCGGGCCTAAATGGGCAGTTGGACATCCCTCAAGGGGTCCCAGATTGGAGAGGGTGCAGGCTGGGCTGAGGGACACACCACCGCCCCTATGCACGAATTTCGTGCACCGGGCCTCTAGTTTTATTACATTAGGATTAAAAAAAATACATATATTACTTGTCCAGTTACATGTCTTTTTCTGAAAGAGCTCTATTATGTAATTTAGAGCCTCAAGAAAAATACAAGAGAACATACACTTCTATCATTAATAAACTTTACATTTTAGTAATCCTAAGGATTGAATATGAAAGTTTTCCCTACCTTGCCCCAAAAGATAACAACTTATAGCTGCCCGTTTAAGAAGAGACTGACGTCTTTTTAATTCTCATAACTATAATATCTTTTTATTCCCCTGAGGGAACACCAGGCTCAGGCATATATGTCATGTCACAGACTGCTGTGACAGGCTTCCCTCAGATGCCAACAACTGTCAAAGTTTATGGCTTGAAAGTAAGTTACCCTTTGAACTTGGGGTATATCAGTGTGCTTAAACCCAGAAAGGCCCTGTGCAGAAATAAAAAGAAGAAGCATGAATTCATGTCCTTCTTACTCCTTTTGGCATCTCCTTTTACTCTCAGCCACGCTCATGTTTATGTGGCCTCCCATCTTCTCTCTCACAAGATCTGTTCTCTGGAAATTAGTGATTAATGACACATTTTCTACTGGATACAGTTGTATTTCTTGCTACCTTTCACACACAAAATTCCAATTCTTGAGGTTTCTCTTTGCCTTAGATGTGTGGCCCAAAACTGACAAGACTACTGAAACCTGTATAGTAATATATTATGCTGTATTACCAGTATAGCAAAAAATAAAGGGGCTGCGTGCATTTCATGTATTTCTGGATAAGCTGCTTTATATACTACTAGAGGCCTGGTGCACGAAATTCATGCACGGGGGGACGGGGGTGTCCCTCAGCCCAGCCTGCACCCTCTCCAATCTGGGATCCCTCTCACAATCCAGGACCGCTGGCTCCTAACCGCTCACCTGCTTGCCTGCCTGATTGCCCCTAACTGCTTCTGCCTGCCAGCCTAACCCTAACTCTAACCCTAACCCTAACCCTAACCCTAACCATAATGATGGAGATGGTGGGAAAATATATCAATTGAAATAACCACTGAGATGAATTTGGAGGTGGAGTGTTAGCTATGGGGCGGGGGAGGTAATTCTAGGCAGAGGAGAAAGCTTTGTGGAAGCTTGGGTGGGTATTTAGTAGCCACAGTTAGGGAATTGCAGTAGTTCCACTTGGCAGGAACATTGGATGAAGTAGCAAGAGATAACCAGAAGAAAAAGAAAATATATTGACACTTGAAGTGACTAATTTAGTACACTGGAATTCTAGCAGCAGGTGAATGAATGTATCTCATAATCTAAATTTACATTGAACTAATGGGGGGGAAGTATATAACTTATGTAAAGCCCACATAGAAAAATCAAATCTATTACAATAGAGAAGCTTAATATGAAAATTCCTAGGTACTCCTCTGCTACACAAAGGGAAACCCTGTAGGAGGTGGTAGAAGACAGTAAGAATTGTAAGTAATTCATTTAAATAAGATCAGTTTTGGCTTCTTCACAATAATTATATATGCTATGGAATTCTTAATGAATTGAGAAAGTTTGACCTAAAAGTTGCTTTTAAATATAAAGACAATGTTTGTAATCCTAAGAATGAAGTTGACATGTCATAATTCATTTAAATATTTAATCAAGTATTTATAGATTTAGAATTTGCTCCTTTTTGTCTTTGAGACTGGTGCATATATATTTTTCATTTCTCCAGTGTTTGTGTAAGCCCTTGAAAAGCTCAGAGACCCTGGGCTCCGTGCCTGTGTTGTGTAACAGAACAAATGGTCCTGCTTGGTACTTGGCAGTTGGGTTTGCACTGAAGTGTGGCAGGTGAAGAGGCACATTCCTTCTCCTTTGTCAGTGAATGAGTGGAAACCCAGGGTGTTCTTTTAGAGGTTTTACTTTTGAAAGATAAGTTTAAAGCCTACAAATATGCATTTACACTTATATTTTTCTGTAAATTATATATTAACAGATATATAACCAAATATAAATATATAAATAAGAGAGGTATTTACAGATATATAACTTTTACCAGATGCAAGATCCTGTGCTGGTTCTTACTCTTTTTAGTAGGCTACACCTTAAAAAGCTTTATACTATTTAGCAGCCAGTTATTAATTTTACAGGAATCGAGTTTTTACATATATTATCAACATAAAAATGATACTTTTCTAACTCCATTGTTTCTTCTGTATTTATTAGCTAGTAGACTATTGTAAGGAACAACTTTTTCTTTTCTTTTTTAAAAAAATATATTTTATTGATTTTTGTACAGAGAGGAAGGGAGAGGGATAGAAACATCCATTCAGCTGCCTCCTACACACCCCCCACTGGGGATGTGTCCACAACCAAGGTACATGCCCTTGACCAGAATCGAACCTGGGACCCTTCAGTCCGCAGGCTGACGCTCTATCCACTGAGCCAAACCAGTTAGGGCCAACTTTTTCTTATTATTTGTCTATCTGTATAGTCATCAATATGGAGTCATGGATTTTTATATTATTTAATAGGTTATTGTATTTAGTTGCTGCTTACATTACTCCAAATGTGGCCAGTGGGGGCTACTTTAAAGTGGTTCCTGGTCCCTTTACCATGTCCTCATATTTTTGAGCACTTTTTTTCTAAGGTGCTTAGGATCCTTTTAGTGTGGAAAGGTATTTATAAATAGTGATTTGTTTGTTAGTTGTGTTCCTTGCCAATGGATTTCATTTCTTTCCTGCAGCAAAGACAGCTAGAAAATACAAGTCACTCCCCCCATAACACACACATGCACACATTTATATTAAGATTTCCCATTCCAATTTGAACTCCATAGGGTTCTTCCTTTACTACCCTTATTCCATTTGTATCTCCCTTCTTCAGTGGAAACCCTTGTTTCTCTAGCATCAATATGTTTACTTACCTGTTCTGTTCTACAATACACAGAAGTTTCAGAATTGCTATACCACTAAAAACAAATTTACTCAGAAGAGTTCAGTATTTTTCAATTTTTATTTTCTTTATACTAAGGATACATAGTTAAACTGCTTACAAAAGTTCAAAAGTTATTTAGATTTTCTTAAATCCTCCTTAAGCCTTCTTAACAAATTTTGAGTGCTAATTCCCACTCTTTTGTTAGCTAATTTTCTATAGATGCCTTCCCAAACTCTCCATGTTAGTTTAGACCTGTTTATTACATGATTCCATAGCATCCCTTGATTTTCCTATATAGAACTTTTCCTTTTTAATATTTGTTATTTTTTACTGAATCTCCTCCCCCCAATATGCTGTAAGTTTCAAAAGGATAAAGATAATGTCTCTCTTATCACCTTTTATTCTCCTCTGACCACATAGTAGGTTTTAAATAAGTGTTCAAATAAATGAATTATATCTAATAATTGCTACAGGAGCTTCAGAAAAGGAGAAATTATAAAAGGTCATCTGTTACCTTCTTTCTTCCTCTCACTATCCTACCCTTTCCTTTCCTTTTCCAGAAGCAGAGATCTTTTCGTTTCAGTTGACAGACATTTGTTGAGAAACATCTATGCAGCACCTAATGCATATTTCCTGGGCACTGAAATATATATCATTCATGACCTTAAGATCTTGTGACAAAATGCATTGTTTAGTGACTTCACAAATCAAGTGGGTTGCTCAAAGACCCCAGAAGAATTGGGGCAGATGCTTTTCTACATTTATCTGTTCTTATTCGACTAATGATCCATACATTTCCAAGTTCATTCTTGAAGATATTTCTGCCAAGTGTGCTTTTTCTTCTGTGATTAAATGTAAAAATAGAACTTCTCACTTAGAAGCCTCTGAGTTAGTTCCCTGTATGAGTGTAAAAATTCATTACTGACAGGATTGCAATGAAAATAATTGTAAATAATTTAAGGTGTGTCTAGAGCTATGTGATTTCTTCTAATTTTGGCTGTCCAAATGAAAACCATGTGGCCCATGGTTAAACTGAAAATTTTCATTATGTGTTAAAAAACAATAAAGAGGAAACAAAGCATTTTGAACAATTGTGAGAACCTCTTCAAAAGAAATTTAAATAAAATATGAAAAAATACAGTTATTTCTATCACATGCTTTTCCTTCATTTGTTGCTGCTAGTCTCTAAGGTCCTGTGTCACCTTTTTTCATACCCTAAACCAGATCATTTGTTGTTTCTTTTGAATTCTCAGCACTCAATTAATATAGTTCCATTACTTCACCTTACCTCCTGGAGAAAAGTGGAGGCTAATCAAATAAAGAAGAATGCAAAAGGAGGCACTATGGTGTCATGGGGGGTGTAGGGCTTTGAACTCAGAAAGTCCTATCTCTACATCTCAGCTCTCCTAGATGGAAAGCCTTGGATGAAGCTGATGTTTCTAAAGACTTTAAAAAAAATCATTGATTTCAGAGAGAAAGGGATGAAGGGAGAGAGATAGAAACATCAGTGATGAAAGAGAATCATTGAACGGCTGCCTCCTGCATGCCCCACACTGGGGATCAAGGCCACAACCCCAGGCATGTGTCCTGACTGAGAATTGAGCTGTAATTTCCTGGTTCATAAGTTGACGCTCAAACACTGAGCCAGAATGGCTGGGCTAAAGTCTTATTTTTTTCATGACTGAAATATGGTTCATTTTATGTATATACAGGATGGAGCAAAAGTAGGTTTATAATTGTAAGTACACAGAACACAGTTTATTCTTGTATTATTATTTATTCATTATTGTATTATTTTCTACAAACAACTGTAAACCTACTTTTGCCCCACTCTGTATTTTGAGGATTAAAAATTACATACAGTAATGTTCCTCACACTGTGCCTGGTGCATAGAGAGTGTAATTTGTAGTTGTGTGTGAGTTTTTAACCTTCTCTCCATCCATAGACAATTATTATGTATTTATTATATATTTTGTGGGCTAGGTAGAATAGAAATTAATTGTAAAATATAGTCCCTATCAGGCAGTGAACCACGTCCAGCTTGGCCAGGAGTGAACCTGAAGAGTGGTGGTGAAGGATTAAAGAAGATAGACAAGAGAATACAGTTGGGACCAGGTGGATCACTGTGCCTGGATGAGGAAACTGACACAGCCTGTAAGCTGAGTCTTTATTTTATAGTCAGATCACACAAAGCAAAACAAGGGCAAGATGTTTACAGTGTTCTTGGGAATTTCAAATCTGCTTCTTTCCTGGTGTTGCCATTCTCTGAACTCTATCAAGCTTTGTTTAGGCAGCACTTGCTGTACCCCTCCACAGCCCACATCCCTTAGCTACCTATGACTGCAGGGTCAGACTATAAGGTTAAGCTTACAACCATAGCCTTTTGGCTATAATTGTGCTGGGAGGACTTTGCCCTCCAAGCTAGGACTTGTATGTGGCTTTTCCTCAAGTAAGTCCGAGGCTTGATCCTGTCCAAACTCTGTAGCCACTCTCCACAAGGCAGATTAAGGAGGACTGAACCTGGAGTTACTCTTACCATCTAGATAGGAAGAAGGCCATCCACATCTGTTAAAGAAGTAGCAGAACAGCCCAGCCAGCATGGCTCAGTGGTTGAGCATCAACCTATGAACCAGGAGGACACAGTTCAATTCCCAGTCAGGGCACATGCCCGGGTTGTGGACTCGATCCCCAGTGGGGGGCATGCAGGAGGTAGCCAATCAATATTCTCTCTTATCGTTGATGTTTCTATCTCTCTCTCCCTCTCTCTTCCTCTCTCTGAAATAAATAAAAATGTATTAAAAAACATAAAGAAAAGCAGAACATAATATCTACAGTTTGGCAGAATCCTCTGGAGGATTCAGCATGCAAGGAATCCAATGCAGGTACACGTGGGATTCAAAAGATGGGAAGAGCTTCTAAACTCCAGGAATGAGTACTATTTTTAAGAGGCAAATGTGTGAACCAAAACAGTCATATATTTTCACAGATACAAAGTTAATAGTTATTGTGCTAAAAGTGGGACAAAACTCAAATCTCTGGTACAGATGGGTGTAAAAAATGCACCCATTTTTTTCTTCTGCAAAGTCTGAAGACCTTAATAAGTTTATCAAGAGAGGGTTTCAGGAGACGGAAGAGCAAGTTAGCAGAGCTGGGATATAGAGAAGGGACTGAGTTCTAAGAATTAAGTAGAGTACTTGTTTTAAGGCTAGAGTCAGAGAAGTCATAAGCATGATTGGATGGTGAAATAATACAGAGAAGTGGATTATCATATCAGAATTATAAAACAGATTTTGACCAAGAACTAGTGATTTCTGTAGTGCTTATGAGACAGATGAAATAGGGAGGAATCTGAAATAGTCACTACACCCACCTTACTGGGTCCTTTTTATTTATTTACTAGAAGCCCGGTGCACGAAATTTGTGCATGGAGGCAGGGGAGTCCCTCAGCTCAGCCTGCACCCTCTCTCAATCCGGGACCCCTTGGACATTGCAACCTGGGACTGCTGGCTCCTAACCACTTGCCTGCCTGCCTGCTTGATCACCCCTAACCACTTGCCTGCCTGCCTGATGCCCCTAACTGCTCGCCTGCCTGCCTGATCACCCCTAACTGCCTCTGCCTGCCTGCCTGATGTCCCTAACCACTCTGCCTGCCGGCCTGATGCCCCTAACTGCTCACCTGCCTGATCACCCCTAACCACTTGCCTGCCTGCCTGATCACTCCTAGCCGCTTCTGCCTCAGCCCCCACTGCCGCGGCTTCGTCCGGAAGGACGTCTGGAATGAAGTCCGGAAGGTTGTTCGGCTATCTGGTCTAATTAGCATATTATACTTTTATTATTATAGATTTTCTGCATTAGAATGTTCCTGGGGCCCAGATTAATATATGAGGTCTCCAATGAAGTATGCAGTTAAGTCATTTATGGAGGAAGAGCTGCTTGGGCCATGAAACATTCCTGTTTTATACTCAGAATTTATATAGTTTATTTGACATTTTTCAGGAAGTCATGTCTAAAATCCATAGATTCCAGATATGTTTACCATAAATCATCTTGTAACAGATATATCCTGCTGTAGATGAGGACTGTTCTGCTAGCAAATGCCATTGGTTTGTTCCCTAGAAGTCATTAGTCTTAGCATATTTACAAGGATATTTGACTAGCTCATCTTTTTTTTTTTTTTCCTTTCCTGGAGATGTCCCCTGCCAATTGGAGGAAATGGATTGCAAATCTTTTATTTAACTTGTACTCCCCAGATGGTGAGACCCAGAAAACTGGAATCAAGTCAAATTGCCACCTTCCTGAAATCTGGATTACTTTTAGAGTTTGATTTAAGGACAGAACTGGGTTTGGGTAATACAGAACTGGGGAAAAATGCAAAGGAACTTTTGCACTTGTCCCCATCCTTAGTGAACGTATTAAAAAGGATGAATTGACATACAATAGATAAAAAGTTCCTCGAGTATATGGATAAAAGGAGATCAGGTGAGTTGGAGTAAGGGTTTATGACCATCTATGATTTCCTCTTTTAATTTAACCCTTTCTCTCAGCCTGTGGTGAAGTGAGGATGATTTCTGTAGACCACTAATGGGTAAAGTTCCGTCCATAAAGTCAAGGATCATTCAATGCAAAATCCAAAACAAAAGCATGAAAGGTAAAAGAGGAATTCACAATGAGAGAAGATTTTAATAGGTAGGTGGTTTCTGTGTCTTGAACAGGCTTGACTTAATTTATCATTGACATATGGCTCATCATCAAGCCTGAAGGCCTCTCCTAGTAACATCTCACACCAGTTGGAAATATTTTGTAGGATGATCATGATTCCTCACTCATAGTTTCTTTTGCAATTTTTAATACCCAAACTAATGCAAACAGATTGATTTCTTTTTTGGGTTTATAATTGAGGTTTCTTGCCTGCTCAGTTAACAGCTGGACAAGAACTAGATAGAACTCCTGCAATATACCTTCATATAAAGGTACAGAAAGAGAGGGAAATTAGGCAAGACAAAGTTGATAGTATCATTAACTAACAATTATTGTGTGAGCCTGGCTGGCTTTCCATCTTGCAACATGATGGGCTTTCCTAGTACCCTGTACCAAGACATTGAGTAGAACTTTTAAAGACTGGCCACAGGATATTTAGAGCTGATAATATCAAGGAAGAAGAAATGTTTGGAGAAGAACCCTACAGCTTCTGGTAGAATTTTCTGGTAAATATTCTAAGCAGTGAATCATCCTACCTTGCAACATTTCATCTGCTATTACCTTGGAGTATTATTTAAATACTAGAGGCCCGGTGCACAAAATTCATGCACTTGGGAGGGGTCCCTTAGCTGGCCTGCCTCCTCTCGCAGTCTGGGAGCCCTGGGGGGATGTCTGACTGATGGCTTAGTGGGCCTAAGCCGTCAGTTGGACATCCTTAGCATTGCCACAGAGGCTGGAGAGGCTCCCACCACTGCCGCTGTGCTTGCCAGCTGTGAACCTGGTTGCTGGCTGAGCGGCGCTCCCCCTGTGGGAGCACACTGACCACCAGGGAGCAGCTCCTGCATTGAGTGTCTGCCCCCTGGTGGTCAGTGTGCATCATAGTGACTGGTCATTCCACCATTCAGTCATTTGCATATTAGCCTTTTATTATATAGGATATGCTGTAGATGAGGCCCTCTAGAACCATAAGAAATGTAAAAAATTCACTGTTAACTCATTCTCGAATTGCCCACACTTAAAATCAAATTGCCCCCCTCTGCCCTGTGGGGCGTGTGCTGCACCTTGGGAACCACTGGGCTTGACACTTTTCCTCTCTGAGCTTCATTTCTGAATACATACGCATATACCATGGGAATTGTAATCTCTTCTCTGCCTACCTCACTGGGCATGAGGAGGTTCTGGTCATGAGGAGGTTCTGAGCTAATAAACCTAGAAATGTTTCATCAAGTAAGTGATGTCTAAATGGGAAGGGATTATTATTTGTAAGCCCACGGGTACCCTCACAGGTAGCAGGTGCTGATTAGCGGAGGAGGGCATAATTGTTTCCTGGGACTATAGCTATCGAAGCTTTGCAGAGGATCTGCAGGCCTTGGAGGGGCCATGTAGCAGTGGTCATCCCTGGAGGTGCTGGCGGGGGGAGGGTGGTAGAGGGCGCTAGGGGGCAGCAAGGCCAAAGGGGGAGTAACTGTCAAACCTCCCCACTTGGTGTCATTCTTTAAATTGTACTTGGCTTTTTCGCAGCTATACATGCTCAGAGTGGGGCTCCAATCTCCTGGAGAGGGGTGGGGGCCGGGCCAGGGTGGGGCCAGGCAGACTAGGAGGGCAGGTTTAGCCATGCCCCCAGCGAGGTGCTGCTGCTGGGGGGGGGGGGGGGTTGACCCTCGGGGGCCTCTCAGGCCTGCCTCCACCCTTGGTCTGGAGTTGTAGGAAGGAGAGGCATGCTCAGCCCCAGCAGAGAGGGCCCGACAGTGGCAGGCCGTGCGTCCCGGGGGCCCTGACGAGTGGTTGCCAGTGTGCTATTGTTGTGGGCACCCCTGGTGGGGGTGGCAGGGGAAGAGATCAGGAGTCGGAGGTGCAGGCTGTGGCTACCCCGGAGGCTGGGTCTTCTCCCCATCCGGTAACCCTCCCTGTGTCCCTGGGAGTGCGGGGGCTGGGGTAGGGTGTCCGTGCAGGGGGATTGGAAGAGCTCCCTGTGGCCGCTTTCGCTTCCTTCTTTGCAGTCCGGGCTCCTGTCAGGCACTCTCCTCAGACACCCGGGAACTTGGCTCCGGCTGCCCCGCCTCTCCATGGCTCCCTGCAGCCCCTGCTCCACTCAGCTCTCCCCGGCCACCCACCTGTCAGGAGGCTGCAAGGGTGCCCTGCTCCGGGCAGCTTGGTCTTGGGGCAGGGGTGGGGGTGTGGGGAGCAGCTACAGTAAAGTTTAGTAAACCCCAGGACGGCTTTGGGATTCAGCTGTGGGGCCGCAGGGGAGTCTGCCTGGGTGGGACGAAATTGCGCTAGACCTGGAGTCCTGCCCCACAGCCCCGCCCACCCTGTGAACGGTTGTGATGTGATGGCGTCCTGGATAATTTGCATATTCCTCTAATATATATATATAGATGTCTTATTGTTTTTCTTCATTTCCATGCATATATTTTTCTTTAAAAAATTTTTTTCTTTATTGATTAAGGTATTACATATGTGTCCTTACCATCCCATTGCCCCCCACACCCCCACTCATGCCCTCACCCCCCCTGGTGTCTGTGTCCATTGGTTAGGCTTATATACATGCATACAAGTCCTTTGGTTGATCTCTCCCCCTTACCCCCACCCTACCCTACCTTCCCTCTGAGGTTTGACAGTCTGATTGATACTTCTCTGTCTCTGGATCTGTTTTTGTTCATCAGTTTATGTTGTTCATTATATTCTATAAAAGAGTGAGATCATGTGACATTTATCTTTTTCTCTGTTGGCTTATTTCCTTAGCATAATGCTCTCCAGTTCCATCTATGCTGTTGTAAATGGTAAGAATTCCTTCTTTTTTACTGCAGCGTAGTATTCCATTGTGTAGATGTACCATAGTTTTCTAATCCACTCATCTGCTGATGGGTACTTAGGCTGTTTCCAAATCCTAGCTATGGTAAATTGTGCTGCTATGAACATAGGGGTGCATATATTTTTTCTGTTTCTAGTTTCTTGGGATATATTCCTAGAAGTGGGATCACTGGGTCAAATGGGAGTTCTATTTTTAGTTTTTTGAGGAAACTCCATACTGTTCTCCACAGTGGCTGCACCAGTCTGCATTCCCACCAGCAGTGCACGAGGATTCCTTTTTCTCCGCATCCTCGCCAGCACAAATCATTTGTTGATTTGTTGATGATAGCCATTCTGACAGGTGTGAGATGGTACTGCATTGTCATTTTGATTTGCATCTCTCAGATGATTATGATCATATGATCTGCATGTTTTCATATGTCTCTTGGCCTTCTTTATATCTTCTTTGAAAAGTATCTATTTACTAGTAGGTCCATTGCCCATTTTTTGATTGGGTTGTTTATCTTCCTTTTGTTAAATTGTATGAGTTCCCTGTAAATGTTGGAGATTAAATTCTTATCGGTGATAACATTGGAAAATATGTTCTCGCATGCAGTGGGCTTTCTTGATGTTTTGTTGATGGTTTCTTTTGCTGTGCAAAAGCTTTTTATTTTAATGTAGTCCCATTTATTTATTTTCTCTTTAGTTTCCATTGCCCTAGGAGCTATATGGGTGAAGAAATTGCTTCGGCATATGTCTGAGATTTTTCTGCCTGTGGATTCCTCTAGTATTTTTATGGTTTCCTGATTGTTTAAGTTCTTTATCCATTTTGAGTTTATTTTCGTGTATGGTATAAGTTGGTGGTCTAGTTTCAATTTTTGCATGTATCTGTCCAATTTTCCCAACACCATTTATTGAAGAGACTGTCTTGACTCCATTGGATGTTCTTGCCTTCTTTATCAAATATTAATTAAGCATAGTGGTGCTCAATTAATTTTGTTTCTGGAGAGCACAACCACTAGGTGCTCAATACATGTTTCTTGATTTAATTTGCAGATCTAAGAGACTTTGGGAAAAACTTTAAAAATTAGTCTCTTTGGTATCTATCTCTGCTAAGGCAGCTTTAAGAATCTGTAAAGACAGGCCAAGTACCTTGCCAATAATTTAAATTTTCTTTTGGTGGATATTCATTATTTCCAGCTTTGTTTTAAGAGCTTAGACAATAGTTCAAAAATAATACTTGAGTAAAGAGAAAGATAGATATAGAACATTCTATACTATAAAAAGAAAATTAAATTGCAATCAAATGAATTTTTTTAGTATAGTTTGTAATGGTTTTTAGGAGAAAGTGTTGAAAATTTTATAATTTTTTAATAGGTATTAATTTTTTTCTTTCTAATCTATTGTATTTCTAAGAAAATCTTAGGTTCTTCACTAATATTACAAATACTATTTATCTAGGTCAGATTTCAATCAGAAAAAGGTGTTATTTTAAATATTCCAACTGGGATCTCTAAGGGGTGAGTCCATGGAGTTTGTCCAGAGGCCTCTGCTGGCTTCTTGCATCTGCTCACACTCCTGCAGAGACTACTGGCTTCTTTTCCCCCACCTTCCAAATCTAGCCTAAGTACTCCTCATCCTCAGACTCTGGCTCAATTAAATTGTTAGGAATTCTGGGAAATGTAGTTTTGGCATCTTACATGTGATGCAAAGGACATGTAGAAAGGAGTGGGGAGAGATGCCCCAGAGACCATAGATCATTTTGCATACTATCTGTTCAGCATTTAAATATTTTTAAAGCAGTTGTAATACACAATTAGTATATTAATATTTATACATTTGCTTCAAAGATACACTAAACTACCTCTTAAGATAGAAACCAAACATTTTTAGATATATTCAAAGAAATTCAAATGGACTCTAGGTTTGATAGTTGAGTAGGAATAACTTGTTATTTCTCTTTGTCATCAAAGCTGGTGCTGACACTATAGAACACCCCAGCAGAACATTCTTTGTTTTTTGTTTCATTCTCTAAAAGTTATATGAACTATGGTAGACTAAGTTTTCTAATTTTTTGGTATCACAAATATGACTGCAGGACAATAATGGAGGGGCCAACTTTGCTATCTTTTCTTCTTAGGAAAAAGTTTAAGAATGATGGATATAAAAGACACTGAGTGAAGGATGTTTAGAAAGCAAAATTTATGGTTCATTTGTATACTTCTTTAGCAATATGCTTATTATTGTTATAGGTATAATTATTAATTATTGAACTTTAGGACTCTTTCTATATGGTGGGCTAAGTGCTTTATGTGGGCAGTTTAAAAATTATGATCTGCATTAAGCATTAATATTCTCATTTTATGGATAAAGGCAATAGAGATTAACATTGCAGGCAGTAAGTGACACAGCCAGGAGTTAAACCTACAGGGCCCTTGCTTTTAACCAATTGCATGAGCATTTATCATTAAGAGGAACCTTAGTCTAAACTATGGATTTTATACTTCAGTAAACTAAAAGCTAAAGAGCTGAAGCATCTTGCCTTTGTTCATACTGCCAATTGCAGAATTGTTACTATGACCCATATACAATAGCTAGACCAGGCTAACCTTAGCTGCAATAACAAATGGCTTGAAATCTCAGTGGCTTTAGTACCATGAAAGTTTGTTTCCTCATTTATAAAATGTAGTAGAGGACAGGCAATCCCACCCTATGGCACATAGCCTCCCCTCACTTTTAACTGCCTGGGACTGAAAATGGCATGTTAGATTTCACGATAGAGAATTACTCAAATGATCTCAACCTAACAGCTGGGAAATATGGACTTGTTATAGGTGCTGTGAATCCACAGTATTGTCCCTGTCACAGTAGGAGTCCTGATACCCAGTCACATACATTTATCATAACATTAGTCTGCCTCTCACCTCAGACATTCTCCCCTTTGAAGCTGGTTTGATATTCTTCAGTAATAGTATTCTTAGCTAAAGTATATCTTTTTCCATAAAGCTAGTCATTCTGGTCATTTTATTCTTACTTTAAAAAATATTAACTGTGGCTGCATATAATGGTGTAAATATTTTTAAATTTCTACTTTACATAAATATCAAAGTATATATGCAACATTCCATATAAGGCCCATTTCTGAATAGATGGGGGACTTACCAGGTTTCATAGAGACAGCTCTGGTTTCAAATTTATTTCTTTTAGTTTTACAATTCACATTTCATATCCCACTTTCTCTTGAAAAATGTCATTATGACTTTTTGCTGTATGATCTTAGATGAAATAGCTATAGAAATATGCCTTTATGATAAAGAGGAGAATTTGGCCAAGAATTAACATTCTTTATGTTGTTCTACAGAGAAAAGCTATACAAAAGCTATAAAATATATTTGGTATATGAAGTATAATGAATAGAAGATATATAATGATGCAAAAAACCTCAAATATGTATTGAATAATAACTAAAAGTAAAGGAAAAGATGTGGGTATTGCTCTATATTGATACCTAAGAATCATAAGATATTGTTAGATAGTTGAATATCACCAAATGAGGTGTGTAGTTCAGGGTTAACTCAGTGGGCTAGGCATGTTCAAACCCTGCACAGTCCAGAGAAAGGATTGGATCCTTGACTAGCTCCAGGGAGACAGTCTCTGAGCCCTAGGAATATTCTGCCTGAAAAGAGTATCTTTGTATACCTTGTTGTATTGTAAATCAGCAAATGAGATACAAGACGCCTTAATGAGCCAAATAATTAGGAGTTGTTTATTGCGCGTGGCCCAGAGGGAGGTGTCTCTTCCAAATCTCTGAGCACCACATACAGGAAGTTTCCCATATTTATTCTTTTTGAGCCTCTTTGTTTGCAGATATTACAAAGAACTCTGTGTGAGTTATTATTACAGACAGTTGTAACCTTGAATACATAATGAGTTAGTAATTGGCATAAGAATATGGGAATTATTATCAGTATTAGTCTACCCTGTTTTCCCGAAAATAAGACAGTGTCTTATATTAATTTTTGCCCCCAAAGACATGCTAGGCCTTATTTTCAGGGGATGTCTTATTTTTCCATGAAGAAGAATATGGTACACATTTATTGTTAAATGAAAATAAAGGAAATTTTTTACCTGTATATGGTACGGTAGTACAGTAGTTGTCAACACAAACCAGACAAACTGTGAATCCTACAGTATCAAGAATTTACTCATTTATTCAATGACAATCATGTCATCATCTTCTGGAACATTATCATAACAATCCAATTCCTGAATTTCCTGGTGAATTTCTTGTGACTCCATTTCTTTCAGAATCAGTGGACCAAATCTCTCATGTTTAGCAATAGCACTGTCTTTAAATGAGTACTTCTTGTCAAGGTAGCCTGCTCGCAGGCATTTGCAATGCAACTGTCAGTGATTTTCTCCCATGAATTCTTCACCCAAGTCACAACTTCTTGCAGTTTAGGTTTCACAAAGTTTCCACACTGATTTCTCTCCATTCTATTTTCAATGTAGTCATTAATTTCCATGCGCAAATTGTCTTTGAATGGCTTGTTTATTGCAATATCAAGAGTCTGGAGATAGGCTGTCATTCCTGCGGGAATCATTATCTGATCTATTTTTCTTTCGTGAAGAAATGTCTTCATGTCTTTAGCGCGGTGAGTGCTGGCTGCATCCCAGACTAGCAGACCTCTTTGGCTCCCTCGCATAACAAGCAGCAGCATTAAATCGACCCACTTCCTTATAACTGCTTGTGTGGCCCAGGCTTTTTCAGTTTCAAGAATAAAAACGCCCAAAACACGTTCAATCTTTTCCTTCTTGCCCTTAGAAATGATTAAAGGTGGGATTTTAGTGCCATCCAGACAAATTGCCAAAATACAGGAAACACGTGCACTTTCGTAAGCAGTGGAGGGAATGTACGCTAAGGAGGCACCCCGCTGTTCAATTGTTGTTTGAGATGATTGGCCCATAAACACTGCAGTTTCATCCATAGCAATCATGTTGGAAAGATTGTATTTAGAGAAGTCAGCATCATCAATAAAGGACTTGAATGCAAGTGCTCGCTTCATAACTTGAGTATCTTCCAACCTAAACAATGTTGTAGATCTTCTTAAAGACAGTTCACTTCGCTGAAGGAAATTATCCAGCCGGTGTTGTGATGCTTTGAAGTCTTTGGGGGCTATGTCAAACTGTGGTGCCATTGCAAGGGCAAATTCTTAAATCTGAGCCCTATTCACAACCAAAGCCTTTGCTCTCCTGTCAACAACCCATTCACAGATCAGGTCTTCCAGCTCGGAAAATAATGGTTGCCGACCTGATCCACCCTTGCGCTTTTTAGCATTTCCCTTGTCCACTTGTTCAATGAGGTTACCATACTCTGCTCGCCATTTTCGGACCAATCGGATACTCAACATCTTCTCTTTGCAGAAAGTAGTAAGATTTTGGCCCCAAGAGTCTTCCACGATTCCTTTCTTGTACTCCACAGAATAGCTTTTTCTTTTTGCGCTCATTTCTAGGGGTAAAAAAAAAAGGAATTGGGGTATCAAGGTGGGGGGTCACTCAAAATGACACAGGGGGGATCAGAGGGGAGAATCAAAATGGCACAGGAGAATCAGAGGGGGGATTACCATTTTAGTAACCCCTTTTGATCCTCCTGTGTCATTTTGATTGTCCCTCCTGATCCTCCTGTGTCATTTTGATTGTCCCCTCTGATCCTCCTGTGTCATTTTAAGTGATCCCCCTGCCCCCACCCCTGTGCCACTGAACACCTTCACCAGACATCCCCCCTACCCCTTTATCAGACATTTACCCCCTGGGGCCTGCCTGGGGACAGTCACTGGGCTTGCTGGGGCCTGGATCTGGGCTGGAGCAGGGTCTGCCACTGACTGAGAACCTTCAGTCATCATGAAGGCAGCCGCGAGCATCAGGTAGTGTCACCAGAGATAGACCAGCACTCACCACCTTCGCCGCATCCTGTCCGCTCTAATCCTCCTGTTCTTCTACACGCATCTGCGAAAGTCTCCTCCTCTCTCCCCCCGAGCTCACCGCTCACTCTGACCTCCGCTCCGCCTCCACACAGCAGTGACGTCAGGACTCCGCGTAACGTCACTGGTTGCTAGACGCCAGTCGGGGCGGCCCTAGCGACCAGTTTATGGTACATTAATTTTCATTCTGAGACAGAGCCTGGGGGCCTTATTTTCGGGGGATGCCTTATATTTCACTCAGAAGGAAACCTGTAAGTAGGTCTTATTTTCGGAGGATGTTTTATTTTCGGGGAAACATGGTATTACGTTGGATGGCTAGCTTGCAAGGCCAGACAGTTAAGTTTATCTTTTTCTATTATTTGAACTGAAAACAAAGTCATTTTATAGAATAAGAGACTGTCTTAAAGTGACAGAGTTTACAATGACAGAGTTTACAGTGGCAGAGTTTATAGGACTAGGGACTATCTAACAATAGCAGAGAATTCAAACAGCAGTTTTATTCAAGATGGAGGTTACTATGCTTCAACCTGAGACCTTGGAGTACAGCAGAAAGTTTATGCTAACAGTGAGCATTATGGTGAATACCTGTTTTAGTTCTTTGAGATCTTGGTCCATGGCCATGCTGTATCAGTTTGAGCTCTGGCAGGGGTAGGGTGTGGTGAGGAGGAAAGTTGGACACTGAATACTTAGGTCAGTCATGTAAACATGGAGTGCCTTTGTGACTGGCCTCCAACAAAACCTAGGATTCTAGTGAGCTTCTCTCATTGACAATATATCATACACGTTGTTACCCATTGTTCCCGGGAGAATTAAATGCTGTCTGTAGCCCTAGCTGGCTTGGCTCAGTGAATAGAGTGCCAGCCTGTGGACTGAAGGGTCCCAGGTTTGATTCTGGCTAAGAGCACATGCCTGGGTTGCGGGCTCAATCCCCGGTAGGGATGTGTAGGAGGCAGCTGATCAATGATTCTCTCTCATCATTGATGTTTCTATCTCTCACACCTTATCCCTTCCTCTCTGAAATCAATAAAGAAATATATTTAAAAACATAAATGCTGTCTGTAGATCTCTAACAGGAAAGATACCTGGAAGCTTGTGCCTGGTTTCTCCAAGACTCTGGCTTATGCATCCTTTGAATTTGCTGATGTTAATATATATCCTTTCACTACAATAAACTATGACTGAATATAACAGCTTTTTTAAATTCTGTGAGTTCTAGAAAATCATTTTACAGAGGGTAAAATTAAAGCATTTTATAGAGGACAAAATGAGTCCCTTGAAATTTTCAATAGAATTATGAGACACACTACGTATCAAAATAAAATATGAAACATTTTAAAAGTATGTTATCATTTACAAAAATTCTCCATAATTTACTGTTTGTTATAGGAATTCAGAAAGAGTGAGAATCACTTCAAATTACAAAGGTCGAACAATATTTTATGGAAGAAGAGTTATGATGTTGAGCTGGATCTTCAGGGCTTAGGAAAGGAGAGAAGACAGAACTGGGTAAGGAAAATTCTATCCAGGGTCAAAGGGCAATAAGCAGAACATTTCAGCTGAAGTGTGAATTTAAGAAAGGTAAGTAAAGAGTTAAGACTGGAAATGAAGATTGGGGCTAAATTGTAGAGTTTTAATATTGCTGTTGTTTACCCTAAAACTAAAAGCTACATTAAGTAAATTAAGCTAATCAAATACCAGAAAGTTTCTGGATAGAGAGCATTCCCTCTAGGGGGGGTCTCCATATGCTGTTAAATTCTAATAATGAAGTAAGTCTTACTGCCAGAAAAAAGTCACTAGAATAATAACCTAGTGGGGTTCCACATGTATTATCTTACAATGATGTCCACATCAAATTTGCACAATTTATAACTGCAAAATTGAGTTGTCTGCAGCCAGAAATTGTAAGCTCCACTTGTCTTGCGAGAATCCAGCTGTGTTCTTTTTTGGATTGTTGTAACATCACAGTAATAAATATTTTGTAGTCAGAATTTAGCTCACAGTTTTGGTGGTGATTCATGATGCAAAACTGTCTCCAGCTCAGCTTCCCTGTGGCTTCACTGTCCCTAAAGCCCCCAAACTGCTATTGTCAGGAAGACACACTGGTATTACTTTGGTTGTTATTCAATGAGTTCCCTAAATACATGCCATTTTCTTTGGGAGTCTTCAGGATATTAGTGGATTAAAAAGCCAAGAGGCTAGATAAGATCATGAGGGGAGGGAGTGCAAATAGAAAAAAGTGAGAAGTTTAAAGACTGAGACTTGAAGCCTTTCAATGTTTAGATGATGGGTTGATGAGGAGAAAACAATGGAGACACAGAGGTGCTTCCAGAGATGTGGAAGGAAAATCAGGCTGGAGTGGTCCTGGAAGGCAGGTGAAAAATGTGTTTCAAGGAGGTGGACTATGGCCTCTGAAATCCTGGTGAAGGGGAAGTAAGATGAGCATTGAGAACTAACCATTGTATTTAGCAACTGAAGGTTGTTGGTCACCTTTCAATTTCAGTGAAGTGGTGGGGGCAAAGGTCCAATTTGAATGGACTCTGGAGAGAACAACAGAAGAGTCATTGAGGGCGGAGTATAGACAAGGAGAGGAGTTTTGCTCTAAAAGAGAATGGGGTGATTGCTGGAAGTGGACTCTAAGAGAATTTTTAAGATGAGAGATGTTTACATTCCATTGAGCGAGAGAAGATTGATGACACAGGAGAGAGGAGAGGAACTGAAACAATGTTCTTGAGTAAGCAAGAGGGGATTGGATCTATGCACAAGTGGAAGGATTGGATTTATCTAAAAGCATGGATAATTCTTCCAAATTAACTGGAGAGAAGGCAAAATATACAGGTGCAGATGTTGCTGGATGGATAGATGTGGTGATGGGCGCTTGTAAGTCCCCTTCTGATTGCTTCAGTTTCTCAGAAAAACAGAAAGCCAGGTCATCAGTTGGGAGTGAAGTATTGAAAAGTTTGAAAAGTCCCCTTCTCATCAGCCTATCTAAAATTCAGCCCTCTTAGCACTCATCCCTTGCTTACTATATTTTGCTTACTTATGTGTGTTGTCTACCTCTCCACCAGAATGTGAACTGCATGAGAATAAGATTCTATGTCTGATTTATTTACTGGTGTAACTGCAGAACCTAGAACGCTACCAAGTAAATAGGTGCTCAGTAAATACTTGTTAAATTAATTACTGACAGGACTTTGTGATTATTAGATTGGAGTGGATTGGGCTTTTTAATACAAATACAAAGAAAGAAGTATCTGTGTATCTTATAAGAGTGACTGAAAAGCTATGGGGCTTGGAGACGTATCATCCTAACAGTTGGGAAAAAACCAGGATGCTGAGTGGTTTGAAGAAAAAATGGAAGAAAAATAGGTTGGTTTCTACTGGCATCCTCCTGACTCCAGCTCATTCAACAAATTGGTTTATAGTATTTTATGTGTTGCAAAGAAAGGAGAATCTTTACTTACCTGAATGCTTTCCAAAGCTTGGACAAAATAGACTGCTTGTGGCCTAGACAAATTATAAATATCAAGTCTCCTTCTCTTTCACAGCATGCAGCAAAAATGTCAAGTTCAGCAGCTGACAGTATGACAAATGATAGAACTGGTGGCCAAAGGGAAGTGAATCTTAATAAAACATTAAAATCCATGGTTGTGTGGCATACTTTTTGGAATCCATATGCTTCTCTGCCAAATCCAGCCCACACTGCTGTAATTACTTATACAAAAACATATTTTGAATATAGCTATGCCAATAATAGTTTCCAATTACATAAAACTATCAAGAAAAAGAAATGCATGAAGTAATAAGACATCCTGTAATTAAGGGACATACAAAATGGAAACAGAGATAGATATTCTTGTCATATGTCAGTGTGACCACACATTCATCCTTTAAACAGGGGTGGGGAACTTTTTGTCTGTCAAGGGTCATTTGGATATTTATAACATCATTCAAGGGCCATACAAAATTATCAACTTAAAAATTATCCTGCTATATTTGGTCAAACATTTCATTAACTCAACCCTAATGCCTTGGCAGGGCCAGACCAAATGATTTTGAGTGCTTTATACGTCCCCCACCCCTTCTTTAAAATAACTATCACTTTCTTATTGGCAGTGTGCTCTTGTGAATAGATAGAAAGAGAGCTAGGCAAGGGAATCAAAGACTCATATCTGAATCTGATCAGTCAGGATGAGTCATAAACACAGAAACCAATCCAGGTCTGATCTTATCTTTCCCTCCCTCCCTCCCTCCCTCCCTTTCTTCCTTCCTTACTTCTTTCCTTCCCTCCTTCCTGTCTCCTTCCTTTTCTTCTCTCTCCTCTTTCTTTTAGAAAGTTTTAATGCAGAAAATTGTTGCACAGTTGATGAAAGGACTGAGAAGCTGATGGGAAAGGGAGTGTGATGGGCAATTTAGAAATTAGCAAAAACAAGAAGCAATGGCAACCCCTAAAGCTAAAGTTGCTGGAAGGAGATGGCTTGTCAGAGTCCCAAACTGAGGCCTTCTAATGGGAGCTAGAACTAGCCATACCCATGAGACCTGGAGCCAAGAAGGAGCTATTGATGCTCTGGAAACGTTAGTTCAAGGATGAAGCAGGAGAGGAGTCTATCCTGGTTCTTTCCTGTGGCCTCCCACTCTCCACCAGGACCTGGCCCTCCCAGCCTTTGGCCCAATATATCTATCTGGAAGCCACAATAAAGGAACTTGGGAGCTATAATTCCCACCAATAGAGAGCAGGGCAGAGAGAAGGCATAGGATGTATCTGAGAGCAAAGAAAATAGCTCAGAAACCCTGTTAAAGCTTTTATTAGCTGTGAGTCCTTCAGTGATTTTTTCTTAACATTTAGAGTCTTAATTTCTTCATTTGCAATATGAGGAGAGGGACACCTATCTCACAGTTTTGTGTTAATAAATGAAATAATAAATATACAGTGTCTGGTTCATATTGGGAGCTCAAGGCAAATTTTCCCCCTATCCCATTTAGAAATATTCCTCAAAGCATTGCTTTCTTAGAAAGATGAAGAAACTAATGATTCTGAAGATAATTTGGTCATCAAATCTTATCTTTGGCAATGCTTTAATTTTAGTAATTTTCATCAGAAGCAGCACAGAACCCAAAGGTGACTCAAAGGGGCTCACATTTATCTAGAATTGTTTCTTTGACATCTTGGTCACTTCCAGTTTGCCCCTGACAAGAAAATGTTTGTAGCAATGGCCACATAAATCAATTAACAAGTGTTTCTAGAAAAAAGAAAAGTCAATAGTCCCTAATCCTGCTGCTAAAATAGAATATTGTAATTTTTCATAGATCTTGAAAGAATTTTTAATGGCTCCCTACAATCTTAAGGTAGACATGTCTCTTGACAGTAAAACCCACACTCAGGATTAAAAACATGCTCACAAAAGTGTGCATGAGGAAACACAATAAAACCTTATTATTTAGTTTGTCATAATTTGAAATTGGGATAAATTGGTCTTGGAAAGATTTAAATTCCTGCTGAAAGATCTAATTAATTCAATTCATCAGACTCTTATTGAGTCCCTATCATTGCTTTCTGACCTAGAGCTGGGCTAAGGAAAACAAACTCAAAGCACCATCCCTAGTAAGTCCTGGGATCAAAATGTGACTTTGTCACACACTAGAGTGATTTTGGACAAGCCAACAACCCGTGGATAGTAATATCTTCTCTGTAGTATTTCCCTGGCATTTAACCAAGGAAACCTGTGAGAGGGTTTGTCCTACCACCTGGTTCCACATTCTTAAGAAGTAATTGATTATTCACATTCTTTTCTTCTCTGGGAATTGCTCTGCCTTTTAACGACCAATTCTAGTTATCTGGTCACTGGAGAGTAATAAAAAAATTATTTTAAAATATTTTCTGTATTTTTAGAATTATTAATACTCAAGCATGCCCTATCCAGAGTTTACTTTAATTAAAAAGGGGTTGGCTCAGTTGATAAAGCATGGGCCTGTGGACTGAAGGATCCCTGGTTCGATCCTGGGTTGCAGGCTCAATCCCCAGTGGGGGGCATGCAGGAAGCAGCCCATCAATGATTCTCTCTCATCATTGATGTTTCTCTCTCTCCCTCTTCTTTCCTCTCTGAAATCAATAAAAAAAAATATTTTAAAAAGAGGTTTTGTTTTGTGTTTGTCACATATATAAGAAAGCATAATTGGGAAAGGGGAGGGTCATTTTTTTTCTCTTGATAATCAGATTACTACAGAAAATTAGGAACCAGAGCTATATGGAGGCAGAAAATATTTTTTAACTTCATTTTTAGGGGCACCACTGCTATTTTGGGGGTACATTTTCCCTTTAGTCTTTTAATTGACAGTTTTCTTTATGTAATTGAAATGATACTGTATGTACATATGTATTTTACATCTCATTTTTTCAGGGAACTATATTATAAGCATATTTCCATGTCATTAAACACACTGTTAAGCACCATGTTACATTATAGACATGTATCACAATTATCTGAGGGGATGAAATTATTCCCCAATGTTGGGCCTTTGCTTAAGTCCCATTGTCTTTATTATAAATAGCACTGTAAATATGTGAGTACATAAATGTATAACCACATGGTTGAATTGTTTCCTGAAACCAGACATCGATTCTCATCATATATTCATAGGTTGTAAAATTTTCAAAAACACTTGGTAATAAGTATGATTGGATAAAGATGATGTGGCACATATATATAATGGAATACTACTCAGCCATAAGAAAAGATTAAATACTGTCATTTGTGACAACATGGATGGACCTTGAGAATATCATGCTAAGTGAAATAAGTCAGACAGAAAAAGTCAAGAACCACATAATGTCACTCATATGTGGCATATAAAACTGAAAGCAGCCAATGAATAAACAAGAAACACAAACAAATAAAAACTCATAGACACAGATAACAATATGGCAGCTACCAGAGGGAAGGGGGAAGAGAGGTAGTAAAGGGTAAAAGGGAGGGGTCAAATATATGGTGACAGAAGATGATTTGACTGTGGGTGGTGGGCACACAATGCAATATACAGATCATGTATCATAGAAATGTACACTTGAAACCTATATAATCTTATTAGCCACTGCTATCTGAATACATTTTTTTGAGAAAAAAAAAAGTACCAAACGGAGTACATCAGCAAGGGTATTGGTATTATAACTTGTTTATTTTTAACTTTAAGAAAGAAAATAATGTATATTATTTCAACTTTCAGTTGTTAAAATAATAATGAGATTGAGAATTTTCTGATATGCGTATTGACCATTTGAATTTCTTCTTTGGCAAATTACTTTTGAAAAGGCAATTTCTTTTCCAGTTTCATTCATTAAATAGTTCTTTAGCATTTTTCATGCTGAAGATAATGGAACAAGAGTTAGTGCATAAAATATAATCCCTATCCTTTAAATATTGAAGGAGAGAAGGAAAAAATGCAGTGTCATAAGATCAACAATGGAAACAGAAATGGTTTGCAGTTAGAACAGAGGATGGAGTGATTAGTCTTTGAGAGTGAGAAAGTTTTTAAAGAACTAATAAAAAATTTTCAGGCAGATAACTAAGGGGAAGGCTCTTCAGTGAAGAGAATTACTGATCATTTACAAAGCCTGGAAATTTGGAGAAGCAATTATTCATAAAGGGAAGTGATGATTGTGGGAAGATGGAGACGTGTGCAAGAAGCGGATCGTGATGAACCTCATATTCCATGCTGAGCAGTATGACTTGACCATGAGGGTGATAGATAGCATCTAAATTCAGCCTTCTTATCTAATAATTTATGATTTCATAACTAAAGAAGTAGATAGAAATTTAAGCTTCTTAAATGTCTTATCTGTAAGCTAGAACAATCTGTTTATATTTTTGCTTTGTTAAACATGCTATGGAAAAACCAAAACCGATTATGTGCAGTTACCTTGGAGACATGAAAATTATTTTAGGAAGGAGACTGATTGCCTTGTCCAATAGTTCAATCCCACCAGGGCCCAATTATTTCCTAGGTATCACACACATCCTTTATCTACTTAGTTTTGGGAAACTGTGACACTTATCACATCACAGTAAATTTATATGTATTTTAACATTGTCAACAAATTTTCACTTTACACAAATTCAACATTCATGTCTTTACCAAGCCATTGTGTCACATTTCACTTAGGGATGTAATTAAACCATACTTCCCTTTCAGGGTACAAATACTATTTCTTGTCAGAGAGAAGGCCAAGGAATCTAAAATAGCTCTACCTTTCCCTGCCCTCAGCCTTATCCAGAACATTGTGTGGTCCTATAATGCCACCTGTTTGTAGTTGGCAGCCATTCTCCACCTTGGTAGCCAAGTATGTGTATCTTCTGTGGATTTTACCAGGTGAAACACAGAGCTTTTATGAGTCTCCAAAGGAAATATAAGTCTGGGACTATTGATCAACTGCTCCCTGCACTTGTCATTCTCATTCCTCTAACTTTCTCCCGTTTCATTCATTTCCTGTCCCCAGTCACAGCTTTTAGCACCTCCTAACATCAGCTAGTTATGGACTTTGGCTGCTCTTAGAACTTTGCCTCTTGGATTACATGTTGGGCTGTCTACTGTTTGATTGGATGGCAGTCTCTAGTTTAAGCAAGTGAGGTTCAAAAATGCATACCTACTGATATTGGTGGGAACTCAATTGTTTCTTTCCCATCAATCCCCACTTGTCTCCTTACCACATTCCACCTTCAGTTATGGGAACTATGTTTAAGAATCTAAATACGTCCGCTCAATCCCACCCCTTCCTCCTTCTGCCTCTCCTCCAGGTGACTAGCACCTAGTACATGCTGCCTCTTCTGTTTGGAGCCCTTCTGTCTCCACCCCCTCTCGTCATCTGCTGCTTGTATTTATGCTTTACAACTCATGCCTCAGATGCTCAGCCTCTGAGGAAACATTCCTAATTACTATCCCAACCAACCCTGATCACTTCAGTTGTTTTGAGAGTCTTTCCTATGGATCCCCATAGCTCATTGTGTGTGCCCCAACTGGACACTCTTCATACACTGTTTAGTTATGTGTACTTACTCATCTGTCTCTAAATTCCTTGAAGACAGGGAACCCATATTTTAGGCTTGCCACTGACATACATTTAACAAAATCTATTTTTGATTGTTGAATAATGGCATGAAAGAAGAAGCTCTGAAAAACAGCAGAGTGCCTTACAGATTAATGTTTAACCCTTTCTCACTAATTTGTAATTTCCATATTGGATCTTTTCAAAAATATCCCCTGAAGACTCTACTAACACTTCACTGTACATATCCTAATAGAAGAAGAAATTAACTTATTTTCAGCCTTTAATTAGCTTTTCACTAATTTCAAAAATTTAGATAAGGACTATTATCCCTGCCATGAATAAAATTAAAGCCTCTTCTCTTACATCCATGTAAAATGGGTTTTGTTTGTATTATCTCTATTACAGTCTGAAAATATGGTCTAGATAAGAACTGATAAATTCAGGAGCTTGTTCAACCTGTATTATAGGATCACCACACCATTGTCCCCATTTCTATAGTCCTGGTTCTCTCTTCAGTTTTGTTTGTTTGTTTTGTTCAATTTTCAGAACCAGAAAATTTTCTGTGAACTATATTAAGGGATTTAACATTTAGATAATAAAATATATCTATTGTTTACTCTTAATAACCTTGTGTCATGCATTTCTTTATGTCAGAAATTTCAGCCATTATTGCTGATTGGAAGTTCCTCAGAATATACGACAGAATATATAGGCACCATCAGGTAGGATAGTTTGTATTTCCTCTTGGCAGAAGCAATACCAGTTTGCATTTTGCTAGTCAACTGCAGGTGGAACCTGAGTAAACTGGCTCCTGGTTTCTAAAAGACTCGTGAAAGACTCCAGTAACACTCTGGGTGCTGTTTGGTTGGTGCCCCTTAATCTAATTTAAATGAATAGAAGTCCTAGGAGAAATGCAGATGGAGGAGAAGGAAGGGCATCTACAATGTCCAGGGGGTAATCTTCTGGACTGCTGGGTGCTGATCTCTCCTTATGTGGGTGTTTTTGCCTGTAGCCTGAAAGGAATGAGCACAAGTTTCAACAAAATATATCAGGTCACCACAGGATAAGTCCTGATTTGAGCTTGTTACAAAAATTTAGAGACACAGAACCATGGAACAGACTGATAGATCTGATAGGTCTCAGGTCTCCCCCTGGGGTGGGGGTAGGAGGGAGAGGTTAACCAAAGAACTTATATGCATACTAGAAGCTCGGTGCATGAAATTCATGCATGGATAGGGTCTCTAGGCCTCGCCAGCGATCAGGGCCAATCGGGGCCTTCCAGCTGCAGGCCAGGACCTTCCTTCATTCCACGCAGTCCCCTGGTGGTCAGCACACATCATATCGAGCAATCAAACTCTCGGTCTCCCAGTCAAACTCCCAAGGGGCACTTTGCATATTAGCCTTTTATATATGTAGATATATATAGCCCATGGACACAGACAATAGTGCAGTGAAGGCCTGGGGTGGGGCAGGAGCTGGATGGAGGGGGGTAAAGGGGTGGGGGAAATGGTGAACATCTATAATATTCTCAACAATAAATTCTTTTAAAAATTTAGAATCTTCAACTAAATAAACAAGAATAAAAGCATACATCTGCTTCATTTAAAAAATTCAGAAAGCTAAACATATTTATTGGGGATCTATTGTATATTAAGCACTGTTCTAAAAATTATCCTGTTCCTATATAATAAAAGGCTAATACGCAAATTGTCCCCTTGGGAGTTCGACTGAGAGACCGGGAGTTCAAACGCTCACTATGACATGCACTGACCATCAGGGGATGGTGTGGAACATGGCGGGTGACCAGTGTCAGCAGCAGGGCACTGAGGGAGCAAGGGAAGGAGGAGGCAGGGAGGCGGGGAACCTGATTGGCCCTGATCGCCTGGCCAGGCCTACATGTGGGAGGCTGCCTAATGTCTTCACTAGCAGAGAGGTGTAGACAAGGAGCCCGGAATGCTGGTTACCCTTGAGCCCTGGCAAAGGTCAGAGCTATGCACCGACTGTTTAGTTGAAACAATGGTAGCTGAAGCAACTTCCCGACCAGATAGTCTCATGTAAATCCTTACTGATAAGATAGTCTGTTACTGGAAGTTGCCTGCCTAAGGGCTATATGTGAATCCCAAATTGGATAAAAGGATGGTAAGGCCTGAGCACAAGGGGAGTCCTTCCTCTTGTGTTGGGCTCCCACCTGGCCCCCCAATTTCTAAATTATTATTTCTTGTCTTGTCTCTGTCATTTGCACAGGGCCTGAAACCTGAACCACATGGGATGTGGGTCTTTACACCTAGGGACCCTACCCGTGCATGAATTTCATGCACTGGGCCTCTAGTAGATAATATAACAAGGGTATTGACAAAAGTTATTGAACAAGTCACCATGGGATTGAAATTAGAAGTGAATGTGGAAATAATTGGATGATAGGCAAAATAAAAATGAAAATCATCATAATCAAGGTAATAAATACGTGTATTATTCATTGTCTTTAACAACATTGATTTCACTCTGTGTGTTGACTATGTTATTTTAAGCTTCATAGTATAACCCTGTATCAGTCTCTAGTTAACAGCAAAACAAATACACAAGATTTAGGTCCACTAAGTATTCTAGAAGTGAAAAATAATGTATATAATATTTTAAGAAGTGAATTACCAGCAACTTTCTACTCAGCTGACATTTAGCACAGAGGTCCACTTTTATTTGGCCTCAGGAAATTATTGTAACTAGAGGGAAAGCAAAGCCAAAGATACACATTTTTAAGCTTGAGCAAAAATCTGAGAAGTGTCAATTTATTACTAAAATTTGGGATCCTAATTTTAAAAATGTATTTTTACCCAACTAGTTTTGACTGTATTGGGTCACTCTGAAAGAAATGATGCTTCTGTCATAAATAAAGTTGTTAGGAAGAAGAATCTCTTCAGGACTGTAAACAAGGCTTTCTGTCCCATAGAAATGATTGGATGTTTGAAGTGACATCATGGAAGATTTTTTTGTGATATATCACAGCTTCACAAGAGAACTTTTCTAGCAAGAAAAAAGTTAATCGCAATAATATACTTTGAAAGGAATTTATAAAAAAAAAATGTCTGCTGGACACAGAGATAACTAGTATGGCTATTTAAATGCCTTAAATTCATATGTAGATTATTAATGAACATATAGGTCCCTATTAAATAATCTTCACTCTATAGCAAGCATGTCAAACTTGTGGCCTGCAGGCCGCATGCCTTGTTTATTTGTCCCGTGTTAGCCTTTGAGTTTAACATGCTTGCTCTATAGCATAGCTGAGTTTAAATAAGATTAGATTTTGGTAAGATACTTTATAAAGAATCTCATTTTTTGCTATTTATTTAAAATTAGAATATATATATATTATTTTGGGGAGGAAAAGAAGTCCCTAAACACTTGATTAAAAAAAGCAAAACCCTAGTGATCAAGTCTATGCTATGCTCACCATCATGGTTTATCAACAGCAAAGATCTATGGAAAGACAAAGTTCCTACTTGGTCATTTATACATATTTTTTAATCAAATTATCTTTTTTCTTTTGTTATTGCACAACTTTAAGAGATTTTTATTTAGATACTTTGAAATTCTCTTCTATTCCTGTTCCCCTAGCCTGCTTATATATTCTTCCTGCTATATCTTTGCACTGCATTTAAGGATCCCTAAAATTGTTGTATGACTTTTTTTTTCTTCTATTTTTGACATTCCTTCCAAATGTATACATAGTTAGGTAATTCTAGCTCTTTAACAAACAAATGCCAAAATGTTAACAGCTTAGCACAATATAAGGTTATTCTATGCTCATCTAATAATCTAATGTGTATGTTGCTGGTTGGAAGGCAACCTTCTTCTCCAAGGAGTTTCAAGGACACCAGCTATTCCTTATGAAGGTCCATTGTCCCCTCAAGTGAAGAAGGTACATTTTGCTCTGAACAGCCTGGACATGATTCACAATACTTCTGCTTCTCTTCCATTGACAAAAACATTCCCTACTAAAAGCGTGATGCACAAAATTCATGCAAGGGTAGGCCTTTGCAGCCCCAGCTGCCTCCCAGCCCCAGCTGCCTCCCAGCACCAGCTGCCGGGGCCCTTGGGGCCCAGCTGCCTTGTGGCTCCGCCCCCCACCCACACCTGCCTTGGCCTGACACTGCCCTCATCTGCCACCACACACCCCCAGTTCCCCAGATTCGCAGATGGATTGCCCCATAGAGGGTGTCCTGGGCCTCCCTCTTTGGGGTGATCTTGGAGCCCCCTGATTGATCGCCCTGCTGGCTGGTGGCCTGGGCCTCCCTTTGCTGGGTGATCATGGGGCAATAGCAGCCCCCCCCCACCCGCCCCGAGCAATCGCATCGCACCTGCCTTGGCTGGCCTGGTGCCAGTGCATGTCATAGCATGGTCATTGGACAGTCGTTCTGCTATTTGGCTGTTCTATTTGCATATTATGCTTTTATTATTATAGACTAGAGGCCCAATGCATGAAAATTCATGCAAGAATGGGCCTTCCTTCCCCTGGCTGCCAGAGCCCCCTTTCTGCTCCAGCCTGGAGCCACCTTTCCACCTTCCCATGCTGCCCAGAGCCCTGGGGTGGCTGGGTGGTGTGGAATGCCTGCATTGTTGCCATGGTGATGACGCAAGCGTCCCGCCCTACCCCCAGCCACTGAGCACCTGCATATGCAAATTAACCTTCCATCTTTGTTGGGTTAATTTGCATAGTCCTGATTGGCTGGTGGGCGTCGCGAAGGTACGGTCAATTAGCATGTTACTCTTTTATTAGTGTAGATGGCCCAACCCAAATGCAAAGTATAAGTATATTAATCACCAGCTGGCCACTGCTTCCCTGCCGGTGGTCTTTCTTGGCATCTAGAAGGGAATCTGGAGAAGGGGCTGCTGTAAATGATTAAAGAGTCCAGAGACAAAACATAATTTTGAAAGGCATTTTGGGGAGCCAGAGGAGACTTAGCTAAAAGAAACAAGTTCTCCTGTCTCTCTGGACTCCTTGATTTTTATTAACACAAATTGTCCTAAGGCAAAGTAGATATATACATCAAAGGCCAAGGTGTAGTATACAGAATCCATTGTCAGATTGGAGGAACTGCCTACAGCTGTTCAGGTGTTTAGCCAGTAGGAGGCAATAACATGTAGATTGAAATGCCCTCAGCTGTCTGGCAGCAAGAAATCATTTATGCACCCTTTTCAGGTTAGGGGAAATGCCCTCAGCCATTCCAGATGATTCAGCCCTGCTGACATGCTGGAATTAGCTTCCAGCACTTCCCAACTGTGACCCTCCACTATGAAAGAGGGAACAACAACTTTTATTAAGCAGGTAGATGTTACTATCACCAATTTGCCATAGAACTAGACTGTAGCTACACACTTGGTCAGGAGATACCATTATTGTCAATGATGGACTTTAACCTCAAAAGTTCTATATATCTGAAGTCTAGGTTATGCAAAATTAATTTGAGGTGAGAAAATACATTAACATTTTTATAGTACTTTGCTTTTCCTACTTCAACAAATCACTAGCTTTGAGAAAATGAAGATGCCTAGAGTAAGAAAAAGTTAATTCATTTATATAAGAAATATGTACTGAACATGTGTTGAGAATTAGATGGCCTAGGGCTAAAGTAATAAGAAAAATAAAACCATCTATATTCTTGAATTACTCTTAGAAAAGTGAGCAGAGTTGCTATTATTTTTAATTTAAATTCTTTATTGTTTAAAGTATTACATATGTCTCCTTTTTTCCCCATTGACCTCTCCCTGGCTGCTCCCAATCCCCAGCACATGCCCTCACCCCCCTACTATCTGTGTACATTGGTTATGCTTATATGCATGCATACAAGTCCTTTCGGTTGATCTCTTACCACCCCCGCTCCCTTGCCTTCTCTCTGAGGTTTGACGGTCTACACTCTATTCGATGCCTCTCTGTCTCTGGATCTATTTTTGTTCACCAGTTTATATTGTTCATTATATTCCACAAATGAGTGAGATCATGTGATATTTATCTTTCTCCGATTGGCTTATTTTGCTTAGCATAATGCTCTCTAGTCCATCCATGTTATTGCAAATGGTAAGAGTTCTTTCTTTTTTTTATAGCAGCATAGTATTCCACTGTGTAGATGTACCACAGTTTTTTAATCCACTCATCTGCTAATGGGCACTTAGGTTGTTTCCAAAACTTAGCTATTATTAATTGTGCTGCTATGAACATAGGGGTGCATATATCCTTTCTGATTGGTGTTTCTGATTTCTTGGGATATATTCCTAGAATTGGGATTACTGAGTCAAATGGAAGTTCCATTTTTAATTTTTTGAGGAAACTCCATATTATTTTCCACAGTGGCTGCAATAGTCTGCATTCCCACCAGCAATGCATGAGGGTTCCTTTTTCTCCATATCCTCGCCAGCACTTGTTGTCTTTTTTTTTTTTTTTTTTGTAGGAGAGGGGAGTATTTCTTTGTCATATTTATCCCTATAAATTTCTGAAGGCAAATATTTGTTTCTCACTGGCTCCAGACTCCTCCGATGAGTAAATGAATGAGTGAATGACCTGGAGCTGAAGAGGAGTGGTGGCTCTGAGCTAGGTTTAATGGTCAGTATTTGAACATGACCTTACTCAAACTTCCAGACAGCATGTGAATCCAGAGAAGGCGGTGAGCACTGCATGTACTACCTCACTAAATACTATAACATGCACCCCTCCCTGCGTGCGATAACTAAGCCTCCCTCACCTGGCCCTGAGTTCTGCCATCCTGCTCCCAGTATTCTCTGCTGTTGGGTAAATGTTCTGCCCCACCAAGGTGCAGATCTCACCATCTGTGTTGAGTACCAGGGCTGTCTACACAATGTTGCAGTCGCTAGCAATGTAAGAAGACTCTTCCTCTTTTTGCATGACATTCAGTTGACAGAGAAGTCTTGTAGCCTATTTACCAGTCCCTTGTTATTCCTTGGCATTGACACAAACACTATCCTTGAAATACAGTATCAGGCACACTAGATATGGACTCAGACTAGGGTGCAAATCCCAGCTTTACCACCTGCTTCTTAAACAATCTTCATCTTTCTGAGCCTCAGTTTTCTCATGATTAAATAGGCAAAACACTAATACCGGCCCTACTTCCATTAGAGGTTTCTTTTGAGGATCAAAATGCGATAATAGTGTGGTGAAGGCCTAGGGAGGAAGGTGGAGAGGTGGAAGGGGGTCAGTGGGGTGGGGGAGAGGATATCTATAATACTTTCAACAATAAAGATAAATTTTTAAAAATGAGATAATGGTTGTGAGAGTGTATTGTGAAGTATAGTATTATAAAAATTTGAATAAATTCTTTTTAATTATTGTTAACTTTTAAAAGAAAATAGGGAAAAAACTTTATGAGAAAAAAAGACTCCTCTGAAATTCTCATTCCTCCAAAGATAATAGACAAAAATATTCCAGATGATGATGTCATTTTCTTTTTACGAAAAGCTTAGCATTTTGTTGCCTCTGGTGGGGAACAGAGAATATAAGATTAAGAGAGAGGCATTAGCCATTGCTGAAAGAAAAAGCATAGAGAAATTCTTTGTGTGGACATTTTTAGGGGAACAATATCACAGAAATAGTTCAACTAACATGAACTTTGTAGAAAATGTTAAATGATCCTCGAAGTGACAGATAATACATTTTGATACAGTGTGGTAGGAAATACCTACTTTTTAAATGAAGTGATTTAGGAATCTATTTTCAATGTGAGGTGAACCCATAATTCAAAGGAGGTCATTATAAATTATTAGTGCTTAGAATCTTGTTTGCAGCTAATATAGGAAATTGTAGACATTGTTCATGGACACGTTATATTCAGCTGTAACTTCTTTTCTGATAAAAGGAATATGAGTGTCTCCATTACTGGCAAGAATTTGGATGTCACCTTCAAATTTGTTCCTGATAATTTTAAGACAGTATACATTTTGAAAAGTCCAACACTTGACTCCTAGAATATATTTTTCCTATTTCAGCATTAACAGGGTAAATGACATTCTAAGGACTTAAAAATCATCAATATGGCTCACATTTTATCATTCTTGAGCCTAAACTTATTTTAGCTGCAGACATAGTTATTTTAGATATGAAGATATTGCTAATGAGATTGAAGTGAGGGGGTTTGGTCTCTGGATTTCATCACAGTTACATCCTAATCAAGGCACCAGCTGAAAGAATATGAATGGGTGGGCTGTGGCTATAACTAGCAAAACAATTCAAAATGAATTTTCTACCTATGAGGATCATTAACATCACTTTGCCATGCACGTAATTACTCCTAAGCTAGATTCCTTTTCCTTTGCATTTATTTTTACTTTTTAAATTTTCCAGTGAGCAAATCCATTTTTGAAACTTAATTTTATTTACATGATACTACACAGAGTTCAAAAGTGATTTTAAAAGAAATAAGTAATTTAAAGAGAGTAACTGTTCTTTCCTTGAAAGTTACTGAAATTTTTCTAGTGAGTTAAAGGTACTTTAAAACATAATAGGATAAGCAGGAATAAAGGAGGAAAGGGAAAAAATGCAGAGTAATTTCAAATACAACAACTCATACCTCCACAAAAGCCAGCAGTTTATCCCAAGAATTAGAAATTTAGTAGAGTTTATCAAGACAAGAAAATCTCATGATTTATTCAATTGAAAAATCACGTTTATACCATTTCTGCAATTGGTCTCGAATTTGTCCCCTGGCTTCCATTGCCCTTCACCTACTCCATTCATATTATCTGCATTATTGCCATAGCCTCCTTTCTCTGGGACCATCCTTTTACCCTTGCCATCTTCAAATCAAAGCAAGAGATGGCTTCTGCTGCCTGTAGGTTGAAATCTCAACCACGAGGTTTGCAAAGTCCTCCATAGTAAGACATCTCTCAACCTTCCTAGCCACATTTTCTGCTTGTATTCTAACATCAGTAATGTAGATTAGATTTAATAGAAATGATGATTCATTTAGATTTTATTCAATTAGGTATGATTAGAAATAGTATCTCTAAAGCATCATCTTGCATCATTCCTGGGAAATAGGCATTAATAAGTTGTAACTGCTAGTATTACTTTTGCTGTTAGTGTTATTATTGTTATTTACAATCTATGCTTGGAATGCCTACTCAAGTGTTATCCTTCTTTAAAACTCCCCAATTCCAAGGATACTCACTTCCTCACTGTCTCACTGCACACTATTGAAACCTTATTTATAATTCATATCATTCTACTTTAGGGCATTGAGAATTAAGTGACCTAGTGTTAACTGGAGGGGAGCATACCTGGTCT
This sequence comes from Plecotus auritus, assembly GCF_963455305.1. NCBI lineage: Eukaryota > Metazoa > Chordata > Mammalia > Chiroptera > Vespertilionidae > Plecotus > Plecotus auritus. Next base: position 188,627,155 of record NC_137771.1, read on the forward strand.
CCACTGGTTGCTGCTGGGGGTGGAGTTTTTGTGATATCCCCGATAGCCCAAGAAAAGAAATTTTCTAAGACTGTCACAGGAGCATGTGACATAGTAGAAAGCTTTATTTCCATGGAATTATACCCCTGGGTTTCCAAAGTCCTATCTCCCATAGTCCAGTCATAGAAGAAGTGTAGATGGGGTTTCAGTAGAGCAGAGCTAAAATCAGAGCTAGTGTCCAGGGTTTCCATCCCATATTTGCATATTCCAATACAGCATCAGGCTAGCTGCAGTCCATTAGCTCATTGTGTGTGGGTTCTGCATGGCCATGGGCCATATGGGTGAATACCAGGAAGCGAAAAGTGAGCTGGGAGCACAGGAGCAACAAGATTCCCCCCAAAATGAACTCCTTTGTTTAGGGATTATGTATTCCCAAATGTTCCTGTGCTTGTAGTGGCCATGCCCATTCTGGCCAACCATCCCTGGCCTCAGGTGTGATTGACAGAAACGTACCTTTCCCATGTCACCTCAACTTTACGGGGCATGTGTCTGTCTTTTCTTTGTTGGTTGAATCTCGTCCCCCAATGTTTAGCAGGGAATAAGACCATATTCCCCGAGGAGTGTGAAACTGCAGCTTCCTGGTGAAACTACCCAAATGACATGCTTGTAATGTCTGGCCTCCCTTTGCTCCTTTCCTGTGGTTAGTAACTAGCTAATTACAACAGTACCACTAGGGCTGGAAGTGATAAGAAATATAAAACCCCATCTATGCTCTTGAATTACTCTTTGTACGGAAGAGTGTCAACCTAAGAAATTTTTATGAGTTTATTTAAGCTAAACTGATGACAATTGCCGGGAAGCAAAATTTCAAAGGACTGAGAAAATGCTCCAGAAAATGGCAGTTCTGCATCCTGCTTTATACATTACAATCAAAAGAGAAGATGTAAATGGTTTCCATAAAACCCATTGGTGATATATTAGGGGGGCAAGAGAAAGCGTGTAAGTGTGGGAATAACTACATGGGAATCCTCTGGGACTGGATAAAAAGTAAAATGGTATACAGGTGGGTACAGGATAGTTAATAATTAACAATTAACATAACTATGACAATGAGAGGGTTTGTGGTCTCCCCTCTAGTGTGGTGCCTGTGCTTTGAGGGGTCTGGAAAAGTGAAATTACTTGGTTTTTGCAAAGGCATGTTTATCAGGTATGTTATTGTAGATACAACAAGACAACAGACAGGCTTAGTTAAGGTGAAGATTGACCTTTGTCAGGGAAGATTCTAGCCTAGGACATGACTACCTGCCATAAACTGCTTTCAGTTTAAAAGTTGTCATTTCAGACCTTCCTATGTGGTTACTGTAGGCCTCTGGATTTGTGAGGCTGCCACACCAGCCTCCCCAGAGCTTGCTAGGTTTAGTATGTGGCCCATTTTCATCCACAAGAGGAATATTTCTCTGCCATATTTATTCCTGTAAGCAGTGTTGGTGTTTTTTCTCTGATAGTCTGTCTTTTCATTATAACAATGAACTTTTGGGCAATATAAACCATTTCCACTCTAGCATTACAACTTCTAAAATAGTATTTTATATGCAGTAGATAATAAATAGTTGCTGGAATGAAAGTGTGGCATAGGAAAACCATTATGTAATATGTTCAAATAAATTACAGATTAACTTTACAAAATTATGGTTATGGTGACCAAATAACGTATTGTTCCAAATGGGGACACTTTATAAGAGATAAATTATATGATAAGTTATTGATAATTATATGTGAACAACAGGCACACACTTGAATGGATGGTCATCATGAGTAAAAGAAAACTCTGTGAAAGTAGAGTTGAATACTGCGGTAAAGATTATCCTAATTATATTACCCTCTTCCCTTTGGCCGTCATGAAACCAACCCTGTTAGAGAGACGGTTGGGTGTAATCAGTTTTTTTAAATATGGAGGAGCACTAATAGAAGCAATTGAAATATGTGCCACAGTTTGAAGATCTTTGGAAGTAACCTGGATTAACCAGACTACAGAGAATTTGAAGTGAGCTCCCTTCTCCTATGCACCTGCAATGGAGAGTGCAAGCAGAATGTTTTAAATCTGCCTGCCATGCTGAGCAGGAGTGTTATGGGGGAGTGTTGCTGGGCAGAGAAGTGTGCTGCCTCCTAAGTGTAAAACCCTTGCCTTAGCTCCCTCCTCTCTCCCAGAATTTCTCAGGCTGTAGCCATTTAAACGATAGCCTTCATGGCTGTGTGCATCTTTCTGTTTTCACTGTGTTTGTTTGTTTTTTTCCTTGTCTGTTAATGCTGGGTGAACATGTTCTTGGACCATCAGTGGTGTTGCTGCCAGAGTGTGAAAGAAGGGCATTTTCCAAAGAGGGGTACTGGTGGAAGTGACCCTGCTGTGGGTAGGGCAGGAGGTTGGGTGAGCCAGAAAATTGTCAGGATCCACACTGAAGTCAAAAGTATGCTGGAGAGGGAGGAAGCAATGCTTTCTGTCCCAGTTCTCCCAGAGAAGGGATCTCAGATGAGGAGTTTTATACTCACTAGGGGAGCAGCCAGTCATTGGCCAGTGTCCAGCAAGAACAGAGTAACTACAATATCACACGTGGTTCCATGGAGGGCTGTTAGTATAGTGTCAGGGAAATTCTGAGCTGAGAGCCAGACCTAGAGCCTAGGATCTAACCCAGCAGGGCCACCAACTAGCTGTGCGATGTAGAACAAGTCACATAACAACCCTGTGTCTTAAGTTATAAAGACAGTGACAATCACTGGGTATTTCATAATAATGAGGATTTATGCTAAATCACTTGTAAAACTGTAAATAGCTTCAAATGTTTTGCCCTTTATTATTAGACGATTCCTTACGTTGAAGTCTTTGAGTTGTATTTGTTCCTTTAAGTACAGGTCTGAGTGCGATTAAGCTGTTTCTTTTCTTGCTTGCAATTCTTGGGCCACATTACAAGACAAGTATTATTACTTAATGAAAAACAAGTAAGTGGCTTTCGGTTTTCAAATTAAGAAAATTAGCTTGAGATGATATGGCTTTTGACAGCCATAATGTTTGTGAGCCAAGCTGTCCAATTTGGAATGCAGACACACTCAATATGTAGGGTTTAATTGACTCTGAAAAAAAGAGTACATTGTTTTGAAGCACTATTGTATCTTAATGTATCTAATTTCATTAAGTACTTTGAGGGGGAAATACTGGACTTGTGATCCAGTTCAGCTCAGCCAGTCAGTTGCTCTGTGACCTCTGGGGAGTTACTTACTAGTAATATCTCTGGGTCTTAATTTTATTTGCAAATCACTTGGAGTAGATAGTGTCTAAAGTCCCTTCTAGTTCTAAAACTCAGACTATTTCACAATCCTTACAATTTTATAAAAAGTAATTTTAAATTTAAATGTTTTTTTTCCTTTTCATTAAAACTAATAAATGCTTGGCTGGGATTAATTCATCCAGCACCAAATAAGTGACAGCAAGATGACAGTATTTACAAAATGAAACTGTCATAATGAAAGAGCTACTTTTTGGAAAAGGATATTAAAGTGCAGTTGACTTTGAAATAACCTGCCTAGGCAGGTCTCACAAATTCTACTGAAAGCAATGTTCTTGAAACCGTTTGCTTAGTATGCAAATTAAAATCATCATTAAAAGATCAGTGGCTGTGTGGTAGCTCTATGATTGATAATTTCCATGGCCCAGGGGAGAGATCTGAGTTAATTAGCCTGCTGATCTCTTGCCTCCTTTGCCTCCTAGGACCCAGCAGAGTGCAGAGGTGCTTCCTTGGGGGAAAAGAGAGGACCTTCCATCATGGATGCCAGACTCTTAAGCTGAACTAGGTGATCTCATCCACCTCCTCGCCCCATTCTTTTTAGTTGATGATGGTCTTAATAAAAAAGCCAGAGTTATTAACACTGTATCCGATCCCTCATGGAAAGCAAAGTAATAAATTGTAGAAATAAAATTCTTAGCAAGAATTAAGAAAAATGTAATGCAAATTCCAAAAATGTTTTAAAAGGATAAAGTCCATACACTTTCCTTTATGCATATCCCCCTCTCCGCTCTTGCCTCTTTGTTCCCACCTTTACTGTAGACATCTGAGTGTAGGAGAAAGAGCAGAGCCTCCTGGCTTTCCTGCTAACTTGTTTTATAACCTTGGCAAGTGAATACCTCTGTGGGACTGTTTCTTTGTGTGCAAAAATGTTCTAGCTTTAACAACTAACTCTTTGACGTTACTCCATAATTCCTTGTATTTTTACTGAAAAAAAAAAAAAGACAGTAAGAATATCATGAAATCTGAAGGGCAGAAAAGTTGTAGGTCAGAAATTGGTAAGTCAGGGTAGGTTTAAGAAGACAAAACAGAGATGGTTGGGGATTTGAAGTGTCAGTAGTCTGAGACCAGCTCAGTAAGAATTAGAGTTGCCGAAATGCCTAGGCTTTCTGCACTTTGACCTGGCGACTCTGTTCCTACCCTGGACACTTGAATTAGTCAAATAAGTCCGTTCTGGATGTTTTAACCCAGCTTCATACTATTTTAATCACCTCCTTTTTCACTTCTATTCTCCAGTTGTTGAGCTTTCATGGCAAAAATCATGAAGCACTCAGACTGATATTACCAAAAAATCTGTGGTCTGCAACCCTTCATCAACTCCCCTCAACCCCACTCCATATTCTTTCTCTCTGTCCTCCCCCTGAGCAGAATACTTTTCTTGACTCCACAGAAAATAGTAAGATTTTTTTTTTATCGGGACCACTTCAGTGTTTCCCTTTCTCACAGCATGTACACTTGGTTGTTTTCCCTTCTTAAGAACTTGTCCTACATTCTCTTGTTACTTCCCCATTAGTTTCCCGCTTTTCCTTACTAAACTCCTAAGAAAAGGTATGTTCCTCTTTCTTCCTCACCTTCTATTGTCTTTTTGATCAGTTTCTATGTTTGGATTCCCTCAGAAGCAGACTCTGGGATACACATTCAAGTGCAAGTAGATTATTTGGAAGGTGATATTTTCCAAGGAAATATATCAGGGGTAGAAGGAAGCAAGACAAGGAAGAGAAGGAAGCCAAAACAGTGTGTGCAATCAAATACGTTTTGCTGAAAACTCTCAAATCTGTCTCTCCAGAGCATGTCATAAGTTTTAGGTCAATATTTATAAATCTACTAAATGCCCCCAACTGAATATCTACAGCAACTCCAACCCAACTTATACAATGATTGATGTTGTGGATTCAAGGCCTCGCTCTTCTACTTGCTAGATATGTAACATTGAGCAAACTATTTAATCTCCATAATTTCCAGATTATTCCTCTGTAAAAACAGGAATAATAATAGTGTATCAATATTGGCACAGTAGTGTATGAATACTGTTTTGAGGAATAAATGAAGTTGTTTCCGTTAAGCACTGAGCACAGTGACTGATACATAAGAAGTGATCAGTAATCATTAGCTTCCATTTTTAGTGCAATAAGGACATTCTCCACAAACTAATTTTTTATCATGCATTCCCTATCTTTGTTAATTGTCATCTACCCACTTAAATCAGAAATTTTTGAATCATCCCACAATCTTTTCTCACTCTCAACATCAGGCACAATATTCTGCCAATTTCACCTCCCACATATTTTCTAAATTTGTCATTTCCTCTTCATCCTTCTCCCTCTGTCTACTGCCAGCCTTCATCACTTGCTTAGATTGGACTTCCTTAGGAAAGTCTTTCTGCCCACAATGCCTAGCATAGTGTCTGACACAAAGTAATCATTTAATAAATGTTTGAATGAATGACTATCATCAAATCACCTCTACAGTAATAAATGGTACTACATTAATGGATAGTATATGGCTGCCTCAGAGTCTTCCTTGATTCCATTTTATTCTCCACAGCACACATTTCATTCATGGTAACCCTGTGGCCTCTACTGCCAAAAAAATACCCAGAGTCCAAGCATTTCTCAATACCTCTCCTGATACAGCCCTGGTTTAAGACCAGACTCATCTGTCCATCCAGACTTTCCTCTTCCTGACTTTCTATATATCTGCACGGGGAAACTGACCTGATCAAAGCACAAATTAGATCTTACCATGCCTCTGCTTAATACCTTCTTATAGCTTCTCGATAAATTCTTAAATATCATCTGCAAGGATTCCAAAATCCTCTATTGACATTTCACACCTTATTTCTTTTCCATTGTTCCTTCACTCACTTTATTTTGGCTACAATGGCCTTTGTAGTATACCTGGAACACACCAAACCTGCACCCTTTACATTTGCTGTTTTCTGCTTGGACCAATTAGAAATAGCTAAATTGTTAAGATGATAAGATTGAGTGTTTAATTATCATTAGTGTAGAGCAATAAATGAAAATTGCTATTTGAGTGTTATGAAAAAGTGTCCCGTAGCATTCTGATACGGAAGAAGTATTATATGGCCAGGGTGTTCTGAGAAGACTTCTGTTGCTGAAGTTTCTTAGTGGACAAATAACTGTTTGCCATAGTTTATAATGCACATTTCCCTTCTTCAATTTATTTCTATGAAATTTTAAAATAACGATAATGTTAACATCTTAATGAAATGAAACATTCAAAGTTCTGACTCTTTGAAGGGGTGAGTTGAAATATGATGTGTGTGTGTGTGTGTGTGTGTGTGTGTGTGTGTGGCAGCAATTAGCAGATACATAAGGAAGATGCCATAAGGAAGATGCCTCTGGTTTGGGGGCCCAGACTACTTATCAAATTGCAGCCACCTGCCACAACCTCCTCATTTCACTTAACCTGTAAATTCTGAACAAGTTTCTGAGTTTCCCTTGATTTCCCTTGAGCGTTTCTGTACCAAAACAGCTCTATGATAAACTTGAGCTGAGAAACAAATTGGGTTGAGAACACTCTCATGATTTCTATTACCAGAGAATTCCGCTGCTTTTAATTATAGCACGCATTTCCAGGGTGTTGTTTAGGGACAAAAGAAAAAATTCATGGCATTTTTAAAAAAGGAAGAGGCAGGCCCTAGCCAGTTTGGCTCAGTGGATGGAGCGTCAGCCTGCAGACTGAAGGGTCCCGGGTTCAATTCAGGTCAAGGGTACATGCCTGAGTTGCAGGCTTGATCCCCAGTAGGGGGCGTGCAGGAGGCAGCCGATCAATGATTCTCTCTTATTGATGTTTCTCTCTCTCCCTCTCCCTTCCTCTCTGAAATCAATAAAAATGTATTTTTTTTAGAAAAGAAGGGGTAGGAGAATGAGTTTCATGTATTAGTGCTGTCATGCTTGAGGAGACTGTGATCCACATAATGAGATAATTTGATATCATAAACTACTTCTTGAATTCTACCTAGGTCAGTAATGATAAAGTGGGATACATAAAAATCACTTTATAAATAAAGAGCTCATGAGTATATGACTTAGCCAAACAAAAATAAATAAATCCAGATAAATTTCATCAATGCTAATACAAAATCTAAAAAGCAGCTTCATTCTCATTCCCAGAACCAGGCAATGACAGACAAATGAGAGCACTTAGAAATATTAGTGCTGATGATTTTATATTTTTTTCACCCAAAATATTGGTAAATATAAATATGCTATTTATGTAGACTCCAGAATTGACATTAGAAAGTATAAAGCAGCCAAAACCGGTTTGGCTCAGTGGATAGAGCGTCGGCCTGGGGACTGAAGGGTCCCAGGTTCGATTCCGGTCAAGGGCATGTACCTTGGTTGCGGGCACATCCCCAGTGGGGAGTGTGCAGGAGGCAGCTGATCGATGTTTCTCTCTCATCGATGTTTCTGGCTCTCTATCCCTCTCCCTTCCTCTCTGTAAAAAATCAATAAAATATATTTAAAAAAAAAAAAAAAAAAAAAAAAAAAGAAAGTATAAAGCAGTTGACTGCTGTGGCATAAATTGTTAGCTGATGTACTTTCTGGATATTCAGGTAGACTATATATCCCAGCCTCCTTTGCAGTTAGATGTAGGCATGCAAGTGAACTTTCGCCAATTGAATGAGATCAAAGGTGATGAAGATCCTTTTAAGTCAGGTCCATAAAGCCTTTTATGCATAATTTTCATTGCCTCTTTCCTTTCTGGCTTGATGCAAATGAACACAGTGACCTTGGAAGTAACAAATTCAAGCGATAGAGATACAGATAGAACTTGGGTCCTTGAACCATTTGGTAGAAAGCCACTTGTCAATCAGAATTTTACCTAAGTAAGAAAAAAGCCTATGAGATATGGAGATTTATACTATGTAGTGTTATCTTTACATATACAGTTGTTTCAACTTGTTGCTTATAAATTAAAGGTCCTATTTGTTCAGTCACAAACTTTTCATAAAAAGTGCTGAGAATTTTAAACAGTATCTTCAATCTCAGAATCTTATATTTTCTTACTCTGAATGTAACTTTCCAACAATACTTCCCAATTGGGAAAATTCTCTCCATTGATATTATGTGGTATTACATAACTTCCCATAAAGCTAAGAGCTTCCAACTGAACTTTTTCTCAATCATTTAAATTTATACATTATGATGTTTTAGGCCAGTTAATTAACAATAAAAGTCAAATAGTTACATAGTTCAGAACTGTGTACTTATAAAGGAAATGAAGCTAAAGTAAAATCATTATGTCAAGTAATTCTAAGGTTTACAATCATTATCCTCAAATAGCATACCACAAAGAATTACCTGTGAAAAAAAGGCTTCTGAGATCATGTCATGAGTATTATTTCAAGCAGTGGATAAAAAGATATCTTTTTAAAAAAGAAAAAAAGAAAAAAAAAATACCCTCAGACATTGCTTTTTGGAATGTAACTGGTACAGCCATTATGCAAAATAATATGAAAATTTCCCAAAAAATTAAGAGTAGAGTTACCATATGATCCAGCAATCCCTCTTCTGGATATTTACCACCCCAAAATTGAAAGTATTTATTTGTAAATATATTATGTACCCCTGTGTTCATTGCAGCATATTCATGGTAGCTAAAACATAGAAACAACCTAAATGTTCTTTGCTGGATAAAGAAGATATGGGTACATATATATAATGGAATACTACTCAGCTGTAAGAAAATATGAAATACTGCCATTATTGACAACATGATGGATCTTGAAAATACCATGCTAAGTGAAATAAGTCAGAAAGAAAAGTCAAGAGCCATATGATTTTATTCATATATGGGATGTAAAACAGAAAACAACAAATGAACAAACAAAACAAATAAACTTAGATACAGAGGACAGAATTGGGGAGGTTGAAGATGGTTAAGGGAATAAAAAATATGGTGATGGAAGAAGACTAGACTTTGGATGGTGAACCCACAATGCACTGTACAGATGATGTATTATAGAATTGTACACTTGAAACTTATATAATGTTATTAACCAATGTCACCTAATAAATTTCATAAAAAATAAGGACACATGGCCGGTTCTTCAAATGGTAAAAATATTTATTGGTGTCTTTTCATAACCACATGGACAGATATCTCCAGATATTAACTAAAGGAAGATAATGTATGAAAAAAATTTAGATCCAGCAATGCAATTATAGGTTACGATACAATTCTCAATATAAAAAGCTTTTATTCTTGAACTTTATGCTTTTTTAAGAAAACTGAAAACACTTTTGTTACTGATTGCAAACCAAGATTTTCTTCTTAAACAGTTAATCAATCATACTGTTCCCTGGTTTACAAATTGAAGATTATGGAAATGAATTCCAACATGTTGACTCATGCATGCAGTAATATCACTCTAACAGTACTTAATTCGTATACGTGAATGTTTATGAACATCCAGAGGTTTACAAGAAACATGAGTGAGAATTCTTGGTAAGGAAAGGCAGAGATCATCTTAGTTGAAGAAGGACCAAACTCTTAAGTTGTGATAAACAACTTTCTTAGGAACAGAAAATCAGTTGAGGATATTTTTATAACCATCATTCTAGTTTAGATATCAACTGATTCATTATTATCTGCTAGAGGCCCAGTGCATGAATTCGTGCACAGGTGGGGTCCCTAGGCCTGGCCAGCAATCAGGGCTGATCGGGGCCAGGCCAATTGGGGCCTGCCAGCTGGGGGAAGGATTGGGGGAGGGATCGTGGGAAGTTGGCCACCGGCACTAAGAAGGGAGCTGACCCTTGGCCTCCCTGGAAAGGGGTCACATCCACTGCCACCCACACCCTTGTTCCCCATCCCAGCCCGGGGCCCAAAGGCCCTGGAGGGGTCAGGAGAGGAGGCGATGGTCACCAGGCCAGGTGCCAAAGGAACAGATGCTGGATGCCGATACCGCTGTTGGTGCCCCATCACTGCGTGATTCCCCCCTCCCCCCTCCCCTTTCCCTTGCTGCTGCGCCCACCCACCATGGTGGGTGGGTGGGTGGACCCCAGGTAAGGGAGAGGACAGGAGCAAGACAAACCCTGTGTCTAGGGCTGATTTTCAGTAGATAGCAGTGAGGGAACTGCTCTGCTATGTACAAAACCCTGATCCAGAAGCAGGTCATCTACAAATGGTTTAGAACCAGGGACTGATGAGGGCCAGCCATCCTGGGGGAGGGATCATGGGAAGTTGGCCGGCCACGGGAGGTTGGCTGTGGGAGCGCACTGATTGAGCATCTGCCCCCTGGTGGTCAGTGCGCATCATAGCAACTGGTTGACCCATCGTTCTGGTCATTCAGTAGTAATGGTTGCTTAGGCTTTTATATATATATAGACTAGAGGCCCAGTGCATGAATTCGTGCACGGGTGAGGTCCAGCCAACCCGGCCCCAATTGGGGTGGATCGGGGCCAGGCCTTTTGGGAGGAGGAGACAGTGGGAGGTTGGGCTGGCTAAGGGGAGGGGCCATGGGCAATTGGCCAGCGGACTCTGCCCCTGATTAGCATCGGGGGGGGGGGGGCTGGTTGGGGGTTGGTCTGACTGTGGGGAGGGGCTATGGGCGGTGGGCTGGCTGGCCCCACCCCCACATGGGGGGCCGATTGGGGGTCAGTGGCCCGGGGAGGGGCCATGGGAGGTTGGCTGGCCAGACTCACCCCAGATTGGTGTGTGTGTGGGGGGCGATTGGGTGCAGAGCTGGCTGGGGGGAGGGGCCATGGGCCAATTGGGGTGGTGGGGGACCCATCGGGGGCGGGGCCAGCCAGGGGGATAGGCCATAGGCAATTGGCCGGTGGCCCTGCCCCTGATCGGGGTGAGGGGCCGATCTGGGGTGGGGCTGGGTGGGGGCAGGGACTGCAGGAGGTTGGCCAGCAGTCCCTGCCCCCTATTGGCAGGGGACAATAAAGGGTCCGGCCGGCCAGGGGGGAGGGGCTGCTGGCTGATCAGAGTGGTGGGGGTCCATTGGGGGTGGGCCTGGCCAGGGGGAGGGGCTTCTGGAGGTTGGCCAGCCAGCCCCACCCCCTATTGGGATAGGGGGGGCAATCAGGGGTGGAGCAGGCTTGGGGGAGGGGCTGTGGGCCAATCGGGGTGGGAGAGGCCAATCAGGGGTGGAGCAGGCTTGGGGGAGGGGCTGTGGGCCAATCAGGGTGGGAGAGGCCAATCAGGGGCAGGGCCGGCCAGGGGAGGGGCTGAGGGAGGTTGGCTGGCTGGCCCCATGCCCTGATCAGGCTGGTTCACTGGCCGCAGTGGGCATCATAGTGACTGGTTGTTCCAGTTGTTACGGCGTTCTGGTCGCTGGCTTTTTGTATATATAGATGCTTTCTTTTCCTTTAATCTAGTCCACATATGCCAACAGAGCATTGCTTTCTGGGTGCTCCTACCTTCACAAAATGGAGCTGGACATTTAAGAGCCCTCATAATAAATTACTCGTTGGTACTGAGTTCCCAGCTGCTTCTCATGGCAAATCCATTTTTACTTCCAAGCTCTTGACGAATTTTCATCTAAATAATACTTTTATTCCTCTGTCCTACTTTCTTCCTTCTCTCCTAATTCTGCCACTTCCCATTCCCCTGTCCCACCAAAAGGATAGTATTTTATGAAGTCTTTGCTGTGGTGTCTTAGTCAGTTCTGTCCTCCAGCCTCTGCTCATTCTGTTTCCTTGATCAATACATACTTGGCGGAAGGAACACTGACCTGCATTTAGGTGTTCTCCAAACTTTGGCAGCTACGTGTAGGTTACCTAAATTATTTTGGCTTTGAATTTTTTAAAATTGGTAAAATGGACATAAATATACCTGTCAAAAGATTAGGGACAGAAATTATGTCTTCAAAAGCACCTAGTAGAATTCCTGGCAATAATAGACACATAGTAAATATTAGTGTTTTAGCCACATAGAAATTGTCCCAAAACTTAGTAGCTTAAAATAATAGTGATGATTTATTATTTTCAAGATGTTCAAATAGGCCAAGCCAGGCCATCCTTGCTTAGAATCTTTCATGCAGCAGTCATTTGAAGAAAATGAAGGGTACAAGGAGGCTCACTTGTGTAGCTAGCAGGTTGGTCCTAGGCTGGGGATCTCAGCCTCTTTTCTTGCTGTGTAGACTTTTTCACAGAACTGCTTGAGTATGCTCATGGATGGTGGCTAGCTTTCGTGCAGTGAGGGATCCAAGAAATCAAGGTAAAGATGGCAGTACTGTTTATGAACTAGCCTTGGAAATTACACACCACCATATTCTATTGGTCACACAGATTTAATGGGGTGGGCAGGGTATTACCTAATCGTGTGAACACCAGAACATATGGATCATTGGATACTGGCTACCATAGTTAGATACCGATTTCTTTAGAGAAAACCCTGACAACCTGGATTGCAGTTGTACTAACTGGACTGCTTCCCAATATTTCTTTTCAGATTAGCTAAGCCCAACCTGCCTCTCTTTACCTTTACCTTCCTTGTTCATGTTATCCTCTCTCTCTCTCTCTCTCTCTCTCTCTCTCTCTCTCTCTCTCCCCTACCCCCAGGACTAGCATCCACATCTAAATTTTGTGCACACTATTTTCCAAATGGGAATAATCGCTTTAAAAAAATAAACATTTTAATTTAGAATAGTTTTAGATTTACAAGTTCCCATATCCCCAACACACCAACTTTCCCCTGGTTCTCAACACACAAAGTTTGCCCTGGCTGTGACTTGAAAGAGAGAAAGGTTTTTGATAGGCCAGGATGGAACAGTGTAAGTGAAAGCACTATTGTTAGAAACTCGTGTCCTTCTGAATGTCGGAGGTGACAGAATCCAGCATTTGAAAGAGATGCAGAGTGGTACAAACTAGAGAACTAAATAAATCAGATGAAGTTTCTGTTCTAGTTCAAGGAACAATTATTATTAAAGAAATAATTTTAAGAAATTAAGGTAATAAAACCAGATATGAACAGGTAACCAATTTGGAAAATTCATGGTTCAAATAATCCAATATTAAATGACTTGTTTTCTAAAACCTGTGTTAAAAATAATGTTTAATTAAGGTGGAGTTGAAGTATGTAATTTTTATTATCTTTCTTATGGTTTTTGTCACAAGATTAAATAGTAAAATAATAATTGTCACTTTTTAATATATTTTATTGATTTTTTTACAGAGAGGAAGGGAGAGGGATAGAGAGTTAGAAACATTGATGACAGAGAAACATCGATCAGCTGACTCCTGCACACCCCCTACTGTGGATGTTCCTGCAACCAAGGTACATGCCCTTGACCAGAATCGAACCTGTGACCCTTCAGTCCGCAGGCCAACACTCGGGCTATTGTCACTTTTTTTGTTAATCCTCACCCAAGGATACTTTTTCCATTGATTTTTAGAGAGAGTGGCAGGGAGAGGTAGAGATAGAGAGAAACATTAATGTGAGAGAGACACATCATTTGGTTGCCTCCTGTATGTGCCCTATCAGGACCAAGGATTGAGCCCACAATCGAGGTATGCGCCCTTGACCGAAATTGAAACCACTACCCTTCAATCTGTGGGCCAATGCTTTAACCACTGAGCAACTGTCTAGGACAGTAATTGTCACTTTTTTTTTTTACCATTTTAATTTTTTATTGGTTGAGGTATTACATATGTGTCCTTATCTCCCCATTGCCCCCAACCCCCCTACTCCTGCCCTTACCCGCCTGTTGTCTGTGTCCATTGGTTAGGCTCATATGCATGCATACAAGTCCTTTGGTTGGTCTCTCCCCCTTACCCCCACCCTCCCCTACCTTCCCTCTGAGGTGTGACGGTCTGTAATTGTCACTTTTAAGTAAAGAAATTATTTGGCTGAATAGTGATTTAGCTTTTGTGAACAAATACCTCATCTCAGAGAAATAATTATTCAATGGAATGAGACTTCCTTGGTTGGGGTGGAAAAGCAGTTTGTTTCACTGAGCAAGATGTTTGTATAATGATCCTATGGGGAGAGCAGGAAAGTTATCATTGCCTATTTACAGATGAGCAAACTGAGGCTCAGGAGAACACTGTCCTGAACAAGCCAAGACCATAGTGTGAGTAGATGTTGAAAGTAAAGTAGACTAAACCAAAGATTCATAGTTTGTAAAAAGTTTCAAGAACAGAGATCTGTGGAGAAAATGAGGCATGTTACCTAGAAGGTATGTCCCTTTTGTAGAACCCAAGTGTGTAGATTCTGTGTGTTTGCCCATAGCAAGTCTGAAGGCATAAAACTTGAGTGGCACTGACTGAAGAAGGGAAGCTATTTCAAGATTCTTATTCTCTCTCTCTCTCTCTCTCTCTCTCTCTCTCTCTGTCCGACACACACACTACCTTTGAATTTTGTTATTAAAATATTGGAGAGCAATGATAGTGGGAAAATCCTACAGCAGACCTCAGAAGCCTCCTGAAAGGTCTTCCTCTTCCCCCAGACCCACAGTTTCCCAAACTATCATTCTTAGTGACTCCAGGTTATCACCTCTCAAAAAAAAAAAAAAAAATTCCACCATGCATCTTAACATGACAATTCCTTCCTTACTTAGCTGCAAAATGCAGGTCTAAACATGTCACCCTTACCCCTGAATAAAAACCTTTGATGGCTCCCTGCAAGATAAAGTCAACCTCTTTAGCTCGACATACATAACTTTTAAATATCAGGTCCTTAAGTTCCATTGTAACCTCATTTTTCACCACTTTACATCATGAATGCTACACTGTAGGCACACTAAACTGCCATATAGTGGGGTAAGAGGGGCTGGTGTTCAGACTCACACAACATTTTCACTTGAGCAGTTTCACCTGCCCATAATAACCATGCTAGAGTTGTGACAACAGCTGCTGCTCTATTGGCTGAGTGCCTACTTATGACAAGCATTGTAGTAGGTACTTTACATGTTATATTTCAGTTAAACCTTATAAAAGCCCTTTTCAGAGTAATGATATCCAATTTAAGTGTGGAAAACAGATTTATAGGTTAATTTCCACCCAAGGACCCACAGCTAATACAAAGAGGATTCAAGTTCAAATCTGCCTCCAAAGCCTATTTTCTTTCTCTTACTCAGTGTCATGAAGAGCTATACCTCTGGGGCCATATGGTACTGGGTTTTAATGTTAGCCCTGCCATTCACAGGCAGAATAAGCTATATAAATTGGTTAATCTCTCCAAATCCCAGTTTTCTCATTTGTAAAAATTAGGATATTAGTAAGCACCTCTTCCATAAAACTTCTGTGAGAACCAAAGGAGAAAATAGATATAAAGTGTTTAGCTCCTAGTATTATTGTATCTCATCACGTCTTTCTGGAAAACGCTTAGTAATTTTTTATGACCTACTTCAAATGTCCCTTTCTAAGTTGATATCTTACACAACTCTGCCAGTCAGAATTGTTTTTTCCTAAGTTCCCATATGACTTTAGCCTTAGAATTATTTTTCTGTTTCCCACTAGATAAGAGGTTCATGAGTTATTCTATCTTAGTCTGGGTTCCCGACAAAGCACACTCTGAGACAAGGATTTGAGTCAAGCAGAGGTTCAAGGAACATGTATAGATAAGAGAGGAAGCAATAATGGAAAGGAAGGCAGCCTTTAAGATGTATTTTTAAGATGTATCACAGTGGATAACCGATACTTACTATCTCATAGGGAAACTATGAAAAACTGTGCAAAGCTTAGTACTCAGAATTATTTCACCCAAGAAAGTGAGATCTGAGTATTTTTCCTCCTACACTGATTATTCATTGGTTACAAGCTACCCCTCTACCAATACAGGCATTTCTGGCTTGAGGTGCACATAGGCATAGTGGGTTCTGGAAGCCTGAGGCTAGCCCACCAACAAAGATGCTGGTACTGCCTTTGCAAGTCAAGCTGATGTATGGTAAGGGGGTCTGAGAGAACAGAGGTGGAACACTGGGTGTGTCTGCTATAATATATCTTATACTTCCGTATAATCACTTATGCATTCATTTATGCATCCATTTATCTGACCTTACTCTGTCAATCTCCTTTCACCTCAATTTTTTTTTTTCTGTACAATGACTAGCATGGATCAAACAAACAAGTGATTAAAGAAGGAAAAGGAGGAAAGAGAAGTAAAGGAAGGAAAAGAGGAAAAGGAAGAGTAAGAGAAAAGCATGGAATGGGAAGAAAGGGAAGGAGAGAGGAAGAAGGGAAGGGAGGGGAGAGGAAAGGGAAAAAAGAATTATATGCCATGATTTGGAATGGAGAAGTATCATTTCTTTTTACTGCTCATGGCAGCAATAAATAAAATGTGTATAGATGATAAAGAAAGAATTCCCAGCATGGCATAGATAAAGTTGTCTAAATGTCAATCCAGGTTATTTAATCCTATCTAATAAAAGAGTAATATGCAAATTGACCATACCTCCGCTACACCCACAAGCCACGCCCACCAGCCAATCAGGAGCAATTATGCAAATTAACCCAACCAAAATGGCTGCGGCCACAGAGCTGCAGCAAGCAGGAGGCTTGGGTTTCCCCGGCAATGAAGGAAGCCAAGCTTTCCGCCTGCCCTGGCCTGCCTTGGCCTCCGCTGAAGGCTACAAAGTTTCAATTATAGAAGATAAATAAATCCCAACAAAAATGGTGGCAGCCACAGAGATGGAGAGAGCAGCAGGCTTGAGTTGCCCTGGTGATGGAGGAAGCCAAGTTTCCCCAACCCTGGCCTGCCTTGGCCTCCACTTAAGGCTACAAAGTTTCAATCATAGAAGATAAATAAATCCCAACAAAAATGGCTGCAGCCACGGTGCGAAGAGGAGGCTTGGCTCCACTGAAGGCTACAAAGTTTCAATTATAGAAGATAAATAAATCCCAGATACCAGGACCTCTGCTTGGGTTGCCGGGGGGGCGTGGCCGGCCTGCAAACCACCACAGGCCCCTCTAGGATTGGGCCTAAACGGGCAGTCGGACATCCCTCTCCCAATCCAGGACTGCTGGCTCCCAACTGCTCGCCTGCCTGCTCTCCTGATTGCCCCTAACCGCTTCTGCCTGCCAGCCTGATCACCCCCTAACCACTCCCCTGCCAGCCTGATTGATGCCTAACTGCTCCCCTGCCAGCCTGTTTGCCCCTAACTGCCCTCCCCTAACTGCAGGCCTGGTCACCCCTAACTGCCCTCCCCTGCAGGCTTGATCACACCCAACTGCCCTCCCTTGCAGGCCTGGTCCCTCCCAACTGCCCTCCCCTGCTGGCCATCTTGTGGCGGCCATATTGTGTCCACATGGAGGCAGCCATCTTTGACCACATAGGGGAAGCCATCTTGTGTGTTGGAGTGATGGTCAATTTGCATATTATTCTTTTATTAGATAGGATTAGATAGGATAGAGGCCTGGTGCATGGGTGGGGGCCGGCTGGTTTTCCCTGAAGGGTGTCCTGGATCAGGGTGGGGGTTCCCTTGTGGTGTGGGGCGGCCTGGGTGAGGGGCCTGTGGTGGTTTGCAGGCTGGCCATGCCCCCTGGTGACCCAATTGGAGGCCCTGGTATCTAGGATTTATTTATCTTTTATAATTGAAACTTTGTAGCCTCAGTGGAGCCAAGCTTCCTGCTTGTTCCATGGCTGCAGCCATTTTTGCTGGGATTTATTTATCTTCTATAATTGAAACTTTGTAGCCTTAAGTGGAGGCCAAGGCAGGCCAGGGCTGGGGAAACTTGGCTTCCTCCATCACTGGGGGCAACTCAAGCCTCCTGCTCTCTCTCTCTGTGGCTGCCACCATTTTTGTTGGGATTTATTTATCTTCTATAATTGAAACTTTGTAGCCTTCAGTGGAGGCCAAGGCAAGCCAAGGCAGGCAGAAAGCTTGGCTTCCTCCATTGCCAGGGAAACCCAAGCCTCCTGCTTGCTTCAGCTTCTGGCCACAGCCATCTTGGTTGGGTTAATTTGCATACTCGCTCCTGATTGGTTGGTGGGTGTGGCTTGTGGGTTTAGCAGAGGTATGGTCAATTTGCATATTACTACTTTATTAGATAAAATACTGGTATCATAGTTCCTTAACCTTCTAAATACATATGGCCTTTATCTCTACTCCACTTGAGCTACCCACAGGCATGACCACACCTGAAACTTGGCATCCTTCAAGATAGCTCTCTATCCCAGATCTAGGAATCGGGCTTAAACGTGCAGTCGGACATCCCTTGAGGGGTCCCAGATTGGAGAGGGTGCAGGCTGGGCTGAGGGACACACACCCTTCCGTGCATGAATTTCGTGCACCAGGCCTCTAGTATTATAATAAATTGCAAATCAGAGTTATTGTCTCTTACTCTTTCCTTGCCTGATCAAAAGCTGGAAAGTTGCTATAAAGCTACACAGGAGCCCTGATATTTGTCATATGCAGTTTGAGAAAAGAGTCTAAAAAAATAAATGAGTATTTTTTTTCTTGCTGTATTAGGTAATGAGTTTTATAATGGAAATACAATTGCAAGTTACATAATCAAGTAGGTCAGAGCTATTGATCTGCCCAGTGACAAGACTTCCTTAGTGAATTGCATTATTTTGAAAGGATGGTCTGAAAGCTATTGATGGCAAAAAAGTCTTATAGTACCTGATTTTTTTTTAAAAAAATCTCCATTAGGATAAGTCTCATTGATTCTGTACATCAAAAATGTTAGGCTAGCCTGGCCAGTATGACTCAGTGGTTGAATGTCAACCCATGAAGCAGGAGGTCACTGTTTAATTCCCAGTCAGGTCACATGCTTGGGTTTTTGGGCTTGATCCCCAGTAGGATACATGCAGAGGCAACCAATCAATGATTCATTCATTGATGTTTCTATCTCTCTCTCTCCTTCTCCCTTTTACTCTCTGAAATCAACAAAAACATATTTTTAAAAAATGTTAGGCTAAAGAAGCTTTGTGTGGCAATGTGGTAATGTGGAAGCAGGTGAAACACTTCTGATTAGCATATGTGACCTTGGAGTCACCACAAAAACACCTTGGATTCTGATTACATCATTTGTAATATTGAGAGATTGATCTAAGTCAGACGTTGGAAATTCAGATGTTGATGCCTCCTGAATAAAAGATAGGGATGGTGGTGAATTGAAGAGCATATCCACCAGTTAATGGGGCAGTTATCATTGAGATCTGACCAATGGCTCCCATGTTGACCTTCCAGCCTTGGGCTGTCAAATCTCCCAATATTTCCTGAGAACTAAAACCTGACATATATTTTAATTCTTTAGATTTTAATGTATTAGTACAGTTTTTATAAAAAACACAATATGGGCCAAAGATGGCTTATCAACCTCAGGCCACATGTAACCTATCATTTATTATAGTAGATCTCTGGACTAGATGCATCTCAAACACCCTTCCAGTTATGCAGCTTTTGAAAATAAAGGATGAAGGCATATGTGTTATTTAACTCTGAGACCTTTGCATAGTGCTGCTCTTGTTCCTACACCTGCTTTCTTCCTGAAAGGGGTTTATGTATCTTGGCTGAGGTCCAGGATAGTCACCAATAATCTTTCTCATTTAGGAAGTTCTGCAGTAGTTTTAGCATCCTCTTTTCTGATTACTCAGCTATAGGTTCAGAACCCTAAATATTAATAGAGATAACCATCCAAACTTTAGATACCTATTACCAAAATGTAGGTTACCTTAAAAATTCTGGAACTTTGTTGAAGTCTCCTCTAACATCTTTAAATCCTCTTTGATCTTTAATTAGGATGGAAAGTTTGACCTCCTTGAGTTCCAGGTTACATCTTCAATCCCAAAGGATACCACTGAAAATTGGTTAGTTATTTAAAGTGAGTGATAGTAGCACAATCTAGACATAGGAGGTTAATCCAGGGAGAAGAACAATAGAAAATACAAAAATAATAGATGGGGCAAGGTGTCAGAAAGAGTGGGATGACATAGGAAGGAATGGGACCCACCTGGAAGGGATGCCTTGAAAAAGAATCTCTTCCTCTGAGGTGGATGGGACAAACAAGAGCTTCTGAAGCCAAACTATTGAGAATAAGAGAGATGATCATATGGCCACTTTTCTGCAAAATAGGAGCTAAGGCTTTATTTAGGAAGTTTATATCAGTAGGCTAATCTTTGAAAAGCAAGAAAAAGATTGAGAAAAGGTTCTGTGGAAAATGTCATAGGTAGACAAATGTGAATGATTTAAAAAACACACCAAGTAGATTTAAGATTTAATAGATTTGAGGCAGCAAGAACCCAATGGGGAACAAAATGAACCAGCATATTGCTCTTCTCTAAGAAGGCAATTATTAGCTTTAAGATAATTGAAGAATGGAAAAGAGCCTAGGGTGGGAGAAGGGAAACTCTGGTTTCCTAGATCAGGGATAGAGAGCTATTCTGAAGGATGCCAAGTTTCAGGTGTGGTCATGCCTGTGGGTAGCTCAAATGGAGTAGAGATAAAGGCCATATGTATTTAGAAGGTTAAGGAACTATGATACCAGTAGGGGGAAGATGCTAAAGTTACTAAGGAATGTAAATGTAAAAGACAAGTGCTAAAAAATTTGAAGAAGGTAAGAGGTTACTCTGAAGGGTAGCTATATCTAGGGATTATAGTAGGGAGCAAGGAGCTAATTATCCTTGTTTTGTGATTTTTGACAAATGGCATAAGGTGTTGCATTCAGAGGATAGAATTGTCAGGGAAATGGAGTTGTTAATAAGAAATCACTCTTTCATGTTTGGTGAGAAGATAAAAAGAGCAACGCAGTCATGTTTTCTGGCAACGGGATAAGACTTTCAATGGGAAGATACAGCAGAAGATTATGGAAGAGATAGGGGAGGAGTAGAACTAAGCTATAAACAAAAGAAATCAGTCTTTCATGTTTGGTGAGAAGAAAAACAACTATAGCAAGGAATAGCTTTGAAATAGGCAGACCTGGATTTGAATCCTGGCTCTGTCACTTTCTAGCCTATGTAGGGGTTGATCTGATTTTAGAAGCCCACTTTAAGAAAAAAAGTGCAGGAAGTAACATCAGCCTGATGGCAGACTAGAAAGTCCTAGCCCTCGTGCCCCCCCCCCCAAAAAAAAACACAAAAAAACACACAACACAGCAGTTTTACAACTACCCACCAGTGAAAATAGCTCAGGAACGCCCGAGGTACAATTACAAATCTATAGCAACCCAGTGAAGCACACAAATTGAAGATGGTAGAAAAGTGTAGGAAGTGTTTTGCCTGCATCACCCCATGCCTGTCCCAGCACAATTTGGCTCCAAGGGGGACCCCCTTACTGCAAACTCCTCCCTTGGGAGAAAAGGAAGACCGGAGGATCCCAGCAGCCCTCACAACTGATGACCCCAGCAGCCCTTACCACCACCATGGACACACATGGCTTCAGCCGCTGAGGACTCCAGCTGACCCCGCTGACAAAACTGCACAAGAGTCCTCACCACTGCACACCCTTTAAACAGGAGTGGGTGCTGTGTCCCCTGGGGCCAGAGATCTTCCCTCCCTCAGCCTACCCTCCCTCCCCCATCCTGGTATTACAGCATGAGCACCCATGCTCCTGACCCTAGCTGGCACCAAGAGGGATCCCCTTGGCCACAGGGGGAAAAAGAGATCAAGAGGATGTCAGCAATCCTCATCACCATTGTGAACATCTGCAGTACAGTTTAAGTTGTTATCAACTTAAAATAGAAAGTTATAACTATGGGATTTTTTATGTAAGCCTTGAACTGATCAAAAAGAAAAAAAACCTATAATAGATACACAGAAGATAAAGATGAAAGAATCAAAGCAAATCACCACCCAAAAAAACATCAAATAACAAAGAAAGACAGCAAGAGAGGAAAACAAACCAACCAACCAACCCGCCCCTGCAAAACAGACAGAAAACAATGAACTAAATGGCAGTAGAGAGAGATCACCTATGAATAATCCCTTACAGTGGGGTGGCTAACAATAACTTAACCAAACATAAGATACCACTAAACCCAAATAGAGTGTATTCCCACCTCTATGTGACCTTATTCATCTCCGAAAAATGTTCACGGCCACTTCAGTGCCACCAGGGAGAATGTGACGGCAAGGGCATTGTGGTGGAAAAAGAAAACAGTCTTAATTGATTTCTGTTGAAGCATTTTGCTTTTGCAGATTACAAAAAAAAAAAAAAAAAAAAAGTCTTTTGATGATGTGAACACAGTGCTAGGGCTTCCTACAGAGCCTTCCAAGGGGCCCAGGCAAGTAGAGGACCTGAAGGCTAAGCCGCTTTAGCTTTACAGTGAATCAATGGCTGTCTTACTGAGTGATCTCTTGTTAGCTACGTCCCTTCTCTAGTATCCATTTCTCCATCTCACAGGGATGAATGAGGGAGATGAATGGAAAGAATGTATGTAAAGTGTCAGTACCTGGCATATAGTAAATAATTAATAAATGGCAAATAAAAAATTACTAGATTTTGCAAACCAGCGGCATCTTATTTTGTGTATTTGATTATAACAGGTGCCATCTCTGAGGCTATGAAGGTTTTTTGTTTTTGTGGTTTGTTTTCACTAAAGACAGGGTAGGCTACTTGAGTATTTTCTGGAAGCACCTTGCAGTGATAATGGAATCACCAGGGACGGGTGGAGGTGGGGGCAGTTTTTGAGCAGAGCAATGAAGGCAAAACAGCTTAAATCCATTAAGAAGTCCTTTTACCCTGCTACCTGTAACGGGTACCTGGGATCTGATACGCACATGCATCATATCTTCATACATTCCTGATAGAAGGTCAGCAATATGTGGACAAATATATGAGCAAGCACACCCACCTTTTGAGCAGCTTTGGTGTGCCCGGCATTGTGCTGCACCTCCATCTTTTGCCACCTCAGTTAAGCTTCATAGCAAACCTGTGTTCATGAAGGTCCTCAATAAGCAGATGGAGAACCGAACATGGAGAGGAGATCAGCTTCATCAGCCAGCCCTCACTTGGAATGTTTTGTGTAGATGTGAAAAGCCCCAGGGGAAGGAAGCTGTGCTCTGTTTGTCTGTGTGGTTCTCAGCTACACTACAGCAGTGCCTGAACCAACTGACCTGTCCCCCCTGCTCCTTATTCTGTCCTGGGGCATTGTAGTACATATATACAATGGGATACTACTCAGCCGTCGTGTTAGTATGGATGGAGCTTAAGAATATCATGCTAAGTGAAATAAGTCAGTCAGAAAAAGTCAAGAGCTATAAGATTTCACTCATATGTGGGATATAAAACTGAAAGCAACAAATGAACAAATAAGAAAAACCAACAAAAACTCATAGACACAGACAACAGTGTGGTGGTTACCAGAAGGAAGGGGGTAGAGGGTAGTATAAGTGTCCACTTATTCTCCCAACTTGTCCAGTGATTGGTTGGGGCAGCTCTGAGAAGAGAACCACTCTGGCTCTCTTTAGCTGAGCCAAATCCTGAAGAACCAATGGGTGGAGGCTGACTGCTGATCATTTTCCCTGGATCTGGACAGCATGGCCTTCCTTGAAGGCAGAGCTGAGCAGTGCATTTTCATATCTGCCATTGGAAAATGATATTTTAAGCACCTCTCACAAAATAACAAGATAACACAATTTATATTGGAATAGTAACTCATCTATTATCTGGAGTTTGTGTATTTATTTTTATTTTTAATTGAAATAAATGCTAATGATTTTTTTTAAATGTTAGGTTTCTCTTTAAAATCACACACCTCTAAATTACAGAGAGGAGGAAATGACCATTTGGCTCTAAGTAAGTGTGAATTTTTTATTTAGTAGATGGTAGTTGTGTTAAAGAGCACAGGTCCTTTTAGTTGTCTTTCCTCATTCCATAAAAAAAGAGGCATAAATTCCGTAACCAAAATAGTCTTGGATGTTTATGAGTCAACTAGAGGCCTGGTGCATAATTCGTGCATGGGTGGGGTCCCTCTCCCAGTCCTGATGGGGGCAGCCAGGCCATGGGGCGGGACCACAGGAGGTTGGCTGGCCATGGAAGGTTGGCTGGCCATGGAAGGTTGGCTCTGGAGCACATTGACTACCAGGGGGCAGTTCCTGCATTGAGCATCTGCCCCCTGGTGGTCAGTGTCGGCCGGTTGTTCAGTCAACCAGTCATAATGGTCACTTAGGCTTTTATATATATAGATTCTTTTTCTGATAATAAAAGCTTCAAAGCTAAACATAAAGTCCTGATAAAATTGACTGAGTGAATGCTAAGGATAGGTGGTAAATCCAAAGAATGAAAAGACAATTGCCAAAAAGGAGTGTTTAAAAAGCCCCAAGTAGTGTAGATCATCCTCAAGAGGAAGGAATGAGAAATGAGTTTATTCTCCAATAAATGGGCATTAGTGTCAGAAATGAAGACTCTTAAGAGGGGCTAATGCACAACTAACTCCCTGGGAAAATATCGATATACTAGAGGCCCGGTGCACGAAATTCGTGCATGGGGGGGGTTCCCTCAGCCGAGCCTGCACCCTCTCCAATCTGGGAACCCTTGAGGGATGTCCAACCGCCCGTTTAGGCCCGATCCCACTAGCTCCCAATGGCCCTCCCCTCCAGGCCTGGTCCTCCTCCACAGCCCTCCCCCTGCTGGCCTGTTCTGCCCCAACTGTCCTCCCTTGCAGGCCTGATCACCCACAACTGCCCTCCCTGCTGGCCTGATTGCTCACAACTGCCCTCCCCTGTAGGCCTGGTCCCCCCCAACTGCCCTCCCCTGCAGGCCTAGTCCCCCCCAACTGCCCTCCCCTGCATGTCTGGTCCTCCCACCAACTTCCCTCCCCTGCAGGCCGGGGTCCCCCCCAACTGCCCTCCCCTGCAGGCCTGGGTCCCCCCAACTGCCCTCCCTTGCTGTCCTGGTCTCCCCCAACTGCCCTCCTCTGCTGGCCTGGTCACCCCTAACTTCCCACAACTGCCCTCCCCTGCAGGCCATCTTGTGGCAGCCATCTTGTGGCAGCCATCTTGTGTCCACATAGGGGCAGCCATATTTGACCACATGGGGGCGGCCATCTTGTGTCTTGGTGTGACAGTCAATTTGCATATTACCCTTTTATTAGATAGGATACATATGTATATAGATACTTTGTGTATATATACATACTAGAGGCCTGGTGCATGAAAATTCATGCACTGGACGGGGGTCCCTCAGCCTGGCCTGCCCCCTCTCACAGTCTGGGAGCCCTCAGGGGCAGGAGGCAACCCGGCGATCAGGGGAACGCGACACCCCCATCACACTTCTGCTGCTGCCACTGCTGGCAGCGCAAGCCTCGGCCGGCCCTGGTTACCTGAGCCTCAGGCAGTCCTGGGTGGCTGGGAAGCCGACATCCGAGGCTTGTCTGCACCTCGGAATCGCCCTGGATGGCTGGGGAGTTGAGGGGACTGGGGGAATCCAGAGGCAGGTGCGTGGTGCAGCTGGACCTGCCTGGGGGCGGGCCTGGCCATGCCATGCACCTGCCACCCTGGCAGGGCTGAAGGGACTGGGCACCGCTATCTTGTGGCTGTGGATGCCACCATCTTTGAGGGTGTGACAGTCAATTAGCATATTCTCTCCTTATTGGCTGTGGGTGCTGCTATCTTTGTGAGGGCATGACAGTCAATTAGCATATTCCCTCTTTATTAGATAGGGTATGTATATGTATATATGTGTGTGTGTGTGTGTGTGTGTGTGTGTGTGTGTCTGTGCAAACTTTGCAGATAAAATTCCAATATGACTCATAAAAGAACACAGATGCAAACATGTATATATAGAAATCTGCATGTTGGCAAATGAACAAATCTATGTTTCTGTTGAGCAAATGAATCTTGCCTAACTCCTGAAAATGAATTATCCTTTAAAAACTAGTGTCAAACCCTTTGGTAGAGGATTATTATTCAGTTCTTTAAGGGAAGGTGTAGAGGGCTGCCTGGGAAGGCACATGGGCATTTCTTTAAATTGTTGTCAGCTGAGCCGGAGGTGACTGGCAGAGCTGCATCTCGGTTACACCCTCCCCAAGAAGGTGGGGGGCGTTATCAGTACTGACTTTTTACCTTTGTCGGAGGTGTTTGTCTCTTTCTTTCTTTTATTTCTTAATCCCCAGCTCCTACACTCAGGAACCAGACCTATTCCTTTTCCGTGCTGGACGCGGAAAAGAGAGAACACCTCTACAGGAAGGGATCTTATTAAAATCCCTAGAGTGGTGGTTGGCATATAGTAGTTACTCAATGAATGTTTTGTGGATGAAGGATAGATGGGTGATGAATGAATGATATTTGATTAATCACAAGCAGAATAAAGGAATGAGTCAATCTTTAGAAGCTATATTACAGTCATGATTTACTTCACCTGGCTCAAATCAGTGCCAGTGGTTATAGGAATTATTAGAATTGGAGTGGACTTTAGGAATCATCTAGTTAAATCCTCCTAGTTTGCACAGGGGAAAGTGAGGCTTAGAGGCATGAAATGACTCACATAAGATGACTCAACCAATTTGTGATCTGACCTGTTCTAGACCCAGGGAATTCTGGCATTGGATTCATAGTGTTGCATGCTGTGTGTGTGAATGTAAGTTTGTGTGTGTGCATTCAGTATTTATTTTTGTGGCTATTCTAGATTTAAGCTCATTTTAGATTCCAGTAAACCTGATCATTGAAAACAGTTGGGGCCCTGTCTCACCTGCTTGTTCTGTTTATTGTTTCTACACAATAAACATTTCAGTCTTCTGCTAGTGCAGGTACTAGATTAAAGCCATATAATGTCATGCACTTTGCTGTTCACTTTCCATCTCAGATGTCCTCTGAGGCTAACCTTTCAACAGAGTGACTTCTGTCATCATTAAAGGATCCACAGAGCTCTGCTGCAGAGTAATAACCTTGGCAGCACTGTGCCTGATGCCAGCCCTCTCTCCGCAGCTGGCTATAGAATTTGGTCCTTTCTGGCACTCAGTCACCCATGACACAGAAACTGGCCTTCTATGATCTTTCTATTTTTAATTGTAGGCTTATTTATCTTCTCCCATAATTTCTCTTCTCCTTAGCCTCTGTAATGCCTTGTTTTGGGGTCAGGCTCAGCTCAACTTTCACTTGCTTCATTTAACCTCTCTATTCTCCTGACAGCTCATTCTTTTCCTTTGTCAAAGTTACACTTTGCAGAATGTTCTCAGTCTGTAATTGGGGTTTTGGTTCATGCTTAGGGGAAGTATGTATTTTATTTCTAATTATAAAGTCCTACTTTATAGCTGGAAAGAAAATATTTATTGAGCAGGAATGGCTGTAAGCATCAGGGATAGGAGCACTGAATGAAGTCGTCCCTGTCCTCCATGGAGGTAACATCCTAGAGGGGTGGGCAGATAAACGAATGTACATTCAATAGAAGAGAGGTAGTGATAGTGCTATGAAGAAAAATAAAGCAGGGCGAGGAAACAGACAAGAACACAGAGGTGAAGGAGCAATATTTTAGGTAGAGTCAGGAAAACCTCTCTTAGGATATGACATTGAACAGAAATAAGAATGAACTGAGGAAGCAGACTCTGCAAAGACCTGGGTAAGTGTGTGCCAGACAGAAGAGCTAAGAAATGAAAAGGCCTTGAGGTGGAAATAAGCATGATCATTTCAAAGATGAACAAGAAGGCCACTGTGGCCTGAGGAATGGTCCCAGAGGGTAATGGTAGAAAGGTGGAGAGGGGGCCAGGGCCAGATCTCTTATAGCCGGGGGAAAGATGTGAGAAAGCCATTGGAGAAGAAGAGAAGGAGAGTGTGGTCTGAATGACGCCCTGCTGAGACTGTCCTGGCTGCTGTGTGGAGAATTGACGGGGCAGGAGGTGGGGAGATGGGGATAGGTGAGAGTGGAAACAGGGAAGCCAGTTAGGTGGCTTTGAAGTAAGATCTAGGGAAAATTGAAGGGATGGAAGTAGAGTTGATCAGAAGTGATCAAATTTAGGTTATATTTTGCTCTTATGTGTACTCAACTAAAGAGTGCATTCAAGAATGACTCCTATCTGGTTTGTGTGATGGGTAGGGAAGAAATTGAAGAGTTCTGATTATATGCAAACTAGAGGCCCAGTAGACAAAATTTGTCCACGGTGGGGGGGGGGGTGTCCCTCAACCCAGCCTGCACCCTCTTGCAATCTGGGACCACTGGCTTCTAACCACTCGCCTGCCTGCCTGATCACCCCTAACCACCCACCTGCTTGCCTGATGTCCCTAACCACTCATCTGCCTGCTTGATCACCCCTAACTGCCTCTACTTGCCTGCTTGATCACCCCTAACTGCTCGCCTGCCTGCCTGATCACCCCTAACCGCCTCTGCTTCAGCCCCTGCCATGGCAGCTTCATCTGGAAGGACGTCCGGAATGATGTCCAGAAGATCATTCAGCTGTCCGGTCTAATTAGCATATTACACTTTTATTATTATAGATTTGAGATCCTGGACTTGGAAAATTCAAATGAATAAAAATACTTTTAAAAAATCTCAAATATAGTGCTCAAATTCAAAGGAAAATACCTTTTAACATTATAGTTTCCTTTCTGAATGTATGTACTTCATATTTTTTATTTAGCTTTAAATCTACCTTATTTCAAAAGAATTATGTTCTCTGTACATGAACTCACAAACAAAACTGTATTGTATTAGATGATGTTTTAATGTGTAAAGGGAGTTTTCTGAAAAGTTTCTCTCTGTGCAAACTAAAACTGTCTGTGCAAGTTTTAAATATACAAGGCTGAGCGGACTCCAGGAAAGCCCAGGGCTTAACATGTGAAAAGGTGGCTGGTCTCTCAGTGTAAATACAATGTGGGAACATTGGTATCAATGTGTAGATATGTTAGCCTCTCTTGATTCTCTCAGCTATTGATGTTTAATGTTAGTAAGAGATAGAAGAGGATGAGGTCAGCTTCATAAGAAGCTCTGTGTCAGTCTAAGGAGAAGGTGGTATTGATTTTTAGAAGCTTAAAACTGCAATAGTTTGCAGTAGAAACAACCTGGATTGAGAGTGCAGATAGCTGCCTGCCAGTCCTGACATTTTCATTTTACTACCGTGTGGCCTTCAGTCACGCGATCCATCTGGAATTTAGTTTTCACACATTTAAAGTAGGGTTTACACTATGAAGTTTTTACAAGTGTTTTGAGCATTCAGTAAAGTAATGTACATTAAAATACTTTAAGGGTAATGAAACAGTACACCATATGATCCTATGTAATAAAGAGGTAATATGCAAATTGACCATCACACCAACACAAGATAGCCACCCCCATGTGGTCAAAGGTGGCCACCACAAGATGGCTGGCAGGGGAGGACAGTTGTGGGTGATCAGGCCAGCAGGGGAGGGCAGTTGGGAGGGAACAGGCCTGAAAGGAAGGGAAGTTGGGCAGGACCAGGCCTGAAAGGAAGGGCAGTTGGGGGTGATCAGGCCTGCAGGGGAGGGTAGTTAGGGGTGACCAGGCCAGAAGAGGAGGGCAGTTGGGGGTGACCGGAACTGCAGGGGAGGGCAGTTGGGGGGAAGCAGGCCAGCAGGGGAAGGCAGTTGGGGGTGACCAGGCCGGCAGGGGAGAACAGTTAGGGGCGACCAGGCCAGCAGGGTTGGGCAGTTAGGGGCAATTGGGCTGACAGGGAAGCAGTTAAGCATTGATCAGGCTGGCAGGGGAGTGGTTAGGGGGTGATCAGTCTGGCAGGCAGAAGCAGTTAGGGGCAATAAGGCAGGCAGGCAGGCAGGCAAGTGGTTGGGAACCAGCAGTCCTGGATTGTGAGAGGGATGTCGGACTGCCCGTTTAGGCCCAATCACTTGAGGGGTCCCAGATTGGAGAGGGTGCAGGCTGGGCTGAGGGACACACACAACCCCTGTGCACGAATTTTATGCACCCTGCCTCTAGTATAGAATATGAAGTATTCTATCAAAACAACATAGAATATACAAGAGTTATTTAGGAGTCACATTTCTGATCATGCTGTGCCATTCAAATATGCTGATGGTGGAATTGCACACATATACACACATCAGTTTTCTAAATACTAAGAGCTATAAAATTACACATGATGTGGAATTAAAAATATAATTTCCTCATATCTCATTATCACAGTACAGATTATTATAATCCTATCTAATAAAAGAGAGAGGCTGGGGGAAGGTCAATGGGGAAAAAAAGAAGATATATGTACTAATATATGTAATACTTTAATCAATAAAAAAAAGAAAAAGAGAAAAAAAATAATAAAATAGTAATATGCAAATTGACCGTACCTCTGCTATACCCACAAGCCACGCCCACCAGCCAATCAGGAGGGAGTATGCAAATTAACCCAACCAAGATGACTGCGGCCACGGAGAGAGCAGGAGGCTTGGGTTTCCCCGGCAATGGAGGAAGCCAAGCTTTCTGCCTGCCCTGGCCTGCCTTGGCCTCTGCTGAAGGCTACAAAGTTTCAATTATAGAAGATAAATAAATCCCAACAAAAATGGCGGCAGCCATGAAGTGACCAGGAGGCTTGGCTCTGTTCAAGGCTACATAGTTTCAACTATAAAAGATAAACAAATCCCAGATACCAGGGCCTCCACTTGGGTCACTGGGGGGCGTGGCCAGCCTGAAAACCACCACAAGCCCCTCGCCCAGGCCACCCCACGCCCCAAGGGAACCCCCATCCTGATCCAGGACACCTTTCAGGGCAAACCAGCTGGCCCCCACCTGTGCACCAGGCCTCTATCTTATCTAATAAAAGAGTAATATGCAAATTGACCATCACTCCAACACACAAGATGGCTGCCCCAATGTGGTCAAAGATGACTGCCCCCATGTGGACACAAGATGGCCACCACAAGATGGCCAGCAGGAGAGGGTAGTTGGGAGGGACCTGCAAGGGAGGGCAGTTGTGGGTGATCAGGCCAGCAGGGAAGGGCAGTTGGGAGGGACCAGGCCTGCAAGGGAGGGCAGAGGGGGTGATCAAGCCTGCAGGGGAGGGCAGTTAGGGGTAAACAGGCTGGCAGGGGAGCAGTTAGGCATCAATCAGGCTGGCAGGGGAGTGTTTAGGGAGTGATCAAGCTGGCAGGCAGAAGCAGTTAGGGGCAATCAGGAGAGCAGGCAGGCAAGCAGTTTGGAGCCCGCAGTCCTGGATTGTGAGAGGGATGTCTGACCGCCCGTTTATGCCATATCCTACCTAAACGGGAAGTCGGACATCCCCCGAGGGGTCCCAGATTGGACAGGGTGCAGGCTGGGATGAGGGACACAACTCCCCATGCACGAATTTCGTGCCCGGTGCACAAAATTCGTGCATGGGGGGTTGTGTCCCTCAGCCCAGCCTGCACCCTCTCCAATGCAGGCAGTTGGACATCCCTCTCACTATCCAGGACTGCTGGCTTCTAACAACTCACCTGCCTGCCTGCCTGATTGCCCCTAATGGCTTCTGCCTGCCAGCCTGATAGCATCCTAACCACTCCCCTGCCAGCCTGATTGATGCCTAACTGCTCCCCTGCCAGCCAGATTGATGCCTAACTGCTCCCCTGCTGGTATGATTTACACCTAACTGCTCTCCTGTTGGCCCTATCGCCCCCAACTGCCCTCCCCTGCTGGCCCGATTACCCCTAACTGCCATCCTCTGCAGGCCTGGTCCCCCCCCCCCCAACTGCCCTACCCTGCTGGCCATCTTGTGACAATGTGAGGGCGACCACCTTGTGACGACGTGGGGCGACCACCTTGTGACAACATAGTGTGGCCATCTTGTGGCGGCTATCTTGTGACAACATGGGGGTGGCCATCTTGTGATGACATGGAGGCGGCCATCTTGTGATGATGTGGGGGAGGCCATCTTGTGACTATGTGGTGGCATCCATCTTTTGACAACATGGGGCGGCCATCTTGTGATGATATGCGGGTGGCCATCTTGTCATGACATGGGATGGCCATCTTGTGACATGAGGGCATGAGGGTCAATTTGCATATTACCTCTTCATTATATAGGATGACGTGTTATACTTTATCTCTGATGATATGCTGACATAAGTAAATAGACATGGCAACTATTAATAAATCTCTACTACGAAAGCAAATGGGTGAAAATTTCAGTGGCTGATGTAATTTGAGCAGTCACAACCAACCAAAAGTTTCTGTGGGTACCCTTGATAATTTTTCAGTGAGGTACCTGAAAAAGTACAAATTATGTTATTTCTGCTCAAGGTAAATTGAAACCATCTTTGAGTGTGTGTGTGTGTGTGTGTGTGTGTGTCTAATATGCCTCTTTTTTCTCTATCTTGTTCACATAACTTCATATATATTGTAATTTGAATTGTAAATGTGTCAAAAACTAAAGAAAAAGGCATACCTTATGAGTAAAAATGAATTGCATGGAGATTCAAGGGCAATGCTGATTTATACAGCTCTAAAACTTTCTAAGTCTTATAATTTTTTAATTCTTAACCTCACAGTGGGTAATATAGAGTCTTTTACAGTGAACACTGAGTAAGGCATGAAAATAAACTTGTTACTCAATAAAGTGTAACAGTTTTTTTTTTTAACTTGCACATACTTATACCAACAAATACATTGAAAAAAGCATATGAAAAAATTGTCACTTGTTTTATTTGATGCCTTATTCCAAAAAACCCCCAAAAAACAAACCTGAAATTATTTATGAAGCAATGTCAGTAAAAATGATATGGTTAAGGAAAACATTGCCTAAAGTGACGTGCTAGGGATTTCATTCCCATGATTTGGTTCTGAGCTTCCTAGAAGGTCAGCACAAAAGGAAACTTGAGCTATGAGTCACAGTGTCAATTATAGGAAAGCAAAGCAATTTGCTACAATAGAGGAATTTCTTTTGTTGTGTTTTGTTTTCCCCAACAGAAAGACATTTGTGTAAATAGGTATAAGTTTAATTGTCTAGGCCAGTGGTCGGCAAACTCATTAGTCAACAGAGTGGCAAACCGTGGCTCGCGAGCCGCAGTTTGCCGACCACTGGTATAGGCTGATTTTTCCTTTTATTACTTAAAATGCTGTGGTTACCTGCTTGGTAATAAGTCTTTATATTGAGAATCAACCCATGCAATCCCTGGTGCCACAGCGGTGCCAATGACTTAATAGGCATTTCAAAAAGCAACCTAATTTGGCAAAATAGGTAATGACCTGAAAACTTATGATGAACAAAACACAGGGAAGTAGGAGAGGCTCGCAGCAGGAAGAGTATCAATCTAAAATCTGTAACTGTGCCAGGGGTCCTCAAACTTTTTAAACAGGGGGCCAGTTCACTGTCCCTCAGACCGTTGGAGGGCCGGACTATAGTTAGAAAAAAAAACTATGAACAAATTCCTATGCGCACTGCGGGCCCGGGATGAGTCGACTGCTAAGCAGGACAGGCAGCGGCACCCGGTGGGCTGGATAAATGTCCTCGGCGGGTCACATGTGGCCCGTGGGCCATAGTTTGAGGACCTCTGTACCTAACACCAGTGCTTATTACTAGTTTTATTACCAAAAACAAACAAATGTACAAACAAAAAAGCTTTCTTAGCCTGTATTTTTTCATCTGAAATTTTTTATTTTGAAATAAATAACATTTAATCTTTCTGGCTGTGAGAATCCAAGTTTGCAATTATACTCTGGAATCAGATAAACAAGATGGGTTCTCTTGAAACAGGAGAATAACATGCAGGATGACAGTGAGTGCCAGAAAAAGAAGACAATGATTCATTAAATTTATTAATGTATTAATTCTGTCACATTTTAAAATACCTAACATTGGTATAAAGATTCCAAACAATTTTTCTCATATTGGAACTCTTCACATCTGTTCTAAGTGTTATCAACTGATAAATTATACTGGTACATACAGCTGGAAAATTAAACTTTCAAATAGACCTGTCTATCACAAGGCCAACACACTCTCAGTTTCCTTTACCTTACCATACTTTTTTTTTTTTTAATTGGAAAAAATAAAAACATAAAAAGGAAAGAATTAGATCAGAAAATATTTTTGGGCTGTCAGCTAAGTAAAGGACCCATCCAGTAGTTAGAAGATAAATTAAAGAAAATGTCTACACTTTCAAATATCAATGTTATATCAATAAGTTTACAACATTATTTTTCTGATTATATAAGAAATACTAGTATATGTTCATTGTATAAGTCATGGACAACAGTGTGGTGATTCTTGGAAGTGTGTGGAGGTGGAAGAGGGCATAGATGGGATAAATGGTGATGGATAAAATAAAATAAAAGTACTTCAACAAGCAATTATTTTTTAAAAGTGTAAATAAAATAAAAATGACCCATAACTATACCTTCTGGGAAAAAAATCACAACTGCTATTTTGGTGAATTTTCCTCTAGCACTTTTGCTATGTATTTAAATATAATAACATAAAACATTGACTTTACTGTTTTACAAACCATGCTAAATACTTTACATTCAATTTTTCACTTAACTTCATGAGTATGTATATGTTATTATTTAGTATTTAGCATATATATATGTGCATATATATATACATATATACACACAGATATATACTAAACTTTATAATATTCCATATATACCATTTTAAATCCTTGAAGCTTGAAGCCATTTTTAGCCATAGGCACATTAAGCAAGCAGAGAAAGCTTGTCAGTATAATAAAATAAGAGAGTGGAGGAAATGACAGAGAGGAGTCGAAGGGAGAAACTGGACATCCTGTGTCCAGGGAGAGAGGGGGACAGGAAGTAGTTGCCAGAGGCATCCCCAGTTGCAGGGAGATCTTGCTATCTTTCCTCCAAATGGATTCCAGAACCCTTTTCTGTATCTTTCTTCTAAGCATACTTACAACTTAAGCTAGTTTGAGTAAGCTTCTGTTCTGAAGATACCCTGTCAGTGTGTATTAATAGTGACTAACTTGATATGTGAAAGACATCATTTCAAACTTTTTATGTTCATTTCTTATTTGATGTTTTTTAAACTTCATGTCAACCCTAAGAGGCAAGTATTGCTATGTTAATTTTGCATGGGTGCATACTGAAGCTTAAGGCAGTTAAGCAAAAGGAACGACATATTTAGGAATGGCAGGTTTACTGCCCCTGCCCCCCCCTCCACCTTTGTCACCACCTCAAACCCTGCTAAAATGACAGAAAGGGGAGTTTTTAAAAGGCTTATACTCACCAGAACTAAGAGCACAAGAGCAGTATAAAGCAGATGGACAAGTGTACTTGAATAAATCTAAGAAAGCTGAATTCTAAACTGGCAGTGAGAAAACTTGAAAACCTACTCATTCTGCCTTTTGTAACTGACCCCAAAACTCAGAAGAGACCAAAAAGTGGAGAAGATGGAGCTAAAAACTGGAGAAATGGTTGATAGTGCTGAAGCAGCAATTCAAGCCCCAGATCTGGAATCTTGCTCACATATGGAAGTACCTGCTCATCTAACCCAGCCCCTCACCCCTCTCCTGCAAGATCCTGGAGCTCTAGTCCCTGGAGAGGGTAAAACAGTGTCCCTCAAATGGGAGACACCAGTGCATTTAAGGTGTGGGTGCTGTGTCAAAAGCAGGGGAATTGGAAAGCATGTGTATACCGAGGCTCCCTTCACCAACTTGCCTTCCAAAATGCTGGCAGCCAGAGTCTTCTCATTCAAGCAGGAGACTGAAGCACTTGTCTCTCAGGAATCAGCCTCGCCTAAGAGAAAAACTGAAAGACAGTGACATCAAGAATTCCCTGATGAAAGAGTGCAGCCATTTCACTGCACAGATGCTCCACCCACCTGTGCAAAGCTGCCAGTCAGACGTCTAATATAAATAGCCTATGATCATCAGATAGTACACAGATAAATTACAAAATAAATAGAAAATAAAAATAGCAACTTGGATTGAACTTTCTGAAAAACTCAAAATATTCCCATTGAGGTGAATATGAATAGTATATGAGATATACTCATGAGCTAATAAACCTATGGAGGGGAGGACCGTAATACTTTAAAGAAGTACATTCAGAGAACACAGAGAAGAGCTTTCGGGTATTAAAATATAATAGCAGAAATAAAAATTCAATAGAAATTTTGGAAGATTAATTTGAGGATAGCTTATAGAGAACAGAGCAAAAGGCAAAGCTTTGGAAAATAGAACAGGCAGAGAATAGGAAAGTTGGGGGGACCAGTACATGAAATTTAGAAACAGAATAGAGGAAAGTTAAAGAGAAGAAACTAATATAGAAATAATGCAAGAACCTTCTCCAGAGTCGAAGAACATTTCTAGATTGAAACAATAATGAATGAGGAGAGACCCACCACAAGACACAATATTGTGAAATTTCAGGATACTGAATAAAAAATAATGAAAAAATAGTAAAAAAGTATTCAAATTATAAGTTTATGCTTTATTGTAAAGGACATTAATCCATTTTTTGGTAAAGTATGCAGGTTAAGAGCACCAGCTCTTCACCCAGCTCACAGGATTCTAATCTCAGACTCTATTCTTACCAGCCCTGTAACTCTGAGAAAGTTCCTTCAACACTGTCTCAGCTTCTTTATAAACTCAATAAAATAACCTCTCACACTAGCTCTAGAGGAGAGCATCTTTCTCAACAAACTCTCACCAGCATAAGTATTGATTTTCTATCAGTGTTGTAATTTAGTATAAAGAAGACATAATTTTATTGCTTTATCAAAGGAAAAATTAGTTTTTGTTTATATGAATAGCAGTCTAAAGGTCAGTGGATTTCAGTAATTTCCTAACGGCATAGCATAGGAGTTTGTCACCAATATCCACCTTTGGGGCTCTTGCCTATGAAAGAAAACATACTGTCACAAAAGTTATGTAACACAGACTTTATTATATTTGGTGTCATAAAAGTAAGCTTTATATTGAGCTGAGGGAAATTAAAGATCTTGGACTTTAAACAAAACCATTTTAGATATAGTTGTGTATTTTATAACTATCTTAAATTTACACAATGTTTCTCTCTTAAAAACATATATTCAATGTTCATTTGAAAAAAACTTTGTATAGCCTGGCTGGTATGGCTCATTGGTTGAGCGTTGACTTATGAACCAGGAGGTCACAGTTTGATTCCCAGTCAGGGCACATGCCTGGGTTGAGGACTCAATGCCCAGTATGAGGTGTGCAGGAGGCAGCCAATCAATAATTCTCATCATTGATGTTTCTCTCTCCCTCTCCCTTCCTCTCTGAAATCAATACAAATAAAAAAAAACATTAAGTGTATACAGTGTACTTGAATGTACTGGATGCTGGGACACAATGGTAAACAAAGCAGTCCCTGCCCTCAAAGCTCAATCCTTGTGTAGGATTTACATGGCAGCCATGACAGCCTCAGAGACTCCAGATAATCTCAGTAATTGAAGGAGAAAATTATTTCTGCACATAAAAATGTCTCTGTAGTATGATAACTGAGGTGACTAACTCAACTTCCTGATTGCCAGCCAAGAGCCCAGTCTACTTAGAAATCACTGCACATCAGAATATTGAAACTGATCATGTTCAAGGGTGTCATATGATTACATGTAAATATATGACATGCACATGTGATTCAGACACCAAGTACTGTCTATTCTGTTTATGAAAATGGATAGAGAAGACTTTTATCCATATAAAACATATACCATTTCCCCAAACTCTTTTTTTCTTTATACATTCTCTGTAACTTAGTTTTTTGTCAGAAGAGAGATTTGATTCTACTTCGACCAATAGTGTTACCTGGTTGTTTGTGTCTTTGAATTGCATTGTCAATGACACTTCAAAAAACAACTAGATGTGGGACCTTACACATACTTCGAAATGTCAGCCTTGAATTTCATCTTCATGGTAAGAAGGAAAATCCTGATAGGATTTTTACCCACCAGACATAGACCCATCCACTGTTCTGCTCCTCAACCTCAATGACAGTTTCTCATTTGTCCAGAGCTGTTTCTATGACAGAAACATGCTTTCTCTTTCTTAAGCAGATCTGGAATTATAATTAAAAACAACAACAACAAAATCAACTTAGAAGCTGGCTCCTAGCCCCAAGAAAAGCAGATCAAATCATTCTCATTGTCTCTTCTCCCCTCACAGTGCTCCAGGGACTTGGTTTGTTTTTTGAAAACTGGTTTAGTGATTAGAATGGAGCCAAGGTGTGATGGTAGAAGACAGATTAATAGCTAGGCCATGTCAGAATGATAATTGGGTAGTGTTATAAGCATCAAGGAGCATAACTCAGTCCCCATGCTGGTGAGTAGCAAGTTTGAGGAATCATCAAGAGGCCATGCCTCTTAGCACACTTCAGTGAAACAATTCAGATATATCCTTTTATTTTCTATCCATTTTCCTATTCTTACTCTTCTTTTTGTGTAGCACTGAATAAAGAATCCTATATAATAAAAGCCTAATATGCTAAGTGTCCAGTCATCCGTTCAACCAATCAAATCATAATATGCTAATGATATACTAAGCCCGCTCAACCGCTCCCTATGACATGTACTGACCATCAGAGAGCAGACAGTTGACTGGTCAACCAGTCGTTATAATGTGCACTGACCACCAGGGGCCAGACACTCTGACCAGTAGGTTAGCTTGCTGCTGGGGTCTGGCTGATTGGGACTTTGGAGACGGGCCAGACATGTCCTGGAGCCCTCCCGCGGTCCCTCCCTGGCTGGCCAACCTCCCACATCCCTCCCCAGCCCCAATCGTGCACCGGTGGGGTCCCTTGGCCTGGTCTGCACCCTCTTCCAATCCAGGACTCCTCGGGAGATGTTGGAGAGCCAATTTCGGCCTGATCCTGCAGGCTTAAAATGCTAATATGCAAATCAACTGAACAGTGGAATGACTGGCCCCTATGACGTGCACTGACCAAAAGGGGGCAGATGCTCAATGCAGGAGCTGCCCCCTGGTGGTCAGTGCACTCCCACGGGGTGAGTGCCACTCAGCCAGAAGCCAGGCTCACAGCTGGCAAGCACAGTGGCAGTGGCGGGAGACTCTCCCCTCTGCGGCAGTCAGACATCCCCCAAGGGCTCCCGGACTGTGAGAGGGCTCAGGCCGGGCTGAGGGTACCACCCCCCAAGTGCATGAATTTTGTGCACTGGGCCTCTAGTGGTTTTATAAATCAGATGATATGATTATCAATCTTGATGCCATTTAATAACTATATCAACTTGGGCTTAAACTCTCTAAACTGTAAAAAGAGGAAACATAAGTCCCCACTCCTAAGTGTGGGCTGTGCACAGTGACCTCTTCCAACAACTACAATACACGAAGGAGGGAAACAAGTAACTTCATCATGGTGAAATCTAAGCCCTCCCCAAGTTTAACATCAGCACTGATGAATCGTGTTGATAGCATATTCCCTTGATATCATGTAACGGCAATGGCACTTAACCCTAACCCTAATCTAATTATGAGAAAAACATCAGAAAAACCTAAACTGCAGAACATTGTACAAAATATTTCAACCAATACTCTCAAGAAAGGGTAAATGGCGGTAAACGGCATATATCTTTTCTTGTAAAGATCATATTTTCAGTTATTACATACTAGAGGCCTGATGCACGAAGATTCGTGCAAGTATGGACCTTCCTTCCCCTGGCTGCTGGCACCACCTTTGCTCCGGCCCAGAGCCGCCTTTCAGCCTTCCCATGCTGCCTAGAGGTCTGGAGCGGCTGGGGCAGTGCAGAACGCCTGCTTCATCACCATGGCGATGACGCAAGCATTTCGCCCCCAGCTGCTTGGCACCTGTGTATGCAAATTAACCTGCCATATTTGTTGGGTTAATTTGCCTACTCCTGATTGGCTGGTGGGCATCACAAAGGTACGCTCAATTTGCATCTTTCTCTTTTATTAGTGTAGATTGTTAAATAATTATATATTGTTCAAAATATATATTCCTAGCCCACTGACATTAGGCTTGGCCATGTTGACTTGACTTGACAAAAGAAATGTGAGCATATGTGATGTGTGTCCTCTGAGCTTGTGATTTTGCTGTGTTGTTTTCCCTCAGAAACCTTCATTATGGCCTCTCTGTCAGTCAACCTGAAACCTACATGAATGTAATGAAGTGCCCAGTGGCAGCTGACCTGTAATGGACATGCAGCATGAGAGAGAAATAAATGCTATTGTGAGCTACCAGGTAGTAAAGTCATCTTATGCCAACAGAACTGAGCTTTTGTTGA
Organism: Plecotus auritus; assembly: GCF_963455305.1. Classification (NCBI taxonomy): domain Eukaryota; kingdom Metazoa; phylum Chordata; class Mammalia; order Chiroptera; family Vespertilionidae; genus Plecotus; species Plecotus auritus. Next base: position 188,667,437 of record NC_137771.1, read on the forward strand.
GGACCCAGCTCTAATCAAGTCACAAGGTTCCCACTTCTTCCTTTTGTTTCTCTCACTTTCTCCTTTGTTTCTCTTGCCTTCTCCTTCTTCCTCCAGGTCCCTTGTCTTCCCCCTCTTCTTCTACCAGTGTCTCCTCAGGTGATACTTATTGATTTCTGAGCTTCTTCTTTCTCTAATAATTGTGTTTAGACTTCAGCATTCCAGTTTCTCTTCTTAAGTTTGCTCTTCACTGAGTCCATCACTTTCACTTTTCTGGTGTTTCCAGCCAGAGGCACCAGTGAATGATGGGGGCTCAAATAAAATTCTTCTGCTTCTCATCTTTCTTGCCCTTTATTCCCCCCACATTGCCATCCTGCTGAAATCAGATTAATATTAGCATCCAGAAACTCCTTGGGAAAAGAAGCCACCACCTGGGAAATTAAGGGTGTTTCTTAAAGAGATTAAGAGCTAATTATAGGCATGTAAGTCTCATGTGTTCTTTTTCTCTTTTAGCATCAGCAACCTCCTGAATCACTTCCCAGTTGCCAGCTGCAGGTCCTAGCTCCAAAGTAAGTCTGGCCAGTCCTGAAAGTCTAGCTGACTAATCCAACCTTCATGTTCACCCAGGACTTGCTTAAGCATCCAAAATTACTTAACACGTGGATTTCCCTCATCCTGAGGTATCTGCACCTGGTAAACGACGTAAAGAGAAGACAGGGGCAGAAAGGGCTCCTCTTAATCATGCCCAATTTCACATGCATACAACTTATATTGGTAAACTAGAGGCCCGATGCACGAAGATTCATGCAAGAATGGCCTTCCGTCCCCTGGCTGCTGGCGCCGCCTTCGCTCCTGCCTGGAGCTGCCTTTCTGCCTTCCCACGCTGCCTAGAGGCCCCGAGTGGCTGGGGTGGTGTGGAACACCTGCATCATTGCCATAGCGATGACACGAGTGTCCTTCCCCTGGCCACTCAGTGCCTGTGTATGCAAATTAACCCATCATCTTTGTTGGGTTAATTTGCATACTCACTCCTGATTTGCTGGTGGGCGTTGCGAAGGTATGGTCAATTTGCATCTTTCTCTTTTATTAGTGTAGATAGTGTCATTCGATTTACCAACCTTCACACAATCAAACCATAATCAACCACCTTTGCAGGAAGCAAATGTGCACAGCCCACGCCAGAGGAATCTCTGGAGGGGTGGTCCTGTTGGACAAGAGTGGGAGTAGTTGGTTTTCTGAAGTCAGACACAGTGTACATCAGTTTCAAGACTGACTTCATTGGCACAAAAAGCAAGTATTGCTCACTACCATCAGGTAAGCACACACACTTGTTTCTAGTCTGGTAAAATGATTGAGGGATTTGATTTTCCTTCTGAATTTCAATTTTAGATTTTATATTGTCCTCTATGGAATCCATTTATCTTTCTCATCTGAAGATATAGGATATGTCTTCCCGGGTGGGTTTTCTGGGCATCTAGAAGCAAAATTTGAGGAGAAATTCAGTTTGCAAGATGGTTGGTTGTTCAGGAGTAGCCCACGTAGTTCCTCCAGGGAAAGTCCTGTCAGCACAGTTGAACTGGGAGTTTAAAGGAGTCTGCTGCATGGGGGTGAGGATGGGTGGGTGGGGAGAGGGAAGACGGGTTACAGTGGAAGGAGTAACATTATAGGGTTTTAGGAAAATGCCAAGGTTCTAGAAAGGAACTGCTCTAGGTTACACTTTTCTGGTTCAAAACTTAAATGCATAGTTCAGAAAGACAGAAAACTGTCCAGTTTTTCTTTCTTTTTTTTTTTTGCCACAATTTCCAACTAGAAAAAATTAGGGTAATGCTGATTGCAAATCCTATTGAGACCTTATGGTAATTGGAATTCTATAGCTTCTAGAAAGCTGATTGGGCACTTTTTACAATGTACAATAGTACCTCCCCTTATCCTCGGGAATGTGTTCCAAGACCCCCAGTGGATGCCTTAGGCCACATAGTACTAAACCCTATCTATACTTTGTTTTTTTCTTCTGTACATACATACCTATAATAAAGTTTAATTTATGAGTTAGGCACAGTAAGATATCAATAACTAATAATAAAATAGAACAATTATAACAATATACTGTAATAAAAGTTATGTGAATGTGGTCTCTCTCTCTCTCTCTCAAAATACCCCATTGTACTGTGCTCAGTACTTTACAGCTTCTCTTTGGCATATCCAAACTGCCAGCATCACACCTCTTGAGCTTTTGGGCCATTATGAAGTAAAATACAAGTTACTTGAACACAAGCACTGAGATACAGTGACATTTGATCTGATAACCAAGTTGGCTACTAAGTGGCTAACAGTGAGGTAGGGTGTATAGTGTGGATACCCTGGACAAAGGGATGATTCATGTCTCAGGTGGGATGGAGTAGGCTGGCTAGAGATTTATCACAATACTCCGAATAGTGTGCAATTTAAAACTTATGAACTGTTTATTTCTGGAATTTTCCACTTCATATTTTCACAGTAGTTGTCCTCAGGTAACTGTAACCATGGAAAGTAAAAGTACAGATAAGGAGGGACTACTATATAAGAATCTCTGTAGAATTTCTAGTGCTCTTCCTTTCCAGCTTAGAAAGGGAGGAAAAAGGAGAGTGGTGGATGGGACAGTCCACCTAGGAAATATTTGTCTTACAGGTTTTGTTTAATTCAGCAAACTGGTTCTTAATTTTTCTGAGCTCACCATGGAAACCTTTGCTGGTCATTAAATTCCTATCTTTTTCTGTTCCTTGCTCAGTTGTTTTTGCTTGTGTGTGTTATTAGATTATTTTATTATCCACTTTAAATGTTATTTTAAAAGTTTCTTTATGGGAGCAAGAGCCATTTTGCTAAATAGTTTATACCCTTTTCATGCTTATAAAACTGTCTTGATAAGGATTTTAAAAATATATTCTTGACTATGACTTATACCTTCTCCTTGAAGGTAAAGCAGGGGAGTCCTATATTAAATATTCTGGTCACCACATACAATTGCTAGGAAGAAAAAAATCAATAGAAACAATTAAAAATGTGTCAAGTGTAATAAAAAAAACCAATTACCAATCAAACATATGGTTATCATCTTAACAGTCTGAGATACAAGTTAAGCCCAGAAAGTACAGCATTTGAATTCATGAGAAAAAGGAATGCACTGTTTTTTCAAAAATATATATATTTTTTATTAATTTCAGAGAGGAAGGGAGAGGGAGAGAGAGATAAAAACATCAATGATGAGAATCATTGATCAGCTGCCTCCTGCATGCCTCACATTGGAAATCGAGCCCATAACACAGGCATGTACCCTGATGGGGAATTGAACTGTGACCTCCTGGTTCATTTGTTGATGTTCAGCTGCTGAGCCATGCCAGCAGGCCCTGATGATGATTATTTTTTGGTTTTACTTTTTTGTACATAATGTTTCAGTTTCTTTCTTTTCCTTCTTATTTGTGCAGCCAAGTTGGCTTATCTTCATGTGCACCCAATCCTATCTAATAAAGAGGGAATATGCTAATTGACCCTCACACCATCACAGAGATGGCGGTGCCCACAGCCAATAAGGAGGGAATATGCTAATTGACTGTCCCACCCTCAAAGATGGTGGCACGCACAGCTACAGGATGCTGGCATCCAGTCCCTTCAGCCCCGCCTGGGCGGCAGGCGCCCAGCAAGGCTGGCCACTCCTCATGCCTGCCTCTAGAGTCCCCCAGTCTCCTCAGCCCCCCAGCCGCCCAGGGCCGGCCTGAGGCACAGGTAAGCCTTGGATGGCGGCTGCCCAGCTGCCCAGGGCCAGCCCAAGGTGCAGGCAAGCCTCGGATGGCAGCTGCCCAGCTGCCTAGGGCTGGCCGAAGCTCAGGTAACCAGGACCGGCTGAGGCTTGCGTTGTTGGTAGTGGCAGCAGCAGAGGTGTGATGTGGCATAGCCTTCCCCTGATCGCCGGTCGCCTCCCACTCCTGAGGGGTCCCAGACTGTGAGAGGGGGCAGGCTGTGCTGAGAGACCTCCTTCCAGTGCATGGATTTTCATGCACTGGACCTCCAGTTTTATCATCATTTCTATTTTCAAATCCTTCATCACATGATAAATTAACTCATTGATGTATTAGATTCATATTTGAGAGCAAGTCATACCCAGGAACTATTCTTATATTCCCTTATTACACTCATTTTTTAACAATTAAGTAAGCATTTTTCACTAAAGTAACATAGGCTTCTGAGGATTTTTTTTTTTTTTTTTTACATTTAAGAGAAACTCTTTGAATGTTGTTATTATCATTTGATTATTACTACTACTTCTCATGCAATTTTATTTTTATATATAAACTAGAGGCCTGGTGCATTAATTCATGCATGGGGGGGTGTCCCTCAGCCCAGCCTGCACCCTCTCCAATCTGGGACCCCTTGAGGGATGTCCGACTGCCCGTTTAGGCCCGATCCAAAAGGATCGGGCCTAAACGGGCAGTCGGACATCTCTCTCACAATCCAGGGCTGCTGGCTCTCAACTGCTCGCCTGCCTGCCTTCCTGATTGCCCCTAACCGCTTCTGCCTGCCAGACTGATCACCCCCTAACAACTCCCCTGCCAGCCTAATTGATGCCTAACTGCTCCCCTGCCAGCATGTTTGCCCCTAACTGCCCTCCCTTGCAGGCCTGGTCACCCCTAACTGCCCTCCCCTGCAGGCCTGGAACCCCCAACAGCTCTTCCCTGCAGGCCTGGTGGCCCCCAACTTCCCTCCTCTGCTGACCTGGTCCCCCCCAACTGCCCTCCCCTGCAGGCTTGATCGCCCCCTCTGCCCTCCCTTGCAGGCCTAGTCCCTCCCAACTGCCCTCCCCTGCTGGCCATTTTGTGGCAGGCATCTTGTGTCCACATGGGGGCAGCCATCTTTGACCACATGAAGGCAGCCATCTTGTGTATTGGAGTGATGGTCAATTTGCATATTACTCTTTTATTAGATAGGATAGAGGCCTGGTGCACGGGTGGGGGCCAGCTGGTTTGCCCTGAAGGGTGTCCCGGATCAGGGTGGGGTTCCCTTGGGGCATGGGGCGGCCTGGGTGAGGGGCCTGTGGTGGTTTTCAGGCCAGACACACCCTCTGGAGACCCAAGCAGAGGCCCTGGTATCTGGGATTTATTTATCTTCTATAATTGAAACTTTGTAGTCTTGAACAGAGCCAAGCCTCCTGCTCACTCCGTGGCTGCAGCCATTTTTGTTGGGATTTATTTATCTTCTATAATTGAAACTTTGTAGCCTTGAGTGGAGGCCTGGGCCTGCCAGGGTTTGTGGAAAGCTTGGCTTGTTCCATCGCCGGGGGCAACTCAAGCCAGGAGTCCTGGATTGTGAGAGGGATGTCTGACTGCCCGTTTAGGCCCGAACCCACAGGATCCCCCGAGGGGTCCCAGATTGGAGAGGGTGCAGGCTGAGCTGAGGGACACCTCCACCCCCCGTGCACAAATTTCATGCACTGGGCCTCTAGTATATATATAAAAGGCTAGGTGACTGTCAAATTGTCAGACTGGCCGGTACATATGATGCACACTGACCAACCGGGGTGCAGACGCTCAACTCAGGAGCTGTTGAGCTGTGGTGACTTGGCAGCTGTGGTTCTCTGGTGACTCACCCTGGAACCAGAGAGGAGGAAGCCGGATTCCTCGCGGGGCTGCACAATTCCACCTTTGGTGGTGAGTTATGTTGTTGCTGGGGCACTGTCGGCCCTAAATCGCTGTGGTAATTAATTTCCTTTTAATGTCCACGAATCTATGCACCGGGCCACTAGTAAAACATAAAAGTCTAACTTTTCCACCAACTTCTAAACTGCCTGCTGCAAGCACAATCAAAATTAACAAAAGAAACAACTCAGAAACAATACAAAGAGCTCTGTGGTGCATTAACACTGGGAGGAATTTAAATGCCACATGCAAATATCAAATGACATTTACAAAGCATGTACCCTGTCTAATTCTTCTGTGAGCTAATGCGGTAATTACAGATTTTATACTTTTCAACAAAATCACCTTTGAGAATAAAGCAGTCAGGAAATTTTCAATTAGAAGGGAAAAGTCACAAAGAATTACTGAAACTATCACCTACTCAGATAAAGTTCAGAGGGTTGATTCTGCTAATTACTGACTGACTGATTGATTTCCTCCTTAAGAATGAATGTGAGGAGTGGGTACCTGTGTAGAACAGATAGCCTTATCTTCATCTGTATCTATATCTGTATTCATATCTCTATATATAACTATATATCCGTATATCTATCTCATTCGAGCTTCAGTCTGACATATCGAGTACTCTGTTGCTATGGAAAATTGAGAGTACCAACTCTGGGGCATAGCCAGTTTATAACCAAAGACTATTCCTTAACAAGCAAAGCCATACTCTAAACAGGTGAAAGATGGAAATGTTCTAAATTTGCACTGTCCACCACAGTAGCCACTAGCCACATGTGGCTACTGAGCATTCAAAATGTGGTTAATGTGACTGAGAAGTGATTTAATTGACCTTATTTAATTTTAGTTAACGTAAATAGCCAGATTTGTCTGTTCACCATATTGGGCAGTGTGGCTCTAAAGTAAAGGTCACAGAATGACAGTGGTCAAATGCAATCCAAATAAGGAAGCCTCCATTTGCTCACCAGCTGCTTGCATATGAACAAGCTGAGCTTTCCTTCCTTTCTATAGAAGTAAGCCATCCACATGTGTTGGTGACAGGGGAGAAAATGGGTGGAAGATACACAAGCTATTTTGGATATTTAGGATTGTTTCTTGAAGGTGAGGACTGCATGTTTACCTGTACATCAGTAAGTAGCCTAGTGTCTAGAACAGAATAGGTGTATAATGTTTGTTTTTTAAAATGTTGTGTAAGGTGCTTCTGGGAGGCAAATCCATACATCTGACTTCTCTAAATATAAAACAAACAGTCAAACAAACCCAATTGATGATGTTCTCTTTTCCATGATTTGCATTTGACTAAACTTTGACTATTTGTGCATAATCTGTAAATATTAACATGTTAGACACTTAAAACTTTCTTACTGTTAAACTGCATAGAATGTCTTCATAACAATATCTCCACAGATATTTGCTTTAAATTTTCCTTAATTTTTTCCATACCTTATAAGAAATTATTATATTAAAAAAATAATTCTGAATACTTTATTTATTATGTTGTGTACTTTATGTGCACCAGGCCTCTAGTATTAAATAAACACATTGTGTGTGTATATATGTGAATTTATAATAATTTATTATAAGGAATTGGCTCATGTGATTGTCTCCAAGATCTGCAGGTGCTCCAGGAGCTGGAGAGCCAGGAGAGGTGATGGTGTAGTCCAGTCCAAAGGCCAGCAGGCTTGAGACCCGGAAGAGCCTATGTTTCAGTTTGAATACAAAGTCAGAAAAAAGTAAATATTCCAGTTCAAAGGCAGTTATGCAGAAGAATTCTCTCATTTGAGGGAGTATCAGCTGTTTTGTTCTATTGAGGCCTTACCAACTGATTGGATTGGGCCCACCCACACTGAGAAGGGCAATCTGCTCAACTCAGCCTACCTAGTTGAATGTTCACCACATCCCAAAACTCCCTCACAGAAATACCTAGAATAATGTTTGACCAAATATCAGGGAACCCCATGGCCCAGTTCAGTTTACATATACAATTAACCATCACATTTGGGAGAAGTTGAGGAAGAACAGGTTGTTTCATTTGGAATTGTTTGTCTCTTCTGTCTCTTCCTTTATGAGTGACCTCAAGCCAAACAGGTTTCTTTGAAGGTGGCTTTAGTGTTGTGAAAGTTCTTCACAGTCCAAGGTCCTCTTGTTAGCCTTGACCAGAAATGGAGACTCTGACAATTTAAGTAACTTACTAAGATTGTAAAGAGTAGATCCAGCTTTGAACACATTCCTGTCTATCTCTAAACTTTTCACCCTTTTCATTCTTCCCAGGAGGCACCTGCTTTCACTTCTCACCAGTTTTCTATTTCCTATGTATTCACCCAGTCAATATCTGCCTTTGATAACTGCCCACTACATTCACAACTTCCGAAGAAGTTCTTCCCTTTATATTGTGGACCTATCTGTAACTGAACTGGGGTTACCTTTCTCTTATTGGGACTTGATTTATGAGTATTAGCCTCTCCCTGGCCATGACTTCTCTTCCTGCTTGCTCCCCTTCTCTCTTCCCTCTTCCCTCTGCAACCCAGAGTGCTGTGCAACTGAAGTTGTGCTGTGGATTATCCCAAGCCCTCCTCAAAACTGAAACCAAGCAGTGGGAAAGCCAGGAATCAAACCTACATTCTCATTATCTTAAGTCCAGTGTACTCACCTCATGGCCAAAGATCTACAAAGTGGGTATGTGCTCAAGATGATCCTTTGAGACAACAGCAAGAAATTACTAGAATGTCTATTTTTAACATATCATTTTATTTTTATAAAATGATAGTAGTTATATAATTTAGAAAACTATACACTCATATTGGAGATACTACTCTTTTTAATGGACAAGGATGCATGACTTTGAGTTGTATACTTGAAACCATTGGTTTTGTGAGCCAATGTCACCCCCAATAAACTCAATTAAAAAAAAAAGTTTAGAGACTACTGCTCCACACTGATGCTTCAAGAATGTTTATGTGCATATAAATCACCTGGGAATTTTGTTTAATTCAAGTTCAGATTCAGTGTGTCTGATGCAGCTAAGAGGCTGCATTTCTAACAAGCACACTATTGATATCCATATTTTGGTCAAGGGCCACACTTTGAATAGCAAGGGTCTCTATACCACACTGCTCTTCTTGGCCTAGTGCTATGGAGCTGCCATAAGTGTTCAGTACATGGACATTGGATGAATGAAAACAAACAAATCAAAGTATATATATTCAAACAATATTTTCCAGTTTTTCAAAATGTTCCTTATTTAAGAAAACCAATACCTACATTTAAAAAAGCTATTAAGATTGATATGAAATCAGGTTAGGTATTACATTATTTCAAATCTATTCCTAGGACAAATTATGTTTGTTTTTAACTCGCATTTGTGACAATATTTTTTATTAAGGAAAATTAACAACAGCGAAGTAACCAAGTAATGAGTTTAATTTTGAGCTCTGAAATAAATCAGAGACTCCTTCCTTCCTCCTTCCTTCAGACCCAGAGCTCTCTGGGGAGTGTGTCCAGCCTACAAAAGTCACTTCCTTCCCATAGTATTGCCCAAAATCCACCCTAATATTTCTAAATTTAGCCTTTCTCTTCCTGGGCCTGAGTACCAAAGGAGGTAGAGGATCCATCTATACATTGATCAGTAGCAGCTTCCTTCCATCTAGTTCTAGGGAGTGAATGGGGTTGGAGGCATTAAACTTCATTAACATGTAGGCTGTGGTTGAAAGAATTAGAAGGCAGTTAGAGGGCATGCCAATCACCTTCCAGCTGTTGCAGTGCCAGGTGGAGGGTTGTCTGGATGGAGATAGACATGCTGCATTGTGGCGGGAGCTAGTTGGGGTTACAGTATTTATGCCCAAGCTCTGGGGTCCCAGTGTCAATGCAGAATGTAGTAGAGAAGGAGCAAGTACCCTGTTGAGCAGCAGATAGTTTCTTGCAAAGGACTTTACCTGGCTATCCTGTACTTTACTTTTTAATCTTCTTGGTACTTTATTTTATAAAGAAGCAATGTGTTGTTTTTAAGTAACTATTTCATTCTCCAGCAAGAAAGGAATTCATTTCAGTGAACCAAAATGATTCCTTAGTAGTGAAAGGTATTTCAAGAATCTGCAAATGGACACTTTAGAGAACAACAATGATTTTTAAGGATGTTGTTACTGAAAACCCAGTTTACATCTATTTTCTATAGATTATGTAGGAAAAATCAAAAATATGAAAATCTCTCTGGAAGTGTTATAAATACATGGCAGATAGATGGGAATAAATATTTTCACCAAATTTTTCCATATACTTTGTTTTTGTCTATTTCATAGTTACTTTATTCAGTTAATCTGTTAATTGATGGAAACTGTGATAATAATATGCATAGACTCATCCTTACAGTATACTTCTTAGAACCGGCTCATAAACTCTTTATCATGAAAGCAGCTGCGATATTGGATCCATATATTGAACCTCTCCTCTGAGCTAATAATGTCACTGTAGGCCAGGGACTCAGATTTTACCTCCTGTGAAATTGATCCCCTTGTAGGCCAGTTATCTTCATATGGCTTGTTGAAGACCTCTCACCTGATATTTTGTGAATATCTTCCACTGGTTGCATAGGAAGCTTGTGAAAGAGTGAGAGTATCAGCACAAATCCACCTCCACTGGTAGAGAAACAAACCACAGCTCAGGTCCCATAGTTAGAGGAATCCTTTTTATTTAATCACGAGGCACTCTGCACAGCTCTCATGGCACAGAGTCGGTGCTTTCTGGATGAATAAATGAACCGGAGCCTGTGCCATGGTTGGGCCCAAGGAACACGGAGGCCTGGCTGCCTAAGAGGGAGAGAGTCCATCGTGAGTGAAAATTACCCTGGTGGTTGCCTCCAGTGTGGGAGTTAGGAAGCCAAGTGGGTTACTAGCATCAGAGAGTGTGGGCACCTGCCACCCACCCCTAGGACACAGTATGGGAAAGCTATAATAAACCCTGCAAGGCCTTTCATTGTCAGCCTTTGGGGTCCGTGGTGACTTGCTCTTGCATCCAAAGCCTTGGGCACAGGACTCTGTCTGGAGTTGCAAAGTTGGAATACTGGAGGGGCAGGTCTACAAAGGACCCCTGCTTGGTCTCTGCTCTCTGCTTCTTGATTTCTTTAACATGTCTTGCACTGTATTATTATAGTTGCCTTCTCTGTCCACATTCCCTCTAATTTCTGAGCTCCTTGAAGGCAATGACCCTGTGACTCTAGCGTCTGACCTGGTACTTCATAGGCCTTCAGTAATGTTTGTGGACTACCTGGATGCTGAACAGGGAGTCTGGAAAGTAAGGTGTCAGCCGGCCAGAGGCAGACAAAGCTAGAAGGTCTCCATAGAGGTGGTGACAATAGCTGGTGGGGTCCTCAAGGAAGCACCCAGGAAAAATGAAATCTGCAGTGAGATGCACATTGGTCGAAGGCTGGGAGGGTGTCAGCCACAGCAGCAATGCTGAGGAGAGCTCTGGCCAGAACATGGGAAGGTGCAAGGCTCCTGTAGTGGCTCCTGGGGTTGAAGACAGCACTGAGAGCACTGAAGACCTTGGGAACCCACAGTGGTGAGAGCCCAGGGACCAGCATCTAGATAGCAATGCAGGTTGGAGGCAGCCAAGACCCACTGGAATTATCCGTGTAGGAATGAGTGGGACTCATGTTGCCCAAATACTGATAACATTCAGAAGGGAAAAAAAAATGTCAACTGAATGATAACTTGAAGTTATCAGAAATAATGCTGTGTAAACCGATAAAAAAATTAGAATGCAATAAAATTATTGTCTTCTCTATATGAATGTAATTCTTCTCTTAAATCCCACTGGCCAGGGGGTGACAGAGACCATGTTCTTTGACACATGAGCCTCCCCCCCAAACCGTGTGGAGTCCTGAGACCACTACTTGCTGGTCAATAAGAGTATGTGGCCTCTGTCATTCATAGTAAAATGCAAGCCCTGTTCCTACAGACAGAGACAATCCATTCTGCTCCAAGTGATGGGGTTCTGCTCCAAGTGATGGGGCTCAGGTGGGTCGGTCCAGTCATGTGCGTTGTAGTGAAAGCAGCATTGAACAGGGTTCAAAGCTCCATCAAGTTCCCGAGCTTCAGTTTCATCTGTATAATGGGTATAATAATCATATTAATGCTTAAACTATTTAGTCTTCTATGCTAATAACATTACAGACCTTTTCATTCCTGTGATATTTGCTCCTTTAGCAGAGAACAAAAAAGAAAACACTGTTGCTTAAAAACTGAAATAGCCCTCTTGTTCACTTCAAAGTTTTTTGAGCACCTATTACTAAACAAATGTTGGTTGTTTAGAGATAACAAAACATTACTCTGTCTTCAGATAGCTTACATGTAAACAGCTAAATCAGAATTAAATGCTTGCTAGGTAGAACTATAAATAATATGGCCATGGCAGCTCAGGAAAACAATTTATCATACCAAAACCTCTAAAGTCAAGGTGCAATAATAACTCTCATTTTAATGGAACCTTGAACACTGAAGTATGAGAACGATTTTAAAGGTTAAAGATTTGAAAATAAATGGCTATACCACTGACTCCCTGTCAGGCCTTTTGCTACTAGTTATGCTGTATTCTCAGTGGTTCAAACAGCAGACTCAAGCCAGTTTACCTGCATCCCCATCCAGACTTCTGCAATTTACCTTGAATAAGTCACTGATTTTTCTGTGCTTCAGTTTTTTTTTAATCTGCAAAGTGGCGATAATAATGGTTCCTTACCTTTTTAAGATTGTTATGAGGAACTAAATCTATCAATATATGCAAAACAAAAGTATTTGAAAGATTGCCTGAGACATATTGTTATGTAAGCCTTAGCTACTGATATTCTCAGTGCTTCTCAGTTTCCTTATATTTAAATACTAGAGGCCCGGTGCACGAAATTCGTGCATGGGTGTGTGTGTCACTCAGCCCAGCCTGCACCCTCTCCAATCTGGGACCCCTTGAAGGATGTCCGACTGCCCGGTTGGATCAGGCCTAAACGGGCAGTCGGACATCCCTCTCACAATCCAGGACTGCTGGCTCCCAACTGCTTGCCTGCCTGCCTTCCTGATTACCCCTAACCGCTTCTGCCTACCAGCTTGATCACACTCTAACCACTCCCCTGCCAGCCTGATTGATGCCTAACTGCCCTCCCCTGCAGGCCTGGTCACCCCTAACTGCCCTCCCCTGCAGACCTGGTCCCCCCTAACTCCCCTTCCCTGCAGGCCTGGTCCCCCCCAACTGCTCTCCCCTGCAGTCCTGGGTCCCTCCCAACTGCCTTTCCCTGCAGGCCTGGTTGCCCCCAACTTCCCTACTCTGCCAGCTTGGTCACTTCTAACTGCCCTCCCTTGCAGGCCTGGTCCCTCCCAACTGCCCTCCCCTGCTGGCCATCTTGTGGTGGCCATCTTGTGTCCACATGGGGGCAGGATCTTTGACCACATGGGGGCAGCCATCTTGTGTGTTGGAGTGATGGTCAGTTTGCATATTACTCTTTTATTAGATAGGATAGAGGCCTGGTGCATGGGTGGGGGCCAGCTGGTTTGCCCTGAAGGGTATCCTGGATCAGGGTGGGGGTTCCCTTGGGGTGTGGGGCGGCCTGGGCGAGGGGCCTGTGGTGGTTTGCAGGCCGGCCACGCCCCCTGGCGGCCCAAGTGGAGGCCCTGGGATCTGGGGTTTATTTATCTTCTACAATTGAAACTTTGTAGCCTGGAGTGGAGCCCAGCCTTCTGCTTGCTCCTTGGCGGCAGCCATTTCTATTGGGATTTATGTATCTCGTATAATTGAAACTTTGTAGCCTTAAGCGAGGCCTGGGCTGGCCAGGGTGTGTGGAAAGCTTGGCTTCCTCCATCGCCGGGGGCAACCCTAGCCTCCTCTTTCCAGCTCCTTGGCTGCCGCCATTTCTGTTTGGGTTTATGTATCTTCTATCATTGAAACTTTGTAGCCTTGAGTGGAGGCCTAGGCTGGCAAGGGCAGGCGGAAAGCTTGGCTTCCTCCATTGCCAGGGAAACCCAAGCCTCCCTCCTGCTCTCTGTGGCGGTAGCCATCTTGGTTGGGTTTATTTGCATATTCACTCCTGATTGGCTTGTGGGCGTGGCTTGTGAGCATGGCTTGTGGGTGTAGGGGAGTGATGGTTAATTTGAATATCACTCTTTTATTAGATAGGATGTTTTGCCTCCCCCTATTTGGCTCAGTGGATAGAGCGCCGGCCTGCCGACCAAAGGGTCCCAGGTTCGATTTTCGTCAAGTGCAGGCTCCTTCCCGGCCCAGGCCCTGGTCGTGGTGTGTGCAGGAGGCAACCAATCAATGTGTTTCTCTCACATCAATATTTCTCTCTGTCTTTCCCTCTCTCTTCCACTCTCTCTAAAGGATCAATGGAGGAATATCCTCAGGTGAGGATTAACAAAAATATAAAAATAAAAATAAATAAATATTTTTTTTTTATTGATTTCAGAGAGGAAGAGTGAGAAAGATATAGAAACATTAATGATGAGAGAGAATCATTGATCAGATGCTCCTGTACAGCAACTACTGGGGATCAAACCTGCAACCCAAGGATGTGCCCTGACCAGGAATCGAACTGTGATCTCCTGGTTCATGGGTCGATACTCAACCAGTGAGCCACACTGGCTAGGCATTTCCTTATATTTAAAACAGAAATAATAATACCTCACTGATTTGCTGTCAGAATTAAATGAGATAATTTAAGTACATGGCAAATAATAAATATTAAACACTAGAGGCCCGGTGCATGAAATTCGTGCACGGGCGGGGGTGTCCCTCAGCCCAGCCTGCACCCTCTCCAATCTGGGACCCCTCGAGGGATGTCCCTCTCACAATCCAGGACTGCTGGCTCCCAACTGCTCACCTGCCTGCCTTCTTGATTGCCCCTAACCGCTTCTGCCTGCCATCCTGATCACCCCCTAACCACTCCCCTGCCAGCCTGAATGATGCCTAACTTCTCCCCTGCCAGCCTGATTGCCCCCAACTGCCCTCCCCTGCAGGCCTGGTCACCCCTAACTGCCCTTCCCTGCAGGCCTGGGTCCCCCCCAACTGCCCTTCCCTGCAGGCCTAGTCGCCCCCAACTTCTTTCCTCTGCAGACCTGGTCACCCCTAACTGCCCTCCCCTGCAGGCTTGATCACCCCCAACTGCCCTCCCTTGCAGGCCTGGTCCCTCCCAACTGCCCTCCCCTGCTGGCCTGATCGCCCACAACTGCCCTCCCCTGCTGGAAATCTTGTGGTGGCCATCTTGTGTCCACATGGGGGCAGCCATCTTGTGTGTTGGAGTGATGGTCAATTTGCATATTACTCTTTTATTAGATAGGATTCTTCCCTTCCTAAAATTTATTTCCTCAGTTTAAAACAGACAATAATGTACACACAAAAACTGTTAGCTTGTCT
The DNA here is from genome assembly GCF_963455305.1 of Plecotus auritus. Taxonomy (NCBI): domain Eukaryota; kingdom Metazoa; phylum Chordata; class Mammalia; order Chiroptera; family Vespertilionidae; genus Plecotus; species Plecotus auritus. Next base: position 188,682,472 of record NC_137771.1, read on the forward strand.
CCCAAGCTAATAGTTTTTAAGATTTGGAAACAGCCTAAGTGCAGATGAGTGGATTAGAAAACTGTGGTACATCTACACAATGGAATACTACTCTGCTGTAAAAAAGAAGGAATTCTTACCATTTTCAATAGCATGGATGGAACTGGAGAGCATTATGCTAAGCAAAATAAGCCAGTCAGAGAAAATTAAATATCACATGATCTCTCTCATTTATGGAATATAATGAACAACATAAATTGATGAACAAAAACAGAACCAGATTTATAGAAGCATCGAATAGACTGTCCAACCTATGAGGGAAGGCCGGGGTAAGAGATCAACCAAAGGACTTGTATGCATGCATATGAGCATAACCAATGGACACAGACGGGGGTGGGCGTGGGGTGAGGGCATGTGCTGGGGGTTGGAGGCGGCTGGAGAGAGGTCAATGGGGGAAAAAGGAGACTTATGTAATACATTAAACAATAAAGAACTTAAATTTAAAAAAAAAAACTGTTAGCTTAACGGGTGCCATTTGAGAAAGTGCCATCATGAAGCTTTAGAAATTTGTGAACATACCAATAAAAAAATTGGTTCACTTTTGCCGGGCAATGTGTTTGCTACGTATGCCCAACTTCTAAAGTTTACCAAGTCCCAAATTAACATGACAATTTCCGTGACAGATTTAGTGAAGCCTTTAAAGAAGTTTATTTATGTCATCATTTCAGAATAAAGCAATCAGGGTGATATCTATAAAGCTTTGCAACACTCAGTTCTTCCACCCACTCTAACAGCTCTGAAGTCTATAAGCCTGTCAAGAAACTGTTGTTTTTCATTTCACTTTGGAACTCTCCAAGTTAATGAATGAGAAGGCCTGCATTAAAGGGCATTTATAATAACAGTGATAAAACACTCATACATTTAGAGATAAACCAGCTTTAAAACTGAGTTTTGGCTGAAAACTTATTCTTTCACATTTAGCATATATTTTGAACAGGGTCCCCACCAAGGCATGCAAATGTTTGAGTGTGGGCAGTAGTATTTTTTTTTTTTTTTGTAGACTTTATATTTTAGAACAGTTTTAGTTTCACAGCAAAATTAAGCAGAAGATACAGAGCTTTCTAGTATAACCCTTGCCCCCACAGATGTTAACATCCTCCCCCATTATTAACATCTGCCCCCAAAGTGGTACATTTGTTAGAGTGATGAACCTACACGTGTTAGCTTAGGCAGTTTGGAGTTAACAAAAGAGAAGGGAGCTAGACTGGCTGGGCCTGATTGAGTCTTGAAGTTATACTTCATCAGGCTTAAGTCTATAAATTACAGCTCAAGACCCCCCAGGGGAAAGCTGAATCCTCCACCCAAGGGACTTAATCCCTGAAGCAGTCTGCTGGGTGGGGGGAGCGGGGGGTGGTACGGCCATTATCTGGGATTACCCAGGGAGAGAGAAACATCCATGTGCAGGTTTTTGTGTGGATATGTTTTCACCTTCTTTGGATAAATATCAAAGAGCACAATTGCTGAATCACAAGGTAAGAGTATATGTAGTTTTATAAGAAGCTGCCAGAATGCCTTCCCAAGTGGCTGTACCATTTTGTATTCCTGCCAGCAATGAATGAGAGATTTTGTTGCCAGCATTTGTTGTCATCCGTGTTCTGGATTTTGGCCACTCTCATAGGTGTGTAGTGGTATCTCATTGCTGTTTTGATTTGCATTTCTCTGAAAACATATGATGTGGAGCATCGTTTTATATTCTTATTTGCCATCCGTATTTCTTCTTGGTAAGCTATGTGTTCAGGTCTTTGGCTATTTTTTAAATCAGGTTGTTTGTTTTCTTATTGTTGAGTTTTAAGAGTTCTTTGTATATGCTACATAACAGTCCTTTATCAGCTGTGTCTTTTGCAGATATTTTCTCCCTGTCTGTGGCTTGTCTTTTCATTCTCTTGACAGTGTCTTTTGCAGAGCTGAAGTTTCTTAATTTTAATGAAGCCCAGTTTATCAGTTCTTTTTTTCATAACTCATGCTTTGGTGTTATGTTTAAAAAGTCATCAACAAATCCCAGGTCATATGTTACCTTCTAGGGAATTGTATTTTTTATATTTTAAATTTAGTTCTATGATCCACTCTGAGTAAATTTTTGTGAAGGGTGTAAGGTCTGTGTCTGGATTAGTTTTTATGCATGCGGATGTTCAGTTGTTCCAGAACCATTTGTTGAAAACACTGTTTTTGCTTCATTGTATTGCATTTGCTTCTTTGTCAAAGGTCAATTGGCTATATTTATGTGGTCTATTTATGAGTTCTCTAGTCTGTTTCATTGTTTATTCTTTTGTCAATTCCACACTGTCTTGAGTATTGTACCTTTATAGTAAGTCAGGTGGTTCACTATTGTTCTCCTTCAATATTATGTTGACTATTTTGGGTCTTTTGCCTCTCCATATAAAGTAGTTTGTCAACATCCATAAAATAACTAGCTGGGATTATTATTAAAATTGTGTTGAATTTATAGATCAAGTTGGGATAAACTGACATTAACAATATTGAGTCTTCTTGTCCATGAACACAATATCTCTGTTATATGTAGTTCTCCTGTGGTTTCTTTCATAAGAGTTTTGTAGTTTTATTCATATACTAGGGGCCCGATGCATGAAATTCATGCAAGAGTAGGCCTTCCTTCCCCTGGCTGCTGGCACTGGCTACCCTCTGGCACCCGGGACCCGGGCTTCCCTCACAGCCCTGGCTTCGTCCAGAAGGACATCTGGTCTAATTAGCATATTATGCCTTTATTATTATAGATATCTTGTACACATTTTATTATATTTATACCTTTAATGTTCCCCTGGGGATGCTAATATAAATGATATTGCATTTAATTTAAAATTCTACTTGTTTTTGCTGGTATATAGAAAAAAATGATTAAACTTTATATAATACTAGTAAACTTGTCTCTTGCAACCTTGCTGTAATCACTAATTAGTTCCAGCAGTTTTTTAAAAACCAGTTCTTTCAGACTTTTTGCATAATAATGTCATCTGTGAACAAAAGTAGCTTTATTTCTTTTTTCCCAATCTACATATCTTTTGTTTGCTTTTCTTGTCTTATTGCATTAGCTAGGACAGTGGTCAGCAAACTGCGGCTCACGAGCCACATGCGGCTCTTTGGCCCCTTGAGTGTGGCTCTTTCACCAAATACCACGTGCAGGCGCGCACATACAGTGCGATTAAAACTTCGTGGCCCATGCGCAGAAGTCGGTTTTCGGCTCTCAGAAGAAATTTCAATCGTTGTACTGTTGATATTTGGCTCTGCTGACTAATGAGTTTGCCGACCACTGAGCTAGGACATCAATACAATGTTGAAAAGAAGTGGTGAGAGGGAATAGCATCACCTTGTTCTGGATCTTAGTGGAATAGCTTCGTTTATCACCATTAAGAATGTTGTTAGCTATGGGGCTACTGTAAATATACTTTTTATCCAATTGAGGAATTTCTCCTCTATACCTAGTGTACTGAGAGCTTTTATCATAAGTGGGGGTTGGATTTTGTCAAGTGTTTTTTTACATCTATTGGTATGATCATGTGACTTTTACTTTTAGCCTGTTGATGTTATAGATTACATAAACTGATTTTAGGATGTTGAACCAACCTTGGATAAATCCCACTTGGTTGTGGTGTATAATCATTTTTATACATTATTGGATTTGGTTTGCTAATATTTTGTTGAGAATTTTTTCATCTAAGCTCATGAGATATATTGGTCTATAGTTTCTTTTCTTCTAGTGTCTTTCTCTAGTATTGGTATGAGGATAATGCTGATTCATAGAATGAGCTGGCAAGTATTGCCTTTGCTTTTGTCTTCTGAAATAGACTGTGGAGCATTGGTGTAATTTCTTTCTTAAAAGTTTGGTAGAATTTACCAGTGAACTCATCAAGTACTTTTCATTTTGGAAGGTTATTGATTATTGATTCCTTTTCTTTAATAGATATCATCAGCCTACTCATAGTCTCTATTTCTTCTTGTGTGAATTTTGGCAGATTGTGTCTTTCAAGGAATTTTTCCCTTTTAATCTAGATTATCAAATTTGTGGACATTGATTTGTTCATATAATTTCTTGATTATCCTCTTAGTTTCTCTGGAATCTTTCATTTCTGATTTTAGTAATTTATAGCCTTTCTCATTTTCTTAATCATCCTGACTGACATTAATTTTATCGACCTTTTCAAATAACCAGTTTTTGGTTTTATTGATTTTTTCTATTGATTTTCTGTTTTCAATTTCACTGATTTCTACTCTAATTGTCATTATTTCTTTTCTTCTGTTTGTTTAGGCTTTAATTTATTCTACTTTTTCTAGTTTCCTAAGGCAGAAACTTAGATGATTAATTTTAGATCTTTATTTTTTCTGATGTATGCATTAATGCTATTATTTTCCCTCAAAGCACTGCTTTCACTGCATCCCACAAATTTTAATAAGCTGTATTTTCATTTTCATTTTGTTCAAAATATTTTAAAACTTTTGTTGAGATTTCTTCTTTGCTCATATGTTATTCACAAGTGTGTTGTTTAGCCTCCAGTTATTTTTAGAGGTTTCAGCTCCTCTCTACTTTTAGAATGGCCTCAGCTATCTTTCTGTTATTCATTTCTAGTTTAATTCCATTGTGGTCTGACAGCAGACCTTGTATGATTACTAGTTTTTTTTTAATTTGTTAAGGTGTTTTTTGTGACCAAAATGGGGACTATATTTTTTGTTTGTTTGTTTTTTTGTTGTTTTTGGTTGTTGTTTTTTTTAATCCTGACCTGAGAATATCTTTCCACTGATTTTTAGGGAGAGTGGAAGAGAGAGAAACATCGATGTGAGAAATACACAAGCTCCAACCAGATCCCTGGCCGGGGAGGAGCATGCAACCAGCTACATGCTGCTGACCGGAATTGGGACCCTTTGGCCTTTGGTCCACAGGCTGATGCTCTATCCACTGAACCAAGCTGGCTAGGGCACAAAATGTGGTATATCTTGGTGAAAGTTCCATGTGAGCTTAAGAAGAATATGTATTCTGCTGTTGTTAACTAAAGTAATCTATAGATATCACATATAACTAGCTGATTGTGTTGTTGAGTTCAGTTATATCCTTACTGATTTTTCTACCTGCTATTTCTGTCCATTTCTTTTTTTTAAAATATATTTTACTGATTTTTTACAGAGAGGACAGGAGAGGGATAGAGAGTTAGAAACATCGATGAGAGAGAAACATCAATCAGCTGCCTCCTGCACACCTCCTGCTGGGGATGTGCCCGCAACCAAGGTACATGCCCTTGACCGGAATCGAACCTGGGACGCTTCAGTCCGCAGGCCGACACTCTATCGACTGAGCCAAAATGGTTAGGGCATATTTTTTTCTGTCCATTTTTTATAGTAGGTGGCAAAGTTTCCAACTATTGTGGTGATTCATCTATTTTTTCTTGCAGTTTTATCAATTTTTGTCACATGTATTTTGATGCTCTGTTGTTAGGCATATACACCTGAAAGATTATGTTTTTTTTTTGTTTTTTTTTTTTTTTTAAAGAATTGACCCCTTTATCATTATGAAATGACCCTCTTTACCACTGGTAAAATGAGGGTCACAAATTCTGCCTTGAGCGAGCTCCATAGTCCATGGTTCCGGCAAATGATTAAAACTGATGGTGCCTGAGTAGATGGAGCTGCTCACTTGCTGTGCTCCTCTGAGATGACTCCCAGAGTGCCAGAAGTCCCACCTTTTGGCTGGTTGCTCTGCCTTCCTCCTAAATTTTTGATTTTGCAGTGGTCCTTCCTATCCATTTCCTATAGTAGACTCCACTTCACGCTTCAGCAGAACCTTACTGCAGGTTCCATATATGCTCTCTGGGCTTCAGGCATCTTTGGCCCATCATTGGAAAAAGGGAAGTTTCATCCAACACAGAACATCTCCTTCTTTCTGCACTACCTACTAAGACTGATGGCCAAAGCCCCTGACTGATCACACATCAGTCCAAAGCTCCTCTCCACTTTTTGAATGGTCTCTTTGAAGCCCACTCCCTCTGTGCTGGAGGTGAAGAAGAGAGCACCCTCACCACATTCCCTTGAGGAAGAGAGAGGATAGAAGCTCCTTTTAAAGAAACATCCTATTAAATCTTCCCCCATCTTTGATCTCTTGACCCTTTATAGTGTCCTTGTGGAATGATTTTCTTGAAATACTGAGTACTTCTCTTTAGAATAGCCTAAGTGCTATAATGTGGTGCTATAGTTGTAACTCCAGTTTAACATCTTGTCACACATCCAAGGAAATTCTTTCCATTTTTGGAATGTGCTAATAACCTAAAGTACTTTCTTTCAAATTTCAAAAACTTTTCTTGATGTGGCTAGGAGGTCCTAAGTCACACAAAACAGGTTAATTACATTTCTACTGGTAGCCCTTTGTGGTAGGCTGAATAATGCCCCCTCCCAAGGTATCTACATCCTAATCCTAAGAAGTTGTGAATATTACCTTATATGGCAAAAGTGACTTTGCAGATAAGATAAAGTTAAGAACCTTGAGCTGAGGAGATTATCCTAAATTATTCATGTTGGCCCTAAATGTAATCACAAGTATTCTTATAAAAGAGAGACAGAGGGAGATCTGCCCACAGAAGAGAAAGTGATGTGGTGATGAACACCAAGATTGGAGCGATATTTTTGAAAATGGGAGAAGAGTCACCATTCCAGTAATACAGGTAGGGAATAGAAGCTGGAAAAGGCGGAGTAATCGATTTTCCCTCTGGAGCTTTCTGAAGGAACCTACTCTGTCAACACTTTGACTTTAGCCCAGTGATTCTGATCTCTGACTCTGACCTCCAGAATTCTAAGAGAATAATTTGTGGCATTTCAATCACTAAATCTGTGATAACCTTTTACAGCAACAATAGGAAACTAATTATCCTTCAAACACTTGAAAAGCATTATAGCTTCTTGAGACCCATGGTAAAAAAGTTACATTGCCCAGATGGATGGGTCTCTTATTTAAAGACACTTAAGCAAAAAGCAGTGACCCTTCCTGATACCCCAGCATCATCCAACTTAAATAAACATCACTGTTATAAAATGGTTCCTGTGAATTTTTTTGAAAGGCCTACCATTTAGTTTTTATCAAGTCAAATTTCTACCTTGCCTCATCTTTGGGACTTCCTCAGTTCTGAGAACAGAAAAATAAAGGAAAACAAAAATGCTGATAGTATAAGTACATGGCCCCACTTCTGCAGTCAGTTCCAAAGTTCCTGTTAACTGAAATTTACTTCTTTTGTTCTAAGAAGTTCAGCAGGCTGCATTACTGCCTTCTGCTGAGGAGCTTTAAATAAGCCCTGCCCCACACTATTTTTGGTATTCAGGACAATAGATTATTATAGGCAAAAGAAAAATTCAGGGCAGTACTCCAAAAATAGGCCATCTCATTTTAAAATAAATTATTTCTCACTTGGTCCAGGAGTATCTTGCAGGGAAAAAAAAAAAAAATCCCCAGGGAGCAAAGTAAAGACCTTGATGGCCTTTGGGGGCAGCAAGTTTGGGCTGATTCTATTTTGTTCATTCTTTAAGTTCCATCAATTTCCTGGGCTCATTTTCGTAACTACATTTTGCCATGTTCCCCCCATAACTGGATACTCCAACAATTTCAACACTCTTAATATAGCTCTTATTTTCTTAGCAAATTCCAGAATGGTAAGAAAATCTCAAGCAACAGCATCTATGTTCTCTGCCTTGCTGTTAAAATTATATTATTTGTGTTTTAATAAATGTATGGGTTTATAGACATATTAATATACCATTTGCAAGAAAGATAAAGCAGCTACATAACAACTCCACAGTAACCAGTGTTAGGATAAACACTTTTGTTGGTATCTCTAATTATTCTATTTACAGGTAAGTTATATTTCATTCACTGTTTTAACTTCTCTCAGGTGGGCAAATTCAATTGAATTCAGATCAGCCTGCATTTGTGGAGCACATACAACATGATAGACAGTGATTTAAGGCATGCTCCCCTTCTTAAGGCATTCACAGGCAGGAAAGTGATACACACATGGAAAAGAAACCCATTCCAAAACATGAGGATCACATAAGTAGAGATGCAAAGAGGACACAGATGAGAAAACTCTCTTTTCTCTTTGGAAGAAGTAAGAAGTTATAGTGAAGAAGGGATCTTTGATCTTTGCAGGGTGCTTTTTTTGGGGGGATGCTTATTTTACAGGGCCAGGAATTCAATGGGAAAGTATATTTCCAAAGCAGCTAACTGAAAAGAACAAAGGCAGTAGACACTTAGTGTATTTTGGAAAACGCATATGCATCCTCAGAGATATAGACACTGCTTATACTTAAAGAAGTGCCAAAGGTAGACAAAGGGCGGAAGGGGCTTTCTAGACCACATTTATCCACTTATTTGGCCCAAGTGTATAGATATACATGAGCAAGCAGGCAGAAACATCAGACTCTTCATCTTCCAGTACATGGATTTTGAGATCAGTTTCCTGCTTCCATGTGCAAGGAAAAAGGGAGACATGGTGACTCAGATGCCACCTACCTTTCTACTCTACCAGAATGTTGGTGTCACTCCTTCATGGTTGCACTATGGCTGCTTCCACTCCAGCCATCACATCTGCATAGTTAGCACTCAAGCCAGAAGCAAAGGGGCACCTTCTTCCCTGCCCATCTTTTTCTTTTAAGGAAGGGAAATCTCTCACAGAAGCCCCCATAGATTTCATCTAATAACTCATTGGGCCAAAACTGGGGTCATAAGTCCTTGCCCCAACCAATCAATAGTAGGGGTAAAGTGGTTGCTCTAACCAGCTTAGACCAACCATAGTTCCTTCAAATTGAGCACCCACAGGAAGAAGTCATTGTGCTGTATGAGCATCCAACACCGTCCTGCCACAAAGGAGAAATGGACAAGGTGTCTGAGGGTTCAAAGCCAAAGGAACAGGAGAGCAAGAGGAGCAGAACATGCAAAGAGACAGAGTTGTTCTGATGAAGTCCAAGTATGTACTATGTCACTATACACTTCTCAAAGTAAAATGATGCACAGCCCCAATTCTGTGCAAAACAAAAATACCCAATACATCTTTCTGAAGCTTCAAGTGTATTACAATATTTAGAAGAACCAAATCTTCTTACCTAATAATAGACAAACATGTAAATTGACTGTACCTCTGCTACACCCACAGCCAATCAGGAGTGAGTATGCAAATTAACTCAACAAAGATGGTGGGTTAATTTGCATATGCAGGCACAGAGCAGCCAGGAGGGGTGGGGCACCTGCTATGAGGGGGAGGGGGGATGGCGGAGGGAGCTATAGGAGCAGTGCTCCAGTCGGGAGCGAGGACTTGCAGGCTCCTAGGTGGCTGGGAGCGAAGCCAGGGGAAGGAAGGCCTATTCTTGCATGAATATCATGGAACGGTCCTCTAGTACTTTAATAAGACCCATCCCTCTCTCACAAACATGGAAAAAAAAGAAGAGCAAGAGAGGGGAGAAGGGCCCCAGGAGAAACAGTCCAGTCTCTAAAGTTTCACCCAGATGGGAGCTGAGTGGTGGACCTGCAGTTTGAGAAGCCTCTTCTCTTGTCCACCAGGGGGCTCCAGGCTGTCCTCCAAGCTCACCAGTTCTTTTGGGTACAATGTCTCTAAAGGCCACAGGGATGCCAGGTACCCTCCTGATGTGATAAAGAGAATGCCATGACAGTTTGCATAGCTTCATCAGGCACTGGACCAAGTCCTTTTGCCCTAACACAGTGGTTGGCAAACTCATTAGTCAACGGAGCCAAATATCAACAGTACAACGATTGAAATTTCTTTTGAGAGCCAAATTTTTTAAACTTAAACTTCTTCTAACGCCACTTCTTCAAAATAGACTCGCCCAGGCCGTGGTATTTTGTGGAAGAGCCACACTCAAGGGACCAAAGAGCCGCATGTGGCTTGCGAGCCACAGTTTGCTGACCACGGCCCTAACACACAGAGTTGTGTACCTCTTGCACTACTGTCACCTGAAGCAGTTTGCATCCAGCCTCTGGCCTACTACTCCTGCACCACGTGGCTGGACTCCCTGGAAATCAGCATCTTTGAGTTCAGCATTTTAAATGCAGGGAGCCCAGCTTTACCTCCCTGGAATCTTTGTTTGTAACCCAGCCTTGGCTGCCCACAATTTACATTGGCTCTATCTTGTTCCATTTGCCATATTGCTTCTTGGATGGCCCAAAGCAGAGCTTTTTCAAAATAAACTTCAAGAACCTCCTAGCCATCCCCTGCCAGGCTTGGCTGGTTCCCACTGGGGTTCCACTGCTGGTGCTGAGGCTGGGGGACAAGTCCCCAGGGCCACACTGTGGGGGCTGGGCTAGGGGTGGCGGTCCTGTCCTGGGGGTTGGGTAGGAGAGTGGTTATCATTGACTCCAGGCTGGCTGGGGGACTGGCAGGTTCCTTGGCCTTCTGCCATGACTCCTGGTCCTCAGGCTGTTGATCTGCCTAGCAGAACCTGGAGACTTTGCTGAACCTCTGGAGATGGGGAAAGACTCTGCTGAACCCCTGGAGTTGGGGTCAGGGTAATGGAAGGTCCTTACCACGATGGTGCAGCACTCCACTTGGTGTTTCTTGGTACTCAGAATGTGGTATGTGGCCATCATGCTGTTATACCTCTTGCCTCTTAATGAGTCCTGGATCTGGTCCCATTCAAACCCACTCTGTCACCCAATCACAGGGTGGCTATAAGGCCTGAGTTCCTCCTTCTGGCCCATGTATAGCCATGGGTCCCTCATAATTAGTTTTAAAGTTCCTCTGTCCCTGGGGTCAAGGGTCATCAATTTCCTTAAGATGTTTTCCAATTCAAGAGATAAGAAAAATGGCAGATGGTATTTCCCACTCTGTATCTGCGGCCGCTGGTCCCTGAACTTCCCAGTGACTATCTTACATAGAACCACTCCTAGGCTCCACATAACTACTGCAGGGTCATTATATTTTTGGTCCAGGAAGAGTTCTGGGGAGGTGTAAGAAAGGCTGCCAATGATTGTGCTCAACTTATTGCAGTAAATTGGTACTGAATTCAATATCCTAAATATTGATGTTCATCTGAGCATCAAAGAGCATGTTTTTTGCCTTCAGGACCCTATGGATGATGTCCCTTTGGTGACAGTACTGCACAGCAGATACCAGTTACCAGAAAGTGCCCCAGGGCCTCATTCTTGGTCTTGTAGCCATGGTCCTGCAGGTAATTGAACACACCCATCCATCAAGATGCTCCATAATGATGAATAATGTTTCCATGGTATTAATCACCTCGAATAACTTGACTATAAGGGCTGTACCAGTTTACATACCCATCAACAGTGCACCAAAAAAAATTACCTATTTTCTTACACCTTCACCAACACTTGTCATCTCTTGTCTTTTTTATGATAGCCATCCTAACAGTTGTGAGGCATCACACTTTCTGCTTTCAAGCTATATTATAAAGCAATAGTCATTAAAACAGTATGATACACAAAAACAGGCACATAGATCCGTGGAACAGAAAAGAGAGCCCAGGCATAAATCCATGCATATATGGACAACTAATTTTTAACAAGGATGACAAGAACACACAATGGGGAAAGCAGTTTCTGTAAGTGATGCTGGGGAAACTGAATATCCATATGTGAAAGAAATAAACGGGACTCCTATCTCACATGATTCACAAAAGTAAAATGACCAAAGACTTAAATGTAATACCTGAAACTATAGAACTTCTAGGATAAAATATAGGGGAAAAAAAAGATCCTTGACATTGTTCTTGGCAATGATTTCGTGAATAAGACACCCAAAGCACAGACAACAAAAATAAAAATAAACAAGTGGGACCATATCAAACTGAAGAGCTGCTGCAAAACAAAGGAAACAGTCAATCATTTGGAAAGATAATCTACAGAATGGGAGAAAATATCTTAAAATATTCACTTTAATGTATTTGGACTGCATGAGAGAAAAAAATCTTATTTTCATGCTATTTTTATTAACATCTCTCCTCCACCTGATAGTCTCCTTTTTTTTATAAAAGAAAGGTCAAACTCAGGCTCATATCTTTCCCTAGGAAACTTTAGCTAATATTTTTTATAAAATAGCTCTTTTATTTTCACAGTTATCTTCTCTTTATGGCAGCTGACTCTGGTTTTCTACTTCTGGCAGTGCCATGTAATTTCCTTTTATAACAATTTATTTGAGTAAGATAAAAGTGAGTCAATTTAGAGGAACTATTAAGTAAATAATAGCTCACATGGTACTCAGGTATGACAAAAATCCAGACGGTTCACAAATGACTGAAGTTTGTGAAACTCTTCTAGTCCAACCTCCTCAGTTTGCAAATAAGAGTCTAAAGTGAAGGGGTAATTATGGGCAAAAGATAGAGCTAGAACCTTATCTGCTGTCTTTATTGTCTCCTATGTACCAACCTCCCTTCCCAAGTTCTGAAGATCCTTTCCTCCTTCTCATTCTTTTCTGTATAATACTTTCCCTTCTACTAGCCAGTTCTTTCTTTTACTGACATGTAAAAGACACTTGTTTCTATTGTATCCAACTCACAATCTTGGCAGGTACATCTTAATTGGGTTAACAAGACTTTCCCATCACTTAAATCACATAACGGTCTACATTCAACTGAAATCTACATATTCCTAACTGAAGATATTTTTATTTTATTAATAAATAATGTAAAAGTTTATAATACTAATTTTTAATATGGACAAGTTCCGAACAGCCCTTATCCTTGATTTTAAGGAACTCAACTAAAATGGGAAGATTCATTATCAAACATTAAGAGTGGGATTAGCCAGAGATAAATGCTGTGAATATAAATTAAATTTAATTCAATTAGTGTTTATTAAATGTGAGCTATTTGCCTGTCACTATGCTCACACTGTGCTCAGATAAATTTAATATTCTAATAGCTGTAATTTACTGGGCATATTTAATTTATTATGCCATTTTCTTCTTACAACAATCCTCCAAAATAGAAGACTGTTATCTCTATTTTATAGATGGAGGAAAAGGAGTTCACAGAGTTTGGATAAATTGTCCAGTGGCACGCAGCCAGGAGGTGCCAGAATCAAGAGTTTTAATCTGTTAGATGCTAATCCTCATGTTGTTTACATTACACTACTTTACCTGTCAGAGTCCCAAACTCCAGTAGCTTATAATTTAGCAAAATTTATGTGTGGCTTCTGCCCTCAGAAAACTAAATCTATTTGGAAAGGGAAAACCTTGAAATATAAAAATTAAGAATAACAATTTGGAATATTCCAAATGCCAGATAAATGTAATATACATGGCTCAGTGTTCAAAACTGCATCGAGGGGGAACACATTGTAAGAATTCTCTCACCTCAACTGGAAAGGAAGTCTAGGGTTCAAAGAAGTAAAGATGAGTTGGAAAAGTGCTTAAAGCAGATAAATAGGAATATTCAAAGGAATATGAGAGTAGAAGAAAGAAGCCAGGAAATGATACACTGTCCATTATGTTTAGGGCAGAGAACATACATTGATAAGCAGAGGGACAGGAGTAGAAGGGTTGACAGGGGCCAGGTCATGAAGAGCCTGAATGCCAGGCTTTGGGCTTTATGGCAGAGGATCCACTGAAGGTTCTTGAGCTAGGGAAATGGGTAAGAACTGTGCTTTAAGGGTATCCATTTGGCAAGAGTATGCAGGTTAAGTCAGGAGGGAAGGGAAGTGAGGAGGCTTCAGCCTTGGAACCACAATAGATTGATGATGACAAAGGCTTGGACTGAGTGGCAGCCGTGGAACCAAAAAGACAGGATACCTCTAACTGCTCAGTCACCACCCAGAGATTATCCATAGGATCTCTTTCAGATGCACCTCTAGGTCCTCTCTTCAGAAAAACATCATGATAAGGAAATTGGAGAGATGAGCAAAATAGAACATCACCAAGGCAGGGACACCAAAGGAAAGAAACTCAAAATACCTTAAGATGATGTATTTCAGGGCTAAGTGAGACACCAGTGAAGGTAACTTTAAAGGCAATACTTCAGGGAATAAGCAGGGGGGGCGGTGAAAGTCCTTGCAATCAGACAAACCCATAGAGGTTATGAAGTCCTATATATATATAATGATTGTTGTGTAACTCTATGAAAGCCTTGCTGAAACCAAGACTAAGGAAAAACATCATTTTAGGTCTCTGGAATTTTGCTTCAATAAGGTATTATCTGGAATGTGTGTGCCGCACATTGGCAGGAAAGTATTATATGCTTTGAAATGGATGCCAGTTCTGACTTGTGACTGCTGTGAGGTAATTTGCAGTCATGTATAAGTTTGTGTTTGCCTTATTATTTGACTGTCCATTTCGGGAGCACAATTAGGATCTAGTAATCTGTAAATAAGGTAGAGTTTACTTTCTGACAAATTCTTTAATGTAACTGATTACCCCTGGCACAAAAACTACAGTTGCATGAGCTTCTTAAATAAAAACTGCATAATGATCTTTCCATCTGTCAAAGTCGCATAATTAAAGGCATCAGCAGCGCATAGAATTAGCACTTCAGGTTTTGTTCTCAGGTCTGGATAGCATCCATCATCACTTTGACAGATGGAATTGTTTTTTCTTTATTTCTCCATTTTGCTCTTGTTTCTGCAGCTACATAACGCCCTACTGAGGATCCCTTGGAAGAATAAGAATCATGGACCTGGGATAATTGACTGTGGGCAGGATCCATTAGCTTGCTTCATATTTATCACCAGACATAAGCTGAGACTCTGACTGCATCATTAGTGAGGGATCAATCTGCCCTGATACCCCCTTGACACAGGAGAAAGCTATTATAAGGGCATTCTTGGTGGCATTTTCTGAGCGCCTGCTTTATACTAGGCTGTTGGAGTTACTACAAGAATTACAGATGAGTCATCACTTTCACCTGCATATTCTAGCTCTAGTTTTCATTATTAATTTATTATCTATACTAGTGGCCCGGTGCACGAAATTCATGCACATTAAAAGGGGATTAATTAGAGGAAATAATTTAATATTGCTATTTGCCCTTTCTCTATAATAGAAGTGTCAGAGATGACAGAAAATTAGTAAAATGTATATGAAAACCTTCCTCCTGTCAGAGTCTGGGGCACACCACGGGGCCCAGAGTCAAGTCCCCGCCCACCCACATGCACCTCAAAATTGCGTGAGACCCAGACCTGGCCACCCCCCCTCATTGGGATAGATCCAGACCTGGCTAGTCCCACCCTTGTCAAGCCCCGCCAAGCAGGGAATGTAGCCTCAGGTCCCTTGGCCCTGCGCCAGGATGGGGGGCGTGCCTTGAGGTCCCCCATCAAGCCCAGCCAGGTGGGGGGGACACAGCCTCAGGTCCCCCGGCCTGGCTCCAGGAGGGGGGAACAGCCTCAGGTCCCCTGTCAAGCCCCATCAGCAGGAGGGTGCAGCCTCAGGTCCCCCCTGGGCGGGGGGTGCGGCCTGAGTTCCCCCGACCCAGCACTGGGGGTGCACCTTGAGGTCCCCTGTCAAGCCCTGCCAGGCAGGGGGGCACAGCCTCAGGTCCCCTGGCTCGGTGCTGGGGCTGGGGGTGCGGCCTGAGGTCCCCCGGCCTGGTGCCGGGGTGGGGGCTGTGGCCTGAAGTCCCCTGTCAAGCCCCACCTGGTGGGGGGCATGGCCTGAGGTCCCCTGGCCTGGCACTGGGGCGGGGGGAGCAGCCTGAGGTCCCCTAGCCCAGCACCAGGACAGGAAGCTCACCTTGAGGTCCCCTGTCAAGCCCCATGGGGGCAGGGGAGGGCGTAGCCTCAGGTCCCTGCTGATTGCTTGTTAAGGCTCCTTATGGGAACTTGGCCTCAGCTGAGGGTGCAGCCATCTTTGTTACGGAGTGATGGTTAATTAGCATATTCCCTCTTTATTAGATAGGATAATAAAAGCCTAAGTGACCGTTAGAGCGGAATGACCAGAACAACCAGTCACTATAATGCGCACTGATCACCAGGGGGCAGACACTCAATGCAGGAGCTGCCCCTTGGTGGTCAGTGTGCTCCCACAGGGGGAACACTGCTCAGCCAGAAGCTGGGCTCTTGGCTGGTGAGCGCAGCGGCAGTGGCGGGAGCCTCTCCTGCCTCCATGGCAGTGCTAAGGAGCAGTGAGCTGAGTGGTAAGGAGCAGCGAGCAGGCGGGTGGTAAGGAGCAAGGGGTCCTGGACTGATAGAGGGATGTCCACCTGCCTGCTTAAGCGAGAGGGCATAAGCTGGGCTGAGGGACTCCGGGCCTCTAGTATATAATACTAATAGTTATTATTATTTTGTTATCACTACCACCTTTATTGAGTACCATGTCACAGGAACAGTCCTCAAGCATTTTCTCATTTTATAGATGAAGAAACTGAGATACAAAGAGCTAAAATCTTGCCCAAAGTCAAATACTTCGTAGCAGAACCAAAATATGACTCTCTACTCAAATAGTCTACATAAATAGAAGAATGTGGCTAAGTAGTTTCTTTCCCATACACAGAAGAATATTCATAAGGAAAGGAGAATAAACAATTAATAAATCCATTATTCAACTCAAAGTGAAAGTACATGCAATCTTCAAATCAGTAGAAGATTGTGCTCTAAAAATGTATTTGTAAGCTGTTGTTTGGCATTTAGTCTTGAAATAACATGTCTGGGATTTGTTTCAAAATAATGGGAGGGAGAGTGAGGATGCGACAAGATTGGTCATGCATTGATAATTGTTGATGCTGGGTGATGGGTACATGGGGTGTTATAATACCATTTTCTTTAATTTGTATATGTTTAAAATTTTCCATAATAAAAAATTAAAGAAAATGATGAAAACTATAGCTTTGTATGGAGAAATATACATAAGCACATATGGAAATGCATACATGATATATTCAATGTAAAATTCCCAAGGACCTTTGTTGCCTTTATAAAATCTGTCTCAAATTGTAAGATGGCTCACTCACTCAGATGGTTATAGTGTAAGAATTGGTTTGAGGAGTGAAATGTTTTCTAAGTTCCCTTTCATCTGGAAGAGTCCATGAATATCTGCTAGGTACCTGTATTAGTCTCAGTTCTCCAGAGAAAGAGAAACAATCTTTTACTTATTAAATATTTTATAATATAAAATAATAATATAAATATAGTGTTTATAGATAATAATTATAGATATAGGTATATACAAAGAAATTTATTTTAAGGAATTGGCTTATGCATTTATGGAGTCTTAGAAGTCCCAGGATCTGTAGTTAGCAAACTAGAGACCAAGGAGAGAGATAATAGTGTAAGTTCCAGCCCAAGTCCAAGTCTAAAGGGGGAAGACTGATGTCCCAGCTCAAACAGTCAATGAGAGCAAATTCTCTCTTCTGAGAATTTTGTTCTATTCATGCCCCCAGTGGATTAGATGATGCCACCCACAATGGGGAGTGCAATCTGCTTTACTCAGTCTACCAATTCAAGTGTTAGTCTCATCCAGAAACAGCCTCACAGACACACCCAGAACAACATTCTAACCAAATATCTGGGCATTCGATCATCCAGTCAAGTTGACACATAAAATTAACTATTACAGTGCTTAATCCTATCTAATAAAAGAGTAATATGAAAATTGACCATACCTCTGCTACACTCACAAGCCACACCCACCAGCCAATCAGGAGTGAGTATGCAAATTAACCCAACCAAGATGGCTGTGGCCATGGAGCGAGCAGGAGGCTTGGGTCTCCCCGGCAATGGAGGAAGCCAAGCTTCTGCAGCCCTGGCCTGCCTTGGCCTCTGCTCAAGGCTACAAAGTTTCAATTATAGAAGATAAATAAATCCCCCCAAAAATCGCGGCAGCCATGGAACTGGGGAGAGAAGGAGGCTTGAGTTGCTCCCGGCGATGGAGAAAGCCAAGCTTCCGCAGCCCTGGCCTGCCTTGGCCTCTGCTCAAGGCTACAAAGTTTCAATTATAAAAGATAAATAAATCCCAACAAAAATGGCTGCGGCCATGGAACAAGCAGGAGGCTTGGCTCCACTCAAGACTACAAAGTTTCAATTAAAGAAGATAAATAAATCCCAGATACCAGGGCCTCCACTTGGGTCACCTGGGGGCGTGGCCAGCCTGCAAACCACCACAGGCCCCTCACCCAGGCCGCCCCATGCCCCAAGGGAACCCCCACCCTGATCTGGGACACCCTTCAGGGCAAACCAGTGGCCCCCTCCTGTGCACCAGGCCTCTATCCTATCTAATAAAAGAGTAATATGCAGATTGACCATCACTCCAACACACAAGATGGCTGCCCCCATGTGGTCAAAGATGGCTGCCCCCATGTGGACACAAGATGGCCACCACAAAATGGCCAGCATGGGAGGGCAGTTAGGAGGGACCAGGCCTGCAAGGGAGGGCAGTTGGGGGCGATCAAGCCTGAAGGGGAGGGCAGTTAGGGGTGACCAGGTCAGCAGAGGAGGAAAGTTGGGGGCGACCAGGCTTGCAGGGAAGGGCAGTTGGGGGGGACCCAGGACTGCAGGGGAGGGCAGTTGGGGGGGACCAGGCCTGCAAGGGAGGGCAGTTAGGGGTGACCAGGCCTGCAGGGGAGAGCAGTTAGGGGCAAGCAGGCTGGCAGGGGAGCAGTTAGGCATCAATCAGGCTGGCAGGGGAATGGTTAGGGGGTGATCATGCTGGCAGGCAGAAGTGGTTAGAGGCAATCAGCAAGGCAGGCAGGCAAGCAGTTGGGAGCCAGCAGTCCTGGATTGTGAGAGGGATGTCCGACTGCCTGTTTAGGCCTGATCCTACTGGGATCCTACCTGTAGGATCGGGCCTAAATGGGCAGTCAGACATCCCTCGAGGTGTCCCAGATTGGAGAGGGTGCAGGCTGGGCTGAGGGACACCCCCTCCCCCCGTGCACAAATTTCATGCACTGGCCTTCTAGTAAATTATAAACATCCAGAGGTGAAACCAATAGGAAGAACAAATTACCTAATGAAACTCCAAGTCCCTCAATTAATCCATGGTCACAAGGAATTTAATAGACTTGCTGTTACTCATGTCCACAGGCTCCAAGTTGAAACCCCTTGGTTGGAAAATACTCACATCAACTATATCTGAATTGTCTTTATGGTGGAGTAATTGGTTTCATTAAAATCACAGCTACTTCCTCTCCCTCCCTTCCTCTGCTTCCCCTTCTTTTCTTTCTACTTTCTTTGCCTCCTTCCTTTCTTCTAGAAAAATGTATTGATCAAATGTTATGCACCAGGAACAGTGCTAAGTAGTAGGAATACAGCAGTGAATCACAGACTGTCCTGGTGAGAACCAGTTTTAAAATTCCTATGCAAAGAGTCTTAAAAATAAAAACTGGTTGAAAGGAGGGCTGGAAACTTGTCTTGAATTATGTTTTTCATAAACTTGATAAACTCTAATAAAATGCCAATTGTCCACACCAAATAAATCCAGGGGGATATTAGAGGGTGGATAAGCACCTTCTCACCCCTTGATGCTGCCACTGGCCCTGCCCTCCACCCTAGATTTTAAAATATAGTAAGGAAAATAGATGGCAAACAAATAATATATTATTGCCAATTGTGATAAATGCTATGAAGAAAAATACAGTGCCTTTTCTCTGTGTTCTCACATTGTATCTCCTTAGTCTATGTCCTAATCTCCTTTTCCAAAAAGGACATCATTCATATAGGATTAGGGCCCACCCGTATGATCATTTTACTTTAATGATCTCTCTAAATACTGTCTCCAAATATAATCACATTCTAGGCACTGGCAGTTAAGACCTGAACAGATGAGTTTGGGAGGACACAATTCAGACCAAAAGAGGGGCTAGCCAGGAAAAGGGGGTGAAAGTAGAATAGGGAAATACATTATAGATTTGGTGACAGAGTGCAAGGAAACTCCTATCTGATAACTTCTATCTTGCGTAGGATGTCTTAGGTAATGTCAATAGCAGAAAATGGCAATAGTGAGAGGAAGAAAGGGGAGGTCAGAGAATAAATGTATGAACTGATAGTTACAGTGGATGGAAGAACAGATTTCTGGGCAGTGTCAAGGATTCAGTTGACACAAGTAAGCGATACAATTCGACCTGGGCTACTTAGATGCTCTGGTGAAGGCTCAGCAAAGATGAGTGATGGGTTCATTCAGGATGGGGTTTGTCAGGGAGATGTGATTGGAGAGAGGCAACGGGCTAATTGTGATATTGGGCCAAGAATCCAAGCTAAATAATTATGGAGGTGAAGGAAGATAGGGAATGATGGCTATAAATAAAGTGGAGAACTCAATAAATTAGAGGTAGGAAATCTGTTTAGTGATACTGTATTTACTAGGCTATTGGACACCCAGAAACACTTGCTTTATTTACAGGCAGTAAGCTCTACTGTAGAATTGGTCATATCTCCCCAGGAAGGTTATTCCATTCTAAACCCCTTAATTCAGATACTGAAAATATCCCCATTATCTTCCCAAATAGTATCTAGATAGGAAAATTCAAATCTCTATGCTGTGTTAATGAGCATGCTGGTGACTCCTAGACCTAACTTCCTACCTTCACCCTCCTCTTCATGCCCCATTACTGATCAGTTAAAATAGCATCCAAAACAGCTCTGAAGGACTACCTTTCGCTATCATAGACTTGGGGAAAAGGAGGTTGGTGCTGAGAAAGGAGGTTCATGCTAAGTAGAATTATAGATCTAAATGTCAAATGCTGACAGAAATTCATCAAAGGATCTACTTTAAAAAAAATGGTAGGATTGCCCAGCTGGTGTTGCTCAGTGGTAGAATGTCAACCTATGAACCTGGAGGTCATGGTTCAATTAGCAGTCAGGGCACATGCCCCGTTTGCAGGCTCCATCCCCAGTGTGGGATGTGCAGGAGGCAGATAATCAATGATTCTCTCATCATTGATGTTTCTATCTTTCTCTCCCTCTTCCTTCCTCTATAAAAATCAATAAAAAATATATGTTAAAAAATGGTAGAATTTATTATTTTCAGACTTTTAATTATGGATTATTTAAAAATTTTAACTTCTCTCTATATCATTAACACATGTAAAATTTATTTTGCTCAAGTATGTCAAGTAAGGCTTTTTGACCAAACCAGACAGACTTGATTTAATGACGATAGGGATGGGCTTAGTCCCAATAGCATTAATTGGTAAAATATTATAATGTAGAAGCCTGATGCATGAAATTTGTGCAAGGGGCTTGGCCCTTGCAGCTGCATTGGCTTGCCTTGGGCCTTGCAGCCTCAGCTTCGTCCAGAAGGTCATCCGGAAGGACATCTGGAAGGACGTCCAGAAGGTTGTTCTGCTGTCCGGTCTAATTAGCATATTATGCTTTCATTATTATAGATGTGCAAATGTAAGTGGGATGTTGGGTGGCCCAGATGCCACTGAGAGTGCCTTGTCTAGGATTGGATTAATTCCTTTGAGACCCTTTTTTTTTTTTTTTTTTTTTTTTTTAAATATTATTTGGTGCTGAGGACAACTAGACAGAAACACCAGGGGAAGGAGCAAAAATGAAAATGCTGGGAAAAACCCCTAAAGGCTGTATGCATAAAATCAGCTCACCTGATATCAATTTGTAGTTTACCTACTGTGGGCCAGTTCATATTACATCTATCATTCCATTAATCTTGACAACAGCACTGCAAGGTAAGTGTTTGCTGATTAGAAAACTAAGCTTCGTGAGGATAACTGAATTTCCCAGTCATATGCCCAGTAAGCGGCAAGCCGTGGTTCTAACTTTTGGTACTTAGGTTTCTCTGGTTCCTGAAGCTCTTTCACCCAACTTCCCTCCCCCTACCCTGTGCTTTCCCTCCTATCATACCTGCTCTTTTGTCTGCCCCATGGTGATGTGCATCTCCTTCAAGACTGTTCATCATATGCCTTCACTTGTTTTCACCTGGATAAAAATGTAGGAAGGGGCTGAAGACAGAACAGTTCCTAATTGTCTACTTAGTCTCTACTCTCTCTCTTGAGAAAATGGCCTCTTGGAGTAGATCATCAATTCATTTATTTTATTAATGATGGCTCCACAAGTTATTTTGCAGAAGGTAAAAAGACAACAAGGAACTAACACAATGGCTAATAATCCTGAATGTTAATTTGTGTCTCATTTATTTTGTTGTAATAGTGAATCCAAAATGTTTGAATTATTGTGATCATCATTTTAAAAATATTAAGAATTAATAAGTTAATTTAGACTAAAAACTACAGAGTGTTTGTAGGAAAAGTAGTGAACAAAATCAATAGTAGATAGCATCCAACCTCTGCTAGGTATTACAAGGCCTTCCCATTGAAAGTGAGGCAGCCATGCATCTCCTGGAATCTCATGAAAAATACAGAGTTCAGGCCCCACCCTGACCTCTTGAATGAGAATCTACAGTTTAATAAGATTCCTAGTTTATTTGCACATACATTAAAGTTTGAGAAGCACTCTTCTAACATATTTACTTTTAATAGCCAACATACAGATGTACATGGAATCCCTCTTGCTGGAGTAGTTTTTGAAATATTAGGAAGAGTTAAAGTTTAGGTGTCAGAGAGAGTGGTGTCAGCACTTTCTAGTTTTGTGACTTTAAGTCTAGGAGTCTTTGTCTATAAAGGTGAGAAAAGGCTAAAATGGGCCAGAGGGGGAATACTAAGGCAAAAAGGTGACAGGAAGGAAAAATAGATTTTGCCATAGGGCCCCGTAGAGTGAAGAGGTGGAGAGCAGATTTTTAAGAATACTTCTCCACCTGTTACTGGAAATGTATATTTGTAAAATTTGGTTGATATTTAGGAACTACATGAAATAAATTTTGACTATGGTTTTGCTCTTAAAGCAGTTTAAGTTTTGGATAAGTTTCTGTACATAGTCTTATGATAGAAAAGCAACAGAAATGGTGAAACAGAGGTGACGTAAGGATAGACAATCAATTTAATGAAAAAGTTCTTATAAGCAAAACAAAAAATGTCTTCCAAAAATACATCTGCATAATCTATCTCTCACAATTACTCTTATGATCAAATGAGTTGAGATTTTTTTTCTATATCAAAGTCTATAAAATTTTTAAACCCAGTGTGCTAAATTTTAATGATTTTTTAAAAATTTACCAGGGATATCATCCTTTTTAAGGCAGAATAATGGTTTAATCAAAATATCTCTAACTTCTTTAATCTATTGATATAATTCCAAAAATAAGAAAATAAAACAGAATTTTCTCTATTTCTGCATTGATTAGGTAGAACAAAATGTAAAAATTATTGTATTGGAGATACTGTTCAAAGCGTTTCCCAGACAATTTTTCATTATTCTCTTGCCAAAATATGGATGATAACATTGTAGCAAATATTACTAAGGTAGTGTTTGTTTGTTTGTTTGTTTTGTATGAGAAGCCAATCCTCATATTACTAAATTGTGAAATACTCTTCCCATTCTATCTGAAATTGTCCTTGCCCCCATTTTTATTGGAATATTTTTGCACAAGTGCATTATCTGGACTTCCAGGCATAGGTAAACAGATGACTCCAAAATAACCTGAAAGAGAAAAAGCCTTACCATTATTTGATGTTTGTTGGGATAAAAAAAAAAGAGAGAGCAGTAATGGAGGAGTTTACTTAGGTCAGCCTGTATATTCACATGGGTATTGTTGTATTTCTGACCAAGAGTCCGATAAAATGAAACCTAATCTATTTGGGCAGACCTGTGACTTTCTTGTGCACAAAAATGTAAAAATAAAATGCTATTTCATTTACATAAATAAAGAAAAACAACAAACAGCTTTGTGTGACTTAAGGTATTTTGAGATTTAAAAAAAGTTTTATTCTAATTTTAGAAAATCATCATTCTTTGTTTGCTCTCTGGAAAAAACTAGAATAGAAAAATTATTCAAATGAAAATGTTATATCAAAAACTAGAGGAATCAGAGCAAGATTTATGGCACATATTTCAAAGAAAGTAAGGAGATTATAGAAATCTAAAACAATGTATAATTCATGACAAATCTTAGCATATTTTAAATGTCTTTGAATATAGAACAAGTTTTCATAAATTCTGTCCTATGATGGACCTATGGAGAACTTACTGTATTTGTATAATAATTCAGAAGTGCCTTTGCAAAGAGAAAGCTGTTCAATGGGGATTTTCTAATATAGAGTACTAGAGTCCTGGTGCACAAATATTGTGCATGGTGGGGGGGTGTTCCTCAGCCCAGCCTGCACCCTCTCCAATCTGGGACCCCTCGAGGGATGGCCCACTGCCCATTTAGGCCTGATCCAAATGGTAGAATTGGGCTTAAACGAGCACTTAGACATCTCTCTCACAATCCAGGACTGCTGGCTCCCAACTGCTCACTTGCCTGCCTTCCTTATTGCCCCTAACCGCTTCTGCCTGCCAGCCTGATCACCCCCTAACCACTCCCCTGCCAGCCTGATTGATGCCTAACTGCTTCCCTGCCGGCCTGTTTGCCCCTAACTGCCCTCCTCTGCCGGCCTGGTCACCCCTAACTGCCCTCCCCTGCAGGCTTGATTGCCCCCAACTGCCCTCCCTTGCAGTCCTGGTCCCTCCCAACTGCCCTCCCCTGCTGGCCTGATTGCCCACAACTGCCCTCCCTTGCAGTCCTGGTCCCTCCCAACTGCCCTCCCCTGCTGGCCATCTTGTGGTGGCCATCTTGTGTCCACATGGGGGCAGTCATCTTTGACCACATGGGGACAGCCATCTTGTGTGTTGGAGTGATGGTCAATTTGCATATTACTCTTTTATTAGATAGGATAGAGGCCTGGTGCACGGGTGGAGGCCAGCTGGCTTGCCCTGAAGGGTGTCCTGGATCAGGGTGGGGGTTCCCTTGGGGCATGGGGCAGCCTGGGCGAGGGGCCTGTGGTGGTTTGCAGGCCGGCCACGCCCCCAGGTGACCCAAGTGGAGGCCCTGGTATCTGGGATTTATTTATCTTCTATAATTGAAACTTTGTAGCCTGGAGTAGAGGCCTGGGCCGGCCAGGGTGTGCGGGAAGCTTGGCTTCCTCCATCGCCAGGGGCAACTCAAGCCTCCTGCTGTCTCTAGCTCCGTGGCTGCCACCATTTTTGTTGGGATTTATTTATCTTCTGTAATTGAAACTTTAAGCTTTGGGTGGAGGCCTGGGCTGGCCAGGGCTGGCGGAAAGCTTGGCTTCCTCCATTGCCAGGGAGACCCAAGCCTCCTGCTCACTGCGTGGCCGCAGCCATCTTGGTTGAGTTAATTTGCATACTCACTCCTGACTGGCTGGTGAGCGTGGCTTGTGGGTGTATCAGAGTGATGGTTAATTTGCATATTACTCTTTTATTAGATAGGATGTGCTCAGATTGAAAAGCTGAACTGAAAAGTTAGGAGTACCTCATAAGAATGACTTGTGAATCCAGGCACATTTTTATAATTGAGAAAGGAGAAAAAGTTGTATTTCAGCAATGATTGCAAAATTGTTTATATTAGCTAAAAGTTGCCTTAACAAATGCCACCATTTATGATTCAATGATTTCCACAACATTGAGAAGCATCACTTATATTGCCCCACAAAATCTGTGAACCAAAAGTAACCTCTCTTAGAAGGCTAACCCAGTCTTCAGATCTCTATGTGCTCACTAAGTGTTTTGAGATGGTGGAGTTGTGCCACAGCCCATCGACATATCAAGGTTAAACTTTACGGGCAAGCAGTAGTTAACTATGCAAGTTATGCAAATGACACTGTAGCCAGAAAGTTGCACATGGCAAATAAGAATATTTATTTTCATAAAGGGCAAATATCTAAAAATATAACTTGAACGATGATCAACCACATATCTTTGGGGAATTATATAACATTATAGCTCTATTAACATCTAAGTAGCATATGTTCAGAAATGGTTTAGATCAAAGTGATTGTTTGGCAGAAAACAAGAAGATTTAGACAGTTGCGTGGGTTTAAGATTGTATTGCCTAGGACAGAATAATTGTTAATAATGCTTAATAGATATTGCTGTTTTCCTTTACCATAATAAAGAAACCTTTGTTGTAACAGTCAATGCATTCATATGTCAAAGTAAATCAAATTATCCAAAATAAAATTTTCAATATGAAGACTGAGATCAAATAGTGATCCCTATATCATTATAGACATGTGCCATGTTGTTCAGGATTTTGGCTGAATCAGTTTCCTAGGGCTGCCATAACCAAGTGCCACAGATGGGGTGGCTTAAAACAATAAAAATGTATTGTCTCACAGGCTAGAGGTCTGAAGTTAAGGTGTTGGCAGGGCCAACATCTCTTTGAAGGCTCTAGGGCATTGGTCAGCAAACTCATTAGTCAACAGAGCCAAATATCAACAGTACAACGATTGAAATTTCTTTTGAGAGCCGAAAACCGACTTCTGTGCATGGGCCACAAAGTTTCAATCGCACTGTACATGT
The DNA here is from genome assembly GCF_963455305.1 of Plecotus auritus. NCBI lineage: Eukaryota > Metazoa > Chordata > Mammalia > Chiroptera > Vespertilionidae > Plecotus > Plecotus auritus. Next base: position 188,708,822 of record NC_137771.1, read on the forward strand.
GTGCCGGTACATGGTATTTTGTGGAAGAGCCACACTCAAGGGGCCAAAGAGCTGCATGTGGCTCGCGAGCCGCAGTTTGCCGACCACTGCTCTAGGGGAGAGGATTCTTTTTTGATTCTTCTAGCTTCTGGTGATTGCTGGCAACTGTTGGCTTGTTAATTCATCACTCCAATTTCTGCCTCTGTTTTCACATGATCTTCTCCTCTGTTTTTGAATCCACACTTCCCACCTTGTGTAAGAACACCAGTCCTTACAATAGGGCCCCAACTAATTGAGTATGGCCTTATCTTAACTTGATTAAATTTACAAAGACATCATTTCCAAGTAAGCTTACACTTTGAGGACCCAGGGATAGGACTAAAAACATATATTTTTAGTGGACACAATTCAACCCATAACACTGGCCTGGTGTTAAGTAGTTCAGGAATAGTCATTCATTCATTCATTCATTTACAAATATTTATTGAGTGTCTATTATGTTAGGCACTGCTATGAACAAAATAGACCAAGTCCTTGCCCTTAAAGAGCTTATTGTCTGCATTCAAACCACATCCTATGGATGTATCCTATCTAATAAAGAGGGAATATGCAAATTGACCGTCATGCTGTAACAAGATGGCTGCGCCCACAGCAGAGGCGGGGATCCCGTAACACAAGATGGCTGTGCCCACAGTGGAGGCTGAGTTCCCATAACGAGCCTTAACGAGCAATCAGCAGGGACCTGAGGCTGTGCCCCCCACCTGGTGGGGCTTGACAGGGGACCTCAGGCCATGCCCCCCACCCGGTGGAGCTTGATGGGGGATCTCAGGCCATGCCCCCGCCCTAGCACCGGGCCAGGGGACCTGAGGCTGCACCCCATGCCCCCGCGCCAGGCTGGGGGACCTGAGGCTGTGCCCCCCACCCAGTGGGGCTTGATGGGGAACCTCAGGCCCTGCCCCCTACCCTGGTGCCAGGCTGGGGGACCTCAGGCCATGCCCCCTGTCATGTGGGGTTTGACGGGGACCTCAAGGCATACCCCCTACCCCAGCCGGGGCCAGGGGACCTCAGGGCATGCACCCCACCCTGGCACCAGGTTAGGGGACCTGAGGCTGCACCCCCACCCAGCAGGGCTTGACGGGGGTGGGGCTGGCTGGGTCTGGATCTAGCCCAGTGGGGGTGGGGCTGGCCAGGTCTGGGTCTCAGGCAATTTCAAGGCACAGGTTGGTGGGTGGGGACTTGACTCTGGTTCCCATGGTGCGGCCCAGAATCTGATAGGAGGAAGGTTTTTATACAAATTTTGATAATTTTCTTTCATCTCTGACACTTCTATTATAGAGAAAGGGCAATTAGCAATATTAAAATATTTCCTCTAATTAATTCCCTTTTAATGTGCATGAATTTCATGCACCAGGTTACTAGTATATTTTATAATGCAAAGTTATATGTAGTTTATGTTATCAAAAATCTTTTAAGCTACATTTTTTATAATCAGTCTTCAGAGTATCCTGCCAAGTATGCTAAGTATTAGTGTTGCCTGACAGGGACTGACCTGGAGCAGATATGCCTCAGGCCAGCCTGCAGTGTGTGGGTTCTTGACTTCGCATAGGAAAAATTTCACAGCACGAGACCACGTGGGTTTGAGAGGGTATTTATGAATGCTGGGGACAGTGAAACAAAGGAAGAAATTAGAGTAGAAGAAACAACTAGGGAGAACCTAGGCGGTGCTCTGCTTTGGCTCCTAGAAATATTATAGGATAGAAGAGAGCCAAGGCGGGGCTGCTGTTAGCTCACCAGGAAGTTAAGGTGATAGAAGTGAGGCTGGGTGGGGCTGCTTGAGCTCACTGGGAAGTCAGAACAAAATGGGACCATGGAGACAGAATCAGGGAGTGAGTATGGGTCAAGCTGCCACTGGCCACTGCTCCACTGGTTGCAAGTCTCCTGGGGACCCTTACAGTTTAGGAAGAAATAAAAAGTACATGCCTAGAAAGGGGCCTGGGCATGCTCTAGAGTGATCCTGCCTTGAGACTTTGTCCTGAGGGCTTTTTACCGCCCCCCCTTTTTTTTTGCAGGTAAAAATCTGAGGGGAGTGTATGAGTAGAATATTCATCAGCTTTCCAGGTGAATTTTTAATATGCTGATGTATCAAATTGAATGTATAGGGGAGTTTTTGGATTATTCTTTGGTCTGTTTTACTGTTTTACTTTTATCTTAGGTCTTTCTGGCTTGTGTCCCCCAACTTCATCTATCCTTGGGTTTAGCTGGCACAGATGGCATTAATTGGGTCTTTGTTCTCTATTTTCCCAGGCAGGGCGATTTAACCTACGTATTTTCTCGTTAGGGAGGAGGGTATAAACGATTTGCTCTCAAGTGTCCTTGGTTGGGGAAGATAAGGTTTTGTGATTCACAAGCTGGCTTCAAGCTGCCCAAACTGTTTGGCCTTGTTTAATTTTCTTGTCTCAGTTTCCCTATTGCACTTGCCCGGGAATTTTCCCACCTTCTTACTATCTTGCTACATTAGTAGCTGCTTTTATTTGCATGGGGAAACTGAGGCTTAGTGAGATTAGTACTTGTCCAAAACTACCCATCTGGTAAATCAAAGTTGGAACCAGACCTGAGGTCAAAACATAATCCTAATATATAAAAACCCTGGGTCTGCCACATCCACAATGACCGGAGGCTCGACCTAACACCCAGGCCGTGCGCAGCAGGCTCTGGTGGGTGGGGACTTGTGGCAGCGGAGACGGGGATGGGGGAGGCAGGGCCAGCACTCACACTCACTCACAACTGCACACACACAGAGACACACACAGTGCCCACCAGCTCACAGCCTTTTCTCCCTGTCTTTCCCTCTCTCCCAGCTCACTCTCAGAGCCTCTCTCAGAATGAGGAAACAAAACAGACTGGGCCTGAAGAGGCTTAGATAAAAAGGAGGGCAGGCAGAGGGTGGAGCAGCCCCCACTGGCCCCGCCCCCTCCCAGTCTGGAAAGAGGAAGAGGGAGACAGGGAGGCAGGGAAGCCTGGAGGATTGCTGAGAAAAACAAAGAGACAGAGACTGGGCAAGATCAGGCCAGCAGAGGAGGGCAGTTGGGGGCAACCAGGCTAGCAGGGGATGGCAGTTGGGGGCGAGATCAGGCCGGCAGGGGAGAGCAGTTGGGGGCCATCAGGCAGGCAGGCAGAGGCAGTTAGGGGTGATCAGGCAGGAAGGCAGAGAGGTTAGGGGCGATCAGGCAGGCAGGCAGAGAGGTTAGGGGCGATCAGGCAGGCAGGCAGGCAGTTGAGCAGTTAGGAGCCAGCGGTCCCAGATTGCGAGAGGGATGTCCGACTGCTGGCAGTCAGACATCCCCCAAGGGGTCCCCAATTGGAGAGGGTGCAGGCTGGGCTGAGGGACCGCCCCCCCCCCCCCCATCCCATGCACAAATTTCATGCACCAGGCCACTAGTAGCATATAAAATGCTGGCTGGCATCCACTTGCCATTTACAGTTAATGACAAGGAACAGTAATACATACTAGTATATTTAACAACTCTTTAGATAGAAACAGAATTAAAAAGTAAAGGACACTAGCTCACAAAGCAAATTGTGTTTATTTAATTTGAGAAATTTATTTTATTTTTAGTTATTCATTATACTTCATCAAACATTGTGTTATATTTTAAAAATAAACTATACCACTTGAGGAATGGCAAGAGGCTTTTGTAGCTTTTCAGTGAGGAATAAAGTGAAACTAAATTTTAATATGAATTTATAGAATCATAATTACATTGGAATTTTAGTGTTTAAAATGTTGAAAAGAATCTGAAAGCTTATGTCATCCAATCCCATATCCTCTCCACAACAGGTATCTAGAAAAAAAAAAATCATGGCAATGAAGAATGAAAATATGTGAGCATGGTGTAGACATTTCCCTATAATTAATTTAGGTAATGAATGATATTTTATGTATTTTAAACTGTAATGAGTAATAAAAACATGTCAACTCCTAATGAACCATCATCATATCTCATGAGGTAGTAGGTCATGGCTGGGATGGAGAGATGGGGAAGCAGTAAATGAGCCAAATTCCACCCCACAGTTGTGTGTGTGTGTGTGTGTGTGTGTGTGTGTGTGTGTGTGTGTGTGTGTGTTTAATCTTTCAGACGTGTTTCTGGCACACTCACATATGAGAAATGCTTTAGCAGACACATGATTCTTAGCCCCCTACAAGGCTGCTGCCAGTGCTGAAACCAACATTAAGAAACAGAGAAGAAAGCATCTGAAACTGTATCCAAGGTGACAGAGACGTGAGCTCAGACACAGCCAAATAAGGCAGATGACAAATGGAAGCATATACTCCCTTAACAAGCTTCTGCATTATATAGCAAAAATAGTGTCACATTAGTGAATCAATAACGGGGGTGGGAGAGGAGAATGAATAAGCAGGAGATGGAACTAGAAGGAAACAAAATTATGGGAAGGTAAGGTGTTTCTTATGGGCAAACAGAACACATTCTGATTAATTTAAAGAAAAAGGGTCTCTGGGTCCTTTGCATCCACAGTAGGAACATTTCTTCTTGTTATCCTCCCAATAGTGAAGGATCTACTTCTGAGCAAATTAGCTACTTTGGGAATATGTATCCATAGCTTGCAATATGGATTTTTCCCATTCTCTTTAAAACAACCAGACCAGCGTTTTCTTACAAATAAATAACTCATCATCTACTGTGGCTTCTGAGGTAATTTTTGTCATGCATGCAGGGAGCCAGTCATTCCCCTAGACTTCAGTTGTGTGTCATTAACTGGATGCTTTCATTTCTCACGCATGCTGAGGGCTGTTAAAAAGACTTCCTGCTCCCATCCCTCACGTCCACAAATTTCTTAGCATGGCTTTTCTGTGGTGTTTTCCTTTCTATAATTCATTTCCCCTTCTTCTAATAAACCCTTGAGCATTTCCTTTAAACTTTTGGTTCCTTTCCCATTCTCAGAGGAAGACACTCTAGTGGTAGGAAAGTGAGGCAGACGTGGTCCATCACAGCTCTCAGATCTACTGGACCAGTGACTCTTCAGGGGGGACATGGCTGAAGTCAGACTGAAGAGAACTAGCTCTGTGGCCATTGCTAGAATTTGGGGGGATGAAATGCCTTCTTTCTAGTGGGGTTCCTAATCCAACAGGATATTAACTTGGGGCTGCCGGTACCATTTTCATGCCTGAACATAGGCCAGCTAGAGAAAAGTAGAGGCAAGAGATGAAGAGAGAAATGGTTCTGAAGTTGGTGTTTAAGCCCCTGGATTCAGCCTTGCCTGAAAAATACATCTCCCCTGGACTTTCCAATTATTTCATATAATAAGTTGCCTCCATGCTTAAGTCAGATGGTGTTCGGTTTTCTATTGTGTTCAGTCAAAAGATTTCTGAGTGGTCAAGCATTTGGAACTCAACACAATTAGCCTCAAGCTCTATAACTCTTTGCTCCAAAATGATCTACTATCTGCCGCTTCCTTTCCTGGGTCCCGTCTTCCCATGCTCTCCCTGTGGTAATCATATTGATCTGGGGAAAGTGGAGGTATTGTTTGTGAAAGACAATTTATTATAAAGGTATTTCATGTTTGTCCTAAAACTATCAATCAAAATCATAGCAAAAACACAACTGTTCATTTCCCTTTCCACTCCATCCCACAGCACACCTTACCCTTGTGGGTACATCTAGACATTTTAAGTTCAAATACAAATGTGTGTGTGTGTGGGGGGGGGTGTATTAAGTGGTAGGCAAGGGATACAAATTTAAAAGCACACAAAAAGCTATTAAACAGAGAAGGTACATCCATATTTACTGATGTCCTCAAATATTATAAAATTTTGAAAATAGACACACAAGTTTTATATAAATAGTATGATCCTGTTTTAATTAGCAAAGCAGCCTCTTCCATAAACTCCTGTCACCACTCAGTGATAAATTGGGAATTTTCTCCTCTTCTGCAATTCTTTACTTGTTTATTTAATCCTGCTTTACATTGAAGATTGCTGCCTGCACATATTAAACTCTTCTCAGGATGGTAAGCACATTGAAGGCAGGATTTGATTCATTCTTTATTCCCAGTATTTAATTCAGTGGTTAATTTATGTTTTTAAGTTAATTGATGAGTGAATGAATGATAAATAAGTAACCTGATCTCCTTGATAGGTATTCTCTTAGGCTGAATTAAAAAATGGCTCTGCAGACATTCTCCTGTATTTTAATTTAAGCTCATTCTCTTTGAGTTCTTCTTATATTAGCAGAAATCAGGCAAGTGATGTGCAGGCCTTTAGTTCTAATTCTTTTGGGAGAGCAAACACTCATCTGAGTTCATCCTGTCCTTAATCACTACAGAATGACAGGAAAGAAAAAATCCCCCAGCTAAATGCAATCAGGATATCCCCTACTATTCCCACTGTGAGCTTCAATTAGTTAACTAGATCTTTTTAACCTGGACCCTGAGGCTTTCTAACCTGGGTTCTGTGCCCCAGCTAATAAAGAGCTCTTGGCTTTCTCTGAATCTAGTTATTTTTTCCCATCTTTTCTCCTCGTTTCCTCTTAAGTCCTCTAAGGTTTGGAATGGAACCCGAGTTTCAGACTGATGAGTGTGGACATTTTAGGGGCCATAGATTTTATTTTATTTTTAGTGCCATCTTCCATCTGCATTTCCCCCCCTCATGCCAATTATTTACCTTTTAGTTCTCATCTCCATCTCTTCCTTTTCATACTCTTCCTGATATCATAGTTAGCAAATAAATCTACAAACTTTCTAGATTTTTCTTACCAACCTTTCTTTGGCTACCATGTGCAAAGGAAGGCTCTGCCAGCTCTGTGAAGGGCTTGGAACTTGGGAGGAAGAGAAAAGCTATTATTTTTCAGCTTCTGGTGATGCATCCCGCAGCAGCAGCTGTCAGCTCTGGGCTTCGGAAGAACCTATGCAGCTTCAGAAATATTCAGCAGGACTGCAAGCTCAGCAGATGTTGCTGGGTCTCAATAACAGCAGCGATGGCCATGCCTCCAGCATATCTGTTAGCATTTCCCCCAAATTAAGAAGATGACACTCATGCAAATATAGAATGAACATTGTCAAATACTTTATTCAATTTATGAATTAACTAGAGGCCCTTGCACCAGTGCACAATCGGAGTCGGGGAGGGACTGCAGGAGGGCTCTAGGGCGTGTCCCACCCGTCTTGCTCAGTCCCGATTGGCCGGACCCCAGCAGCAAGCTAACCTACCAGTTGGAGCGTCTGCCCCCTGATGGTCAGTATCCATCATAGCTACCGGTCAAACGGTGGAAGGGTTAACAGTCACTTAGGCTTTCATATACTGTATACAGATAAGTGAACCAGCAAAATGGTAAGACTGGCAAAAAGAGAGAATTTGGAAAGGAAGAGTTATATAATTAATCACACAAAAGGATGATGAAATGAATTTGCTAAAAGATACGAAATGCCTACAAGGCAATAAACTATAACCCTCCATATTATATCTGCTACTGGACAGAAATTTTTTGCATTTCTACCTGACAAAAACATCTACAATTAACATGTAACATGTATCTTCACTAAGTCTGGGCAAAGTACATTCACCTAAATATCCTTGGGTGCATCTGTTAAACAGTCTCTTTATAAAATAGTGAAAAAAAATAGGTGCTGCCCATTTTTTTTTTTTTTGCCTCATTTCCAATTTTTGGATAATGCTTTTGAACAAAAATAAGGAAAGTGCATAATTGTTGTGCAAATGAAGCTTCAGGACAAATTTATCATCTCCCCTCAACTCCCAACCCCGGAAATCCAGCAGATTGTTAATTTATAACCAGATCGTCACCCAGAAAACTCCTCAAATAGTTAATCTGGAGCCATCACTGTTTAAATGATATATGGAGTACTCGTGCATATTTAGTGTGTGGACAATAGCAAATGAGAGTAATAATAGTTGCCACTATTATTTTTTTAAAATTATACATGAATAATCAATTAAAATAGAATTTAGAGATGTTTCTTCTATTTCTCTTCCAGTTTCATGGTTAACTCTAGTTTTAGGACCCGGCCCCTCTTAGGCTGTCCAGTTTATTCTATTTAGTCATGCCATGCCCTGGAATATAATATGGATGAATACAGAAAGTCATTGAGGTGACTTTCTTTAAGTAATTAGATCAGCATGAAAAGAATCATTGTCTCATTTATTTTATCATTTTGCTGTGCTTTAAGGAAATGCAACTGTAAAATCAGTACCAGATGGAAGAGCTACAGTTAAGATTTTACCATGCATTTTCCCAGAGACAACTGCCTTTTCAACTGGCCAGAAAAAGTGCTGCTGTGCTGCTCCATCTTCTCACCACATTTGTATGGCACTGGATCCAGCTTCATCATTCCCAGCAAAACCTGGGTATAGACAAGATTGCATCTGGAACACATTTTTGTTTGCTTAATGAGGAAGGATGATTAAATTTGGATTGGAAAGATTCAAAACACTTTTAAAAACTCTTAACCCATGTTTCTATATTTAATTCAGCAGGACTGACTCAATGAGGATACGGAAAAATGTATTAAGTGATAAAAAACAAACCAAACAAAAAAAAAATACATTCAACTCTTTGAATTGAATTAGAGAATGTTAGCCATTCTGCTCTAACAAGGTATTTCAGGGCATTTAGAGTCATCAGCATTTTACTTTTAGTCCGATTCTAAAAGCTTTTTAGACGCTTTGTCCATTATCAGTCCAACCCCCATGGCTGAGTACACGTCATCATCTTAGGTGTTGTGTGTTGTATGTGACTTTTGCTTCTGGATTTGACCAGTCCCATTTCTAATCAGGCATATAATTCAGTAAACTCAAGACTTCCAGTTGGGTAGCTCAGCACCAGATTTACCTTGTTGTTGGTTTAACTCTGATTCATATCAGTATTTTCAGCACACACAGCAATATTAGCAACTAATACTCAACTTTGGCTGTCTATCAATTCCTGACTTCCACAAGGATGGAAAAATTATTCCTTGTTTCTTAGAATTAAAGATTTCTTCCTTGGCCCAGTCCTGTTCTTAGTTCCTTTCTGCACAACAGACTTTCTGGAATTCAGTTATTTTCCTGAATTTGGAATAATGTCTGTTGATAGACAACTGTGGTCATTCTGCTCCTGCCTATTGTGAAAAATACCTTTATAGATCTCTCTGCTTGCTTTTTGCACCCATTCTTATTTGAGGCTTTCTAATACCATCCTTTTCCCACCAAATGGATTTATTGTTATTTTGACTAATCCTGAAGCATCTTTGTGGTAATTCACTGACTGTAACCCCTCTTTTGTTCTTCTGCATGAGTTCCACTTAGACATTGATAATTTCCATAGGGAGATTAAGAGTAATAGTGCTTGTCTGTACACAGTTTTTGGTATATAGAGTCCTTAAACATGGGTTGACTGAGTGACATAAAGGAATGGTTCAAGCTAGATGAGGAGTTGAGGACCAAAGTGCTTTGTAACTCTTGGGACCATCACTTCTTTGGAATCCATGTGAATGCATCTCCTGGAGTCATGCAGATGATGATTCTGATGGGGCTCATATGCCACACAGGATTGTTGCCAATTCTCATTTTTGAGAAACTCAGGAATTTTTTTAAATCTCACAATTTTATAAATATTGCAAATTTATTCAAAATGTTTATAATACTGTATTGGCTAAAGAAAATATGTAAATCATCCTGATTTGGCCCATAGGCCACTAGTGTGAGTCAGGTCACACACTGACTCCCTAGAGCTAAAGAATGTGGGAGAGGAGGCAAATTGTGTTCACTAAATCTTCCCCCTTTGTCATGTTTGAAAATTGGCAACATCTTAATTTTCTCTGATATTTTCTGTGGGTATGATTTTTATTTTTTTATTAAATTTATTGGGGTGACATTGGTTAAGAAGATCATGTTAGTTTCAAGTGTACATTTCTATGATATATGAACTGTGTATTACATTGTGTGCCCAATGCAAATAATCTTACATCACCATATATTTGGCCCCCTTTACCTTTTACTACCCCCACCCGCTCTGGTAACCACCATACTGTTGTCTGTGTATATGAGTTTCAGTTTTACATCCCACATATGAGTGAAAGCATATGGTTCTTAGCTTTTTCTGACTCATTTCACTTAGCATAATATTCTCAAGGTCTATCCATGTTGTTGCAAATGGCAGTATTTCATCTTTTCTTCTGGCTGAGTAGTATGATTTTTTATTTATTTTTATTTTTAAAAAATATATTTTATTGAGTTTTTACAGAGAGACAGGGAGAGGGATAGAGAGAAACATCGATGAGAGAGAAACATCGATCAGCTGCCTCTTGCACACCCCCTACTGGGGATGTGGCCACAACCAAGGTACATGCCCTTGACTGGAATCGAACCTGGGACGTTCTATCCACTGAGCCAAACCGGTTAGGGCAGTATGATTTTTTAATCTTTATTTGTTAATCAGTCATTCAACATAGGTAGTTACCTTTAAAAATTGCTCTATTAGGAGTATGCATTATTATATCAATCAACACTATAGTTTGGCTACCATATTTAACAAATACTTTTTGTATGTGAGTGTCTTGTGATAGGACCATTACTAAATTCTGACTGGTTGAATTTGTTTCAGTTTAACTTCTTTGTAAATTTTGATACTCTAGTACTTTACAGAAGTACAGGCTACACTAACCACACTTACAGATAAGTAATAGTGTGTACTTTTATTAATATATATTATGTAACATGAAAATTTAAAACTTTACACCTAATTGTGTTTCTTAAAATCTAATGTAAGATCTATAGTCTAGCAATGTCTTTACACTTGGCCGCTAGGATAGTTCTCAATTTCCTCCAAAATACCTCTAAATGTCATGAGAATGGGAGTTCAACCCATAACTTCTGACCTCAGGCTTAAAATACTTGCCATTTCATGTTTATCTATAAAAAATAATATGAATTAACCAGGTAACAATGGATACAATAGATTAACTCAAAATTTAGGGAATCCTAACAGAGTTTAGATGTGGGATTAAAAAAAAAAAAAAGAATGTTCACACTGTCATACTGAAAAGGTTACTAAGAGCGTGAAGTAGGGAGACAGATAGGAAATGAGTAAAACTTTGTCCCCCCTCTGAGGCAGAGATCAGCTGCTTTCAAAACTCAAAGCTATCCTGAGATAGAGATACCTAATGTGAGTTAGCACATTTCTTTTGGGAATCACTGGTGGCAGATGCTTAATTCAGTTTCCTTGTCATTATAATATCCTTCAATATGTATACTTTGTAAGAAGAGCCAAATTGAATAAAGAGCTGAGAGATTTCCTGAAGAACTAATGAGCCCTTTCTGGTTTTGAAGTTCAAAATTTATTTTTAAAATTAAAAAAAAAATTCCTTGTTGGATTAGGTTATTTCCAGCAAAGGTCTGGTTGGGAACCAAAGGTCCAGTTACTCAAGGGGAGCTCACCATAATGCTGTGAAAGGAAGGTAGATTGGGCCCAGGCATCTGTGGGGAAAGGTTGGCTTTAGCACTGCATTTGGTTGAGGCTGGAAAGCTTGTCCAGATTCATCTGCCAGATATGAGTCATGTTTGGGGGAGCAATAGTAGCAGTACCTTGGGGGCCAAGAAGAGGACATAATTGTACCCTGTGCCAGCAGACTATTGCTGTGCCTGGACAAGCACTTGTGAGCTCAGGGTCCCATAGCACATGTGGCAGGATCCAGACCAATGGTGCTAGTGGATTAATTAGATGTTTCTATTTTTCTTTGCTTGGCATTTGAAGAAGGACCTAAACCCTATGGATAGAGTAGGCCCTAGAGTTCTTGAATGAGTCTGAGGAGGGATGCAGAACATGAACAATGATTTGGGAAAAAAAGTGTACCTATTAATAAAGCACATCTGTATTTGGCTTGTACGTTGGTAAAGCAGATCATTCCAGTTACTAGTATATGAGCTGAATATGGGACATGCCAGTCTGGAAATGAGATGGATCGTGTCTTGGGAGATACCAAAGGTTTCTTTTACACCAGGTAAAAGGCCCTGGACTCGGACAAGAACCTGGGACTGCGTGGAAGAACAACACAGAAGAAGAGAGTACTACCCCTCTCCAGAGCATGGGAGGGCATCCACAGGAAACAGAGCACCCACAGAGTGCTGGGCTGTAGACGCAGTTAACTCAGACAGACTGACAGAGAGAAAACAGCCGCACTAAGCATCTATGCTCAGGCTGGACAGCAGCAGCTGCACAGAGGGGGCCAGATTCTTAGATATCCAACCTCCAGGGCCATGTTTGTGTTGCCCTCCATCCCCAAGAGAGAACATCTAAGATCTGCATTAACTGGTGAAAGGTAGGAGCATGCATGACTCACTGTCTGAACCCAGGTAAGCCCCGTTGGGACCCTTGATCATATCAGAAGAACCACTGGAAAAGCCTGCACATCCTGACAGAGTGGGCAGGTGGGGATCTCAGAATCGTCGTACTCTGGGGTTCTGGTGTAGGATGACATTGTTTCTACTCCAGGATCTAGACATTACAGCAATAAATGCTTATGTAGCATTACATGTCTGCATCTAAAGAGTCTGGTAAAAATTACATTCCAGGAGGATGCAGCCAGTGCCTTCATGGATCCACTGTTTGTTGCGAAGCCTCAGGACTTGCATGCCCTGGGTGCAAAATTAATAGCAAAGTTTCTTCTCTGCTGCCTAGTAGTTGTAGGTAATCTCATCTCTCTAAACTTCACTGTTCATCTATGAATGGAAACTAGGCATGTAAAATTCTTAGCACGGTGCCTATCAATAGCATAACAAATAATTTTAGACTATCAGCAGTTACAAGTTATTTTTTTATCAACAGGTACAGCACATGACTTATGTCAGAGATTTGAATCATTTGGAGAAACCCTGTGCAATCAAAACATTATTCCCAGGGAACCTTTCTGCAAAATCAGTTTGTGGCAAAAGATACAACCTCCTTCTGAAAGCAGTTGGTGTCAGAGACAATTTGTAAAAATCATTGGCAACTGCAAATAGTAATCTTGGATGCTATGGGGAGTCATTCTAGGTAAATGCATTATAAATAAGTGACGAGAAGGAACAGAGAGAGGTCTTTCCAAAAACGAAAATAGAAGTAGTCAAATACAAAACAGAAGTTTTGAGAAATATTTTAAGGTAAACTAGGTGAAGGCTTGCTTTGACTGCTTAGTCCAATTTCTTGAGCCACAGAATGTATGAGGGATGCTATGGTGAGAATCTTGGTCTCTGCTCTCTCTCTCCCTTTCAGGCCAGAAAATGTCCACACATCTTTGCCTCTCCTCCCTCTTCCATGGATACCTAAGAGCTGTTAGTAAGTCCCCCCGCCCCGACGCCCCATTCAGAATGCCTCTCAGACCATCTATTGTCAGTGCTTTCCTGCCTCGCTCCCTGTCCTCCCCTCAGGAGACTCCACTTTGTTCTCACTGTAAGACCTGAAGCCAGTCCTGCTATTAGGCCAGGGGGGTTGAAATAGGCAGAAGCCAACTCGTTTAATGTTTTATTCTCAGGTGAGCCTGCACCTGTTCTAAATCCTTGGGGAACTGAGGAACAAGCAGGAATCAAAGAACAAGCATGGAACAAAGAAACAATGCAGGGCAAGACTTCCTCCCTCGAGCCCTCCAGGCCATGGAATCTAAACCAGTGCCAGTCTCCATGACTGGTCCCTCCTACCTGATTCTCATTTTATTGAACTTAAAATACGATAATTATAAATGTCACATTACTATTTATTGAGCAGTATCTTTATGCTACATGCTGTACAAAGCACTTTACATACATTATCTTGTTTAATTCTGACAATAACTCTCATGGGTCAATTGTATTCTCACCCCCACTTGAAGTTGGAAAATAACTAGGACTAAAATAGATATGACTTGCCCAAAGTTTCACAACTAAAAAGAGGCCAAGTCAGGATTCAAATCCAAGTTTATCCAACTCCAAAGCCCAACACCAGTGTGGAATCTTCCTCACTTAATCTCACTTTTGAGTTTGTTCTCTCCTCACCTCATGTTCAGATCCCTGCAAACAGCCTGATAACCAAGGAGGACTTGCTTCAGTCCTCTCCTCACTCCAAGTTGCGTCATCTGTCCCCAGCAATGCTAGTAGCCTCCTCCTAGCCTCCTGCTGAGTACAGATCAATAAGGGAAGGATGCAAGCACATGCTTCATTGCTTTACATTCCTCAGCATCAGACTTTGTTCAGGAGCACTACACAGGGCTGCTGCGGTCCTCAGATATGTTGTATATAGGACAGACAAGGGACAAATGACCACTTTCTAAAATAATAAATCATTTTGCCCCATAAAATGTATTCTTTATGAGATCATTCATTTGTATCATTTTGATTCTTTCAGCAATTTCTTGTGCAATTAATTTATGCAATTTTACCGGCTGAGAGCACGGGTAAGCAAAGCATGCTGATGCCAAATTTTCGGTGGAGATGACACAACAGAATCTGAGACCCACCATAGCAGAAGTTTCAGAACCAACCATCAGTATTGCTTTTTCAAGCTTATAAAAAAGCATGCAGCCTCAAACAGTGAGCAGACTTTTATTCTATGGCCAATTCAGGGTATATCCATTTTAAGTAAATAACCCCAAGAGGTTTTTGAAGGGGTAGACGTAACCAAAGAATACTAGTCATAGAGGTAACTTTTACTTTACTTCCCATTAAAAATAAACAAGCACAACAAAAGCCTCTTAATATAATCCCATTAAAATGTTCTAAGTCAGTGGTTCTCAACCTTTCTAATGCCTTGACCCTTTAAAACAGATCCTCATGTGGTGGTGACCCCCAACCATAAAATTATTTTCGTTGCTACTTCATAACTGTAATTTTGCTACTGTTATGAATCGTAATGTAAATATCTGTGTTTTCCGATGGTCTTAGGCGACCCTGCTAGTGGTTCTCTGCTGCTGTAGAGCCTAAGACCATCAGAAAACACAAATATTTACATTACGATTCATAACAGTAGCAAAATTACAGTTATGAAGTAGCAACGAAAATAATTTTATGGTTGGGGGTCACCACAACATGAGGAACTGTTTTAAAGGGTCAAGACATTAGAAAGGTTGAGAACCACTGTTCTAAATTATAGAAGAGAAAAAAATCACCTATAATTTTACTTCTTAAAACAACTACTATAAATATCTTTATATATTCCATAATTTCATTATTATTTTCTGGTTGAAGTAATATTGTTCATAAAGATGCAAACAAGAAATTCATAGAAGAAATATAAGTAGGCAATAAGCATGCTTCACTGATAATCAAGAAAATTGAAATTAAAACAATGAGGCATCATTTATTGGCAAAAATTCAAAAGATTGAAAATATTCACTTTTAGCCCTAGCCGGTTTGGCTCAGTGGATAGAGCACCAGCCCTCACACTGAAGTGTTCTGGGTTTGATTCTGGTCAAGGGCACATACCTCAGTTGTGGGCTTGATCTCTGGCACTGGTCGGGGCCATGTGGGAGGCAACTAATCGATGTGTCCCTCAAACATGAATGTTTCTCTCTCTGTCTCTCCCTCTTCCTTCCACTCTCTCTAAAAATCAATGGAAAAATATCCTCAGGTGAGGATTAACAAAACACACACACACACACACACACACACACACACACACACACAGAGAGAGAGAAAAGAAAATAATTCACTTTTGGATACAGGCACTCCTATGTCCTATTTGTTGGAGTATATAATGGAAAAGAGTGGTAGGGAGATAATTGGGCAGTATCTATTAAAATTCTATTTTGAGGTATTGTCCTACAGAAATATTCACATAAGTACACAAAGATATATGTGCAATGATGCTTGTTGAATCATTGTTTGCAGAGTTAAAAAAAGGGAAGCATCTAAATCTGCATCAGTAGAAGAACGGTTCAATAAATTACATGTTCATACTGGTGAATTCAATAGATGTTTAAACATGTGATGCAATGTTAATGATAGCAGTGTCCGTTATGGAAAATATTTCCACACATATCAATAAGTAATAAAAGCATGTTGTAGAAAAACAGTGTTAATATAACCTTATAAAAATGATATATGGAAATATATAGAAGGTGAGAGGGAAATGCACTATGGTATTAACAATGATTGCATCTGGAAAGAGGAGTAAGATTAGAGAAAGCATTAAAGATTATTGCTTTTTGGAGTTTTTTAAATCTTAATGAGATTATATACATGCATTTGAATTTTTATAATGCAATTATATACCTGTATTTGTTGTGTAATTTTTAAATATTGGAACAAAGAAATTATAATATTCATATAATTTTAGATATCATCAGGTTCATTCAGTAGTATACTCAAGCATTTCCCTGCTTTTAATAACCTACCTATAATAATAAAAGCGTAATATGTTGCCGAAACCGGTTTGGCTCAGTGGATAGAGCGTCGGCCTGCAGACTCAAGGGTCCCAGGTTCGATTCCAGTCAAGGGCATGTAGCTTGGTTGCGGGCACATCCCCAGTGGGAGGTGTGCAGGAAGCAGCTGATCGATGTTTCTCTCTCATCGATGTTTCTAGCTCTCTATCCCTCTCCCTTCCTCTCTGTAAAATATCAATAAAATACATGATTAAAAAAAGCATAATATGCTAATTAGATCAGACATTCTTCCAAACGACTTTCCAGATGAAACCGGGGCTGCGAGGGAAGCCCGAGTCCCGGGTGCAGGAGGGAAGACAGTGCCGGCAGCCAGGGGAAGGAAGGCCTACTATTGCACAAATTTCGTGCATTGGGCCTCTGGTATTTTAATAATGTATAATATTCCATCCAGCAAATATATATATATGGCAACATTACCTATAGTGAAAAGTTGATAACAATGTAAAAAAAATATATATATACTAGAGATAGGATTCTTTTCTTCATTTTGAAATAATTATCTATAGACTATAGGCTCAGGATGAAATTACTTAATGGAAGGCTGAGAATAATATTGAATTGAAGAATCCTATTGAAAGCCAGAGCTAAACCCTTTTGTTCCAGACCCCACTGTCAACATCCTTATTGCCAGAGTCTTCACAAATAACAAGGGCTCTGTCTTATTTGGTCATTATACCCACTTGGTACCTTTATCTGAGCGACTTTGATCTTCAATTATAAGCACTTCATGTGTCTGCCACCTCTAATTTTGTGGCTAAGCCCAACTCTAACACAATAAAGTAAAGCAAGGTGGCAGGAAGGTGGCCTGATTTTTACCATAAGGTGCCACATGAAGACTCAGATGTCAATAATGACTTGCTGTTCCAGAAAGATTCTCCAGTTGGTAAGGACATACTACAGAACATGTTTTCCCAGAAGGCAATTAAATTGCTCAGCAAGAGCAGCCTTTTGTGGAAGAAAACCTGATAAAGATTGAGTAGTCCCAGGAGAGTTATACTTGTTTTTGGAACAAGGTCTATCTTGAATTATATGAACTCAATCCTGGGGAAGCCCGAGACAAACATTTTCACCTTTTGCTGCTGTTGTCATCGTAGTTGTTGTTATTCTCTTGGTGGTGGTGGTTGTTGTCACTTTTTCCTGAATATCTGATCCTATGGTTTTCTTCACGGAGGTCCACGTAGGAATTCCTCTACAGCTACCTCAGCCACTTTCCAGGAACAAAATCCAGTTCATCCTTGAACTCCCTGGAGAAAACCCCAGGGAAGTTCAGAGTAAACGCTTTAACTAAGTCACCAGCAAAATAATACTAATAGAATTAGAAAGGGTATAGGCCAACAAACATATAACAATGACATATAGGTCATTTACAAAATCTCTCACCAAAAGACAGAATGTATTTTTCTGTCCTTGAAACTGAGAATGGCCTTTGTAGCCACCCGGATGAACTCGTGAGTACGTGACGCTGCATGACATCCAGAACTATGTCATAAAAAGCAATGTGGCTTTCCTCATTCCCACCCCACCTGGATGAGCACCCTTGGAACTGGCCACCATGTTGTGAAGAAGCACATCATTTTGGAGAGACCTTGTGTGGGTGATCGCCTACACATTAGCCTCGCTAAGATCACAGTCAATAGCCAACAACTACCACAGGTGTGAGCGAGCAAGCCTTCACATTGGATCTCAACTGTGGGCAATGTTGCCACCCCACCACCCCTGGGAAGGAACATTTGATAATTTTTGGAGACATTTTTGGTTGTTACAGCTAGAGAGGGAGTACTACTGGCAAGGCCTCTAGCAGGTAAAGGCCAGAAATACTGCTAAACATCCTGCAATTCACAGTCCCCCACAACAAAGGATATTCAACCCAAAATGTTCACAGTGCTGAGGTTGAGACACCCTGCTTCAGACAACTCCAGCCTCCAGACTTGGAGTTACGCCAGCTGATTTCAAGTGGAGCAAAGGCAAGCTGTCCCTGCCAAACCTGCCCAAATCACACTTGCATGGGGGTGATTTGTTTTGCATAAATAGATCCTTGAGATACCATGAAATAAGTGGAAGAACTGAGTTACATCTTCAGGTCTTTGTGACTCTGAAACTCAGGCCTCTTCCAGTGTTGCCTTGAAGGACTGCAACAACAAAGAAAGAATAGCAAAGCAGCCTTAGCAAAAGTGTGGCTGAGACCTTAGTACAGGAGAGGGAAAGGTGACCACTATCAAGAAGAGAGCAAAGGAGGGTTGCTCACTGGGTAACTGTCCTCCATGTTCTTCAACATCACCCCTATCCTCTCCGGAAAACCCGAGAGGAGAACTCTCAGTTTCCTCTTCACAAATTTCTTGTGAATATGCTTTTGAGGGTTTGTTTCTATCTGATGGCCCAAATATTCCTCCAGTAACTTCTAACAACTGAGAGACTTGACAGAGGCCCAACCTTCCCGTAGTAAACTGAAAATATTACCTTTTCACAACTACCTTCTCCCTTGAAAGAACTGATCATTCAGGATCTTTTCTCAAACCATATCACACCTAACTTTGTTCATAAAAATTCTTTACACAATTAACTAGTTTCCTAAGTACCTCATCAGTTCAAAATGGGACAGCACCCCAGTAATTCCACTTCTGGTATCTGTGCTAAGAAAAGCATCTGAAATGTAGACAAAGATTTATGAGCAAAACCTTTCACTCTAAGGTCATGTGGAAGAGTTAAAAACTGGAGAAAATGAACTTTAAGGTCTGACGATAAGATAATGCAAACATAAATTTATGGTAAAAATCCATAGCAGAATAATATGCATCCATAAATGAACTGTTCTATTCTGGGTCCTGCTTCTAATCTTACTTAGCTTACTTTCCCTATGCACTTGATTTACTCCCTACAGTGACCATTCCTGGTTCTCAAGACTAGATCTTGCTCCCAAGTTCAGGCCTACATATATAAATGCCTGTTGGACACCTCTGCACTGATGGATAAAGCCCATTATCTTTCTTCAAAATTTCCTGACCTACATTCTTTATCAAAGTGACTGACAATACCTTTTACCCAGATTCCAAGCAAGAAACATGGGCAACATCTGTGATTAATCCACCTCTTTTCTGCATATCCTATGTCCAATTATTCCTAGATCATTTCATTCTATCAAGTCTCTCCTAAATTTCTATTGAGTCAGTCTCAGATCTCTAACCCAATTGCCATTATTTTACCCAAGGTCACAATCACCTCTTACCTGAGTTCCTATAGTAGATTCTAACTAGACCACCCTGCTCTTTGCTAACCTATTCTTTATACTACAGCCAGAGTGGTCCTTCTAAAGCACAAACATGATCAGCATCCCTTTGCTTAAAGCCCTTTATAACTCACCGTTGTTTTAGGATAAATCTCAAACTCCTTACTATTCTTTAGCTTTTGTTTTTCCTTACTGGGTTTTGAAAGGCCATTCATAACCAGCTCCCTGATTATCTCTCCAGCCTCATTCATCCCAGACCATTCTACCTCTTTACATCTTTTTGCACTTTATACTTCAGCCAGCTACACCATTTGCAAATGTATCACATTAACACTTTGGGACCTTAACACACATACTCGTTACCTCCAGATCACTTTTCATCTCATGCCTAATCCCAGTTATTACTAACCTCACTAATGCCTACTTACTTTCCTTGCCATTTCTAGAACCCGACAAGCTTTTTTTTTTTTTACCTTTGGGTCTTCTCATATGCTATTTCTTATTAATGGGATTCTCCCTCAACACACACACACACACACGCACATGCACACACACACCATATCAACCTCATGTGATAGTCATAAATAATACCTCTCAGATATCCTAGTGTGGAAAACAAAATTGATTGTTAGCCACAGCTTCTTTGCTCTGAATCCAGGACTGCCTTCACACCAAGCCACCATTCCTGCAGGCTGCTCCAAGTCAATGGTAGGCCCATTCCTGGGAGACATGAGATTCTTCTGACAGGTTACTTTGGCCCAAGGACTCCCCATCAACCTTTCCAAAATGTCTTAGAATTGTGCTACAACTGAGACCTTTCTTGCTTCCCTGTCTTTTTAAAAGAAATCAGACCTATTTCATGGTCTGATGACTCTTGTAACCTCCTCAGAATTCCTCCTTTTTATCCCTCAGGCATTTCTCCAATAAATATTTTGTATGTCTAATCTTGTCTTGGCACCTACTTCTCAGAGGACTGATGCAAGTTGTACTGAGAAAAGTTCAAGAAAAAAGATAGGACTGGTTCTTTCACTACCTGATAGGCATAGAGAACAACATCCTATTGGGTAGGTGAGGCATACATTGTCATGGATAATTCCTGGCAAAAGATGACAGCTCAATTAATAAATATTTCCAAGTAGTAGTTTAGTAAAATGTCTTGGTGGAGAGGAAACTATTACAAAGATTCACTGGCTTTGAGGAGCTTTCCTAGGACACAGGTTATATCACCCTGCAAGTACCACAGGAAATATGGCAAACTCATCAAGGTTGGCCCTTAGACATCTGGAAAAAGTAATGGCCAGTGTCCAGTGACACCAAAATGCCTGAGTTGACCTGGAAGGTGACTGAGAAAAGTAGTGGACATGTTGCAATAGGTATATTATTAATGATCAGAAGACCAACAACAAACTATGTTCTACAGAAAGGTGCTAAGGATACACCATTCACCAAGGCCATTAGGAATCTGCCACTGAAGGGGCACCATCATCACTAAGGATCTAGTGATGACTATCTTCTGCAGGGCAGTGCTGGTGGTAGAAAAAAGTCATGGTGTTAAGACACTTTAATAGCCATGACAATGATGGTTCCCTAAAGTAGCAGAGGCCAGGTGACCACCATTAGTCAGTTATTGTTAATGACCAGGAGAGTTGGACATTGCTGGTAATCACTGAGCCCTTTTGGTCTGGAAATTTAGATCTTCAGTACTGGGACATATTTTATAATTTACTGCTTCCTGCAGTATCTGTTCTCTTTTTCCTGAACTCATTAGTGTTTTTTCTTCCCATATTGACCCTCAAAAAATATTTTTTAAATACCTTTATCTATTCCATCTGTTTTTGAATGTGTTGTTCTTTTTGTAACTTTTCTTAACTTTATTTTCCAGCCCTTGCATTGCTTCGTGGTTGTTTTCTGGTTGTGATATTTTAATTTCTGAGAGTTCTTTCTTGGTTTGGTTGTTCTTTTTATATACAACCCTGTTATTTTATTGATGCAATATCTTATCCTGAGTACATAAATTATATGGGGCTATTAAAACTTTTTGTGTGTGTCTTTGTTCCCATTGAGGATTTTATTTGTTTTCTGTTTGCTTTTAGCCTCTCTATTTCAAGTTGAAGATTTTGCTTAATTATCCAGGAATTCTTAGTGTACTATGCACATTTAAGAGAAAGGTTCCAAAAATAGGTTGGAGCTTTTCTAGAAGAAGGGGAAGAGAAGATGAGCTTTAAAATTGGTATGTTTTATTTTAAAGTGGTCAGACAGGAATATAATGAAGCTAAAGTGTAATTGACATTGGGGCCCCTTCTCAGTTTCCCAGGAAAATAATCCTCTTTTATTTAGCCTGGGATAGGTAAATGGCTGGCTGTTGCTATGGGAAGGTTGTTGGAGGAGACCCATGAATCAGGTTTCAGACATCACTGATGTTTTGAACCTTATCCACAATTCGCTGTGCCTGGACTTCATCTTCAGTGTCACTCTCTGGTGGCACCTCCGTTACAGCTTCCTTCCCTTGCTGAGTCCATTACTGTTTCTCCACTTGCTCTCTGTCTTCCCCAAATCTCTCACCCTCTCATCTGTGTTTGTCTTCTCTCCTGATCCATTGATACTTGTAGTTCTATGTTCCTTAAAGCAATCGTTTTAATGATATTTTAGAAAAACTTCCATAGGGAGACAAGGTGAATGCCTCTATTTGATCACACTCTCATATTTTCCTCTCTGGTTTAAATGCTACTTTCATCATACATGAAAATTGGCATATAATTAGCAATATTTTGAAACATTCTAATCTATTCTACTGTGCTATCTAATTATGTAACAGAGCCAGACTTTAAAATATATTTTTCTATCTGGCAGTATAATTCCTGATTGTAATTCTTCTTTTCTAAAATTAAGAAAAAAAATTTGGCTGCTCTCACACTTTTTAGATTAATTTTAAAATCAATTTGTATCAAATTTGTAAATCAATTTGAGAAAATTGACTTGCTTCTATTAGTGTCTCCATACTCAAGAACTTTATATGAGTTCATTTTTTCAGTAAAGTTTTATGTTTTCTTTCATATCAGTACTGATTAATTCTTAAATCTATTCTTAGGTATTTCATGTTCGCATTTTATTTTGAAAAGAAAGTTTTCAAATTACATTTTCTAATATGTTTTTCACTGATACAATGAGAAACTACAGATTTAAAAAAACTAGTTTTATACTTTGAAATTTTACAGGTTGCTAATTTTTTCTAATAAATTTCCTCTTGTGTCACTTAGGTTTTCTGCTCATATCATCTGCAAATAAAGACAATAAATTTTTGGCACTCAATAATAATTTTTATTAAGTTTTCTGCATCATTATAGTAGTACCATTTGAAATATAATATTAAATAATGGTAGTGATAATGGGCATTATTATCTTGTTACAGATTTCCATAGGAATATTTCTGGTCTTTCATTAAGAATTAATTGGTCAGTTTCAAACAAATAACTTTTATCACTTTAAGAATATAACATAATTAAGGAAAGCTTTTAGCAAATCCACCATATCCAACCAGCTTTTGACCTTCTCCTCTCCCATGCCCGGTCAGCACCAACACTTCATAATTCTACCTCCAGAATACTCTTAAATCTGTCATGGCTTTTCTCTTCTCCTGTCACTGCTTTGGTCTCTGTTGCCATCCTTTCTTTCCTATTATTAAATGAACTTTTAAATATCTGCCATCAGTGTCAAGCCCCTCCATTTCATCCTCATACTGCTATTCAAATGAGCTCTCTAAAATGTGATTATGTCACACATTTCCTTCCCACCCCTGGGCTTAAAGTCTTTCAATGGCTCTCTATTGCTCTTAGAATAAAATTCAAATTCCTTAAAATGACTGGCAGAAACTGAATGATCTTGCTCTGCTTACCTCTCCAGCTTCATCTCTTGCCACCAACTAAGGATACCTCAATACTCTAGCCATATTCTCTTTTCTCTCAACTTTCAATTTTTGCCCATATTATTTCTTCTGCTAAACACATCATTTTTTCTTCTTTGTTGGCTAACCCCTATTTGTCCTTCAGCAAGCCTTCCCAGAGGCATCAGTCTTGGAGAAATACTAGTACCCTTGATATATGGCCCTCTTAGAACTTGTACTGCCTTAACATATAGCCCTTTTCACTCTTACCATTACTTGGTTACTGCTCTGTCTTCCCCACTATAAGGTAAACTACCTGAAACTAGAGGCAGTACCCACCTTTTTCATTATTTTATGTTCATTACCTGGTAGAGCACCTGGAATTAGTGTTCAAAAAATATTTATTAAGTAAACAAATGTTCAATGAAGGAACAAGATATTGGATATATTTAGATCATTGTATATATTTTTGAACTATTTACTGATGGTATCAATCTACACTAATAAAAGAGTAAGATGCAAATTGACCATACCTTCGCAATGCCCACCAGCCAATCAGGAGTGAGTATGCAAATTAAACCAACAAAGATGGGAGGTTAATTTGCATATGCAGGTGCCGAGCGGCCAAGGGCGGGGCAGGATGCTTGCATCTCCCCCGGCGGCTCCAGGCCTCTGGGCAGCGTGGGAACGCAGAAAGGCGGCTCCAGCTGGAGCGAAGGTGGTGCTGGCAGCCAGGGGAAGGAAGGCCCATTCTTGCATTAATCTTCATGCATCAGGCCTCTGGTGTGTGTGTGTATATATATATATATATATATATATATATATATATATATACACAATATGTTTTTATTTATGTCAGAGAGACAAAGGGAGAGGGAGAGAGAGATAGAAACAGAAATGATGAGAGAGAATCATTGATTAGTTGCCTCCTTCATGGGGATTGAGCCTGCACCCAGGCATGTCCCCTGACACTCAACCGCTGAGCACACTGGCCAGGCTATAGATTATCTTTTATTTTCTTTGGAAGCTTTAGGAACTTCTTTTTATGCTTGATTTTCTATTAATTTACATGTCAAATTTTAATATTTTATTTATTCTTCTTGTATAACATGTGAATATTTCCCTTTAGTTCTAGGAAATTATCCTATACTAGTAGCCCTGTGCACGAATCCATGTGCCAGTAGCTCTTTGCAGGGCCTGGCCGCTCCATGCTCGCTGCCCAGAGGCTCTCCGCGGCCCAGAGGCCCAGCTGCGGCCCAGATGGAATGCTTACCTTGTTGCCACAGTGACGAAGCAAGCATTCTGCCAGGCTGCTCACCCTGCCCGCTCTCAGCAGCCACCCCCCTGGGACTGGGGGCCTCCGGCGGGGCTGAGAGGACTTGGCACTTCCATCTTTGTGATGGAGTGATGGTTAATTTGCATATTACCCTTTTATTAGATAGGATAATAAAAGCCTAATATGCAAAACAACTGAATGGTGGAACAACCAGCAGAACAACTGGTCGCTATGATGTGCACTGACCACCAGGGGCCACTCAATGCAGGAGCTGCCCCCAGCCTGCAGGCCCCAGACCAGCCAAGGCAGGAGCCAGCAGGGACCCCTGATCGCCCCACCAGCCCCCCACAGATTGGTCCTGATCACTGGCCAGGCCTAGGGACCCTACCCATGCACAAATTTTGTACACTGGGCCTCTAGTAACTTTATAATTGTAATTTTTTATATTTATAATTTAATGACTTTCTTTCCAGTTCTTCTCTGGCACCTCTTATTGGATGGTCTAGTAATTGGACACTGGAATCCTAGAACTAACCCTCTATGTCTTTTTATTCTTCTCCATATATTTTTTATGCTTGTCTTTTTATCCCACATTTTGTGTAAGTTTTTTCACTTTATCTTTCAAATCTTACATTTTAAAAAATGTAGCCATTACATACTTAATTTGTAAGAGTTTTATCTTGTGTGACTTTGCCTTTCCCATAGAAGACAGTACTAGTTTTATGCATGCAGTATAGTCTTGAATTTTTCTAAGATTAATAATTGGAGTTTTCTTTTTGAAGTTCTTTTCTTTCCCTAATTTATTTCTGTTTTCTCTAGAGATAGTTTTTCCATTTTATCCTCTTGGTTTTTCTCTTACGCTGCAAGCTTTCCTCAAATCTCTGAGGATTCGTGTATTTTCATTTATATTTAAAAACCTATTAATGTAATTTGGATTTCCTCATTGATACAAGATTATTTAAATATTTTTTAATTGAAAGAGTTATTTCTGCTGATTTTCTTTTGTTCTGTTGGGTTAAACCCTTCTTACTAAATTACTGTTTGATTCCATGGATGGCAGGGGCTGTGACCTGTATAATTTTTGCCCTTAGATATATGCATACATTGTGAAATGATTATCACAATAAGTTTAATTAGCATCCATCATCACAAATAGTTACATTACTTTCTTATTATGAGAACTTTTATGATCTACTTTCTTAGCATCTTTCAAATATATAATACAGTTTTGTTAAGGATAATCCTAAATGTTGACCATTACATCCCCAGGATGGGAGTTTGTACCTTGACCACCTTTATTCATTATTCTAACCTGGTACTGATTATATCTTTTCTTTTTTCTTTTTAAATACATTTTTATTGATCTCAAAGAGAGAGGAAGGGAGAGGGAGAGAAAGAAATATTGATTGGCTGCCTCCTGTGTGCCCCCTACTGGGGATTGAGCCCACACCAGGACATGTGCTATGACCAGGAATTGAACTTGTGACCTATTGTTGCATGAGATGACACTCTACCAACTGAGCCACACTGGCCAGGGCATGATTATATCTTTTCAATATTAGGACTCTTACCTTTGTTTGCCAATATCTCTGTGAATATTGCCTCACCCCCATTTTCTTCTACAACTCTTACTATTATATGTAAAATCATTTAGTCTTATCCACCATGACTTTCAACTGTATTTTAGTATTATCTGCTGCTTGTATTCTTTTTACAATGAGTCACTTTGCCTCATTTTATGCATGGTCTCCACAAACAGAAATCCTTAATTTTGATATTACCAATTAATTATTCTTAATTAATTGCTTAAAAAACTAATGGCTTGTTCATTTGAATTTTATTTAAGAACTGCTTCCCTGCCTCTATGTTGAAATAATATTTTTTCATATTATCTTCTATTAATGTGATAACTTTACATTTCACATTAAGGTTTTTAATTGTTCTCTCCTTATTCTTCATGTGTGGTGTTAAGGAGATATGTTTACTCATTTTTTTAAATTTACTGCTAGTCAGTTTTTCTACATCTTAGACCTATTTTAATAATTTATAGTTTTCTAGAAAGTATTCATCTGCATAACTGAAACTTTATACCCATTTAACAACATTTTACCTTTTCTCTGGCCTCCGGTAACCACCATTCTATTTGACTCTTTTAGATACTTCATGTAAGTGGATTCTTATTTGTTTTTTAGAGACTGGCTTATTTCACCTAGCATAATGTCCCTAGGTTCAACTATTTTGTCATAAATAGAAATATTTCCTTCTTTTTTTAAAGGCTAAATAATATTCCATTGTGCGTATGTATCTATGTGTGTTTGTGTGTATTACCTTTTCTTTATCCACTCATCTCATGAATATTTGAGTTGTTTCCATATCTTGGATATTGTCAATAATGCTACACTGAACTTGGGAGTGCAGATATCTCTTTAAGATCCTGATTTCAAATATTTTTGTATATATAGTCAGAGGTGAACTTGGCTTGATCATATGGCAGTTTTATTTTTAATTTTCTATGGAACCTTTCTAATGTTTTTCATAGTAATCATACCATTTTACATTCCCACCAACAGTTTGCAAGCTTTCCAATTTCTCCACTTTCTCATCAACACTTGTTATCTTTTGTGGAGTTTTTTTAAATAATAGCCATCCTAAAAGATATGAGGTGATATCTCATTGAGGTTTTGATTTGTATTTCCCTGATAATTAGTGATGTTGAACACCTTTTCATTAAAAACATCATAATAATTTATAGTATTTTTTCCTTTCCTCCAAACCATGTGTTTGAGATTTTAACTTAACATAAAGTTGCATATAATTATTTTTATAATTTTAATTAGCTTCTTATACTTTTCATATACCCTTTCCACTTGTAAATTCTGTTTTATTTCTTTTAAATTAGATTTAAGAGAAATTCTCTCTCTCTCTCTCTCTCTCTCTCTCTCTCTCTCTCTCTCTCTCTCTCTCTCTCTCTCTCTCTCTCTCTCTCTCTCTCTCTATCTATCTATCTCTATATCTATCTATATCTATCTATCTATCTATATATATATATATACATATATATATATTTAATTGATTTCAGAGGGGGAGAGAGAGATAGAAACATCAATGATGAAAGAGAATCATGGATTGGCTCCTCCTGTATACTGCACACTGGGGATGAAGCCCACAACCTGGGCATGTACCCTGACCGGGAATCTAACTATGACCTCCTGGTTCATAGGTCAACACTCAACCACTGAACCATACCAGCTGGGCTGAAATTGTCTCTTTGTTATTGCTCTCTTTTGTTTTTGCTTTACAAAGGTCTGGCTCTCTAAGCTATCAGTTTGACTCAATTTCAAAAATTTTGTATAACTATAATTTGTAATTTTGTTTTACAATTCATTTATTTTTTGTTATATGTTTTTATTTGTTTATTTTATATTGTTCTGTTTTTTTTCCTTAACTTATTAGTAGAATATTTGGCTTAATAATTTATTTCTTCCTTGCTTAACCCTGAAGTATTTAGAGATATGGATTTACCTCTGAGTAACATTTTAGTTGTATCTAATAATTTTTAAAAAATATTTGCTTCTTATTTCCATTATTTTTAAACAGTCTTTAGCCTTTGACTAAGATAAATATTTTATCAATGTGTCTAAATTTCCTACTCCTGAAAGTTCCCACTGAGAGACCTACAGATCATACAACTTATTAATAACTAATATCAGTGACAGAAATTCAGATGAAAAAGAATTATTTACCAGAATCTTTGAGAAATTACTTTATGATAGTGTATAGGCAAATAAAAGCAAATGAAAGTGGACTCTAACATATAACTTGTCTGGTGAAGTTTGTGAATCTCAGAGGTAAAGAAAGGATCCTGTAAGAGCAAAGGTAACAAATAGCGGAACATTGCCAGTAGTTTCTTTCTCCTGATGAAGTGGTTTGCATGACTTCACTATTGGAAGCTGGAGCTTTCGGGTTTTGGTGGACCTTTAGGTTAAAATGGACGTCTTTTGGGAAGAGATGTTGAGAAAATAAGAAGCTAACTTCTATGTTTATGTGCATACTAATGTAAAAAATTGTCCTCATTGGGTTCAGGGTCACTTCGTTGTGAGGTTGGTGGGGATATACATTTATTTTTTCTTCTTCCTAACCTGGAGGTCTAGATTTAAAGTAGTAGGAACAATGGTAATCATTTCACAATGTATACATCTATCAAATCATCACATGCACTTTAAACACACACAATTTTATTTGTCAATTGCATTTCAATAAAACTGGGAGAAAATAAAAATAAAGCAGTAGGGACATAATTGAGAAGATTTCAAACCTTGGAAGGCAAGCTGATCTATGCTATTTGGGCTTAGTAGAGTTTAAGGAAAGAGCCACAAAGTAAACAATAATAACTACTATTTATAGTTTTTTTAAAAGTGCTCAACAAAATCCTGTTATCTCCTAAGTGCTGCCTTAGCCAATGAATGATAGCAATACTCAAATTTGCTAACCATTTTAAGTTTACCTTTGTCACACTTTTAAAAAAATTGTATTTAATCAACATTCATACAGCACTTATTAAGGGCCAGGCACTGGGCCAAGCACTTTATAAAATTCATGTAATCTTTATGATGGTATTATATTCTTTTTCCCACTTTAAAACTGAAAAAAAACAGGCAGAGGAAGATCAAGTAATTTGCCCAAGGTCACAAACTAGTAAATGGTGTGTGTAGACAAAATTCTAACCCAGGCAGTCTACCACTCTCTTAACCTCTGCACTATGCTACATGTTAATTTTTCACACAGTAACTCTTTTGTTAAATGCTATAGACAGATATGACTTATGCTTTGAAGATATAAAAGAATAGCATGAGTACCCACTTTGAGAAAAAATATGAACAGAAAGCTACACTGGCATAGACAAGGTAAGAAAGATGCCTAAGGACAAGATGGTAAGTATTCTACCACCCTTACCCAAGATAGAGGACTTTCTTTTTTTAAGTTTTACCCCTTTTCTAGTTGCTTCCATTCCTTGAGAGGCTTAAGGCTTTTGTTCTCTAGATATGTAGAACCCTAACCATTTGTGCCTTCCTCACAGGGGCGGCCAGCCACTCCCTCTCTCCAGGCTGCACTATTGATAGAGGCTTTCTCTGGTCTAACACTTTCTTCTAAGTACCCCACAGAGGCAGGTGAGAAGACCCCATGAGCAGGTACAAAATCCACTAGTATCTGTGGTCTCCATGTTTGTTTGTTTTTTCTTCTCACATAAACCCACTTTCGGTCTTCAGCAAAATGTTAAAAGTTTTAGCTGAATTCTTGTCTGCTTGAAAGATACCTGTTGTCTCTTCCTCCCATGGTCAGCCGAAGGAGAACCAGTTTCCATGCCCCATCTCCTTGGAGGAACCATCTCCTTAGATTTCAGGCTACTGGGTTGACCTGAAATGTGATTCTTCTGACAAGTTCAAGGAAAGGTATGATTCTATGGTTTACCTGTCTTTTGTTGTTATTGTTAAGGGGAGCGGGGGGCAACACTTTGGTTTCCTACATCCTAAGCAGAAGCAGCACAACATATTCCTACCATTATTTGTAGTTTTTCTATTTTAATATTTTCTTTCTGTTTCCTTTATCATATCCTTGATATTTATATTGTGTGGGCGTGTTTTTTCTTTTTTTGGTTTTACTTTTTAATAAACATGCACTTAATTTTATTCTTTTAGTGCACAGGTCCTCAATAGAGGTGTATTATCCTTAGGGAGGACATTTTGAAAATTTGTTGGAGCAATTTTATGTGTCCCAATGACTCAAAGAAACTATTGTTCTTTAGTGGGTAGATAAGAAATACTAGATGCTAGACATCCTACAACATGAAAGAAATTTTCATATATTGAAGAATTTTCTCATGCCCACACGATTTTAAACACCACACTAAAGGGTCATGCAAACTAAAGCAGTGTTGCAATTTAAAAGATATACAATTTTAAAAAATAATTTTAGTAAATAGCGAATTTTATAGACTACAACTACTTCCTTTTGTTTAGAACTTGACCAATTCTGGTCACTATTTTGGAAATAACTTCTTAAATGGCAGTGCTGCTTGTAAAGTTTGAGTCACCAATGCAGCATCCCTCTACTCTGTTAGTCTACCTTAACTTTGGCACTCAGTGGTACTAGTTACCTTGGTTCTCGGTGATTCAACCCCAGATTCCTCTGGGTAAAAATTCATGACGAAGACGAGGCAGGTAGCAGAGACCTATAGTAGTTTCCATTTCCTATAAATATAGAAAGTACAAAGAGATGGAAACAAGAGATAAAGAGAGGCTCCCCTGAAAAGACAAAATTGGCACTTAACCAGGCCTCACCGGTTTATTCATCACAAACCCATTTTTTAAATGTAGCTTGTTACTGAAAATAAAGCCCCATTCAAAGAGGCTGAAAAAAAATCCACACACTCTAGAGAACCAGATGGTCTTTTATTCATAAAATTCTATCACTTCAGGATATTATGAAAGTTTTAAACAAATAGAGGCCATAAAGTATTCTGCATTTCAACCTGAAAGAAGATATTTTTAAAATGTCAGTACGTAACTATCATGCATAATAGTCAATGAATATGGATAAGTTATTTTGACTTTAAACTACAAAAAAAAAAGGGCATTGATTGTCTTGCTAGTTTAGAGTATTTCTTTCTCTCTTTAGTGGCAAGGCAAAGGACAGATGACTGAAATGGGTTGACTACAATTAAGAAATAAAAAAAGAAAAGTGACAGATGGGTTTACTGTCTTCAGGGATTTAACATTTTCAAGACATTTGTGTATGACATTTGACATGGTAATATTCAAGAGCTCTCAGAGCTATGGGGGGGGGTTGTTTATTTTTTGTTTTGTTTGTTTGTTTGTTAAGATATGAAAGAAATATCCCAAAAGGAAAAAAGTAGAGTGAAAGTATGACTAAGTAGAGAATAAAGGGAAGAAGAGGGGTAGAAAGGCAAGAGGGAAAGAAGGGAGGAAGGGAAGGAGGGAGGAAGGAAGGAAGGAAAGAAAAAAAGGGAAGGGAAGGAAAGAAATGAGAGAAAAGAAGGGGATAGGGGCAGATAAGACAAGTAAATAAGGAAGCAGAGTAGATATTTTCCAAACACACTTATGCAAAGTCTTATGACAACTATATTTTCTCTTTACAATGAGATTGCTTAAAAAGTAAGCATCTGAAAAGTATTATTTTATTAAATGTTGCTGTTGCCCTTATAAATAGAGCTAGTGTGCAATATAAGTCTGAATGTCATGATTGAAATGACTTGAATGGAAACAGTATAAATTGAAATGCATAGCTTGATTATTGGTAAATTATGATTTACTAGAGGCCTGATGCATGAAATTTGTGCACTGGGGGGGGGCGGTGTCCCTCAGCCTGGCCTTTACCCTCTCCAATCTGGGACCCCTCGGAGGATGTCCAACTGCCAGTTTAGGCCCGATCCCACAGGCCTAAACTGGCAGTCAGACATCCCCCTCACAATCTGAGACTGCTGGCTCCTAACCACTCCCCTGCTGGCCCGATTACCCCCAACTGCCCTCTCCTGCCAGCCTGATCACACCCAACTGCTCTCCCCTGCAAGCCTGGTCACCCCCAACTGCCCTCCCCTGCAGGCCTGGACCCCCCAACTTCACTCCCCTGTAGGCCTGGTTGCCCCCAACTGCCCTCCCCCGCGGGCCATCTTGTGACAATGTGGGACAGCCATCTTGTGGCAGCCATCTTGTGATGATGTGGGTGCAGCCATCTTGTGATGACATGGAAGTGACCATCTTGTGGTGGCCACCTTGTGATGACATGGGGTACCCATCTTGTGAAGACATGGGGGTGGCCATCTTGTGACAACATGGGGTGGCCATCTTGTGACGTGAGGGCATGAGGGTCAATATGCATATTACCTCTTTATTATATAGGATTCTGTGGGAAAAAAATCAATTCTTGCCTCAAGGAATACTGAAGTGTTTTGTATTAGATCCAAAATATAAAGGAAGGATATGGAGGCTACTGGATGGAGATTCTTTAGAAGAAATGAAAAAGGAGGGGAGCAGATAAGTTCCTTCTTAGACTGTTTTTTTATGCTTAGTTTCTGGCCCTCCAGCATCAGTTTCTCCTTGCCTTCTAGATTTTCCATGTCTTGGAGATACAATTATTGATCAATGTAATATGGGGGACAGATAACTTATCTCTTTAGCACATAACTCTTCGGCTTGAGAAGAAATGTACTCAAAGAAATGGAGTCAAAGACCCACACCTTAGAAATCTTATCTCCACCTGGATCTGGTATAGATTATAAGATGCTAGACCTGGAACCTGAGCCTAATGCCATAATGGAATGAGATTTTGGGGGGTTTTAGGAGGGGGTAATTGTATTTTTGCATGTGGAGGAAATAATTTATGACAAGAATGCCAACTGTGATAAAGATGAAGGTAAATTATTTGACATTCTTCCTATTGAGAGGTTAGTGGGGGGTGGGGGGAGGAGTATCTTTACCTGCTTCCCTTGAATTGGGGGCTGGGTTGTGACTGCTTTGACCTATAAAGTATGGTGGAAGTGATGCTATGTCACCATCAGTTTTAGACACTTTTCTCTCTCTCTCTCTCTCTCTCTCTCTCTCTCTCTCTCTCTCTCTCTCTCTCTCTCTTTTTTTTTTTTTCCCCTGAGTCGTGAGCCACCATGCAAAATATCTTAGTATCCTGACACAACCATGGTTTGAGGAAATTCATGCTGGTAACCCTGTGGAGAGGCTGTATCAAGAGTTAAAGAGAGATGCTTGGCCCACCCCCAGTAATGTCAGTTCCCTGCCTCATACAATCATGCCATGTAACATTTTGAATGTGTTGACTACAGCCATTACTTTTGTGAGTAGTTTGTTATGCAGTAATAGATCATTGAAACACTACGTGAAAGCATCTTTTTTACTTCTATGTTCTGACTTCTTCTTGCCTGAGATATGGGCACAAGACTTAAAGATCTAAGAAAACATTTGAGATTGTGAGACAAAAAACAAACAATCAAAAGAAAAACAAATAAATGCCTACATATTAAGGATGTCAGAATGGAAAAACAGAAAGATTCTGGATCCTTGTTGACATTATTGAGCCAACTATACTAGCCAGCTGACTGGCTCTTTGGATATAGTAAAGCCTTATCTTTTTAAGCCAATGTTACTTGCCACTGAATATCTTCAGAACTGATACAACTATCAATAAATATTCGTTGATTAACTGACTGAATCTGCCTGTGAAGCCCTTGTTTCCCAGCCTCATCTTCCTAAAAGCTTACCTTCAACAATATAGTTTCTCGGGGATTTATAGATGTTACCTAAAAAGCACACCTCCATGGTGGCACTTTTCCAGCCTTTATTGGAAAAATGTTTGTTTGTTTTTTCCCAAGCATCCCTTTGAATTTTTAGCCCTAAGTGTGTGACTCTAAGATGTTGGGGTCATTTTACATTAAAATGTTTCCTATTTTCGTTTCAGTTTTAAGTTAGAATGAGATCCCCCAGAATAAGGGGACTGTTAACATAGAAGTTCCTGATGCCTGTACTCTCTGGCTCTTCAGCGTTTCTATTCAGTGCAGTTCTTCTCAGCAAAGCATGAAAGAGTCATCAAGAACAAAATGAAGACTCTGTATGTGATCCTCTCTTAGTTTTCAGACACTGATGTCTGTGACAGAGCAACTAGGAAAGAAAGTCTGCATTCCACTATCACAGAAGGAACATTTGCTTCTTATAATGAGAAATTCTGCTGATGGTTATGCCTTTTGGAAAAGGGTATTTGCGTGGGGGAGAAGAGGAAACTTCATTCCTTTACATTTTCCAGGACTAGAAAAATGAGCACTGAGTAGGACACTTTCAAGATAATTACCTTTTTTCATTAAAGTGACTTTTTTGAGAGATTATCCTTAGAAATAGAAGTTTGCAAAAAGGCACAATAATTTGCACATATTAGACACGCACTCTGCAAAATTCTCTCTTTTGGGAGAAAGTATTTTATGCATGAAAAGTCAGGCAAAAATGTACTTAAAATATAAAAGTTTACTGATTGATTCCTCCTTTTATTTTATAGGGTTGAAAGGCTTTACTTAGCTACATTATTCATCAAGTAAGTGATTTTTTAATGGAGTAGCAGTTTCAGTAAACAGGCTTCAAGAGTAGTCTTTTAGTGTGGCAAGAACATCTTTGTGTCAGCCCCTTTTGAAATCATTAAAGTGCACAGTAGCAGTAACCCAAAAGTAACAAAACAGCCTATAGAAATTCAAAAGAAAAAAACACCACCAAAATGAACTACTGAGTTTGGATACCTCATTTACATAACAGACAGTCAAGGGAAAGAGAGCTAGCTTTTGTTTCTTCAAAGAAGTCTCCAGCCTTCAAGCATCACTTACAAATTTAAAAAAGAAATTTAAGAAGAAAGAAAAACAAACCGTGTATGGAACACCTACTATGTGCATTGTCTGTTGTAGGTGTTAAAGCTGGAAAAGTAAATGAAACCATCCTTGACCTTAAGAGCTACCAGTTTAATGACAATTGGAGGTGCAGTTTGCTCTTGCTTTCTCTGGGTAAGATCAACAACAGCAAACCATTAGGTACAGCTTTACTGCTTTATGATCCTATCAATTCTCTAATGAAGAAAAAAGAACACAAATAGTTCCTGGAATGAAAAATGTTCAAACCTTCATTCTGTAGCCCTATGTCAGCCTCTCCTCATCTTCGAGGGATCTTCGAGGGGCGGGTTCTCTAGCACATGAGAGAGGAGAGGAGATTTGGCCTGTCTTCCCCTGAGCCATCCCTCAGCAATTGTTTTCGTGGGTTGTGAAGTGCTGCTTAGAACTCCATGGAGAATGGTGGGCCAGTGTGTGTGCATGAGAGAGAAAACAGTCCAGGTGACTCTGCAATTCTGGGCCTGGCTCAAGGACCCCAGATGGGTTGGGTAATTAGAATTCTTCAGGGTATAATTTTTGCCCAGATTAATCACTCAAAAATACAGACATACACACATAACCCTCAAGGACTAATAATTTTTCAGAAATAATGCAGCTTAAGTTCACATTGGAGAAACAGTTTTCCTAAATTTAACAAAGTCTGCAGAAATTGTTCTGCCCCAAAGGGAGAGACCAGTAGACATTATTGTGCAGAGTTGTGCAGATAACTAAAAGAAAATAAGGAATGAAATACATTGCAGAGACCTGACAAACAACAGACTGCATTGATGGCCACTCTGAGTCAGACACAAACAGGATCTTTAAAGGGAAGCATTTTGTTTCCCTGGGGCCAGCCTCCCCCTCCAATCTCTACAGGTAGTAAAGGGACACCAATAGCACTTGCTTTCTCTATCCACAACCCTGAAGGTGACATGGGTGCTGTTAATGCAAGTCATATGACTACATTTGTACTCTCTACTGTAGATTATGGAGTAGGTCAAGGTCAAAAACCCAGAAAATGGTTGAATGCAAAGGCTGAAAGGCTGTAGCTTCCTACTGTGTTCAGATCAGAATCTATAATTAGAGGCACCCCTTATTTCCATAGCCGGAAGGGAGAAAGTAAGCTATAGTCTAGTGCCTTTAACAAAAGAATCCACAAAGTATAGTGTATTGGGGTAATTTATACCAGGCTTTTGAAGAGTTTATTTTATAGGGATGTGCTAAAATTAACACAAGTCCCAGGGAGTTCTCCTATGGCTTAAGTGAACCAATAAGATTTCTTATAGAAGCAACACATTGTGCAAGATTTGTGGTTATTTCAAACCTCACAATTAACTGTTTCTTCCTAAGAGATTAAAACAAACACTTTGTAGTTAAACTGTTGAATATCACAAAGAGCTTCTTGTTCTGCCTTTGAATTTGGAAAAAATAGACACTGTGATCATCATAACAAAAAAACACGATGAATAGTTTTGCCACGATTTTCTAGTCTCTACCTGTGTCTTCATTCATTGTACATTTAGGGTTCCTGGAATATTAGTATTTGTTATCCTTCTCTTCTTTATCTTGTTACAAAGAGCACTAACCAGCACATTTCTGGGATATTCAAGTTATTTTTTTGTCAACAAGGATTTCTCATCAAATGCCATTATGATCTATAATTTATTTTCATTTTAAATACAACTAATGTCAGTTTTAAGGATTTCAATTTTGACTCCAAAACAGAAAATTATTGAATAGGATTTTGGTAAAAGCAAAGTATAGAGTTGCTAATAGCAAACAAGAAACATGTCTCAGGTGAAAATTAAAGTTTCTTTTGGGACAATTTTGGTGTTATTTTGTACCAAAATAGATAAAACAATTTAAACAGTTTCTTTACTGAAGAAAATATCAAAGCTTTTCATAGGGTAATGTGCATTATGAGTTTTTGAGAGTGAAATATAGTGCACAGTCTTTCTCAAACTTAATTGATTAAAAAAACCTTATTTTTCCTTAGAAATTATGGGTTATTTTGCTATTCAAATGTGGTCTATGGTCTAGCAGCATGGGCATTACCTGCCTCATGGGAAAGGCTGAACCTCAGGCACCACCCAGACCTACTGAATTAGCATGTGCAAGGTTCCTAATGTTATTATTATTATTATTATTTTGTATATTCAAGTTAGAGAAGACTTGGGTTAGAGGATAATTAAAAGTCCAAGTTGACAAATACTTATGTTTAAGTAAGCATATTGTACAACTAGTGACTCGGTGCACAGATTCGTGCACATTGAAAGGAAATTAATTAGAAGAAAGATTCATGTGGTAATTATATTACTGCAAAAAATTACATGTCAAAATAGTATATGTAATGTAGTATTATAAAATTAAAATACAAAATATTTTAATATCGCTATTTACTTTCTCTATAGTAGAAGTGTCAGAGAGGAAAGACAATTAGTAAAATGTATATGAAAATAATATATAAATTGATTAATAAAAAATATTCTGTTGACGATGTCACTTTCTTTTGGCTTCAGAGGTACATTATGCCAATAGTTGGCCTTCAGACATATTCTGTTGACGAAGTTGCTTCCTTTCATCTTCAGAGGTATGTTGTGCCAATAGTTGGTCTTCAGATACATTCTGGCATCACGTGCGATTGGTGCCAGCAAGAGCCTTTTATGTATCACACATGTGCAAGTCAATGTTTATTTTTAAATTGCCAGTGTGCATCATATGTACTGGCCTGTCAGTTGGATGGGTCAGTGGGTGCAAGGTCGGTCATTTAGCCTTTTATATATATAGATTATCTTTCTGCAGTGTAAGTGAAGGGGAGCAGAATGTGCCACCCCAAAATATACCACTTTGGCACAGGGGTTATTTTGAGTTGAAGGCAACTGAGAACCAACAGATACAAGAGTTCTCTGCCCTCTCCTTTTTCTACCTAAAAGCAGGGCATACATTTCCCTTTGAGGAAGATGCCTATCAGGGAGAGAAGAAATACTATTATCACCTAAGATGGGGAGTCAACACTAAGATGAGTTTGCATAAACAGACTATAAATAAAATAGCCCTTATCTTCCTTTAGTCCCCCCATATAGTTCTTAGTCACTTCCCCACAATTTGTTGTTCCTTGAAGCACATACCCTTTTTCCTTTGTTGAAAGGGTATATCAGCCCAGAGTCTAACTGCTTTGAGTTTTACGCCTTTTCTGCGAATGCCTATGCATGTAAATAATAATAGAATTTGTGTGCATTTATTTCTATTAATCTGCCTTTTGTTAGTTTAATTTTCAGGCTCCTACTCACTTCTCTGCTGGGGTTCTTGTGCCAGCATTAAGAAGGGGTGCAGCAATCTGGAGAAAGGCTGTGTGTAGATTCAATAAGGAGTCCAAAGACGAAAGATAGTTTTGAAAGGCATTGGGGTCAGAGGAGCTTCAGCTAAAGGAGCTAAAGACTTCCCTTGACTCAGGACCCTGCTTTTTATTAACACAATTTTTCCTAAGGCAAGATGGAGACATACACTTCAAAGGGTAAGGTTTCAAAGTGTAGGGTTTACAGAAGCATTGTCAGATTGGGGAATAGCCTACAGCTGTTCAGGTGTTTGCCAACAGGAGGCAGTAACATGTAGATTAAGATGCCCTGAGCTGTCTGGCAGCAAACAATTATCCTATTCAGGTTTGGGGGAGATGCTTTTTAGCCATTCCAACAGATGATTACATATGTGGCTCAGCCCTTGTTGAACCCCCAAGCTTCATCAACCTTTTGATGAAACTCTTGCAATTATGACATGCTGGAACTGGCTTCTGGCACTTCTCCTAAGGGAAGAGAGGAAAAGATTTTCCTTCCCAACATAAGCTTCATGAGGGCAGGAATTGTTTTGCTCATAGATGTAGCCCAAGCACCCAAAAGAGTGTCTGAAACCTCATAGGTATTTAATAAATATTTGCAGATGTAATGACTTATTATCCCATATGATGCTTTGATTAATTATCCATTATATGATCTCAATAGATTTTAATTTTAATGAATCATTATCTAGATGTTATGCCTCATGGCATGGGTCATGGGCCTGGAGAGAAGAAATGGTTGTCTTTCCAGGAGACATCACTATAGAGTAACTTTCAGCCTTCCTGATAGACTATACTCATTGCATATATTATGATGTTTTTAATAAAACAGCTATGGGAAAATAACTAATAGATATAGGTCATAAAAGTGATAGTTCCTGCAAGTATTTTATTGTTATGATACCTAAATTGACTATTTCAGTACCTTTCATCGGAGTCCTTCAAGATCAATTTCTCTTCACTGCATGAGGTTATCATTCTGCAGTGGTTTCTTTGGTGTGTGATCTGCACTCTGGGCCTCTTTCTTCCTCCCTTTTATGGTTCTCAGTCACAGTCCTGTAGATTGCAAGCCTTAAACTGCCATATGGTTTCTCACACTAATGTGATTTGCAATTAAGCTCCTGATGATCTTTAAAAATCGAGATAAGGTATTTAAATCCTATTAAGAGTAATTATGGAACAGCTTTGATGTGGAATTATAAAATATGGACACATTTCCTGATTCAATAACATGGAGCTTTCATATTTAAAACTACACAAAAAACCATAGTTCAAAATAAATGTGTGGTTAATGGAATCCAGGGCATCTTTATGTGATAGCACGTATGGTATTATTTACATATGGTCTGCAGACATACTGAATAATCTCCTTCCCTTTAGCATCACCACAAAATAATTCCCTCATAATATTACAACAGACTCAAACTTGGCCACTAAGAACTCCTTAGAAACCCAGTCCTTCACCTCTGGCCTTGCCTTCTCTTCCAGTATCTGTCTTCTCCAGTCATTCCCTGCATACTCTATGTTCTAACGTACTGTTAGACATTCCTTAGAAGCATTTAATTGCTGTGACCTTTGCTCAAGCCATTCTCTGGAATACCATGCCCACTCTTCCCTGGGTTCATGTCTCTGCCTGTGTTCCTATAAAGTGAATTCACGTAAAGTATAAAACCTTCAAAGCACAGCTCAACTATTAGCTCTAGGAAGACTTCTCTACCTTCTCAGGCTGCACCAGATGGTTGTCTTTGTTCCAGATAAATCACTTCATGCCAGTTTGGGAAAGTGTTAGATCCCTGTCTCACTACCTATAGGTCTTGCCAGATTATGAGTGGCTCAGGGATAGGTATCATGTTTTTTTTTTCTTTTTTTCTAATAAATATTTATTGTTCAGATTATTACAGTTGTTCCTCTTTTTTCCCCCCATAGCTCCGCTCCACTCTGTTCCCACCCACCCCCTGCCCTTACCCCCACACTGTCTTCATCCATAGGTGTACGATTTTTGTCCAATCTCTTCCCACACGCCCCACACTCCTTTCCCCTGATAATTGTCAGTCAACTCCCTTTCTATGCCCCTGATCCTATTATATTCACCAGTTTATTCTGTTCATAAGACTTTTTATTCACTTGATTCACCTGTTGGTAGATATGTATTTGTTGTCACTGTGTTGTTCATAGTTTTTGTCTTTACCTTTTTCTTCTTCTTCCTCTTCTTAAAGAATACCCTTCAGCATTTCATATAATACTGCTTTTTCTTATCTGTGAAGCTCTTTATCTGACCTTCAATTCTGAATGATAGCTTTGCTGGGTAGAGTGATCTTGGTTGTAGGTTCTTGCTATTCATCACTTTGAATAATTCTTGTCACTCCCTTCTGGCCTGCATAGTTTCTGTTGAGAAATCAGCTGACAATCATATGGGTACTCCCTTGTAGGTAACTAACTGTTTTTCTCTTGCTGCTTTTTATATTCTATCTTTGTGTTTTGCCCTTGGCATTTTAATTATGATGTGTCTTGGTGTGGTCCTCTTTGGATTCCTTTTGTTTGGGGTTCTCTGTCCTTCCTGGACTTGTAAGTCTATTTCTTTCACCAGGTAGGGGAAGTTTTCTGTCATTACTTCTCCAAATAGGTTTTCAGTATCTTGCTCTCTCTCTTCTTCTGGCACCTCCATAATTCGAATGTTGGTACACTTGAAGTTGTCCCAGAGGCTCCTTACACTATCTTCATATTTTTGGATTCTTTTTTCTTTTTGCTTTTCTGGTTGGGTGTTTTTTGCTTCTTCATATTTTCAATCTTTAACTTGATTCTTGGAATCCTCTAGTCTGCTGTTGGATCTCTGTATATTATTCTTTATTTCAGTCAGTGTATGCTTAATTTCTAGTTAGTCCTTTTTCATATCTTCGAGGGTCTCTCTAAATTTATTGGCGGTTTCTAGAAGATTCTTGAGTAACCTTATAACTGTGGTTTTGAACTCTATATCCAGTCGTTTGCTTTCCTCCATTTCTTTCATTTGTGATCTGTTTCTTTGTCTCCGCATTTTGGCAGCTTCCCTGTATTGATAGCATGGCTTTGTGTGCTAGGTGTCCTATAGGGCCCAGTGGCTCAGCCTCCCTAATTACCTGAAGTGGATTCTCTTGGTGCACCCCTTTGTGGGCTGTGTGCACAGTCTTGTGTTAGTTAAGCC
Organism: Plecotus auritus; assembly: GCF_963455305.1. NCBI lineage: Eukaryota > Metazoa > Chordata > Mammalia > Chiroptera > Vespertilionidae > Plecotus > Plecotus auritus. Next base: position 188,750,513 of record NC_137771.1, read on the forward strand.
TTGATTGTTGTTGGTATCACTGGGAGGAATTGACCTCCAGGCCAATTGGCTGTGAGGATCAGTTGTATCTATGATGGGAGATCTTCTATGCTGGAGACACCCTTATGGGGCAAGACTTGCTTCAGTGGGGCTTTGGCGCTCACTGAGTCTGCACCCTGAGTGTGTCTCTTATGGATCTGAAGAGTTGTAGTCTGAATGGTCTCTCTCTGACCACTGGGTACATTGGCTCTTGGATCTCCAAGGAGAGAGGCCACCCAGCAGGAGCTACAGAGAGATCTGCAGATTCCTTCTCTTTGTTTGGGGTTTGGAGGTGCCCAGATGAGGCCTAGCTGTGAATCAATGCAAGCTGCTCTCGAGCCTTGGGTCTTCTTTTGGAGGCTCTGGGGCTCTTTGACCCAGCTGCAATACATTAGGTTTCAGATTGCAACGGGCCAGGCCATTCATATGCAAAAGCCTCTATGCACAAATTGGGTGGGGCGGGGTCTCAGAGAATCACCAGGGTGGAGCCAACAGCAATGGCTGACCATCAGCCCTGCCTGGAAGAGGTCCTGTGTCTCTGTGTCCCGCGCACCGTGCAGGAACAATGATCACTGCAAGCACCTCTGAGAGAAAGCCGCCCTCGAGTTCCACCTGATGCCAGACAGTCCAATTTCTCCCCATATGATATCTGGGTCCCCAGAGTCCCAGCCAGAACTGGAGTTCAGAGTAGTCAGGAGCTTGTGTCTCCCTCCCAATTGAAAAAGACCACAGCATACTCAGTTGCCAGCCCTTCCTGCACACACACCTCCGTACCTCTGCACTTCACTTCTGCACCTCTGCACCTCCTCCGAGTCTCAGTGTGCTTTTCTCTTTCCTTTTTGTTGTAAAATTTCCACTCAGCCAGCCTTCCCGTTGTTCTGGATGATACCCGTTTTGTCTTTCAGTTGTAGTTTTGAAGTGGTTGTGCAAAGCAGCAAGTTCAGGTGTTTACCTATGCTGCCGTCACAGACTCATTCATTCATCCAATAAGCATTTTAAGAAATTAAAAAATGAAAGACAAGTGAATTAATTATTTGACCTGAAAGGATATAAGTAATGCAATTATTCTAAGCAAGTCATATTGAGTATGTCATCCCTTTCATTTTTCAAATGTGTATATAATGTTATTATAACAACAACCATAACTTATCAAACATCCACCATGGAGCAAGCACTATGGTAGGTGCTTTGATACAGAATGACAGATTCCTTTCTCTGAGGTACTTTTAGCTTTTTCAAATTTCAAAATAAAAATTTTTTAACTTCCTTAGTAGTTTGTGTCCTTCAAGAAATTGGTCTATTTTATCTAAGATGTTGAATTTATGAGCTTACGTATTCCTACAGATGATTACATATGTGGCTCAGCCCTTGTTGAGCCCCCAAGCTTCATCAACCTATGTGAGTTCCTACTCGAGCAGATATTTGTATACCTATGTTTATAGCAGCTTTATTCACAGTAGTCAAAAGTGGAATAAGTTAGACATAGAAGATTAAATAGTGGATGATTCCAGTATAAATAGTGGATGATTCCAGTTATATGAAGTACCCTAGAGCATTCATATTAATAGATACAGAACGTGGAATGGTAATTGTCAGAGGTTTGAGGGAGATAGGAATGTGGGGAGTTCTTGTTTAATGGGTATAGAGTTTCCATTTGGGAAGAAAAAGTTCTGGAGATTGGTGGTGGTGATGACTGTACAACAATGTGAATCCTACCTAATAAAAGAGTAATATGCAAATTGACCATACCTCCATTGCACCCACAAGCCATGCCCACCAGCCAATCAGGAGTGAGTATGCAAATTAACCCAACCAAGATGGTGGTTAATTTGCATATCCAGGAGTAGAGCGAAGACTGAAGACAGCGTAGAAGGAAGCCAAGCGTTGCAGAAGGGAGCGAAGCTGCAGAGAAGCAAGCAAGTGGGGCTGCGGAGAAGGGAGGGAAGCAGGCGGGGCAGGGGAGAAGGGAGGGAAGCAGACCACCCCAGGAATCTTCCTGCAACGGGCCTCTAGTATTTATATAATGCTGCTGAACTCTACATGTACAAAAGGTTAAAATGGTAACTTTTATGTTATGTATATTTTACCACAAGAAATAAAATTTCTCATGGATTAAAGTATAAAATATAACAAACTAAAACAAAAATACTGGAAGAAAATATGAAAGATTTAAAATTTTGAATCACAAAAGACAATAAATAAAATTAAAAGATGGTAGAAAAGGAATGATACATAATATATAAAGAATTCCTTCCAAACAATAAGAGAAAGCAAATAAACCAAATAGAAAATGGACAAATGATTCAAACAGACAATTCAGAGAACACACCTGAAAACAGAAGAACATATTCAAAGTAATTCGACATCGATTAACTATTAAACACAACAAGCAAACTATAAAATATTAGCAGAAAATAGAGCACATTTTGTAAATGCTTGCTACACATGATACCAACACAGTGCTTTACACATAGAGATGCTTCATCATAGTAGTTAATGAATTATACTTAAAATTCACCTAAATTCTACCTCTTAAAAATAATTTAGGAGCGTTTTAAAGCCAAAGGCATCATAATGGGCCATTCAGCAGCACATCTAATTTTTCCTTTCACACTTATAAAACTTGATTTATGACTAGAAAGATGTTAAAACTAGAAAAATATAAAAACAATAAGAAATATCTCAATATTTTTTCATGTTGACTTGATCATTTTAATATGTGCATATATCTTAAGCCATCCACTGATAAAATGATCCAAATTTTAAAAAGTGAAAATATGATGATGGAAGATTAACATATAAATAATATTAAAACTACCTACAAATTAACTAAAAGAAAAACAAATAAGTCCAATAGAAAATAAGCAAGAATTTGAATAAATAATCTACAGAATAAATATAAATGATTAATTATCATGAAGAGAATTAACTTTACAAATAATCAGAGAAATACATTGAAATATTAATGGAATAATATTCACTTATGGATTAACAGAAAATTTAAAAGATAAACAATATCCACAGTTGAAAAGTTTCTCATTACTGTGCAGGAAATATAAATTGGTACAGAATTTTTGAAAGGCAATGATAAGTTTTATCAATATTTAAAATCTGCATATCTTATCATCCAACAGTTATTTCTAGTCATTCATTTGATTTATGTAAAAAGATGCTTACTACAATACTAGTGTTATAATAAGCTATGGAAAACCAAATATAATTATTGACAGAGAAATTCTTAAATTTTCATTTCATACTATGAAATACTTATTTTAAAACAGTTTAAAATAATAAATTAGATGTATCTGTACTATCATGGAAATCTCGTAGATAAGTTAGTAAGTAAAAAAATTACTGAAAAAATATTTATTTATAGAAATGATCACATTTCTATAACAAATTACAAGTAAATCATACTTGGTCTGTTTCTGGATGATGATAAAGGAAGGCTTTCTCTCCATACGTGGTTTCCCCCCCTCAAGAATGCATTCATATATTGTATGTATGTAAATTTTATTTTTTGAATAGATGGAATGTAAATACTTTTCTGTTTTCAGAAGTAAAATTTTTAAATAGGGAAACAAAGAAGATGCAGAGGCTCTGAAAGTCAGCGGTTCTGAAAGCTCATCACATGCATTTCAGAACCAAGAAAGGCCTAAATGAAGGCTCCAGTCAAACTCTGCAGTTGAGTGTCTGGCCCCCGCCTTTCCTGACCTCCAAATAGGAGAGGCTCTGCAGGGCTCTTGTAGAATTCTGACTTCTGTCTCCTGTTCTCTTCTCCCTCTCTCCCAGATTGGACCAGGAAGGAGATGGGCCTGGGAGGGCATTACTCCAAGGCAATGAAAATCTCTCAGTCCTTCCTGACCGAAATTCCTGACCACTTTCCATCGAGCTCTCCTGCTTAGCACTGGAGCCCAGTGGCTCTTGACATGGCAGCCCACCTCCCCCACCCAGCCGCACCACATTGGGGGAGAACCCAGCAGCCTGACACCAACACTCCTTCCAAGGAGACTTGCAATTGTTTGTGTGGCTCCTGAAGGTTCTTCATTTTGGTAAGCTTCCTGTAAACAATTCTTTATCAGGAACAGTGAAGATTAGAGACCATTTGGTTAAAATGGGTAGTTCTGTTTATTAAGATCCAGGAACTATGGTCCAGACACTGTGCAAAGGACTTTACATGAATTGCTTAATTTAATTTCCTGACTTAATTATGAGGTAAGAGCTATTAATATCTGCATTTTCAGGTGAGTAAACAAACAGTAGCTTAAAGGTTTTGAGTAATTTCCCAAGCTCATTTGATTAGTCAGGAGCAGAGTTAAGATTTAATCCCAAACTCCAACCCAATCAGTCCAATTCTAAACTCTTTAGACTTAACTGTATTACCCAAGGATTAGTATGGGCTCAATAAGGAAAAACTGTTACTTAATAGAATGCAACCTATGGCTTACAGCTTTTTAATGCAGCTGTTGGCTTAGTTCTGGGGATAGTTTCATGACAAGAGTTAATGAAATAGCAGGATCGGTCTCATAAACAGCATGAGTGGACTTCACTGATTTCATTTTCTAAAAATTTACCAGCAGGACAATGTCATCCTTCTCATTTTACAGATAACACCAGATAGAAGTTTTAAAATTGGCTTTTGAGTATATCCATTCAAGGTTCATTACACTGGAAAACCTCTCTCCTATATTCACCGACGAAGATAAATTCTTCTCTAAGGAGCCCTCCGCAAAGCCTATACCTGGAAATGGGCCCCAAAGCAGTTTCCAATTTTAAACACCTTAAAATCCAGGGTGGACAACCTTTCCCTGTCTCCAGTACTGCCATGGATTGCCACACACCTTTCTGGACGTCTGTAAGCAGAGCACATCCTTCCCAATTGCTCCAGGATCCTGGCCCATGCAAGGAAGCATTCGCATCTGGCACTGAGCCGTCATCTCCTTGCACCTCCTACCACGTAAAATAGGTATTTAATGAGAAAAGGAAGCTGAAATAAGTGAGAGAAGCCTCCAAATTTTAATGACTTCATACTTTTCCTTCAAAACCCATAAACAACTCCTACCATCTGGCTTCATTTTATTTTTTATCACACTGGAGGGAATTTCAGCCTACTACATGATTAAAAAGAAAAAAAAAAGTCAGGATCAAATTCCTCCTCTCTCCTGGACCCCCACTTCCAATTCTGAGCATAGAGCTTTGCAAAGCAAATCTTTGTTATTATTTTCACAGAGAAGGAATTCTGGCATGGATGAAAAAGAACTCAGAGTAAGACAAGCACAAAAGGTGTTTTGTTTCTTTCAAGCCAGTGTAATTTCCACAGCTGTGTATATGAGCAAGGCTGTTTCAGGGACTTTCATGCCTTGGCCTCATGTTCCTCAAAGCTGTTTTCAAATCACTTCACTCTATACTCAGTGTCTCTGTTCAAAGAACCAGAAAAAAAAAAAAAAACTGAATAAAGAGAACTCTGAATAAAGAGAACCAAATTAATTAGACAATAAGGACAGTCATTCTACTCTTTTCAGAACAACACCACTTTAAAAATTCCTTTTTAGTAAATGAAGAGTATCATACCTAATAATAGACAAACATGTAAATTGACCATACCTCCGCTACACCCACAGCCAATCAGAGTGAGTATGCAAATTAACCCAACAAAGATGGAGGTTAATTTGCATATGGAGGTGCCCAGCAGCCTGGGTCCCGGGAACTTTCTCAGCACCCAGGTCACTCCGAGGTAGGCCCCCTGTGGGTCCTGAGCAACCTGGGAAGGGCCTGAGCCAGGGGCCTCCTGGGCAGGGGTGGAGCCGGGCGATCAGGCGATTGGAGGGAGCTGGGGGTCCCCTGCCCAGGCCCCAAGCCCGGGCCAGAGGTTTGGGGCCTGGGCAGGGGCAGATCAGGGCGAGCGGAGGGATCTGGGGGTCCCCTGTCCAGGCCTGGAGGCTTTAGGCCTTGGCAGGGGCGGAGCCAGAGATCTGAGGTGATGGGTGTGAAATACAGAGGAAATACCTTTTCTGACCACTCATTGGCTAAGCTCCCTGTTTGCCACTGGTAATATTCTTAGTAACTTGGGTATAAGAATCCAAAAAGGTGATCTAGGGTTTTTCCACCACACTCTTGGAGCAAAAAAGGAAGGTCTGCTGCTGGAGGGCTAAGAAATGTCATATCCTGCCCTAGCCAGTTTGGCTCAGTGGATAATGCCTAGGCTTGCTGACCGCAGGGTCCAGTTCAATTCTGATCAAGGGCATGTACCTAGGTTGCAGGCTCCTCCCTGGCTGGGGCCCAGGTCAGGGCTCATGCAGGAGGCAACCAATCGAAGTGTTCTTCTCACTTTAATGTTTCTCTCTGTCTTTCCCTTTCTCTTCCACATTCTCTAAAAATCAATGGAAACATATCCTCAGGTGAGGATAAAAAAAAAAAAGAAAGAAAGAAATGTCATATCCTATGAAAAACACATCTTGAAAATGCCTAAAGAAAGTTGTCATTTTTTCATGGTGAAGGGACTGAAGTCCGTGTTGATGAAAACACCTTGGTGGCTGGGGTTACTGGCAGTGGCTGCAGCAGCAGGGTTAAGGGGCTGGTGCCTTCCCCTGATCAGCCCGGTTGCCTCAGTAGGACATCTCTTGAGGGCTCCCAGTATGTGAGAGGGGGCAGGCTGGGCTGAGGGACACCCCCGCCCCCCCAGTGCATGAATTTCATGCACCGGTCCCCTAGTACAAGTTATAAGTTTAATGAGAGTAAGTTATCTTGAGTTTTATAACATTCAGTCCTTTGTTCATGGCTCTGACACAGACTGGAATTTGAGACAGGGCTAACTCTTATCCAGGGGTGAATCTGACACCTACTTTCATACTGTAGAGGAGAGAAAAACAAATAGAAGAGACTTGATTAAGTGAATGAGTATGTCAAAAATTTCCTTCCATCATTGCTTGTGCTCAAATTGAATAACCTTGGGGGAGGTCAAAGGCTCCTGTTTCTATAGCTCCTTTCTCTTTTCAAGTTATCAATGTATCTTTTTATTGTCTTGAAACCCATTCAGTCATGAACAAAGAAGATAACCTTATTGAGTCTCCAACTTTCTATCTAAGCCTTAACCTCCCTACAGAGGATCTACCTGGTAGGGTAATGTGAAAAATAGCTAACACTCACTGAGTGCTGTGTATGGGTCAGAGAGAAAGTAAAAGCACTCCGTATGGATTAACTCATTAATCCCCACAGTAGTTTGACTAAATATTTGTTATTATTATTATTTTATACATGAGGAATCTGAGCTTCAGAAATGTTCAATATGTTGAGTTTTCATAGCCAGTAAATGGTACTATCTGAGTTTGAAAGTTTGGATAGGATTTTTGAAACTGTGCTCTTAATTATATGCTAGAAAGAACATGGGCTTTGGAGACATCTTGGCCCTTGAGGAAAATACCAATTTAGTCACTTACTAGCTGTGTGACATCAGGAAAATTGCTTCACCACTCTGAGGCTCAAATTCCTCAACAATAAATAAATATAACAATAAGACTATCTCAAGGATTATTGGGAAACTTACAAAACAATTTAGCACAGACTCCAGTTCATAAGAGATTCTAAATACATTGAGCTTCTGTTTTAGTTGTTATTAATAATACTAAAAGATCCAATCATAGTAAAGAGCCCACTCCATTCTGGTAGCTTGCTGACTATTTGGAATATATGATTCTATGGCTTTCCTTTCTGGCCTCTTCTTTAAAAGCTAGCGAATTTTTGAAGAACATTTGATAATAAGTAGGTCAAATTATCTTTCCACTTAAAAAAAATATCCACCAAGTACATTCCCACTTTCATCTATAAGGGCTAAAATAGAAGCTGCCATATCAGCAAAGATTATGTTATTCTAGAATGTTTTCTCCTAGACCTTTGTGGAATGCACTGTTCTCTTAGAATTCCATTTTCCTTCCCTTTTGAGAGCACAAAGGCATTAGCATAGTGTCAGCCACTGCAGGGCTGCAGAAATATTTTTCATTTCTATTCTGTACATGAAGATTAAATTTAATTATTTCCCAACATGTCAAAGGCACTCATCAAGTTAGCCTGGTTTATGCTGAGCAGAATCTGAGAATAAGATTTAATTTGGAAATACTTGTTTCCGCAAATCTTTAACTCTGAGGAAGAATTATTATTTGTGGCAATACATATGGGAAACCTACTGTGCTGACTAAGAAATGCCATTTGAGGTGGAAAAGCTGTGAAATGTGCTGCACTTATTAATTCCGCCACCTAGTAAATCTCTCACTGAAAAGTTATTGACTATAAAGCTTTGTCCATTTGGAGCCAGCCCCCAAGGAAGTTATGATCGCATTAAAGGAGGCAGTAGGGATTTGCAGAACATATCAGCCTTATCAAATTTGATAGAATCCTTTCAGAATGAAAAAAAAAAGGTTTGATGACAGGGGAAAAAATGATCATCCCATATATCTGTGCTGTTTTGAAAATGTCGCATAACATGCTAGAGGAACTCATATACACAGTATATAATAAGTTGTTTTGATGAACAAAAAAATATGCCACTGAAGAAAGGAAAAAAGAAGATCTGGGAGCAGAAGCTATGCCTAGTTGTTGATCACACACAGACTTTGCTGTTGGGGGGCTTTGATTCAATTCCTAGTTCCATAGTTTACTATGTATCCTTGAGCAAGCTAATTACCCTTTATAAGCCACAGTTTCCTCATCTGTAAAATGAAGAAATAACAGCGTCATTAGATGGTCATTAAGTGAGATAAAATACATGGCAGTTTCTCGTGTTCCTTAGTTTGGCTGTTGCCTTATCGGTAGAGTGAATGGAAGCCATGAGGAACTAGCGTCTAGAAGCGGTTTCAAGAGGACAGATGTGATTTTGATGAGGCAGGCAGGACCTGTGTGTGAGATGGGGATTTTACATCAATTTCAAAAACATAAAATTCCAGATGCATATAGGACCAAGGAACTAGAACACACATTTCTTTGATGTTCAAACTGAAAGTTAATAAAGCAGATCCTTAAATCAGCCAAATATTTTTAACTAGGAGAAGAGCAACAGTGTATATCTATGCTGTTCTCTAACAAATATTTGAAAATGGAGGAATTGTGTAAGGGTTCTCCAGAAAAACAAACCAATAGTGTATATAGTATATATCAAGATAGGTAGGTAAGATAGATAGATAGATAGATAGATAGATAGATAGATAGGTGATAAATAAAGATAGATAAGATAGAAGATAGACAGTATAAAAGATTGGCTCACAAAACTATGGAAGCTGAGAAGTCTCACCACCTGCCATCTGCATGCTGGTGGTGTCGTTTCCATCTGCGTATGAAGTTCTAGGAACCAGGAGAACCAATAGTGAAAGTGCTAGTCCAAGTCTGAAGGCCTGAAAACTGGAGAGTTGGTGGTGTAAGTTCTCATTTGAATAAGAAGGCCATAGAACCATGAGTGAAAATCCGAGAGCAGGAGAAGACTGATGTCCCAGCTCAACTAGTTGGGCAGAGAGAGAATTCTCCTCTTCCTCCACGTTTTGTTCTTTTCAGTCCTCCGCGGACTGGCCGATGCCACCCATATTGGGGAGGGCAACAGCTTTACTCAGTCTACCAATTCAAGTGCTGATCTTTTCTAGGAACAGCCTCACAGACATACTCAGAAACAATGTTTAACCAAATACCCGGGCATCCAGCTACCCAGGTCAAGATGACACATAAAATTAACCATTTCAAGTCGTATATAGTATTCAGGAGAATTGTGATTGGTGACAGAGCTAGAGGCGTTCACATTTCAGAAACAGGTAGTGGGAAAAGAGAATGTAACTTCTCTAAATGCTTCTGTGGTTGTAGTGACAGGTACTAACTATAACATATATTGTTCTTGATAATAATGAGGAAGAATCCTTCCTGTTAGTTAATTGCTTCACCACAGGCGAAAGGTATCTGATTTCTTTTTGGAGCTTCTAACAGCCCCTTGGGGGTAGGCAGAGCCTTTACAGATTAGGAAAACAAAGCTAGGAAAGGTAAATGGTTTGCTCAGGCTTACTCAGCTTCAAGTGGGAGAGCACAAAGTAGGTAAAAGTTCATCTGACGTTTAGTCCAGCATCCTCAACAATACACTACACTGCCTATGATTATTTCAAAAATGTTAAAGTTATAATGCAATGTGTTTTTCTGTGTCTCTCCATCTTTTTTAATTTTTTTTTATTGTCTAAAGTTTTACATTTGTCTCCTTTTCTCCCAATTGACCGCCCCCCCGCCACCCCAAGCCATTCCCATCCCGGGCAAGCCCCCACTGCCCCAGTGTCTGTGTCCATCTCTCCATCTTTAATAAGAAAATATTTTAAATAGCAATTTAAAAATATATCCTATTTAACCAAAGGTTGTCTTTGGGACATCAGTTACTTTGGTGCAATGCCACCAACACATCCCTTGATGCTTTTCTAAAGAGAGAATTTCCCATAAATAACATCTCAAAGTCTTAATACCTAAAGTAATTACATGCCATGTCAATCACTATCTCTTACTTCTTGCCACTGCTGCTCCCACTTCAAGTGCACAACTCTGCGGGGACTGAAAATAGAGTCAGCCATGTCACTAGACTTTGAAGATAAAATTACAAAGTGCCAAAAGGAGGTGACAGGTTATAAATGAGTGTCATTTATTCCTATCTCAGGACAATATCTACAGACTCTAGGAATACTGATAGCAATTTCTTTTTAAAATATTTTGTTCCATTTTAAAATTCTCTTTTTCTCTCTATTTTTATTATTTTTAAAAAACATCTTTATTGTTGAAAGTATTACAGTTGTCCCCCATTGACCCCTTCTAGCCTGAACCCTCCCCCTCCCCCTGGCCTTCACCCTACTGTCTGTGTCCACGGTTCTGTGTATGATAGCAATTTCTTAAGACCATATATTAACAACAGTACCCATATTTGTGAGATTTGTATTCCTGACTGCTGAAATGTAACAGAGAGAATAAGAACATATAGGATGCTCCCCAAAAAGTATACATATACTTTGAATAATTATAAAGGTAGTGTTTATTAAAATGTATTTCATTTTCAAAATTGAGCTATCAGCTGTCGCAGTGTGTATACATTTTTTGGGACACCCTGTATACATACTTGTGCATACACTCATGTACACAAATACACACTATCACACATGATTACAAGTACTTTTGTTGGCAGCCATATCTACTCTATAAAGAAGGAGTAGCACTTGATTACAAATATAGAGATATATAGTAATGTGATTATTATTGTACAGAAAGTTCATGCTGGTAAGTGACTTTTAGTTAAAATTAAGCTACTTTGTATCTTATATTTAGAATACTTAAGGTTTTTCATATATATTTAATACTTACAATTTTCTATTTATTGATTTATTTATTTGAAATTCTTTTTTTATTAAATTTATTGGGGTGACATTGGTTAATAAGATCATATAGGTTTCAAGTGTACATTTCTATGATACATGATCTGTATATTGCATTGTGAGCCCACCACCCAAAGTCAGATCATCTTCTGTCACCATGTATTTGGCCCCCTTTACTTCTTACTACTCCCCATCCCTTTCCCTCTGGTAAACACCATATTGTTGTCTGTGTCTATGAGTTTCAGATATATATATATATATATATATATATATATATATATATATATATATATATATGAAATCATATGGTTCTTAGGTTTTCTGACTGATTTATTTCACTTATTCTCAAGGTCCACCCATGTTGTTGCAAATGGCAGTATTTCATGTTTTCTTATGGCTGAGTAGTATTCCATAGTCATAGTATATATATGTACCACATCTTCTTGATCCAATCACATATCAAAGGACACTTTGGTTGTTTCCATGTCTTGGCCACCGTGAATGATGCTGCAATGAACATAGGAATGCATATATCTTTGCAAGTAAGTAAATGTTTTCAAGTTTTTGGGTAGATAGCCAGAAGATGGATTGCTGGGTTATATGGTAACTCTATTCTTAATTTTTTGAGGAATTGCCATACCATTTTCCATAGTGACTATACCAGTTTTCATTCCCACTATCAGAGAATGAGGGTTCCTTTTTCCTCACAACTTGTCCAACACTTGTTTTTATCTGTCTTGTTGATAATAGCCATTCTAACAGGTGTGAGATGGTATCTCATTGTAGTTTTTTGTTGTTGTTGTTGTTTTGTTTGTTTGTTTGTTTTTTGCTTTTCCTAATAGCTCCTGAAGTTGAGCATCTTTTCATATAACTGTTGGCCATTTGTATGAATTGTATGAGTTCTTTATATATGTTGGATATTAACCCTTTGTCAGAGCTGTTGTTTGCAAATATCATCTCCAATTCAGTTGGTTGCCTTTTTGTTGTTAGTTTATTTTCTGTGCAGAAACTTTTTGGTTTGATGTAGTCCCATTCATTTATTTTTGCCTTTACTTCCCTTGCCTTTGGGGTCAAATACATAAAATGTTCTCTTTGACCAAGGTCCATAATTTTAGTATAGTACCTATGTTTTCTTCTATGTAATTTATTGTTTCAGATCTTATATTTAGGTCTTTTATCCATTTTTAATTAATTTTTGTATGTGGGGACAAACTGTAATCTAGTTTCATTCTTTTGCATGTTGCTTTCCAATTTTCCCAATACCATTTATTGAAGAGAATTTTTTTCTCCATTGTGCATTTTTAACACCTTTGTCAAAAATTATTTGCCCAAAATACATGTGGTTTTATTTTTGGCCTTTCAATTCTGTTCAATTGGTCTGTATGTATATTTTTTCTGCCAATTCTATGCTATTTTGAATATCATAGTTCTGTAGTATAATATGAAGTCCGGTAGTGTGATTCCTTCGGCTTTGTTCTTTTTTCTCAGAATTTCTTTGGCTCTTTTGTGGTTCCATACAAATCTGATGATTTTTAAAATTTTTATCTTTATTGTTGAAAGAATTACAGAAGTCCCTTTTTTTCCCCATTGACCCCCTCCACCCTGTCCTTGCTCACTCCATCTGATGAGGGGTTTTTTTTGTTCTATTTCTTTGAAAAAATGATATTGGGATTTTGATGAGGATTGCATTAAAACTGTATGTTGCTTTGGGTAATATGGCCAGCTTAATTATACTGATTCTTTCAGTCCATGAACATGGAATACCTTTCCATTTTGTTGTGTCTTTTTCAATATCTTTTAATATGCTTTGTAGCTTTCAGTATATAGGTCCTTCAACTCCTTTGTTAAGTTTATTTCTAGTTATTTTATTCTTTCCATTGTGATTGCAAAGGGAATTCTTTTTTCCATTTCTTTTTCTGATATTTTATTGTTAGTATATGGGAAAGCAGTGGATTTTTGTACATTGATTTTGTATCCTGCAACTTTACTGCTTACTTATTGTTTCTAATAGTTTTTTTGGTGGTCCCTAGCATTTCCTATTTACAGAACTTGTCATCTGCAAAAAGTGAGTTTTACTTTTTCATTCCCAATTTGGATGCCTTTTATTTCTTTCTCTTGCCTGATTGCTCTGGCTGGGACTTCCAGAAATATGTTGAATAACAGTGGTGAGAGTAGGCATCCTTGTCTTACTACTGATTTTAGAGAAAAAGTTTTAAGTTTTTACCATTGAATATGATATTAGCTGAGGGTTTCTCATATATGACCTTTATTATGTTGAGGTACTTTCCTTCTATACCCATTTTATTAAGTATTTTAATCATAAACAGATGTTGTATTTTATCAAATGCTTTTTCTGCATTTATTGATAAGATCATATAATTTTTATCCTTTGTTTTATTAATGTGGTCTATCACATTGACCAATTTGCACATGTTGAACCATCCTTGTGCCCCTGGAATGAACTTGGTCATGATGTATTCTTTTTTAAATTAATTGATGTATTTGATTTGCAGTATTTTGTTGAGGATTTTTGCATCTGTGCTCATCAGAGATATTGGTCTGTACTTTTCTTTCTTTATGTTATCGATGCCAGATTTTGAGATCAGGGTTATGCTGGCCTCACAGAATGTGTTAGGAAGTATTGCCTCTTCTTCAATTTTTGGGAAGAGTTTGAGAAGGATAGGTATCAAATTTCTTTGAATGTTTGGCAGAATTCACTAATGAAGCCAGCTGGTCCTGGGCTTTTATTTTTGGGGAGGTTTTTGATGGTTGTTTCAATTTCCTCACTGTTGATTGGTTTATTTAGATTTTCAAATTCAATCTAGAAAGGTTATATATTTCTAGAACCTTATTCATTTCTTCTAGGTTATTGAATTTGGTGGCATAGTCTTTCCTAATATTCTAGTATGAGTCTTTGTATATCTGTGATGTCTGTGGTAACTTCTCCTTTTTTGTTTCTGATTTTGTTTGAGTCTTTTCTCTTTTTCCCTTAGTGAGTCTAACCAGGGGTTTTTCCAATTTTATTAATCTTTTCAAAGAACCAACTTTTTGCTGTATTAATTTTTGTATAGACTTTTTGTTCTCTATCTCATTGAATTATGCTCTAATTTCTATTATTTCATTTCTTTTGACTTTGGGTTGCTTTTGTTCTTCTTTTTCTAGTTTCTTTAAGATGTTAGGTTGTTTATTTGGGATTTCTCATGTTTCTTGAGATAGGCCTGTAATGATATAAATTTTCCTCTTATTACTGCTTTTGATGCATCCCAGAAGTTTTGATATGTTGTATTGTCATTCTCATTTGTCTCTGTATATTTTCTGATCTCACCTTTTATTCTTCTTTGACCCAGTCATTTTTTTAGCAGTATGTTGTTTCAATTCCATATATTTGTGGGTTTCTTTACTTTCTTTTTAATGTTGATTTCTAATTTCAAGGCATGTGGTCAGAGAAAATGCTTGGTATAATTTCAATCTTCTTGAATTTCTTGAGGCTAATTTTGTGACCTGAGAATGTTCCATGTGCATTGGAGAAGAATGTATAATCTGATGTTCTGGGATGAAATGCCAATAAATGCCAATTATGTCCATTTGGTCTAATGTGTCACTTAAGGTCAATATTTCTTTATTGATTTTGTGTTTGGATAAGTTTTCTAGAGCTGTCAATGGAGTATCAAGGTCCCTAAGTATGATTGTATTTTTGTCAGTTTCTCCCTTTAGTTCTGTTTTATATATTTATGGAATTACTAGAGGCCCGGTGCACGAAATTCGTGCACAGGGAGGAGGGGTGTCCTTTAGCCTAGCCTGCACCCTCTCTAATCTGGGACCCTTTGAGGGATGTCCGACCACCCGTGGCCTAAATGGGCAGTCGGACATCCCTCTCACAACCCAGGACTGCTGGCTCCCAAGTGCCCTCCTCTGCTGGCCTGGTCACCCCTAACTTCCCACAACTGCCCTCCCCTGCTGGCCATCTTGTGGTGGCCATCTTGTGTCCACATAGGGGCAGCTATCTTTGACCACATGGGGGCGGCCATCTTGTGTCTTTGTGTGATGGTCAATTTGCATATTACTCTTTTATTAGATAGCATATAAATTTATATATTTGGGGCTTCCCTGTTTTGGTGCATATATATTGAGAAGTGTTCTGTCTTATTGATGTAGTGTCCCCATTATCATTATAAAAATGTCCATCTTTGTCTCTTATTACCTTTGTTACCTTGAAATCTATTGTATCAAATATAAGTATGGCTTTTCTGCTTTTCTGTGGATGCATTAGTTTGGAGACTCATTTTTAACCCTTTCACTTTAAATAAGTCTGTCTTTGTCTTTGCCGCTTATATGTGTCTCCTGAGGGCAGCATATGGTTGGGTTTTGTATTTTGATCCAGTCTGCTACTCTGTGCCTTTTTATTGGTGAATCAGTCCATTTACATTTAGGGTAATTATTGATGTGTAAGGGTTTTATCTTTTGTTTTCTAGTAGCTCTGTGCCTCCATTGGTTCTTTGTGTTCTGTGTTTGTTTGTTTGTTTGTTTGTTTGTTTGGGGGGTTGGTGGTATTCCAGACTTCTTTCCTCTGTTTCCTCTTCTTTTAAGTTATGTGTCTCAGTTTTGAATTTTTGTGTGTAGTTTCACCATTAGGTTTCTAAAAAAGAAAGTTTCATATATAAAATCATTCTTTTTCTTTTGAATGCATTTGATCTCTATCCTCCCTTGCAAATTCAGACCATTCCCCCTCCCTTTTTATGTTTTTCTTGTCACAGATTATCCCTGTTTATCCTATAAGTTTATTGGTGATCTTAATCATAGTTTTGTGACCTTTTGTTCTTTGTTTCAAGTAGAATAGCACCCCCCGCCCCCCCGAGTATTTCCTACAGTGGATGTTTTCTGGTGATAAATTCCCTCAGCTTCTGTATTTCCATAGCTTTGAAATTGGATCTTTTTGTGAACGTAAGTGAAAATAACATCAAAAACACTATTGACTATTCTTTCTCTCTCCTTCTGTCATATATATTATCTCACACAATATCAGCTATATCATCTCACACAATAGTAAGTGCCTAGAATTCTCAATATTATTACTTATTAACTTATCTCCATGTCTATATGCCTTTTTAAATGCTTATATTATGTATGCACATACACTAGAGAGCCTAAATTCATATGACAGAGCTGAAAGGGTCTTTAAAGACCACCTGGTTGAGCCTTGGCTTAAGCCCCCTCATTTTATAGGTAAAAAAAATCACTGAGGCTCAAGGAGTTAAGTGCCTTTCCTAAGATCACACAGCTGGCCAGTCAGTGTTGGCACTAGCACTTAGCTCTCAATCCAAGGATTTTTCCACTTCGTTTCTACAAAATATCATAAATGTGAATATCAGTATATTTCATTAATTAAAATTAGCAACAAATACAAAAGGCCATGGTTCTTCTCGCAATATAAATTGGAAGAGGTCCTCTTAGGGAATAATGATTTTTCTGTATATTAGCCAACAGTTGACCACTGATGTGATGTGTGCAGGCTGAAATTTACCCACATTTAGAACATTTAAGTAGTTTAGCACTTCATTTTGAGATGATCTGCTAAGGTCTACCATTACTAGGCTACTTGTCCTCTCTAGATAGACCATAACTTAAACCTTTCAATAGAAATGAGATAGAAAGAATTTTAGTCTATTGACGTATCACATATCATTCAAGTATTATCCAGATATTTTTATAATGATTGCAGCCCTCCAAAGCCCTGTTTGATACCCTAACAGTCCTGTACTCTGGAAATGATATAACTTGTGTGGTGAAAGGGGTGAGCATAGGAGTTTGCCAGCAATGTCCAGACAAGAAAAATTGTAGGACAGTTCCAGAAAATGGAGGGTAAATTTTTATCTATTTTAGACCTTCACTGGGGCAGGAATTGTGTGTCTATGGGTCATTCAATAGGGTTCTTTTTACCTTACTCATGATATACAGGGATGACTTTCTAATGTCTTTGCACATATACATGTGTATTTATGGATATCACAACAGTAAACAAGCAGGATTTCTAACAAAGAAGTTTTAAATACAGATCTGTAGGTATTTCACCTTCCCCTCTCTCATTGCAGACATGCAGTCTTTCTCTTTGGAATGGGTATATGGTTGCAGTACATGGCTTTAGAGCAGTAAATCGTTGTTCCAATCTGTCTATCCATTTTCTTCCTATGAGAAGAAAAATCAATCATTATGTAGGGGCTCTTGAGCCTTATGGAAAGGATTTTTCTCAATGGTTTTCTATAACAGAAGAATAACACATGTCCATTTAGTGATTGCACAAATTTAAGCTATCATTTCTCTTTTAATCAAGCATATTTCTGATCTTAGTTGCCATCCTTTTCCTCAAACTTTTGCTTACTCATTATTTACTGAATTATTGCCTAACTAGGGGCCCAGCACGTGAAATTGCGCGAGACCCAGACCTGGCACACTGTGGGACCCAGTGTCAAGTCCCATCAGTGCTGTGGGACTCACTGTCAAGGCACCTCTGGTGACCAGTCTTTGGTCATTATGGCATTAAGACCACTGGGTTTTTATTATATAGGTATGTTCTGGGTACTTTTCTAGGCATGTTAAAATGAAGACATATAGTACCTGTCTTCAAGCAGCTAATTGTCTTATAAAAGTGGCAGGCTGGTAAACAAATATTTGTCTCTGTATCCCTAGAATAAACAACCCAAACTCAAAAAGGCCTACAGTTTCAGTGCCTCTCACATTGCTCTTTGTGCTTTGTTCCCCTTGTAGTCCATTGAAGTGTTTATCTTGTTTTAAAACAGCTATGCCTTTTCAATGCTCTCTTTATAAGAACATGAAACTCAAACTAATTGGGAAAAGAAGTCCCAATATTTGCCCTGGCTTTAAAATATTTTGTAAAATATGGAACTCAACACGAGCCTCCTGGTTTTAAGTTTTTTATAAAAATTTTTTTTCACTGTTTATTAGAAAAATTTTATACAAAAACTAGAGGCCTGGTGCACGAAATTCGTGGACGGGGATGTGTGTCCCTCAGGCCAGCCTGCACCCTCTCCAAACTGGGATGCCTCAAGGGATGTCAGACTGCCGGTAGGATCGGGCCTAAATGGGCAGTCGGACATCCCTCTCACAATCCAGGACTGCTGCTGGCTCCCAACTGCTTGCCTGCCTGCCTTCCTGATTGCCCCTAACTGCTTCTGCCAGCCAGCCTGATCACCCCCTAACCACTCCTCTGCCAGCTTGATTGATGCTTAACTGTTCCCCTGACAGCCTGTTTTCCCCTAACTGCCCTCCCCTGTAGGCCTGGTCACCCCTAACTGCCCTCCCTTGCAGGCCTGGTCCCCCCCAACTGCCCTCCCCTGCAGGCCTAGGTCCCTTCCAACTGCCTTTCCCTGCAGGCCTGGTCGCCCCCAACTTTCCTCCTCTGCTGGCTTGGTCACCCCTAACTGCCCTCCCCTGCAGGCTTGATCACCCTCAACTGCCCTCCCTTGCAGGCCTGGTCCCTCCCAACTGCCCTCCCCTGCTGGCCTGATCACCCACAACTGCCCTCCCTTGCAGGCCTGGTCCCTCCCAACTGCCCTACCCTAATGGCCATCTTGTGGTGGCCATCTTATGTCCACATGGGGGCAGGATTTTTGACCACATGGGAGCAGCCATATTGTGTGTTGGAGTGATGGTCAATCTGCATATCACTCTTTTATTAGATAGGATAGAGGCCTGGTGCATGGGTGGGGGCCAGCTGGTTTGCCCTGAAGGGTGTCCCGGATCAGGGTGGGGGTTCCCTTGGGATGTGGGGGGGCCTGGGCGAGGGGCCTGTGGTGGTTTGCAGGCCGGCCATGCCCCCTGGTGACCCAAGCAGAGGCCCTGGTATCTGGGGTTTATTTATCTTCTACAATTGAAACTTTGTAGCCTGGAGCAGAGCCAAGCCTTCTGCTTGCTCCATGGCGGCAGCCATTTCTATTGGGATTTATGTATCTTCTATAATTGAAATTTTGTAGCCTTAAGCGAGGCCTGGGCAGGCCAGGGTGTGCAGAAAGCTTGGCTTCCTCCATCGCCAGGGGCAACCCTAGCTTCCTGCTCTTTCCAGCTCCATGGCTGCTGCCATTTCTGTTTGGATTTATTTATCTTCTATCGTTGAAACTTCGTAGCCTTGAGTGGAGGCTAGGCCGGCAAGGGCAGGTGGAAAGCTTGGCTTCCTCCATTGCCAGGGAAACCCAAGACTCCCTCTTGCTCTCTGTGGCCATAGCCGTCTTGGTTGGGTTAATTTTCATACTTGCTCCTGATTGGCTTGTGGGCGTGGCTTGTGGGTATAGCAGAGTGATGGTTAATTTGCATACTACTCTTTTATTAGATAGGATGGCATAATGAACTATGTACTCATTACATAGCTGTAATTATAACCAGTCTGCTAATCTAGTTTCACCTATACCCACCCCAACACTTTTTTTCTTTTAATGGAAAGTGCTGGTAACAATTTAAAAAAGGGTTTTAAAAAATCAATTTATAACTAATGAAGCATATAAGGGTGAATGCTAAAATAATTATAAAATAAGTATATGTCATATACCCTATTATATTTACCATAAACACTTTATACCTTTAATGGAAAAAATAGATTAAAAAAACAAACACACACAAAATAACATTATCATACTTAGCATAATTAATAATAATTCCTGAATGTTATCTAATACTTTGTCAATGTTTGATTTTCCTCAACTGTCTCAAGAGCTGTCTTTTCACACTTGATAAGGAACATATATTAAAACTAGTTTATTGTTCTTTTAAGTCTCCTTTAATAGATACAAGTGTACTCTGCCCTTTTTAAAACTTCATTTACTTTTGGGGGAAAACTATAGAATTTCCCACATTCTGGATTTGGCTTATTATCTTTGCAGTATAAATTAGCATATTCTTCTGTCTCCCTAATTTTCCTCCTTAAAATTAATAAGATTTAATTAGCTCAAATCCTTGTCTCAGGAATATTTTATAGGTTAAGCTGTGTAATGTCTATTGCTTTATATCCTGTGGCACATTAAATTCATTTGGTCTACTTTTGGTGACATTAAGATTGATTACAGGGCTCAGGTGTCATTAACTGAGATCCATTCATTATAATTTCCCATTAGCCATTCACCTAATGGTTTTAATAACCACTGTTGATTGTTACCTAGATCCATTATTTCATTAGGTATTGCAAAATAGTGATTTTCTAATTCTGTCATTTGTTCTGCAAGTATTAGCTGTGAGTCCTTTATTAAAGAAGAATTTTCCTTCAATAGGTCTTTGGGTAATCTAAAATACAGCTCATACAGGAAAGGTAGAATAAATACTTGATCTCTACCTTTATTTATCAGTTTTCAAAATAATGAGTTGTTGCTTTATTTTGCTTTTCTGCTGGGTCCCTATGTTGGTTTAAAATATTACTATACTATTTTTCATCTCCATGTAGCACTTCTTTATCTTATATTATTGCTTTTCCATGACATCCTGATGTGATTTCAAAAAGGAACATTCCCTAAGTCTTCTTGAGTCTATAAATCATGATTCTCTTAAAAATTCTTTTGCTTTGTATGAGTGAGTAGGGAAAAGAAACCACACTAGATTTTTCGGTCTTTAGTCAGTGGAAATGTAATATAGGACATTGGTTACAAAAGCAATAGGAGCTCTAAAGAAGTAAAGAGGGAAAGATATTAGTAACTGCAAGAAGTTACTACCCTTCTTGAATGAAGGAAAAGGAAAAGGGTGGTATGCAATGCCCTCAAGAACTTCACCACAAAATTACTGCAGCAACTGAAACCGACGTTGAGCCAATGTTGCTACCACCAGTGCAGGAAGCCTCGGACTCACAGCCCCACTGGTGCTGCAGTGGTTCAGAAGACCTCTCTTCTTTAGACTCGACACATTAGTTAAATAATATGGTATTTATCTTTCTTTGACTGACTTATTTCACTTACCATAGTACCTTCTTGGTCCATCCATGTTGTCTCAAATGGCAAGATTTTATTTATTTTTATGACTGTATGACTAATATTCCATTGTATATACGTACCACATCTTCATCTAACAATTGACACCTAGATTGCTTTCATATATTGACTATTGTAAACAATGCTGCAATAAAATTAGGGGTGTATTATTTTTATTTTCTTCAGATAAATACCCAGAAGTGAAATTTCTGTGTCATGGAAATTTTTTTGAGGAATCTGCCTATTGTTTTCCATAGTAGCAGCATCTATCTTATCTAATAAAAGAGTAATATGCAAATTGACCACCACTCCAACACACAAGATGGCTGCCACAAGTTGCCCAGCAGGGGAGGGCAGTTGGGAGGGACCAGGCCTGCAAGGGAGGGCAGTTGGGGGGGACCAGGCCTGCAGGGGAGGGCAGTTGGGTTGACCAGGCTGGCAGAGGAGGGCAGTTAGAGGCAATCGGGCTGGCAGGGGAGTGGTTGGGGATGATCAGGCTGTCACGCAAAAGCGGTTAGGGGCAATCAGGAAGGCAGGCAGGCAAGCAGTTGGGAGACAGCAGTCTTGGATTGTGAGAGGGATGTCCAACTGCCTGTTTAGGCCCGATCCTATTGGCAGTCAGACATCCCTCGAGGGGTCCCAGATTGGAGAGGGTGCAGGCTGGGCTGAGAGAATTTCGTGCACCGGGCCTCTAGTATATATATAAAAAGCCTGAGACTGTAACGGCCATAATGACCATAATGACCGGTCACTATGACCTCCACTGTGGCCAGCAAACTGACTGATCAGGGGATGGGGCTGGCTGGCCAACCTCATGGCCCCTCCCCACTGCCGGCCTGCCCCTGATCAGACTCTCCCACCCCAATCAAAAGCTGGCCTCCGGCCAAACACCCCCTCCCTTCACCCAGGCTAGCGCCGCCCCCGATCAGCCCTCCACACCACGATAGGCCCACAGCCCCTCCCCCTGGCCGCCCACCCCTAATCACACCCTCGCATCCTAATAGGGGGCAGGGCTGGGTGGCCAAACTCCTGTAGGCCCTCCCCCTGGCCGTCCCACCTCTGATAGCATCTGCCACCCAAATAGGGTGCAGGGCTGGCCCGCCAACCTCCTGCAGCCCCTCCTCCCACCCTGCTCCACCCCAGATTGGCCCCCCACCCCATCAGGGGCAGGGTTGGCTGGACAATCACCCATGGCCCCTCACCCAGGCTGCTGGCCCCTGATCGGCACCCCCTACCCCATTTGGGGGTGGGGCCGGCTGGCCCACCGCCCACAGCCCCTCTCCATGACTGGCCCCACCCCCAACCAGCCCCCCAACCCCAATCAGGGGTGGGGCCCGCCAGCCAACCTCCCGCCATCTTCTTCTCCTGACAGGCCCAGCCTTGATCCACCCCAATTGGGGCTGGGCCAGCTGTACCCCACCCATGCATGAATTCGTGCACTGGGCCTCTAGTTAATTTATAATATCAACAGAGCACAATGGTTCCTTTTTCTCCACATCCTTGCCAACACTTGTTATTTGTTGTCTTTTTTATAACAGCCATTCTGATAGGTTATATCAGAATGTTAGTGATATTTCATTATGGTTTTGATTTACATTTCCTGGGTAACTAATGATATTTTACTAGTATATTTATTTTTGATACTATTACAGATGTCCCCCACTTACCACCCCCCATGGTCCCCCTTCACCTAGTCTCTGCCCCACCCCAGGCTTATTTTCATGTGTCTCTGTGTATTCTGTTGAGAAATGTCTATTCTGGTCCTCTGCCCAGTTTTTATTTTAATTATTTGTCTTATGATGTTGAGTTGTATGAGTGCTTTTAGAAATTAACCCCTTATCAGAAATGAGAGTAGTACTTGGCTGAGGGATGGGCAGAAAAGATGAAGGAGATTAAAAAGTACAAACTCCAGTTATAAAATAAGTCATGGGGATGTAATGTACAGCATAGGGAATCCTATATAATAAACAGGTAATATGCAAATTGACCATCATGCCCTCACAAGATGGCTGCCTATGACCAGGCTGGCAGGGGGGCTAGTGAGGGATGACCAAATGACTGAACAAGCAGGCTGCGTGGGGCAACCAGGCCGGCGACGGGGGTGGGGGGGGGTGGGGGGTGCAGTTGGAGGCCACCAGGCTGGCAGGGAGGGCAGTTAGGGGTGATCAGGCCAGCACGCAGAGGCAGTGAGGTGTGATCAGGTCGGCAGGGAGGGCAGTTAGGGGTGACCAGGCAGGCAGGAAGGTGAGCGATGGGGAGCCAGTGGTCCAGGATTGTGAGAGGGCTGTCTGACTGCTGGTTTAGGCCCAAGCCCCAGGATTGGGCTTAAACCAGCAGTCAGACATCCCCCAAGGGGTCCCGGATTGGAGAGGGTGCAGGCTGGCTGAGGGGACCCCCCCCCCATGCATGAATTTTGTGCCCTGGGCCTCTAGTAGAGTCAATAATGTTGTAATAACTATATATAGTGACAGATGGTTACTAGATTTATTATAGTGATCACTTTGTAAAGTATGTAAATGTTGAATCACTATATTTTATACCTGAAATTCATATAATATTGTATGTCAACTATAATTAAAAATAAATTAAAAATATATGAAGGTGAATTTATCAAACTTTTCCTTTGTGGCTTTTAAATTTTATGTTAGCTAGAAAGAACTTATCCAACCTTGGACTTTTTTATTCTCCTATTTTTAAACATTTAAACCTTTATACTTAAATAATTGATCTATTTTGAATTCATCCTGGCATAAGGTATAAGTATGATTCCAATTTTATTGTCATATACAGCTACCCATTTCCTCTGCAGCTATTTCTTTGAATAATCCATCTTTTCCCTGTGGGTTGAACACCTTCATAATCCACTAAATTACTTAATTTATTTGTGTCTATTCCTGGACTTTGTGTTCTGTTCCACTGCTTTGTCTGTTACAAGTTTAGTTTAAGTTTTGCTATTTTATAACATGTTTATCACCTGGTATGGCTACTTCTCCCTTGTTAGTCTTCTGTTTAATACTTTAAAAGCTTTAGGACCTCAAGAGGTTTTGGAAGTACAGGTCTAGGCCATCTTTTGTATGTCTGTGCAACAGGAAAGGCATTGGATGAGTCTAAGTTCATGCAAGCATGCAGTCAATACCCAATGTCCAGACTCTTTTGCTGGATGCAGAGAGAATCACAGTAAACTGGTAATTCAAAATGGTGCCTTTTATAGGCATCATCATTTAAGAAACTCAGAAAATGTTAAATAAATGTTGCTGCATAAATTCACTCCCAATTCTGCCTCAAACTGAAGAATCAGGAGATGAGGGAGCTGCCATTTTAGAGAGTCAGACAGAAAGCCAACAAAGATTAAGGAACAAAAATGGATCTAGCATTGGATCTAGAACAAGGCACCTAGATCTTGAATCAATACTACATTTATGAAAATTAGGCCAGGAACTACATTTTATTCCCATTTGGGTAATCTTCAGTTATCTTCCCTAGTTTGAATGTGCACATGATTCAGTTTTAGTTATGATTTATTAAGTTGTTGCAGTCTGCTCTGGGAGAAAGGAGGCATTCTTAAAAATCCTTCCAAAATTCTGCCATAGATTGCCTCCATGAAAAGCCTGTTTTGTCACTTACTGGCTGTGGAACTTAGAGAAGGTATATCAGCTCTCTGTGTAACCCCCACCGCCCCCCCCCCATTTCTCCTTTCTGTAAAATGTAAGTAATAATAGCCTACTTAGTGGGTTGTCTTGAGAACTAAATGAGATCATATGCCAGCCCTTAGCACAGTGCTTGGCCTATATTAGGTACTAAATAAAGTTACTGTTAACTATAATGATGATCAGTGTATCACTTATTTTAACAACTAAGTAACCATATGATGAAATTTTTATTTTCACTTTACAGAAACCAGGGTTTTATGTCTTTTCTAATTTCCCTAGCTATGCTGTTACTAGAAGGGTGGTATTCAAACCTTGTTTTGAGTATCCTATCTAATAAAAGAGTAATATGCAAATTGACCATCACTCTAACACACAAGATGGCCACACCCATGTGGTCAAAGATGGCCGCTACAAGATGGCCTGCAGGGGAGGGCAGTTGTGGGCGATCAGGCCAATAGGGAGGGCAGTTAGGGGGTGACCAGGCCTGCAAGGGAGGGCAATTAGTGGTGACTGGGCCAGCAAAGGAGGGCAGTTAGGGGAGACCAGGCCAGCAGGGAAGGACAGTTGGGGAGAACTAGGCCTGCAGGGGAGGGCAGTTGGGGGGACCAGGCCTGCAGTGGAGGACAGTTAGGGGTTACCAGGCCAGCAGGGGAGGGCAGTTGGGGGGGACCAGGCCTGCAGG
This sequence comes from Plecotus auritus, assembly GCF_963455305.1. Classification (NCBI taxonomy): domain Eukaryota; kingdom Metazoa; phylum Chordata; class Mammalia; order Chiroptera; family Vespertilionidae; genus Plecotus; species Plecotus auritus. The sequence continues at coordinate 188,776,191 of NC_137771.1, forward strand.
GGAGGGCAGTTGGGGGTGACCAGGCCTGCAGTGGAGGACAGTTAGGGGTGACCAGGCTGGCAGGGGAGGGCATTTAGGGGCAATCGGGCCAGCAGGGGAGCAGTTAGGCATTGATCAGGCTGGCAGGGGAGTGGTTAGGGGGTGATCAGGCTGGCAGGCAGAAACGGTTAGGGGCAATCAGGCAGGCAGGCAGGTGAGCAGTTGGTAGCCAGCAGTCCTGGATTGTGAGATCAGGCCTAAACGGGCAGTCGGACATCCCTCAAGGGGTCCCAGATTGAAGAGGGTGCAAACTGGACTGAGGGACACCCCCTCATTCATGAATTTCGTGTACCGGGCCTCTAGTATTACAATAAAGGATTCATGCTGTGAATCCTAAAATTATGTGTTTTCTAAACCTGATACTGACCAATGTAGGGATCTTCTAGCTTTTTCTTGTGCTTCTTCTATTGATTATGTCTCCAGTCAAGCTTGACCCAAAATCCTTCATCACATTTAGAACCAGCCTGTATTTCTTCCCCTCAGCACTTCATTATATTTCCTCAGTCATTCTCTTAAATGCTGAAACATAATATCACTAGTTGTAACTGTATTCTAGAATATCTAATTAATTTTGAGGCAAAGCCTGGAGGCTTTTTACCAAGGTCTTCAGTATTTTATACTTTGTTCACATGCCTTAATAAAATGATAAAAGTGAAATCACTTCTGGAATTTTAACACCAAAAGGTCTGCCTTATTCAGCCTTCTGTTCCTTGTTATACCTAAAACAAATAAATCTTCCCCATATCTAATGAGGAAGTTCAGCATCAAAAATAAGTAAAAACTCCAGGTTATAGTCAAGGATGGAGTTGAGATAAGCTCTAAGAAGTGTCAGCCATTCATCCCCTGGCCAGTAGAATATGTAACTTAGCTTGTTGACCTAAGAAATGCTGGACCACATGTAATGAGTAGTTCAAGGAATGACTTAGTATTTCAGTGTCATGGTGACGGTAAGAAGATAACCTCATTTCTAAGAGCTCCATATGGAATAAGGTAGATGCAGGAGGTTGTGGGTGAGTGGTTAATTTTTTAGGGTCCATGTTTCAGGACTTTTTTCAAATTTTCTATCTGTCTATCTATCTATCTATCCATCCATCCACCCATCCAGCTATCTACTTACCTACATATTCATTTATTTGTTTGTCAATGCATTTGACAAACACAAAACTTCTGGGGAAAATATGGCTAAGGCTAATTAGCGCCCTTTCCCCCCCCCCCCTATTATTCTTAGTATCATAGTACTATGCTGGAATCTAATCTGAAAGATTTACAAAACCTTGGAGGAAATAAAATAGGAGTCAAAGACAAACTCAACTCAAACTGGTCAAATAATTGGGAACTTACTGGGCCCATGTAAATGAGAAGTCCATGATAGAGCTGAAATTGGTGCCCAATTTATGAAATAGGTGCATAGTTTCCCAGTGAGTCTAGCAAATATTTCAAGATTCACTCTAATTGAACCAATTTTGTTTATATGCCTATCCATGGGCCAAAACAAGGGAATATACAGTTTTGATAGGCTTTAAAGTAGGAGTTAAAGTCATCTTTCCACCCCATTCCATACCCAAAACTATGTGAATTGAGAGTAGAGAAGGTGTGGTTTCCTATGGAATAATGAAAGTGACATTACCGGAAGAAGAGGGAAAGGATGCCAGGCAGGCAAACAAAAATATTTACCATACGTGGTCCAAAATGTGATGACACATGTTCCATTATTTCATTCATTCATTCAAACATTAAGAAAACAGAAAACATTAAAGCACAGTCTCTGCTCTCAAGGAAATCATAGCGTTTTGAAATCATCATATCAATATATTTTTATGATATATTAGGGTCCATTAAAGGTACACCCACAAAATAAGCTATGAGCGGTATCAATTACATTCACAGAAGCCTTGGCTATGATTTTGTCATTAAATTTCACATTAATGTCTATCAGTAACACGCTGGTACACATAAATGTAGAGAAAACCAAAACAGAGACCTCACTCATAATTCTTGCTAAGGCGACTAGCCTTATTTTAGATGTATCCATAATCAACTTATGATCGGCCACAGCTCGATGCTTCTGAGGAAGCATAAGCCGGCAGCATTCACACCGAGAATTGGTTAACTTCGTACACTGCAATTTACTTTTTGATGTACAATGCCACAACTACTATTAAATTTCATACCATGGCAGCTAGTTATTTATTAGATAGGAAACTGCTCTCTTTAAAAAATGCCTTTCACTTTTCTACCACTTGGAAAGCATTGCAGTTTAATTTAAAATTGGTCTAGTCAATCTGCCATGGGCTCCTGAGAAATAGTTTGTGTGAATAACTACCACCAAGAGCTTCCCCAAGGAAAAGCGTTCATTAGGGCTGAGAACACCTTCTGATGATTCCATAATTACCTTCCTTTGAGTTACTGGCTCACCAGCATGATTGTCATAAAGGGCTTTGCAACTCAAGATCCCACAACAGAAGGAGAAAACTGGTCAAGACATGCGTGTTTATTAAGTGCTACTTTGCAAGAAGTGTTTATTGAAATGTTAATAAAACAAACCCTGAAAAATATTTTTCTAGAATGTAATAGGACATGGCCTCATTCTTGCTTCTAAGTTCCTAAAGAATTTTCCCTGATACAGTTGTCATTATTGCTGAAATCATGCTGTGGGAATGTGGAGGGAGAGTCCTTGGATTGGAGATAGATCTGGGTTTGAATCCTGGCAAGTGAAGATAATAAAAACTATTCCTTCCCATGGATTATTATGAAGATTTAATAAGATAGTATAGAGAGAAATACCAAGCATTATGCATGTCACATAGAAAGTGCTTCGACATGCTTTTCCATGGTAAAGCAATTGAGTTTGACTTCCAATTTTTTCATATTTGCTATTTGAATGGCAAGAGTTCACTAGCACTACATTTATTCATTCAGTTATTGAATTTAAACATGCCACTCCACCATTTACTTTATGCTATAATAGGTGCTTGGATTGTAAAAAAGAAGGAAAAGATACGTCAGTCTCTGCACTGATGGGTGGAAAGTCAAGGGCATGAGTATTTACCTTATGTTGACTATAGTAAGAGAGGTATGGATAAGGATCCCTAAATATATGAAGAAAAATCCCTTAAATCTTCCTGAAGAAATCAGAAAAATAATGTTCACAGAGAGGGCAACACTGAGCTGAAGCGTAAGTAGTAAGCAAGAGTTCACCCAATGGACAGAGCTGAAGCAAGATGAATAGATACCTACAGACAGAGAGCAGAGCATATGCTAGGTGTGAGGAGAAATCATATGGTGAGAGAATAGAAAGCCGATCTGCAGGATTAGAAAGGCTGCATGAAGAAGAAAACCAGGAGAGGTAATAAAAATCAAATTATGAAGGCTCTGCTGTGCCTTTCTACAAAATTGAGCTTTAGCGTCTTAGGCAAGAATATCAGAATCATGAGCAGATTAGCTCAGAATTGCTTATGAAACTGAAAATCTAGATGTTAGCCAGAGGTCCTGTCATCGGAAGGTTTGACTGGGGCTGGAGAGTTTACTTCCAAAATGGTTCACTAACATATTTATTAGCATAAGGGATCCATTCATTGTCACATGGGCCTCTCATACTGCTTGAGTGCCTTCAGGACAAGGAAGCTACCTTCCCTCAGATAAAGAATCTTGTATTTAGATTTGAGAGAAGGAGAGAAAGGGGGACCACTATGCTATTTATGACTTAGTCTCAGAAGTAACTCAGTAACACATCTGTCATATACTGTTAGTTAGAAAGGAGTTACTACATACAGTTCATACTCAAAAGGAAGAGAATTGGGCTCCACCTTTTGGAAGGAGGAGTGTTGAAGAATTTCTGGAAAATATTTTTGAAACCACCACAGGTAGAGATCTTGCTACCCATTTTTACAACTGCTAGATGCAATTTGGATGCCTGCAAACCTGCTTGCTCATATTTCAATTTTGTGTAGATTTCTTGTGGCCATGTCTGTGGAGATGCCTCACAATGTTGATTGGGGTGCCAGCCCCCAGATTGAAGCTATTCTTGCAATACCCATTTCACACTTTACTCAATTCCTCAGGCACCATGATCTATCTTAATGGCTGGTTAAATCTCAAGATCTGATAAATGTCCTCCAAATCTCTTCAGTGAAGCCCAGGGAAAAGAGAGAGCTATGAAGGACTTGAGTAGGTTTACATATAGTTATTAAGCTCTTGATGGTTCTGTGAGAGGAAGAGGAAGACTTTCCCATTATTATTCTCATTCCAGATGTTTATAGTTCTCTGCTATGAAATACCAGTTAAAGCATTGCTTAACAGTGTTCTGAGTAGGTCTTTTCTCTAACAAGTTTGCCGTTTTGTTTCACTAGACATCTTTTTTTTTAAATTTCTTTATTGATTAAAGTGTTACATATGTGTCCTTCTTCCCCCATTACCCCCACTCATCCCCCCCTCCCACTCATGCCCTCACCCCCTGTTGTCTGTGTCCATTGGTTAGGCTTATATGCATGCATACAAGTCCTTTGCTTGGTCTCTCCCCCTTACCCTCACCCTCCCCTACCTTCCCTCTGAGGTTTGACATTCTGATCGATGCTTCTCTGTCTCTGGATCTGTTTTTGTTCATCAGTTTATGTTGTTCATTATATTCCATAAATGAGTGAGATCATGTGATATTTATCATTCTCTGGCTTATTTCACTTAGCATAATGCTCTCCAGGTCCATCCATGCTGTTGCAAATGGTAAGACATCTTTAAAACACATGGTCATAGCTGTTCTGTTTCATTTTGCAATTCCCTGAGATATATTATGTTGAGCATCTTTTTACATGCTTATTGGTGTCTTCTCTCTTTTTTCTTGGTTAGATTGAGTAAGGTTTATTAATGTTGATCTTTTCAAAGAAGCAGTTTTTGGTTTCTTTGATTTCGGATTTTCAACTTCATTGATTTCTTCTATTTTTTTTTTTCTTTTCTTCTGCTTGTTTTCACTTAACTGTTCTCCTTACTCTAGTTTCCTAAGGTGGAAACTTAGATTATTCATTTTAGAGCTTTATTCTTTTTTAATATATTCATTCAGTGCCATAAATTTCCCTATAAGTACTGCTTTTGCTGCATCCCCACAAATTTTGATATTTAGTTTTAAGTAATTTTTAAATTTGCTTTGCAAATTCTTTCATCCTCTTATTACGTTATTTAATCTCCAATTATTTGGGATTTCCCATTGTATTTCTTTTATTAATTTCTAGTTTAATTCCATTGTGGTCTGAGAGCATACATTGTATGATTTATTTTTTTAATTTTTTAAGATATGTCTTATGGTTCAGAATGCAGTTTATCTTGATGAATGTTCCATGTGAGTTGGAGAAGAATGTGTAGCCTGCTGTTGTATGAAGTCTTCCATAAATGTCAATTTAATCCAGCTGATTGATGATGCTGTTGAGTTCAACTATGTTCTTACTGCTTTTCTGCCTGTAGGATCTGTCAGTTACTGAGAGAGGTGTATTGAAATCTCCAAACCCCTTTTCTCCTTGCAATTAATTCTATTAGTTTTTGCCTCATCTATTTTGAGATGTGTTGTTAGCTGCACATTAAGGATTGTGATACCTCATAGATTTGGCCCCTTCATCATTACAGAATATCCTCTGATAATATTTCCTGTTCTGAAGTCTGCTTTGTCTGAAGCAGCTTTCATTTGATTAGTGTTAGCACAATTTTCCATTCCTTTACTTTTAATATATTTGTGTATTTATACCTAAAGTGGGTTTCTTATAGACAACATATAGTTGGTATTTTTTAAATCTATTTTAACAATCTGTCTTGTAATTGGTATGTTTATGCTGTTGACATTTTAAGTGATTATTGATATAGTTGGATTAATATCTATCATGTTTATAACTCTTTCTATTCTTTTCACTCTTTGTTTTTCTTCTCTTTTTCTGCCCTCAGTGGTTTTCATTGAACATTTTATATTATTTTATTTTATCTCCTTTTTTACCATATCAATTATACTTCTTTAAAATTTCTTTAGAGGTTGCCCTAGAGTTTGCAATATACATTTACAAATAATCTAATTCTGCTTTCAAGTCAGACATTATCACTTCATGGCAGTGTAGGTACCTTATAAGAGGGTATCCCAATTCTTTTCTCCCATTCCTTATAATATTGCTGTCATTCATTTCACTTTTCCATATGTTAAAATCACCCAAAACATTTTGCTGTCATTGCTTTGAATAAACAGTAACTGATTAGATCAATTAAGTATTAGAAAGTCCTATCTCAATTTTACTTCAGTATTAAAAAAAAGAATTAGAAACATAAACTATATTACTTTCCCTTCCTTTCTTCCTTCTCTGATGTTCTTCATTTCTATATGTAGGTCTGAGTTTCTGACCTACACTATTTCACCTCTCTGAAGAACTCTAAATAAGTCCTGCACTGTAGGTGTACTGGTAAATTCCCATAGTTTTTGTTTGTCTGAGAATGAATGATGATTTCACAGATTTATTGTATTGCTAGTTTTGCTTTAAACACTAAATATTTCACTCACTCTCATCTTTGCATAGTTCTGACTAGAAGTCTGATGTCATTCTTATCCTTGTTGCCATAGGCAAAATGTGATTTGCTCTGGCTTCTTTCAATATTTTCTTTGTTTTTGAAGTTTGAAAATGATATATTTAGATGTAGTCATTTTTTAATATTTATCTTGTTTGATATTCTAGGAAATTTCTGGTCCTACAATTTGTTCTCTGTCATTGATTTTGAAAATTTAACCTCAAACCTCAAACATTTCTTCTGTTCCCTTTTCTCTTTCCTTTCCTCCCCATAGTCCCATTGCATGCATATTACCCTTTTTCTAATTGTCCCCCAATTCTTGGATACTCTGCTTCCAAGACCCATGCTTTTTTTCTCTCTGCATTTCATTCTAGGAAATCTCTACTGACAGTCGTGTCTAGTCTCCTAAAGAGCCCATTAAAGTCACTCTTTTTTTCTTTCACAGTGTTTCTTCTCTAGCATTTACTTTTCATTCTTAGAGCTTCCATCTCTCCACTTATATTATTCATATGTTCTTACACATTACCTACTTTTTCATTAGAGGCTTTAATTATTAATCATAGTTACTTTAAATTCTCTATCCAATAATTCCAAAATCGGTGCCCTATCTGAGTATAGTTTCTTTTCTTGCTTTGTCTCCAGGATGTGTTTTCCCTTGTTGTTTAGCATGACTGGCAATTTCTGGTGAAAGCACGGCCTGATGTATTGGGAAACAGGAACAGAAGCAATAGGGCTTTTGGTGCGAGGTTTTACGATAATCTGTCGAGGAGACAGGCTGTGTTTAATATTTGCTGTAGCTGTAGGTGCCAGAGGCTTCAGTTTCCTCTTTTTGTTGTTTTTCACTCCCCTTTGTCTTTTGTGCTTAAATAAGAACTCCTTACTCTGAGTGTGTCCTGTAGTTCTCTCAGTTGTAATCCACTGATATTACACTGGAGTTCTGTTGATGTGATGTAATCCTATCTAATAAAAGAGTAATATGCAGATTGACCATCACTCCAACACACAAGATGGCTGCCCCCATGTGGTCAAAGATGGCTGCCCCCATGTGGACACAAGATGGCCACCACAAGATGGCCAGCAGGGGAGGGCAGTTGGGAGAGACCAGGCCTGCAAGGGAGGGCAGTTAGGGGTGACTGGGCCTTCAGGAGAGGGCAGTTAGGGGCAAACAGGCTGGCAGGGGAGCAGGTAGGCATCAATCAGGCTGGCAGGGGAGTGGTTAGGGGGTGATCAGGCTGGCAGGCAGAAGTGGTTAGGGGCAATCAGGAAGGCAGGCAGGCAAGCAGTTGGGATCCAGCAGTCCTGGATTGTGAGAGGGATGTCTGACTGCCCGTTTAGGCCCGATCCCAGAGAGGGTGCAGGCTGGGCTGAGGGACACACACCCCTGTGCACAAATTTTGTGCACCGGGCCTCTAGTCCTATATAATAAAAGCCTAATATGCTAAGTGTCTGGTCAGCTAGTTGGCCTTTCAATCAATCAAAGCGTAATATGCTAATGATATGCTAAGACTGCTCAACCACTTGCTATGACATGAACTGACCACCAGGGGGCAGACAATCCGACCTGTAGGTTAACTTGCTGCTGGGGTCTGGCCAGTTGGGACTGAGCAAGATGGGCCAGACACACCCTGGAGCCCTCCATGGTCCCACCCCATTTGGCTAACCTCCTGCATCCCTCCCTGGCCCCAATCATGCACTGGTGGGGTCCCTCGGCCTGGCCTGCACCCTCTCACAATCTGGAACTCCTCAGGGGATGTTGGAGAGCCAGTTTCAGCCTGATCCCGCAGGCCAGGCTGAGGGACCCCACTGGTGCATGAATTTGTGCACCGGGCCTCTAATGCATTATAGAGGAGACACTTTCTATAATCTATATACACAAAAGCCTAAGCACTGGATGACCAAACAACCAAACAACCATTTGACCAGTCACTATGACATGCACTGACCACCAGGGGCAGACACTCAATGGAGGAGCTGCCCCCCTGGTGGTCAGTGCAATCCCACAGTGGGATAGCCACTCAGCTGACCAGGATGAATAGGGCCAAGATGAGTGGGAACAGCTCCTCCCATGCCAAGGGATCCCACTGGTGCACGAATCCATGCACAAGGCCTTTAGTCCTATCTAATAAAAGAGAAACATGCAAATTGACCATACCTCTGCTAAGCTCACCAGCCAATCAGAGTGAGTATGCAAATTAACCTAACAAATATGGTGGCAACCATGGAGCTGGAGCAAGCAGGAGGCTAGGGTTGCCCCTGGTGATGGAGGAAGCCAAGCTTCCCACCTGCCCTGGCTGGCCCTGGCCTCCGCTCAAGGCTACAAAGTATCAATTATAGAAGATAAATAAATCCCAGATACCTGCTTCCAGCCAGCCCTGGCCTCTGTTCAAGGAGACGTTGAAAAAAAAAAAAAAAGAAAGAAAGAAAAAGAGGAGGGGCTGGGAGCTTGGGTCACCGTGGGGCGTGGACAGCCTGCAAACAGCCATCAGCCCCTCACCCAAGCTGGCCAGGCATCCCAGCGGGGACCCCCACACTGAAGGGGGTGTGGCAAGCCTGAAAATGGCCCTCAGCCCCTCAACTTGGCTGGCCATGGCCCCCAGCGGGGACCCTCACTCCATGGGGGCATGGGCGGCCTGAAAACCATCACAGACCCCTCACCCAGGCTGCCCCACACCCCAAGAGAACCCCCACACTGATCTGGGACACCCTTCAGGGAAAACCAGCCAGCCCCCACCCGTGCACCAGGCCTCTATCTATACTAATAAAAGGGTAATATGCTAATTAGACTGGGAGACCTTCCAGGAGACCTTCTGGATGTTCTTCTGGACAAAGCCATGGTGGCCGGGCTGAGGTAGAGGCTGTTAGAGGCCAAGAGGGGAGGGCAGTTGTGGGTGATCAGGCCAGGATGGGACGGCAGTTGTGGGTGATCAGGCTGGTGGGGGACGGGGCCGTTGGGGGTAAGCAGACCAGCAGGGGAGCCAGTTGGGGGTGAGCAGGACGTCAGTGGGGGTCCGTTGGAGGTGATCAGGACAGTGGGGAGGGGGCAGTTTGGAGTGAGCAGGCCAGCAGGGGGGCAGTTGGGGGTGAGCAGGCCAGCAGGCAAAGTGGTTAAGGGAAATCAGGCAGCAGGCAGGTGAGCAGTTAGGAGCCAGCAGTCCCGGACTGAAAGAGGGATGTCTGACTGTGGGATCGGGCCTGAACTGGCAGTCGGAAATGCCCTGAGGGGTCCCAAATTGGAGAGGGTGCAGGTTGGGCTGAAGGACACGCCCCCGTACACGAATTTCTTGCACTGGGCCACTAGTATATATATAAAAGCCTAAGCAACCATTAAGACTGGCCACTAGCTATGATGCGCAATGACCACCAAGGGACAGATGCTCAATGCAGGATCTGCCCCCTGGTGGTCAGTGTGCTCCCACAGACAACGTCCCGTGGCCAGCCAACTTCCCATGGTTGCTTCCCCCCACCCCCATCCCTGCCAGTCGGCCCTGATCAGGAGAGGACAAGATAGCCCCAATCGCCAACAAGGCTAAGGGACCTCACCTGTGCACAAAATGGTGCACCAGGCCTCTAGTCTTATAATAAAAACCTCATTGCCCAGCTGGTGTGGCTCAGTGGTTGAGCATTGACTTAGGAACCAAGAAGTCATAGTTTGATTCCCAGTCAGGGCACATGCCTGGGTTGCGGGCTTGATCCCCAGTACCCCTGCAGCAGGCAGCCAATTGATGATGTGTCTCTCTTGTTGATGTTTCTATCTAACCCTCTCGCTTCCCTTTCTCTAAAAATCAATAAAGACATATATATGTATATATATATATATATATATATATATATATATATATATATATATATATATATATATGTATCAGAGGCACGGTGCATGAAATTCCTGCATGGGGGGTGTGTCCCTCAGCCCAGCCTGCACCCTTTCCAATCTGGGACCCCTCGAGGGATGTCCATCTACTGGGATCGGTCTTAAACGGGCAGTGGGACATCCCTCTCACAATCCAGGACTGCGGGCTCCCAACTGCTCGACTGCCTGCTTTTCTGATTGCCCCTAACTGCTTCTGCCTGCCAGCCTGATCACCCCCTAACCACTCCCCTGCCAGCCTGGTTGATGCCTAACTGCTCCCTTGACAGACTGTTTGCCCCTAACTGCCCTCCCCTGCAGGCCTGGTCACCCCTAACTGCCCTCTCCTGGAGTCCTGGTTCCTCCCAACTGCTCTCCCCTGCAGGCCTGAGTCCCCCCAACTGCCCTTCCCTGCAGGCCCGGTTGTCCCCAACTTCCCTCCTCTGCCAGCCTGGTCACCCCTAGCTGCCCTTCCCTGCAGGCCTGGTCCCTTCCAACTGCCCTCCCCTGTTGGCCAACTTGTGCTGGCCATCTTGTGTCCACATGGGGGCAGCCATCTTTGACCACATGGGGGCAGCCATCTTGTGCGTTGGAGTGATGGTCAATTGGCATATTACTCTTTTATTAGATAGGACTAGAGGCCCGGTGCATGAAATTCAAGCACCGGGAGGGGGGTGTCCCTCAGCCCAGCCTGCACCCTCTCCAATCTGGGACCCCTTGAGGGATATCTGACTGCCCGTTTAGGCCCGATCCCACTCGGTTCGGGCCTAAACAGGCGGTTGGACATCGCTCTCACAATCCAGGACTGCTGGTCCCCCCAACTGCCCTCCCCTGCAGGCCTGGTCCCCCCAACTGCCCTCCTCTGCTGGCCTGGTCCCCCCCAACTGCCCTCCCCTGCAGGCTTGGTCCCCCCAACTGCCCTCCCCTGCAGGCCTGGGTCCCCCCAAACTTCCCTCCCTTGCTGGCCTGGTCACCCCCAACTGCCCTCCCATGCATGCCATCTTGTGGTGGCCATCTTGTGTCCACATGGGGGCAGCCATCTTTGACCACATGGGGGCGGCCATCTTGTGTGTTGGAGTGATGGTCAATTTTCATATTACTCTTTTATTACATAGGATAGAGGCCTGGTGCATGGGTGGGGGCAAGCTGGTTTGCCCTGAAGTGTGTCCCAGATCAGGGTGGGGGTTCCCTTGGGGCATGGGGTGGCCTGGGTGAGGGGCCTGTGGTGGTTTGCAGGCCGGCCACACCCCCGGCGACCCAAGCGGAGGTCCTGGTATCTGGGATTTATTTATCTTCTATAATTGAAACTTTGTAGCCATGGCCGCAGCCATTTTTGTTGGCATTTATTTATCTTCTATAATTGAAACTTTGTAGCCTTGAGTGGAGGCCTAGGCCTGCCAGGGTGTGTGGGAAGCTTGGCTTCCTCCATTACTGGGGAAACCCAAGCCTCCTGCTCACTCTGTGGCTGCAGCCATCTTGGTTGGGTTAATTTGCATACTCGCTCCTGATTGGCTGGTGGGTGTGGCTTGTGGGTGTAGTGGAGTGATGGTTAGTTTGCATATTACTCTTTTATTAGATAGGATATACACTAGAGGTCCGGTGCATGAAAATTCATGTACTGGAGCGGGGGTCCCTCAGCCTGGCCTGCCCCTTCTCACAGTCCGGGAGCCCTCAGGGGTCGGAAGTGACCCAGAGATCAGGGGGAAGGCGACACCCCATCACACCTCTGCTGCTGCCACTGCTGGAGCGCAAGCCTCAGCCGGCCCTGGTTACCTGAGCCTTGGGCGACCCTGAGTGGCTGAGCAGCCACCATCCGAGGCTTGCCTGTGCCTCGGGCTGGCCCTGGGCATCTGGGCAGCCGCCATCTGAGGCTTGCCTGTGCCTCGGGCTGGCCCTGGGCGGCTGGGGGTTTAAGGGAACTGGGAGACTCCAGAGGCAGGTGCCCTGGTGGGGCTGAGGGGACCTGGTGCTGCCACCTTGTGGCTGTGGGTGCCACCATCTTTGAGGGTGGGGCAGTCAATTAGCATATTCCCTCCTTATTGGCTGTGGGCGCTACCATCTTTGCGATGGCGTGAGGGTCAATTAGCATATTCCCTCTTTATTAGATAGGATATATATATTATGATTATTTTTAATCTCATCTTTTTAGTGGGCCCAAGTCTCTGGGCTTCAGTGGTACGTCTTAGCTTTTTTATTCTCCTCCTTTTACCAGTGATAGGAAGGCTAGCAGGGGCTGGATCTGGCAAAATTCCCCTCCTTTAGGTCAGCGAAGATTCTGGTGATATTTTTTCCCTTGAAAGGGAGGCTTTTATTGTGGAGGAACTCTGGGCATATTTCAAAATAGTTACTTTCCCCCTGCCCCTGCTCTAAACACAGAGGAAATTTTTCTCTCATCTTCAAGGTTAGAATCTGGTGAGATTCCTGGAGGTAAAACCCATGAAAGTGTGGAGTTCTCTAATGCCCAGCCCCAGGAGTTTTCAGCACAGCTAGTGGTCCATACCCAGTATCCAGAAATGTATCAACATTACTATGCAAGTGTGTCTACTGTTTATGGCTCCAGTGGCTTCTGCTTCCAGTAAACTGATCTCAGCTGTGATTCTCTGCATTTACCCGTCTCTTCAGATCTGGGGGTGGCAATCAGCTCTGTAAGTTCGATTCTTTGATAGCGCTGAGAAAAGTTTTTGGTTTTTGGCTTGTTCGGTGTTTTTCTTATTGTGAGGATGGGAGTGACAACTCCCAAATTCTTTTCATGTCACAGCTCAAAAAACATATTGTAATACATTTACTGAGTTCTATTTTTCATATTATAAAATGTACCTAATTCAAATGTACAATTCGATGAGTTTTAGCAACTTTACTAAGTAGTGCAACCATCACCATGTCAGTTTTAGAGTACATATGCCTTCCAAGTGGGATATATCCAGCCCACGCACCAAAACTCTCCCCACGTCCAGGCCTAGATTTCTTTGCTGATATTTCTCCCAAGTTTTATTTTATCTGGTGAAATACTATCTGTTGGAACTCTCCTGCTTCCAGGCCTTACCTACCTTAAAGACTGGATTTGGAGTTAGAAGACCCCACATTCCCACTTCCTGTCTTTTTCACCTTAGTAATTCACTTAAGCTTTCCTCTCACTGAGGAAAGAAAGTAGAAGTTATTTATCCTGCTATTCCATGGGACTAGCAAAATAGTGGGCACACTGGTAATGATCAACAAGTATGTGTGAGTGAACAAATCTGGAATTGATTTCAAGATTTGTGAAGTGGTGGGATTACATAAATTCAGTTTTGAAGGGCAAGGAATGAAAAATTTTGTTGGTATAGCCTTTGTGAGATTTTCAAAGTGTTCAAGGCCCTACGGGATGAAGAACAATGGACTGGATGATATCCAAGGACTTTTCCACCTCAAACATCCTGGCAGTTAATGTATTTTCTGTTCCTAAGGCAGGATTTTTATAATTTAGTTGTTCTATAACTGAGAGCCATTTGGCATTCGGCTCTAGTTATTAATAACTATTATACCACACACCCGAATTTGCACAAGCACTGTTAAAAGATAGATTCCACACCACTTAGGCTCAAAGACAGCAAGATTCTAGTTCACCCAAATCTAAATCTTAGGTTCTCACCACTTTCAGTTAACAATCAAAAATAAGGAGGTTGAGGGACTGAAGGGAAAAGAAATGACTAATTAATCCAAATAGCTGTGTGTGTTGCAGATTAGAAATGGAGTTTAATTTGTCTAGCCAGCCCCAAAGAGCCAGGCCCATTTAGACACACTTATCAGTTTCAAGCAGGAAACAAGAAGTATAACACGGGTACATCCCTTAAAAGACCACCGTAAATTAGGTTGCAACTCTTTGTTTTTCAGAGGACAAGTAGGTAGGCAAGCTAAGGAGAGGGTGGACAGAAGAGGCAGGTCTGAAATAAAGTAAAGGGAGGGTCCTGAAAATTTTCTCCCTCCTACCCTGGATATGGAACGAACTTTGATTGATGGGCTGTCATTCATTACTCCAGCATGCTTTTGCCTTGAGCATGACGTCAGTTTGATAAATGCTCTGTTGTTCTAACAAATGCTTTGTTGTTTTTGCTGTAACCTTTCTTTAGGCTAACCGCTGTAGCATTTCCACATGTCCTCACTCAGCTGTGCCACCATTGCTAACACCAGGACTCTAGACACATTGGATTTATATTTAATCACTTTTTACTCACTCCTACCAAAAACACACACATATAGTATATACATATATAAAATTATTGACTATATTTTTACTCGTAGGCAATTAGTAAATATTTAGCAAATGTATAAAAGAATGATTGCTGGCTCAAATTGCTTAAAGAATTTAGCTTGATTGAGTGACTAACCCTTCATCATTCATTGACTTATATGTCTACTTAAATCATTCTTTGTCCCCTCTACCTCCAACCCACTATTGGTAGGTATGGAACAATCTCTCTATATAAAAGCCTAAGTGACCGTCGCAACGAAACAACCGAACGGACAACCGAACAGGCTGCGTGGGGTGACCAGTCTGGCCGGGGGGTTAGTGAGGGCCGATCAAATGACTGAGCAGCAGGCTGCGTGGGGCGACCAGGCCGGCAGGGGAGTTAGTGAGGGGTGACCAGGCCGGCAGGGGCGGCAGTGAGGGGTGACCATACAACCGAATAGCCGGCTACGTGGGGCAATCAGGCCGGCAGGGTGGGAGACAGTGAGGGGTGACCAGGCCGGCACAGGGGGGCAGTGAGGGGTGACCAGGCTGGTGGGGGGGCAGTTGGGGGTGACCAGGCCATCAGGGGGGGCAGGTAGGGGTGATCAGTTAGGAGCCAGTGGTCCTTGATTGTGAGAGGGATGTCCGAGGGGTCCCAGATTGGAGAGGGTGCAGGCTGGGCTGAGGGGACCCCCCCACCCCCGTGCATGAATTTCGTGTGCCAGGCCTCTAGTAGAAGGATAAGACAAAGGGCAGATATAGTTGGAGATGTAAGGAGTCAGAATCATAAGAAATTTCCATTGCCTAGCCCTCAGATACCAGGAAACATGATGAGGTATTATTTCCTGGATCATCATAATAGTCTGGTAAAACAGATAGAATATGATTATATTTATTTTTAAATGTCAAGTTTATTTTTTTAAATCAAGTGAAACTAATAAATTAACCCATGTCAAAGAGCCAGTAAGTGATATAGCCAAACCATGAATCCAATGCCAACTCTACTTTAGCTCAGAGCCACCTGCATTTTACCCAGGACCTGCTCAGACTGAATCTAGGGCTCGATCCACAGTGTAGGGCTCAGGTTGGCCCACAGAAATAAAGTGATGGGGAGGTGTTCTTTGGTTTCCCCTTTATACTGTAGCCCATCTCTGAGGGCTCAGCTGAGTGATGGAGATGGCAAATAAAGACTTCTCACTCATGTGTTTTATGCTCTAGAGTCCTGAGAAACAACTGGGAATTTATTCTCATTAGTAAGAAAAGCACTTAACTGCTGAACCCACAACTGCACCTCATTTTTATTTGACATTCTTAATCAAGATTGATTTGCTAGTACTAGTCTCTAAAGACAGCAGTACAGTAGGGCATGGGTTCTTAAATGGTCTTACACATCAATGGGTAAGTCATTAGTATTCTAGGAAGCCTTCTCCCCATCTGTATGGTTGGGCTGGGAGGACCAGGGCAAAGAGCAGAGTTGGTAAGAACCCCTCTCCCAGCATATTTGATAATCACAGGCTGAATTTATAAAGAGGGAAATCAATGTTCATCTAAATAACAACAGACTTATAATCTCTTATTACAAGTAATATGAGGTTATAACAGAGATGATACAGATGCAGTCATATTAATTTCATAAAGCCCTATTCTTCATGGGACCACAGTGGTAGAAAAAAGAAAGACACGATCAACGTTTTGCCTAGACCAGTGGTTGGCAAACTGCAGCTCGCAAGCTACATGCGGCTCGCGAGCCACGGTTTGCCGCTCTGTTGACTAATAAGTTTGCCGACCACTGGCCTAGACAATATAGGCAAAGATCTGTAAGCTTTCCCTTTTGATAATATTTCTGCAATTTGATTTTCAGAGTTCTGCATAATTCAATTAAATATGGGGTGTCCCCCCAAAAAAATGTATACACACTTTAACAGCTAATAGCTCAATTTTGAAAATGAAATGTATTTTAATAAATACTGCATTTATAATTATCAAAGTGTGCATTTACATTTTTGAGACACCCTCTATTTCTCTAGCACCTACCATATGCTAACACCTAAATCTTTACCCTCTTGTCCTTCCAGTTTAGTTAAGAAGACAGAAACAGATCTATAAAATAATTCAATACAGGGGAGAATATGATGACTGTAACCCAATATGACAATTCACTAAAGTAAAAGTTAATTGTTATAATAAACCCTTGCAGCCTAATTTGGAGATGAGCTCCCTGAGAGAACTAACACAGGTTGGCATTGTCTCTGGTATCCATGTGTTCAGCATGGACAAACAGAACTGGCTGTCTAATTAACTAGATAATTCATCACAAATTACCTTGGTTAATTGGTTTTCAATTTTTTATTTTCAGTGTGCTCTTCTTACAAATCATATATATTATGGGACCATTTACCTACATGTATCCACCACCTGAAACATGCTGACAAAGGTCTCTGAGAACTGCTTCTAGGGCTTCCTGGAGGACTGTGTGAAAACCATTATCAAGAACAGAGAGAAAAAGAATGGGAAAAGGAGAATGAATACAAAGCATGGGATAAGTTAGAAATAAATTCAAACATTAGTATTTGCATTAAATATAAATGGGACACACTTCTGCTTCCAGCCAAGATGGAATCAGAGAAAACCCAGATTTACTTTATCCACCTTAAACAACTAGGAAAACAGAAAAAAATACATGAAACTATGGTTTGCTGACACTGGACAAGAAGCATCCCAGGACTGATTCCAAGAGGAGGAAAACAAGCACTATTGCACCAAATTACTGCCCAGAGACAGCTTCCACGCTGTATGTTGCACAGAGAGGGATCCCCAAATAGAGCCCTTTGGCCTTCCTGAGATGGAGAGTCAGAAGTTGAAGTTGGAGAGGCCACAGTAGCTGGAATTTGTGGGGAAGAGTACTGGAGAGGAGAGAGCTGGACAGGAGAGAACTCCAGAGATCTGCAGACGGTCCCCTTGAATCTTTGCCTGAGTATTGATATGTGCATATACAAGAGGAAAAGAGAATGTGGCAAGAAGACCAACGTGAGGTAATTTGGCTATCTGTAGAAAGAGCCATGACATTCTCATATACTTTGACCCAGGAATCCCAATTCTGAAAAATGTTATATGCATCCACATGTACACAGCTGCACTATTTATAATAGGGAAATAGTGAAACGTCTATTTAAAAGTTAGGTAATAATTATGTAAATTGAGTTATGTAAACTACATGATAGCCTGGGGTCCTTGAATCCAAAGAATTCATGAACCCTAATGCTGTATAGTAAATTTTGAGGATATGTATTTGGGGGGCATATCAGTGATTCTCAATCTTGGACAAATTAGATTCATCTAGGTTGTTTTGTTTGTTTGCTTGCTTGCTTTTTAATGCTGATGCTTGGGTCTCCCTCCTGACTAACAAATCTGAATTTCTGACAATAAGGCCTGGACAGCGATCTCATTAAAGCCCCCATGTTATCCTGGAGCATGCAAAGGATGAGAATCACTGGAGTAGAAGCTTTTATTTGGTCTCGTGTAAAATATATGAATTACTTTCATTGATAAAAATAATATGCAGTCATCAAAAATATGTATTACAAAGATTATGAAAAACATGGGAAAATACTTATAATCTTGAGCAAGGTACAATGCTAAACTGTGTGTATACTGTGTCTATATGTATAGGTGATTATACAGGAAGGAAATATGACAAAATGTTACCAAAAATTGTTCATTGTGTGTGTGTGTGTCTTTGAAGGACACACAATTCTGGTAGGTAAGGAGACCCTAATGAATTGCCCTTCTGTAAGCTTAGCCTCCTAACATTTCCCTTGATGACTCAGTATGTCACTGGGTCATTGGTTAGCCTGCATCAATCTGAGTGCTCTCTTGTTAAAACTAAAAAATAGCATAGCCTAACTTAATGGTTTCTCGGTAGGATGTCTGCCTCTAACCTCTGCCCTTTGGCATGGCTTCTCGTCTTTCAGATCTCCCAAATCAGCAGTTTCAGATTCAACTCTTCTTGGGAATCACTGTTATAAAATAGCTACTTTTCTTCCCTGCAAAGACCTAAATTAAAAGATGAACATTTGGGATCCTAAATTCTTTTCGCAGAGACAATGGAAAATCTCCTTGTGTAGAAGCTATAAAATTGCTGATACTAACATAGAAGGCACGAAGCATACAACTTTTAACTACTGCAAGACTAATAGAGCGAATATGACCTCTTTCCTGCTGGGCCCTAAGAAGCTGTGGGCAATTTTCTTTTCTGGAAGTTAGATAATACCTCCTGTTGTTCTTCTTTTGATGTCATAAAATAGCCAATCCCTGTGGTCCTTAGTGATTTAGCCAAGCAAGCAATTATAAGAGATTGCTGAATCCATCTGCTTTTTCCCAATAGATTTTAAGATGAGAATGAGTATCTTCAGTTTTTCATTCTTCCAAAAATTCTATCAAACTCCTACTGCTTTGTAAGGCCATTGAATACCTCCTGCAGACTCCTTCCAGAGTCTGGTTGAGAAGCTTCTTGAAACAGCAGTCCTATTGTGTTAGTCGGTTCCTTCCGTTGAAAATGGCAGAAGCTCCTTCCCCTACCTTATGCAAAAGCAAAGAAATGAGAGTAGGCACTCCTTACTAGTTCAGATAACAAAAGTCTAGGAGCAAGCTGGGTGTAATATGAGGTTACTTTTCATTTCCAATGAAGCTTTATATATTTTAAATTTTTTCTTAAATTCATACAGCTTTATATATTTTAAATTTTTTCTTAAATTCTAAGAAATGGAATTACTGTGTTTTGGTATGAACAACTATAATATAATTCTTGCTACATATTGCCGTGTTGATTTCAAAATGGTTTTAATGATTTACTTAAAATGTAAATATACCTTTTACCACAATTACATCAACATTGAGTATTATACAACTTCTCTACATACCTGGTTCCCCTAATTAAAGTAGTATTTCCTAATACCAACTGTCACTTTAAATCCCCATCACTTGCTTATATTTTTCATAGCAGTTTTCACTACCAGAGATCATATTTGCATTTGATTTTAGCTCTTCTTTCACACTATCATATAAACTTAAGTTTGATGAAGTCAGATTTTTACCTCTTTTATTTATGCTGTATTACTACCTCCTACATAGTAGTACATCAATAATGTTCTCTAAGCTTGCTTTTTTAAAAAATAGAGGTAGCCCACCAATGTGGCTCAGTGGTTGAGCATCAAACTATGAACCAGGAGGTCACGGTTCGATTCCTGGTTAGGGCACATGCCTGGGTTGTGGGCTCAATCCCCAGTGTGGGACATGCAGGAGGCAGCCGATCAATGATTCTCTCTCATCATTGATGTTGCTATGTCTCTCTCCCCCTCCCTTCCTCTCTGAAATAATACAAATATATCTTAAAAATAAATAAATAAAAATTAAAATAGAGGTAAAATCTACACAGAGTGAAATACACAGATCATAAGTGTATCGTTCAGTGAGTTTTGATAAATGTACGTACCCATGTAGCGAATACCCTATTAAGATACAGAGCATTTTTCCATGACCCTAGAAAGTTCCTAGTGTCTACTTCTAGTCATTACCCACTCCCATGTTGGCAACCACTGTTCTTATTTTTATCCCTATAGATTAGCTTTAACTCTCTTAACCTTTATATAAATAAAATTAGACACAGTGTACTTTTCTATGTTCTTTTACTCAATCTGCAATGTATCTATCTTTTTGTATACATACGAAGTTTATTCTTCTTTTTTAAATATATTTTATTGATTTTTTACAGAGAGGAAGGGAGAGAGTGATAGAGAGTTAGAAACATGGATGAGAGAGAAACATCCATCAGCCGCCTCCTGCACACCCCCAACCGGGGATGCGCCCGCAACCAAGGTACTTCCCCTTGACCGGAATCGAACTCGGGACCCCTCAGTCCACAGGCTGACGCTCTATCCACTGAGCCAAACCAGTTTCGGCCGAAGTTTATTCTTTATTGTTTGACTAGAGGCCCGGTGCACGAAATTCATGCACGGGGGGGGGGGGGGGGAGGGGGAGAGGGGCGTGTCCCTCAGCCCAGCCTGCACCCTCTCCAATATGGGACCCTTTGAGGGATGTCCGACTGCCCTTTTAGGGCCGATCCTGGTAGAATCGGGCCTAAATGGGCAGTTGCACATCCCTCTCACAATCCAGGACTGCTGGCTCCCAACTGCTTGCCTGCCTGCCTTCCTAATTGCCCTTAACCACTTCTGCCTGCCAGCCTGATCACCCCCTAACCACTCCCCTGCCAGCCTGATTGATGCCTAACTGCTCCCCTGCCAGCCTGATTGCCCCTAACTGCCCTCCCCTGCAGACCTGGTCACCCCTAACTGCCCTCCCCTGCAGGCATGGTCACCCCTAACTGCCCTCCCCTGCAGGCATGGTCCCTCCCAACTGCCCTCCCTGCTGGCCATCTTGTGGTGGCCATCTTGTGTCCACATGGGGGCAGGATCTTTGACCACATAGGGGCAGCCATCTTGTGTGTTGGAGTGATGGTCAATTTGCATATTACTCTTTTATTAGATAGGATGAGAACTATTCTATTGTATGGATTTCTATAAGTTCCTATTGATGAGCATTTAGGTGATCTTCAATTTTTAGCAATTATGAATAAAGTTTCTATAAGCATTCTTGTATACTTTTTTTGCCAATGTTTTTATTATCTTTCTTATAACTACTTGGGGGTGAAATTGCTAAGTGTCTATTAAAAAACTACAAACAATCTTTCAATTTGTTTGTTCCACTTTATACTCCTACCAGTAATGTCAAGTGCTCCATTTGTCATGGAACATGACATCTTTGTCAAAATGCTATTAGTTCTTTTAATTTTTGCTTTTTTGGTGGTTGTAAAATGGCATCTCATTGTGGCTTAATTTACATTTTGCTGATGACAATTATGTTGAGCACTTTTTATATGCCTATTGTCTGTTCAATATGTTCTTTTGTGATGTGTCTTAAGTATTTGGATATTTTTATTGGGTTACCATCATTATTTATATTTATTTTATGGATACTTGTCCTCTGTTGTATATACTAGTATGTATTGCAAATATTTTCTCACAATTTGTGCCTTACATTATCTTCTTACTAATATCTTTTGATGAATAGAACTTTTTAATTCTGATGAAAACAAATTCATCCTTTTTTAAAAAGAGTTATTAGTGCTTCTTTTGTCCTGCCTAAGAAATTGCCTGCCCTAACCTCATGGAGATAGTCTCTTTTGTTTTATTTCCATAAGCTTTATAGTTTAACTCTCACATTTAGGTCTATGGGTCATTTCAGATTATTTTTATACATAGTTTGAGTTGGTAATAGAGGCCTTTTTTTTTTTCCATATCTTTATTCCAGGATTTCTTTGGACAAGTGGGGTCAGAAAATACTTTGTGTGAGAGACTGTTCTAGTCATTGTAGGATGTTTAGCAGCATTCCTGGCCTCCACCCACTAGATGCCAGTAGCGCCCCTACTCAGTTGTGACAATCCAAAATGTACCCAGACATTGCAGCATGTCCCCCATTGCAGTGGTAGAAAACCCCTGCTCTATACAATTGTTCCAGCATCATCCTTTCACCATTGATTTAGCTTGGCACCTTTTTTCAAAATTTAATTATTGTATGCATGTGGATTTTTTTCCCTGGACTACCTGTTCTACTCATATGATCTATTTGTCTTAATTACACCAGTATCACAATATACCAATGCTGTACTTTTTTAAAAAAATCAGATAGTAGAAAATGTTTCAACTCTATTCCTCTTACAAGATTTTTTTATATTAAGTAAATTGAATTCTGAAATCTTCTAAAAAATTAATTTGTTCTGGTAGTTGTTCATAGATTTCTTAAGATTTTCTACAAATCCAAAGATGTCATCTGCAACTAAAGATATATTTACTTTCTCCTTTCCAATCTGCGTGCCTTTTATTCTTGTCTTATTGCACTGAGCAGAACATCTGGTACAATGTTTTTAAAAAAAAGTGAGAACACATACCTTTGCCTCACTCCCAATCTTTTATTTTTTTATTTTTATTTATTTTATCTTATTGTTTAAAGTATTACAAATAGTAGTACATATGTCTCCTTTTTTTCCCCATTGACCTTCCTCTGGCCTCTCCTACCCTCTGGCACATGTCCTCACCCCCCCTCACCCTGTCCCGCCCAGTGTCTTTTGTCCATTGGTTATGCTTATATGTATGCATACAAGTCCTTCGGTTGATCTCTTACCCCCTCCCCCTCACTCCCAATCTTAGAGAGAAAGCACTCAATATATCACCATTAAATATAATATTTACTATAGGTTTTTAGTAAATGCACTTTGTGAGATTAATGAAGTTTCGTGTCTATTTCTACTTTTTTGAGAGTTTACGACTATAAATAGCTTAGTATTGGCATGGCTTATTTTTTTTCCTACCTTATCTGGGCCTTTATATTTGGAGAACACTTTTTTTAGAGAGCACATGGTTGGTCTTGTGTTTTTATACACAGTCTGACAAGCCCTGCCTTTAAAGTGGAGTTTCAGTCCATTTTCATTTACTGAAATTAGTGACATGATTTGTTTAAGTTTATTTGGTTTCTAATTGTCCACTCTGATTTCTGTCCCTTTCTTCTTCTTGTCTCCCTTTTTGGACTAACTGAATATTTTTAGAATTCCATTTTATTTTGCCTATTAACTTTTTAGTTATACATCTCAATATAATCTTTTTATAGCTGTTCTAGTAATTACAATATTTATCCTTTACTTATTATTGCCTACTTTAAAATAATATTGTAGTGTCCGGACACCATGGCTCAGTGCTTGAGCATTGACCTATGAAGCATGAGGTCGCGGTTCATTCCCTGATCAGGGCACATGCCCGGGTTGCAGCTTCATCCCAGTGTGGGGCGTGCAGGTAGCCGATCAATGATTCTCTCTCATCATTGATGTTTCTGTCTCTCTCTCCCACTCCTTTTCTCTCTGAAATCAATAAAAATATATTTTAAAAAATAAAATAATACTTCAGATGAAATAGAAGAAACTCCATTTACCCCTTTTCTATCCTTTGTGTTATTGTTGTCATATATTTTCCTTCTACATATATTATAAACCCCATAGGAAATGTGATATTTTGATCTTAAACAAGCAGTTGTTGTTTTAAAGGAATTAAGAAATGGAAAGATTATTTGTTGTTGTTGTTTTTGTTGTTTGTTTGTTTCTATTTACCTAAGTAGTTATCATTTCCAATGCTCTTCATTCCTTTCTGTAGATTCTGGTTCCCGTGTTATGTTGTTTTGTTTTTATTCAACCTGAAAAAAATCTTTTAGCATTTTGTTTAGCACAAAATTTCTATCAAAATATTCTTTCATTTTTTACTATACTTATATTTCTAGTTGAAATATTATTGTTATTGTTGTTTAATTATTTGAAGCTATCATACTGTTGTTTTTTGGTCTTTATTAGATTCTGATAAGAAACGAGGTATTATTCTCATCTTTGTTTCCACACATAAGTGTGTCTTCTGACCTCTAGTTGCAGGATTTTTCTCTTTAAATTTGATTTTTAGCAGTTGACAATTATGTGCCTAGTGTGGCTTTCTTGATATTTCTCTGACCTGTGATTCACTGAACTAACTGGATCCCTAGTTCAATTTTTTTGACAAAGTTATAAAAATTTTGGCCATTACTTCTTAAAATATATTTTTGTTCCATTCTCCATCTCCTTTCCCACTGAGGCTCCTATTATATATGTGTTAGATCAGTTGATATTGTTCTACAAGTTACTGGGTCTCTGTGCATTTTTTTAAAATCTTTTTTACCCTGCTTTAGTATGGGTAATTTTGGTTGATTTATGCTGTTAGGATGAATCTATTTTGATTATATCTCTAGTGCCAGTACATAGTATTTAATGTATGGTGTGGTCTTTTTCTTCTAAAGTGTGCCAATGGATTTCCACTGGATTTTTGCAGTAGACAATAAGTTCTTTCCACTTTGGAAGGAGTGACTTCCATCTCCCAGCACTCTGTGTCCTCTCTCACATCAGTTTATTTCTCAACTCTTTGTATAAGTTGCTCTGTGTCAGCCCTTGGGGGCTTTTACTCAGTACAAGACCAGCCCTTGTTCAAAGACTTGAGCAAAACCCACATGCAGATTTCTGGGTACTCTCCATAGGATCAGCTCCCTTGTTTTCAGACTCTGCTACACAAATTTCAAACAGTTCTGCAGACCTAAATTGACCTCTGCCCCATCAGAGGCAAACCTCTGTTTTCTGCTGGGTTCAACCTACCTGCACCACAGTCAGGAAAATGCCTCAGGGCAGAAAGCAGGGTGAACCTGGAGTGCATTATGTGTGTTTTCCTTCTCTCAAGAATTGCTATCCTGTACTACTTATTTACCAGTACCTCATTCATTTGTCCCAGTTTTATAATTGTTTATGTCAGGATAAGTCCAAAATGAATGTCTTAGTCATGGCTGGATGCAAAAGTCTATCATCTCTCAGCCATTTGGCTAAGTCAAGTGTAGTATCTATTCTTATCAACTAAATAAAATTTTGGAAAAATGAATAAGTGAATAAATCTTGGCAGAATCAGGAACTATTATTTTAAAAGTATGCTTTGCTAATTATCCTCCTAGCAACCTCTTATACAGACTCATCCATCTATCATGTGTCCCATTCACTAGAAAAATGTTTTTAGATCCAAATACTTATTAACATACTAGAGGCCTAGTGCACAAAATTCATGCACAGGTGGGGTCCCTAGGCCTGGCCAGCAATCAGAGCCTATCGGGGCCATCTTGCCTAGTCCTGATAGGGGCCTGCCAGCTGCCAGCCAGGGCCTGCTGGACGGGGGGAGGGACCGAGGGAGGTTGGCTGGCCTTGGGAGGTTGGCTGTGGGAACGCATTGACCACCAGGGGGCAGCTCCTGCATTGAGCATCTGCCCCCTAGTGGCCAGTGTGCATCATAGTGACTGGTGGTTCCGGTCACTCAGGTCATTCAGTCATTCCGATCATTCGGTCATAATGATTGCTTAGGCTTTTATATATATAGATTAAGATATTTGCATATTCAAAACTTATACTTTAGAGCAACTTATACTAAGAAAATTAAAAGAATAAATATTTGAGTTTTTATGCAGCTCTACTAAGCTGATACAATTAATGGACATGGAAGGCTCTTTTTGATTCTCAATTTGCTCCCTCTCTATTTTGTCACATACTTTACCTATAGTGAGGTCATTCCTGGTATCAAATATTTATTTGCTGCCTTAGTATTATACTTAATAAAATACATATTTGTCACCTTGGCACTCTACTCACAGCACAAAAGAACAAATCTACATAGTTAATATTCTTCCTAACCTCATCGGTTTTTCTTGAGATCATGGCATTTTCTTTGTTTACATAAATTTCCATGTTCTTTTCTCTTTATTATTGTTCATAACTAACAGAGAAGATGGATAGAGTGATCAGAAATTAAACAATACACATAAGAACATTGTCACCATGAGACACTATGCCTCCTCAATTTGCACTAATGTACTATATTTAAACAGGTAAAGGGCATCAAGTATAGGGGAGAAAATGAAGAATAAGAAGATCTTAGTGCTAGTCCTCTGCCTTTTACTAACTAGCTGTGAGACCAGATTTTACTTAACATCTTCGGTGCCTTGGTTTCATTATATGTAAAATGATGGGGTTAGAATAAAGATTTTTAGTATCTAACATTTACTGAGTGCTTTCTATGTACCAGGTACTATGCCAAGAATTGTATATATTTAATGTTACTTAATATTTGCAATAATAAGTCTCTGAGTCTCTTTGTCAGGGTTCTCTAGAGAAATGGAACCAATAGGATATATATAATAGATCAATTATGAGAATTTCCTCACATGCTTATGGAAGTGGGGACGTCCTATGTTATGCCACCTCTAAGCTGGAGAAGCAGGAAAGCTGGTAGTACAATTTAATCCAAGGTCAAAAGCCTGAGGACACAGGGCTGCTGGAATAAGTCCCAGAATTCAAAGGCCTGAGAACCAGGAGATCCAATGTCCAAGGGCAGGAGAATATGGACATCCAAATCAAGAAAAGGGAGTGTGATTAGCCCTCCCTCCTCTTTTTTTTTTCTATGTAAGCCGGCCTTTAATGGATTGGATGATGCCCACACTGGAGAGCACGATCTGCTTTACTCATTTTACTAATTCAAATACTAATCTCATCCAGAGACACACTCAGAGACATACCCAGAAATGATGATCAACTATCTGAGCATCCCTTAACCCAGTCAAGTTGACATGAAATTAACCATTACAGAGACAGATAGTGTTATTATTAGCCCATTAATACTTGAAAACTGTGGTTCAGCTTCATTAAAGATCCCTTCTACGTGGTAAGTGGAAGAGACAGTATTGGACATAAATCTATCTGACATCTGGGCCTATACTGGTAATCCCTTTAATTCTAAGTGAAACAAATTCCTAAACATTCGTCTCTAAGATAATAAATTTAACATCCTTTGAGGAAAAACTTACAGGCAAACTGAATAATCTTATTGCTCCTCCTCCTGTTGAGCATGATCCAGGCTTGTACTATGTTTTCACATTGTCTGTCAAATTTGGCTCCAAGCAGAAAGTTCATCTAATGCAACGTTCTGCTTAGAGGTTCACACATTGCTGACACTCAATAAGTGTTCATACAATATAAATGGCATCTGTTTAACAAAAGGAACTCTGCCATTCTTATTTCTTAGTTATTAGTTCAAATATACTTAACAATTCTGAATGCTGAAAATATTCTAATATTCTTAATATACATAAAAGGTTATTGATATTAGTATTAGCCCATGATAGTTCCAGTTTGGTGCAGTGTGGTTCTAGATAGACTGAACTCCTTTGTAAATATCCCTAGCCAAGATCTATTCCAGTTCCTTCATTGATTTATTCAGTCAGCCAGTCAGTCAGTGAATTTTTAGCATTTAGTGGATATTTTTCTTAGCATTATGCTAAGGGCTAGACAAATAAAAGAAAGATGATTTCAGGCTTCAGAAATGTATCATTTAGTGCACTGGGGTTTGGCAGATAAATAAGTAAACAGATAATTACAATTTGGTATAATAAATACTGTGGGATGCCCTCACCATTTTGGCTCAATGGATAGAGCATTGGTCCACAGACTAAAGGGTCCCGGGTTTGATTTTAGTCAAGGGCACGTACCTTGATTGCAGGCTCGGTCCCCAGTTCCAGTGGGGAGCATGCGGGAGGCAGCCAACTGATGTGTCTTTCTCACATCCATGTTGCTCTCTCTCTCTCTCTCCCCCTCCCTTCCACTCTCTAAAAATCAATAGAAAAATATCCTCGGGTGTGGATTAACCTGAATGAATGAATGAATGAATGAATGAATGAATACATACATATATACATACATACATACATACATACATACATACATACATACATACATACTGTGGGGTTAGTTCAACAGAGGGGGCATCTAATCAGAATTGAGGATCAGAGAAGTCATTCTACACAAAGTGATATCTGAATAAGACATGAAATGTTCTCATAAATTAGCCAAGTGAAGAGCAAATGGAAGAGGATTTCAGAGGCGAGATTTGTTGAAAGAGCCAAAGATTAAAGAAAGAGAAAGGCATTATCCCAAAAACTGAATATAGTTCAAAATATTCCTCAGGGGAGTGGTAAGAAATGAGATTGCAAGGTAAGCAGGCGTCATCCTAAAGGACTTTATAAGCCTTATAAGCTCCATGTTAAGCCACGGGGCCTTTACTGAAGACAACTGAAAAGATTTAAGTGGTGAAGTGAAACAATCAGTTGTGCTTCTTGGGAAGGTCACTTTCACTGCCGTGTAGAAAGCAAATCACAGGGGAAAAGAATGGTGTGAAGAAGAAAAAATGGGGGCCTTTTAAAATGATGTATAGAAAAGGCAATAGATGAATTGTAGTCAATTGAGAAGATAAAATTGACAGGACACAGTGAGTTGTTAGAAGAGAGGTAGTTGGGAAGGAATAAGAATCAAAGACATGCTTGTGTTTGGGGCTTAAAAAAACTGGATGGATGGTAGTTCTATTCACTGGAGTAGGGAACAAGGAGGAAGAAACAGCTTGGGATCAGAAAAACTGATTTATTTAGTTTTGCTTAAGTCCAAAGAAAGTTGCTTATTTTGTTGTTGTTGTTGTTTGGAATATCTTCTGGGACTATTTCAATTCTGATATAGTCCTAATCTGTACCACAAATTAGCACCTGTGAACTAGAGTAGACTCGGTTTTATCTTTCTCCATTAGTTCAGTCAAAAATACTCTTGCAGTTACTGGAAAGGTGATGATAGGAAATGGAGATAAACATTGTACTAAACATTGTTGATTCTTGAAGAAGGTGATGGAACATACCTCACCCAGATCCTGTTGGGGGAAGTACATTTCTGGGCTAGTCAATAAAATTTATAAATATTACAGGGAGGCTAGGGCACATACATTACAGTACTAATTCTATGGGAAATAACTAAGAGAGAGGCCTTAAAAGATTGCAAACCAGCCTCAGTTTATAGAGCATTTCTGACCAAGTTGATAGCATTTCTAAAAAAGGTTGCTGTTTTCATGGAAATGGAGAGACTTGGTGTATAGATTCTACATACTATAGAAGATTAAATTGAATGTCCCAATCCAGTGACTTTCACACTCTACTGTCATAGGAGCCCCCAAAGATTAGATCCACTCATCGAGTGAAGTAATTGGAAAGACTGTCTGCCAAATTGCCTAACTGCTAAAAAACTGGAATTATCTCCAAAGAATCTCCCCAGCTGACTACATTTCCCATCAGACCATTCTACTCAATTACTTTACCTCTGAGTATCTGCAGACATCTGCATTTGTGGCTTCACCACAAAACAGGGCTCAATGACTTTAGTCTAGGGCCAACATTTTTTCAGGGAAGGTGTAAAAGGAATAATCATAAAATTAAATGATATAATGAAATCCTTCAAAATAAATTAACTGCAGGTATCTTAATGAGTTGATGTCATGGAGGATGTCTGCCAAGAAGAATGGCTTTGGCTTGGAAGCAACTGTTTCTTCTGGTAATAATTAGATAATATGTCTGGTTGCCTGTTGTTTATTAAGGCCATTCCTAATTTATGATAATAAAATCATGTTCTGAATTATAAAGAAAAATACTATGTTTCTGTATTCTGTAGTGCAGTGGCAAAAGTGATTTAAAATCATTGGGATAAAAGTTAAATGGAACAATGAAGTATGCCCAAGAGCATTCCTGTTGTATACTACTCTGCCTTATCATCTTCAAAATGATTAGTTTGTCCTATTGATTTCTCAAGGTGGTATTTAACAATATGAAGAACTCCTTTGTAATCATCTCCTTTGATTAAATTTTTAAAATTGGGATTATACCCTTGGTCAAATAACTTGTTCAATTTACAATTTGATACATGCACCAGATTACTTATAAAAAGAACTACCTACTTAACTTGCATCATTAAAACATGAGAGTGATTATTTCCTTACATCTTCATTAATAATGAATTTTATCTGTACTAGTCCAAAAGCCAAAATATATTTTATTATTTTTACTGACCTGATTATTAATGTAGTTAGACATAGTTTCATGTTTCTTGGCCATTTGTATTTCTTCTGTTAATCAGGTTTATGTAACTATTGTCCATTTTTCAATGGGGCTATTGATTTATTTTTCATTGTGGTTCTTACTTTTTTCCTCCTGATTTGTAAATTTGTAATGTTTGTAACATTAATTTTGTGTCACTTTTACTGCCTATGAATAGGCTTTGTTTGGTATTATTTATTATAATTTCCTCATATTTTATTTTTGCCTGTGTTTTCTGATAGACATCTGCCATATACAGGGTGGAGCAAAAGTTGGTTTACAGTTGTGAGTATGTGAAACAGTTTATTCTTGTGTTATTATTTATTAATTATTATAATATTTTCCATGTGAACAACTATAAACCTACTTTTGCCCCACCTTTTATATTTATCTATAAATTCCTCCAGCAAAACTTAAAGTTATTCAAGTTTTTTTACCCTCTCAAAGAAGATATCCTTAGAACATTTTTACCCTTATTCTTTCATTTTTTTTTATCTTATTAACTAGAGTTTTTGTCCCATTTTAAAAGTACCCACATTTTAAAAAATGTATATTTTTAATAATTAGTAGTTAAGTGCTGTTCCTATATATGTTACCAATTTCTGAATTCACTTTAGGTTCTTGAACCCTACTCCTTCCCTTTAGGTTCAATTTTAGTAGGTTTTTATGTGAGAAGCTATGAATTGTAAACTTTCTAGAACTTCCTGTGTTGAAAAATGATTGTTTAGTCCTTACTCTAGAAGGATATTTCAATTGGGTATAGAATGCTGGCTTAACAGTTATTTCCTGCCATTCCTTGAAGACATTCTTCCTTTGTCTTCTGACAATTTTTGCTGCTATTGAGAATTTTACTACCAATTTACCTCTTCCTGATTATCTTGCTCTTTGATTTTCTGGTTTCAATTTATTTTTCCCGTGTGGTATTTGGAAGAGTGTTATGAGCTGAGTTGTATGTGCTAAAAAAGGATATGTTAGTCCTAACCCCAGCACCTCAGAATGTGACATTATTTGGAAACAGGATCCTTACAGAGGCAATCCAGTTAAAATGAGGTCACTGGGATAGGCTTTAATTCAATATGACATGGCAGGTGTTCTTATAAAATGAGGAAATTTGGACATAGAGGTGGAAATACATAGAAAAGACAGAGAGATGGAGATAATTCAATATGAAGATCAAGGCTGAAACTGGGGTGATACATTTACCAAAATTGCCAGCAAATTACCAGAAGATATGAGAGAGGCAGGGAACAAACTCTCCCTCATAGCCCTTAGAAGGAACCAATCCTCCCAATTCCTTGATTTTGGACCTGTAACCTCCAGAACTGTGAAATAATAATTTTTTATTATTTTAAACCATCCAGTCTATGGTGCTTTGTTACAGCAGTTCCAGGAAAGTAATAGAGATTTTCAAATGAGGCTAATGTGTTGCTTTAATTTTAGAATGTTCTTAACTGCCATATTTTTGAATATTTCTTTCTACTATAAGTTCTATCCTACTTTTTGAATTTTTATTAATTTAATTGGAATATCTCAATTTATTCTCAAAGTCTTTTAACTTTTCTCTTTATGATTTTGTTGAATTCCTGTGCTATATTTCAATGTGCTAATTCTCCCTTTGACTTTTTCTAGTTTACAGTTTACCCAAATATTGATTTTCTTATTCCAGTATTCATATTTTTTATCTTTAGGATTAACCTGCAAGTCAGTTAACCCAAAGTTAACCAGAAGTAAATTCACTTTCTCCTTTTTAATTTTATTGGTTTTCTTAGTATTCTTTTTCTTAGTGTGTTTAAATTTTTAATTTGAACTCTTATCTTCCTTGGGAATTTGTGTTGTGTTTTTTTTTTTTTTTTTTTTTTTTTTTTTTTTTTACCTCTGTGTACATTCCTCCTTGCCTAACTGTTTTACACTTGTCTCAAACTCCACCTTCTCCCCAGGTCCCCTTTCAAGTGCCTGATGATAAGCAATGAATGACCCTGCCAGTTGACTTGAATTTGTGTCTGCTTATTCCTGTCTCTCGGGAGTAAGCCATGGTTCTGTACAATCTGTAATCCAGGAAATTTTTTTACAACTTTCCTTCATTGATAATAGCACTCTCACACAGCCCCTGGTTTTAAACAGTAAGCCTGACATTAGTCTGCTGCCTTACATGGACCCCATTTAGTACTTGTTACTTCATCCCAGCTTTGTCTCTAATCTGGTCCCAAAGCTCAGTGGGCTTATAGTTTACTCCTTGTGGTTTTCTCTTGTGTAAGTCATTCCTAGTTAACTGCTATTAACACTGTTTCTACAGACCAGTGTAGAGAACTCTGTTGGCCTGGAAGGCCCATGTGAACTATTGCTAGGCTGTAAGCAAATTAGGCTTAAGTAGCTTTTGACAAAATCAGGCTAAGATAGGTCCTATTTCTTTTCTCCAGGTTGGTAGAATACACACATACCAGGTGCAGTGTAAACAGACAAAGATAGATGATAATGTTTCCTTAATTCTGAATGCTGAGCTGGGATTATTTTCCTTCCATAATGCTGAGTCAAGGGTTTTGGACCTTACCATATCAGCATTTTGGAAGGGAAATACAGAAGAGAGAGACGTATCCACTTGCAATTATCTTTTAACTTTTATGACACAGGACTTTCCCAGTAGCAAGCCTAGGCTACATGATGCTGTGGGATCTAGGATCAATTTTCCTCTTTCCTCAAGTGGAAGAAGTGATGAAGAGAAGCCTTGAACTCCTTTCTTGAGACTAACATTCATTTTCCTCAAAACTTTTATTGTTGTTTCATTATCTTCTATTGCTAATGAAATAAATATGAGATCATAATGATTTTTCCTTGATGGATTTTTTACTTCTTCTGTCAATCTAACTGAAGGACTCTTTGTCATTGAACTTCATTAATAAGATTCTACCCCTTGTTTACCTGGGTATGGTTTATTATATTCCCTTAGACTTTGAGCTGAAAACCTAGAGCACAAATCCATAACTCTTAAGCAGTCATTCAGTTACTAGAAGCTGTGTGAAAAGTAAGCTGGGGAAATTGGTAGCCAAAGTTCAGGTGCGTTGTACTTTCATGCTTCGGTGAAAATTTGAGTACCTTGCTCTGGTATTTTTCTATTATCTCTGAGGAAAGAAAACGTGCCTAGTGTTGAGGTGTTCCCCAACTTCAGCCTCTCTAATTGGTCTTTCACAGACTTTAGTAAGTAACTGCAAATCTCCCATGATTGACACTACCACCAGCACCAAGTATTATTTACAATCTTCCTTTACACATAATCTTGCATCAATCATTCACCAGATTCCTGTTAAAAATCATTCAGGGAGTTAAAATGATAGCATAATGTGATTTTCCCATTAGACCTGTGGAGAAAGGATGAGTGTCAGTTAGGCCACTTCCTTTTCGGTATCCCATGGCTCTCTTTCATCACTGGAACTTCCTTGCTCACTTACTGATCCAAATCTTAGTATCCTCATTCATCTTCATACAAATGTTACATCTGGCAAGTTTATACTGTGGCTTTATGGTTATGCCCCTCATAGTCTTAAAGGTGAAATTTTATCTCTTATTTTTGTTCTTGATATTTCTATTGTTCATTTCTGTAAATTTCAGGCAAAGGCATAAATTATGTAAACATGCCCTATTTCCCATCCTTCCCATAAGTTCATCAATCAAGTGGATTTTAATTTAACAATTTATAATAAAAAGTGAGAACTAGTAGGTAACCAACTGAAGAATAGAAAAGTACAAAGGGTGGTCAGAGACACTGAAGTGGGCTGCTAAAAGTTTAAATTGGCTAAAACATAGATTACATCTAAGGGAGCCATACTTTTTAGATTCTTATCAGAGGTTTTCATAGATTAAAAAAAAACTACCAATAATAACACCATAAGAAATTTCATTGTTTCTTATGTTATCATAGGACAATGCATTTGACAAAGTAGAACTTAATCTTTGGAATAATAAAGAACAAGGGAGTAGGATTTATGAAAACTTTTATTTCTTTTTTTAACTAGAAACAATTGCTGATAACTACCTATGTGTACTTGGATATGACTTCTCCCTTAGCATTTCTGAAATTGATTTTCTGCAATTATCAAGTAAAAAATTGCAATTCTCTATTCTCTAGGGTCACTCCTTGCTGCATTATTTATGCACAAATGTATAAAGATGACTTCTCTGCAGGTGAAGTTGTGCCAACAGAAAATATATTTTGATCCCTGGCTAGCTACTTTCTTCAGTTTGGGTATCCATAACATCATAATCAACAATCTTATCTAATAAAGAGGGAATATGCAAATTGACCATCACACCGTATTGGTTCAAGATGGCTGCGCCCACAGCAGAGGCTGAGTTCCCATAAGGAGCCTTAATGAGCAATCAGGAGGGACCTGAGGCTGCACCCCCCCACTTGGTGGGGCTTGACAGGGGACCTCAGGCTGCACCCCCCCCCCCCCCGCCCTGGAGCCAGGCTGGGGAACCTAAGGCCACACCCCCCACCTGGCAGGGCTTGACGGGGGACCTCAGGCCGCGCCCCCTCCCCAGTGCCAGGCTGGGGGACCTCAGGCCGTGTCCCCGCCCAGGCATTGGGCCAGGATACCTGAGGCCGTGCCCCCCACCTGGTGGGGCTTGACGGGGATGGGGCCAGCTGAGTCTGGATCTAGCGCCAGGGGTGGGCAAACTTTTTGACTCGAGGGCCACAATGAGTTCTTAAACTGGACTGGAGGGCCAGAACAAAAGCATGGATGGAGTGTTTGTGTGAACTAATATAAATTCAAAGTAAAGGAGCAGAGGGGAGAGCAAGAGAACCCTCCGCTCTTTCGGCTCCGCGGGCCGGATAGAACAGCCGAACGGGCCGGATCCGGCCCACAGGCCATAGTTTGCCCACAGCTGATCTAGCCCAATGGGGGTGGGGCTGGCCAGGTCGGGATCTCTCGGGATTTCAAGGCGCATGTGGGTGGGCAGGGACTTGACTCTGGTCCCTGTGGCGCACCCCAGACTCTGACAGGAGTGAGATTTTCATATACATTTTACTAATTTTCTTTCATCTCTGACACTTCTATTATAGAGAAAGGGCAAATAGCAATATTAAAATATTTCCTCTAATTAATCCCCTTTTAATGTGCATGAATTTCGTGCACCAGGTCACTAGTCATAAAAATAATTGGAAATGTAGTTGAATACATTTAAGGCTTTTCAAGCAGAACCTAGAGAAAAGATTTCAAAATTGCACTCAAATGAGATGTTTATCTTTTTCAAAATTTTTGTTTGAATAAAATTTGAAGCAGAACAGTATTTTATTCAAAAGTTTAGTCAAGATAGTCATGATTAATATTGTTTTGGGAATAATTCATTATGACATGGTTTAAGTTCAGAAAGTGCCTTCTGAATAATCCTAAAAATCTTTTCAAAATGTTTTCACCTACCTCTTAAGTGAAGGGCATTTTACACAAGTATAAAGAGGAAAAATTATAAACATCTATGGTTATTAAAGGAAGGCAGGTGGCATTGATTAAAAGAAAACAGTAAAGGATTCTCATTTTAAAGTAATTTCACAGTTATGTACTATGATTAATCTAGTCTGGAAACTATTATCTGAGAGTAAATGCAAATTTTGCTTTATAATTATGAACTATTTAAGGTGAAAAATTATCAGCCCAGTCACATTTTACTATACACAGGAGCCCATGGGTAGATATTCTTGCATCTGAATTTTTCTGCCACCATACACCATTGCTAAATACTATCTTCCAAACAGTGGAATTCAGAAGATGAAAATATCCTTGTTATTTTACATTTTGCTCTACTTTTTAAAAAAATATATTTTTATTGATTTCAGAGAGGAAGAGATAGATAGAAACATCAATGGTGAGAGGGAATCATTGATTGGTTGCCTCCTGCAGGCTCCCTACTGGGGATCCAGCCTAGCATGTGCCCTTGACCAGGATTGAACCTGGGACCCTTCAGTCCACAGACTGACGTTCTATCCACTGAGCCTAACTGGCTAGGGCTTGCTCTACTTTTTAATACCCAGTATATAATGTGTACTCAATAAATACTGATTAATAATGTCTTTAATGAGGATTCAGATTAAAATAAATGTTTTATTACTAATAATATTTCTCTGAGCACAATGCAGCAACTAGGATCATCTTGACATAATTTCACATAAATCACAAACTGGGCAAGTTTGGGCAATTGGCTCACATCGCCACTCATTTTTAATATTATTTTGAAGTCCCCTTAGATAAGAATAGAGCAGGCTTTTGGTACAGTGTAATGTTCTCTGACATCTCATAATTCACTATGCATTGCCGAAGTGAAGATATTTTCAAGTATTTAGATAATGACACCTCTGCCAGGAAAATGACCAACCAGCAGGGGGAACAAACATCTCCCCATTTTGCTCCTTCTTTGAAAGACATTCCTCTTTGCAACAGTATACACTGCCAAGTTCTCAAAATCAATTGTGAATAATAATAATCTCGGAATGTTGACAAAATATTCAGTTCCTGAATCTAACACAAAGAGATACTAATTAAGTCAGAAATAATGATTGCTACCCTCACCACTTCATAGCACGATCGGATAGCAGATCTGAAAGATTTCTTTACAATTTGAAATTGTTTTCATGGAGTTTAAGGTATTAGTATAATAATTAGCACCTCTCACAAGAAACAATACTGTATAGGAAAAGATTCTCTTAAATATATTCTTTCTAATTATAAGAATATTACATGCTTATTATATAGAACATTTGGAAAATATTACAAGGTATAAAGAAGAATATAAATTTGTCCATATCCCACTATGGAGAAATAATAACTGTTAACTTGTTCCCCTTTTTTGGAGTTTTTTTTTTTAATTTCTTTATTGATTACGGTGTTACACATGTGTCCTTATTCCCCCATTACTCCCCCATCACCCCCCCCCCATCATGCCCTCACCGCCCTGTTGTCTGTGTCCATTGGTTAGGCTTATATGCATGCATACAAGTCCTTTGGTTGATCTCTCCCCCTTACTCCCACCCTCCCCTACCTTCCCTCTGAGGTTTAATGGTCTGATTGATGTTTCTCTGTCTCTGGATCTATTTTTGTTCATCAGTTTATGTTGTTCATTATATTCCATAAATGAGTGAGATCATGTGATATTTATCTTTCTCTGCCTGGCTTATTTCACTTAGCATAATGCTCTCCAGTTCCATCCATGCTGTTGCAAATGGTAAGAACTCCTTTTTTACCGGAGCATAGTATTCCATTGTGTAGATGTACCACTCATCTGCTGATAGGCACTTAGGCTGTTTCCAAATCTTAGCTATTATAAATTGTGCTGCTATGAACATAGCGGTGCATATGTCCTTTTTAATTGGTGTTTCTAGTTTCTTGGGATATATTCCTAGAAGTGGGATCACTGGGTCAAATGGGAGTTCCATCTTTAGTTTTTTGAGGAAACTCCATACTGTTTTCCACAGTGGCTGCACCAGTCTGCATTCTCACCAGCAGTGCATAACGGTTCCTTTTTCTCCGCATCCTCGCCAGCACTTGTTGTTTGTTGATTTTTTTGATAATAGACATTCTGACAGGTGTGAGATGGTACCTCATTGTCGTTTTGATTTGCATCTCTTGGATGATTAGTGACTTTGAGCATGTTTTCATATGCCTCTTGGCCTTCTTTCTGTTTTCTTTCAAAAAGTATCTATTTAGGTCCATTGCCCATTCTTTTATTGGGTTGTTTATCTTCCTTCTGTTAAGTTGTAAGAGTTCCCTGTAGATGTTGGAGATTAAGCCCTTATTGGTGATAACATTGGCAAATATGTTCTCCCATGCAGTAGGCTTTCTTGTTGTTTTGTTGATGGTTTCTTTTGCTGTGCAAAATCTTTTTGTTTTGATGTAGTCCCATTTGTTTACTTTCTCCTTAGTCTCCATTGCCCTAGGAGCAGTATCAGTGAACAAATTGCTTCCGCATATGTCTGAGATTTTGCTGCCTAAGGATTCCTCTAGTATTTTTATGGTTTTCCATCTTATGTTTAAGTCCTTTATCCATTTTGAGATTATTTTTGTGTATTGTGTAAGTTGGTGGTCTAGTTTCATTTTTTTGCATGTATCTGTCCAATTTTCCCAACACTATTTATTGAAGAGACTGTCTTGACTCCATTGTATGTTCATGCCTCCTTTGTCGAATATTAATTGAGCATAGTGGTTTGGGTCGATCTCTGGGTTCTCTATTCTATTCCATTGATGTATATGTCTGTTCTTGTGCCAGTACCAGGCTGTTTTGAGAACAGTGGCTTTGTAATACTTGAAATAGTAATACTTTGTAATAGCTTGAAATCTGGTATTGAGATCCCACCTACTTTGTTCTTCTTTCTCAGGATTGCTACAGCTATTCGGGGTCTTTTTTTTTATTCCACATGAATTTTTGGAGAGTTCATTCTAGGTCTGTGAAATATGCTGTTGGTATTTTAATGGGGAGTGCATTGAATCTATAGATTGCTTTGGTTAGTATGGACATTTTGATGATGTTGATTCTACCAATCCATGAACATGGTATGTTCTTCCATCTGTTTATGTCTTCCTCTATCTCTTTTTTCAATGTCCTATAGTTTTCTGAGTAGAGGTATTTTACCTCCTTAGTTAAGTTTATTCCCAGGTATCTTAATTTTTTTGGTACGATGGTAAATGGGATTGCTTTTTTAGTCTCTCTTTCTGTAAGTTCATTATTGGTATATAGAAATGCTATAGATTTCTTGGCATTAATTTTGTATCCTGCTACATTGCTGAATTCATTTATTAAGTTTAATAATTTTTTTATGGATTCTTTAGGGTTTTCTATGTACAGTATCATGTCATCTGCAAATAAGAACAGTTTTACTTCTTCTTTTCCAATTTGGATGCCTTTTATTTCTTCTTCTTGTCTGATCACAATGGCTAGTACTTCTAGCACTATGTTGAACAGGAGTGGTGAGAGTGGGCATCCCTGTCTTATTCCCATTCTTAGGGGAAATTGTTTTATTTTTGCCCACTGAGTATGACGTTGGCTGTGGGTTTGTCATATATGGCTTTTACTATGTTGAGGTATGATCCTTCTATTCCCACCTTGCTAAGAGTTTTTATCAAGAAAGGGTGTTGGATTTTGTCAAATGCTTTTTCTGCATCAATTGATATGACTATGTGGTTTTTATCTCTCAGTTTGTTTATGTGATGTATCACATTTATTGATTTGCGGATATTGTACCATCCTTGCATCCCTGGGATAAATCCTACTTGGTCATGGTGTATGATCTTTCTGATGTACTGCTGGATCCGATTTGCTAAAATTTTGTTGAGGATTTTGGCATCTATGTTCATGAGGGATATTGGCCTGTAATTCTTTTTCATTGTGTTGTCTTTATCTGGTTTTGGTATTAGGGTGATGCTGGCTTCATAGAATGAGCTTGGAAGTGTTCCTTCCTTTTGAATTTTTTTTGAATAGTCTGAGGAGGATAGGTTTTAGTTCTTCCTTGAATGTTTGGTAAAACTCCCCTGTGAAGCCGTCTCGCCCCAGGCTTTTGTTTGCTGGAAGTTTTTTGATGACTGCTTCAATTTCATCCATAGTTATTGGCCTATTAAGATTTTTAGAATCTTCCTGATTGAGTTTTGGAAGGTTATATTTTTCTAAGAATATGTCCATTTCCTCCAGGTTGTCTAGTTTGTTGGAATAGATGGAGTTTTAATTGTATAGAAAAACAATGAAAATTGCAATTATTATATGTATTTGGCTAAGTAAATTTTCACAATCACTCCTGTTTAACCAGCTTCCAGCTCCTGAATCAAGAAACAACATATTATCAGCACGTCAGAATCTTCCCCATTTCACATCCCCTTTTGTCATCAAATATAAATACCTTTATCCTGGCTTCTAATGCCATAAATACATTTTGTTTGCTTTTGATTTATATGTAACACCTTTTTCGCAACATGAATTGAGAGAACATAGAGATTTGTGTGATTTATTTAAATTGTTCTGTATAGTCATAGCTCATTTGTTCTCATAGCAGTGAAGATACTATCACTTTGGGGCAATTTCAAATAGTTCCACTATGAGCAGTCTTGTACATGTTTTGTAGTGAGCATATACTAGTATATACATTTATGTTAGCTATTTACTTAGGGGTAGACTTGCTGTGTCATAGTTTATATAGAGAGTATGCATATGTATTCAGTTTAATAGATACTGCCAAATGGTGTTTCAAAGTGGTTGTACCTAAAATTATATCAAATAATTTCCATGTTCATACATTTTCTTCAGAAATATGAGTTTTAGAATATTGTTCTGATTCATCTCATTAAAAATTATTAAGTGATCCTAATATTTGGATAACATTAGGCCAGAGAAAACAATACCTGAAGTTTAAATTGAACAACTGACTTCACTAGTTTGGTTTCCACTTCTCTCTTTTTCTCTGGTCTAAGACATGGACAGTGAATTGATCAAACTGTGATTCTTTCAGCACATGATGAAAGCAGTGTGGTGGGCCTGCATTGGTCCAGTCAAACAGGGTGATGGCACATTCCCTGGCTGTGTTGGGAGGGTTTGAGTAGATAAAGAGGGTCCTTTGAATCTGAAAACAGTTTGTACTATGTTAGACAACACATTATAATAAATTAGGAACTATTATTATAATTCTAGCACAGCATCTTGTAAATATGAGGCTAATATTTGCTCAGAGTCAAAAGTACAGGTGGCCCCTCCACAAGTAAAGTCTATTCTGTGATGTTCTATTGTTGCAACGTTCAAAATTCCAGACTCTGTACACATGCCATGAAGATGAATTTCACTTTTAATCATTGTGAAGAAGAGAAATTTAGAATTGACCATAATTTGACCCATTAGAATAGACATAAAAAAATCCCAACATTTTTTAAAAAAAAACAAAGAATATGGCTGTTAGTCAGAGGTTAGGCTTAACTTGTAAATATCCACCCAACAAACAGTAGTCTGTTATCTATATACTGCCCCGTAGGACTGATTTAGTGAACTCATTCTTTCCAGGGCAAATCTTAGCATCAGATTCTCAGTAATATTGGGGGCACGTTGGGATATACTTTGAATGTACTCATCCTAGGTCACCACAGCTGACTCAGTAACTAGGAACACAGCTACTTATATGTTAGAACATATAACATACATGTTGTATAACATATGTTATACTAGTATGTTCCTGGTACAGAGGGGAAGGGTCTTTTAAAAGAATATTTGAGTATAAACCATATTCCATGAACTCACAAAATTTTTCAAATTATAAACATTTCATTTAACTGGAAAAGAAACCAATAGTTTAATTTCTGTCACTGTGTATGATGGGTTAGACTTTAAAATGTGACAAGTGCTATATGTCACAAACCACCCAGACTCACAAGAGAAAAGGTAAGGCTACCAGACCAACATCCCAAATACATTACCTTTTCTCTTGTGAGTTCTGGGTGGTTTGTGACATATAGCACTTGTCATTAGCTCTGGAAATGTCACTGTGTACACCTGGGTGCTCCCAACATCTCACCACAGAGTGGCTTAGTTCCATGTAATATATCAGTGGGTGAGTTAAACCAAAACGATATAAAAACTACAAATAAAGAGGAGAAAAGGGAAAGCTAGCAGTGTTCACTGCTAGTACATGCAGGTTATTACTGGATGTGATAGATAGATAGATAGATGATAGATAGATAGATAGATAGATAGATAGATAGATAGATAGATAGATAGATAGATGATAGATAGATAGACAGACAGATAGATAATGTTTGAGCATCTCTGCTATAACATTTAACAATATTCATTAGAGTTAACTCTGTGAAGCTGGGCTTCAGACAGCACCTGATCTGCTAGCATAACAACCAAGGGGCATC
Organism: Plecotus auritus; assembly: GCF_963455305.1. Taxonomy (NCBI): domain Eukaryota; kingdom Metazoa; phylum Chordata; class Mammalia; order Chiroptera; family Vespertilionidae; genus Plecotus; species Plecotus auritus. The sequence continues at coordinate 188,818,297 of NC_137771.1, forward strand.
ATGAACAAGGTCAGGAAATTTTCCTAACATTCTTCAAGCCAAGCTGCTCTCTGCCACCACACTTCTCTCTGGATGCTGCAGGGGGACCAAGACTACTAGCAGCAGGTCCTCGTGGGGGGAGCAGTGAGTTCTAGTTGACAAGTCACAGACTCCTTCCTTCATAGTCCAGATTTCCCTAAGAAAGTGCGCTTGGAGACATACGCACACAGGTGGCACCGTGAAGTGAGAAAAAATAGTGTGGATTTAGAAGACCTAGCTTTAACTCTTAGCTCCAGTAGGTTCTATTAGTTAGATTATTCCTCACTCCATCCAGTCCTGAGGCTTTTCCTATGTGATCTTGGGGAAATTGCTTAAATTTAAACTTCAGTGTCCTCACCAGAAAAATCAGGATTCATACTACTTCACTGATGTGAAGGTTAACTGAATACAAAACACAATTCCTGAATTACAGTCGGTACTCAACAAGGCTTACTCAGTGATTTCTTACAGAGACACGTGTTTGTGAGTAGTGTGTAAATTATAAAGAGCTACACAGAAGGATGCAGTATTGTGTGTTCAGAATGAGCATGGACTCGAGACAAACCTGTGTTAGAATTCTAGTTCCATCACATACTATCCATGTGACATTGGGCAAGTTACTTAATCTCGCCAAGCCTCTATTTCCTCATCTGTAAAATGGGGATCACAGTAGTAACTGTTTCATAAGGCAGCTGTAAAAATCAAATAAGAGAATATGTGAAAGTCCCTTAGCACAGTGTCTGGTACATCATAAGGACCCAACAAATGTTCACTATTATTGTGTTAACAGTGTAAAATGTTAATAGTGATAGTTGTAACATTTTATAACCATCGCCTTAATTGATCTCTGTCAGACAGGATAGTAGGTCCTCATTTACAGATGAGGACAATGAGGTTATAGGGTCTAAGAGTGCTGGCCATTATCACACAACTAATCAATGGCAGTCAGTGTATAAACCTAGGTCTTCTGACTCCAGTCTGGTTACATTTGGTTCCCTGATTCTTTTTCCTCAATAGCAGGAAGTTTGCTCAAATTATCCAGAAGTTTATTTTAGACATCTATTTTATTTTGACTGTCTAAACCTAGGTTAGGACTAACCAAATTGTTTATAACTTATTTTTAGAAAGTGTTTTTCATAAGGGTGGCAATTAGAAAATTCTTAAGACTGGGCCAAGTAAGGGATTATCTCCCTAATTTGTATTAAAGTCATCTAATTAGTATCTCCATTGTCATGGATCCTGGGATTTTCTATTGAAGATCTATTGATTTTTATATTGAAGACTTCCTAATAATCAAAGGCCCCCTATAAAACAAATTTTAGCAATTTGTCATGGCACTAAGGGTTCTCTCATAGAATTCTCTTTTGAATTCTGCCACTCCTCTCCAGTGCAAATGCCCTCGGCACCTGCCTCGGCACCTCACTGTCACTCCCCATAACTAGCATAGCAGCCCCCTATTTAGTCTTTGTACTCCCAAAAATACTCTGAAAATTAAATCTTACCGTGTAACTACTTGGTTTACTAATCTTCATTGCTCAGTGTCTATTTGAAGAAAAAAAAAATGCTGTTACCTTGCCTGGTTATTAAAACCCTGGCAAGCCAACTTCCTCTCCAGCCTTGTATTTCCCCTTACGCTGCAGCCACACTGAACATTCCAGGAGATTTCTCCTACTGCTCCCCCCACCAGACCCTTCACCTGGGAAGCTCCTATTTATCTGTCCACTCTCAGCTCAGAGAGAACCTTCTTTATAAGGCCTTCCTACAGGACTTAGTTACACATAAAATATAAAATGCATCATGTTGCTTCTGAGTACATTTTACCCTGGAACAACTTATATGTGGATTTTTTTTTCAATAAGTACTATAAATGTATTTTCTCTTATGATTTTATTTTCTCTAGCTTACTTTATTGTAAGAATATAGTTTATAATACATATAACATACAAAATAAATGTTAGTGCACTATTTATGTTTTCAGTATGGCTTCCAGTCAATAGTAGGCTATTAATAGTTAAGTTTGGAGGGAGTCAAAAGTTATAAGCAGCCCTGACCGGTTTGGCTCAGTGGATAGAGCGTTGGCCTGTGGACTGAGGGGTCCCAGGTTCGATTCCTGGTCAAGGGCATGTACCTTGGTTGCGGGCACATCCCCGGTGGGAGGTGTGCAGGAGGCAGCTGATCGATGTTTCTCTCTCATCGATGTTTCTGACTCTCTATCCCTCTCTCTTCCTCTGTGAAAAATCAATAAAATATATTTTTAAAAAAAAAAGAAAAGAAAAGTTATAAGCAGATTTTTGACTGCATGGGGGGTGGTGGTGTCAGTGCCCCTAAATCCTATGTTGTTTAAGGGTCAACTGTATATAATAATTGCTTCCTCTTATGCCCTGAGGCCTTTCTTATGTGCATTCAATCCTCAGTAGTTGTTGACTATTGTGCCTGGCATATAGTAAAGGTTCCATATATATTTAATACACATGATTGGACAGTAAGAGATAGTTTGAGCAGGCCTGTGGGAATGGATCTCAGGTTTTGAAAAAGAGGCAGGAATACTGGAGAGCGGAGACAGGAAAGATATCAACGTTGTCTTTATTGGAGTTCTGCCTGGGGTTAATGTTTGGAGAAGACACTCCCTCAGGCCTCACATAAATCTCTGGTTATCTGTTTGCCATTCCCCACGCAGGTAGGCTTGAGCTACAAATGTCTGTTGAGATCCCCCCTGAACCAGATGAGTACCAAAGTTAATCGAAAACAATTTTTTGGAGATAACACAGAGGATAATGTTGCCATATTTAGCAAACAAAAATGTAAGATGCCCAATTAATTTGAATTTCAGCTTAACAATGAATACATTTTAGTATAAGTATGTCCCATACTTACATCTTGTGTTTTATCTCACAACTCTAAAATAGGACCATCAATTAAGTTTGGTGATGATGAGTATTTTATTGAATTTATTGATGTCCCACTTTTCTTCAAAAAAGATTTACGCCAGCTTAAAGTAAAAGATACAAGATAAGTTGGCATATTAGAAATAGAAAAGTAAGAACAAGTAAGATCTATAATTAATATAATTGAGCTTTAAATTGTGCCCTAAGCTTTCTGAAACAGTGCAACAAGCCATGATAAATTGCCTATATCTTGAGATTTAAAAGACCATTCCTTAGAGTAAAAAAAAGAATTATTATCATAAAAAAGAAATCTGGTATAATAGACTGTATTTCTAGTAAGAGAGTTTGGATTCAAGTCCTTAAGCATCTCACAATAGCTCTCCGAACCTCAGAGTTATCTATAAAATGGGATTTCTATGGTCTGTTCCACTTGTCTACATATTGCTGTGTAACAAATTAGCCTATAATTTTAGTGACTTAACAACCATTTTATTATAGATCATGGTTCTGTGGACCAGGAAATTGAGCAGGCCTTAGTTGGCAGTGTTGACTGAGGTCACTGTGGTATTGTTTGGGTCTGAGCTGATCTGAAAGTCCAAGATGGCCTCACCCACATATCTGTGCCTTAGCAGGATTGTACAGAAGTCCAGGCTCACCTGGGACAGTGGCTTGAGGGACCCACATGTGGTCTCTTCGGCATGACAATCTCAAAGTAGTTGAACTTTTAACATGGCAGCTCAGGGCTCTCAGAGAGATTATTCTAAGAAACAAGAAGTATAAACTGGCAATCTCTTAAGGCCTGGGCCAACATATGGGTGTAGTGCTACCTCTTCCATATTCTACTGGTTAAAACAGAAACATCACAGGGCCAACCCAGATTCAAGAGGAGACAAAGACTCAATAGATGGAAAATTGAAAAAAAAACAAACCTGTCCATCTTCCACTCAGACTCTTCACCAGGTTCATGGGAAGATGGAATGAGGTGATTATGCACAAGGACATATCATGTAAATGGCCTATTATGATTTAGGGTGCAGGTCCTATCTAAATCTCTCTTAACTATAGCCTCTACCTAATCCCTACTGCAGACAACCTTTAAAGCCAGGGAAAAGATATCCATGTCCTGTGTAAATCAGATAACTGGGATCCTCATAGGTACTCCTTGGAAACATATAAGAATCCTGAATGTTAAGAGCAGCTGCTGGATCAGAAACTGATTTCCAGCTGTTTCTAGGGCACTGAACCCTGCCTTAGACCTTTGGACCTGAACAATCATCTTGGTTTTCTCAGTAAGGAACCCACATTCCTAATTTATAGTAATAGTTCCCAAGTATGGAAAGACTTTCAGTATTTTAGGGAGAGAGAATACAGTAATTAAAAAAGAAATTAAAAGTAGCTCCTCATGAGAGAAAAGGATCATTTTCTTTAAAATATTCTAATGACTTTGTGCTTTGCTCATTAACAAAAGAAAACCTCCCTTAAAACTTCATTTCCCATAATGAGTTGCTAGCCTAAGGAATATGCACTCAGGATTAATTCCTTCAGTAATGGTTTTCCTGCAATGCTGGGCATACCATTCCTAACTCTATTTAATATCAGCATCAAGATTTGAGAACCAAAGTTTCTCCCGTTGCTGTTCTGCCCCAAAATAGTTCTTTTATTATCATGTTGGAGTTATTAATCACTTTCTTGAGCTGAAGAGGTGCTTTAGAAAAATCTTTGTTCAAATGGCATTTAGTACCTGCTGGACTGTAATGACCCACAGGACTTCAGTGTTTTCAGCCTTGCCTATACCCAAGGGAAAAAAAGCCCAGGTAGTTTAAGTGACCTGCATAAGCTCATAGAGTTTTGAGCAGTAAGGGCAGAACATGATTATTACAACAACTCAGATGTAATAATATTTAATAGGCCACAGAGCTCTTATGCTTATTTTATACCATTTGACCTTAATAACCTCTTCTAAGGAAACTCTTGAAGCCAAAGCACTTGAAGATAATTAGTCAGGGATTCTTTCCACTACACACCTGCCCAACATCTGGGCCTCAAGAAAATAGGACATGGGACAGATAAACTTTGCTTTGCAGGATTTGGGTGGGAGAAGAATGAGGGTAAACCAAGCAGGCTGATTTAGGCAGGCAGGCTGGATTGGTCATCGGGGTGAAGAGCAGGGGAGAGTGAACTGGGGAAGAAGGCCCCAGAGGAAAACAGCTATTTCCCAAATACCTTTAGGGGTTAATCTGAATAGTTTTTAACATGAATATTTTTTAAATATATTTTTATTGATTTCAGAGAGGGAGGGAAAGGGATAGAAACATTAATGATGAGAGAGAATCATTGATCGGCTGTCCCCTGCACGCCCCACACTGTGAGCCCTCAACCCAGGCAAATGCCCAGATGGAGAATCGAACCACGACTTCCTGGTTCAGAGGTCAACACTCAAGCTCTGAGCCACGCCGGCCAGGCTCCATGAGTCCTTCTAATGGCCTTAATGGACACTGGGCCTCACATGATCGTATCTGCAGAAGAAGGTGTTGCCGGGATACAGACGGCTTAGCCTTTTCTCCTTTTCTTTAACTGTTTTTGCTGAATTGTCAATAAATTCCCAAGTGTTTGAGCTAAGCAATGATGGGAATAATTTCCATTTCTGCTTCTTTCAGCATGAAAGAAGGCAATCTCTTTCCAATGCAAGGAACTTTGTTAGCGGATGTTAAGAAGCATCAGGAACTAACCAGTTTCTCTGTTCCTGTTTACTTATTTAAAAAGTAAAGGAAACACAAAATGTGATTTTTGTTTGCTTCTTTGCAGCACAATTTTCCCCAGGCTTCTGAAATGTATTTGTAGGCTTGCTCTGTCAATATCTGAGGAACACTACACAGCAATAAGGTAGCTTTTGGATGCATGAGGAGGAAATAAGCAGCATACAGCTTTTTGAGGAAAACCGCTGCAGCCATAGAGCCTGAGAATATGGCTCATATCCTTTATCAGTGTCAAGAGACTCCAGATGGTGGGTCTTTTATAACAAACCCAATAGTTGCATTTCTAAATTAAAGATCCTGGGGCTTTTGCAATATCTGAATTTAGATAGTTAGATTAGGTAGATAGATAGATAACAAAATAGTAGATAGGAGAGAAAATAGAGCTAGGAAAAGAAATGATAGAGATAGAGAAAGAGATTAGAAAGGGAATAAGAGAAAGAAAGAAGAGAGATTGATTTAGATAGCTATTAAAATCACTAAACTCTATCAAATGTTTTATGAAAACCCAATTATAAGAGAGCATAGCTGAGGATAAATACTGGTCCAAGTGAGATGATAAGGAAACAATGGTCTCATTAACCCCAAATGTGTCTTGGTGCTGGAGACATAAAGTGACTTAAGATTGACATGGACAATAACAATAATCCCAAGAGATGGTATTATACTAGAAATCTCAGATACTCTCAGAAAATTTTTTTCAAAATAAAAATATTTCATTGTTTTTATTATAAAATTATTTTATAATTTTGTCTTTAAATATCTATACTAATAAAAGGGTAATATGCTAATTAGACCAGGTTAACCAGCCATCTTCCAGACATCCGAATTCCTTCCAGACAAAGCTATGGTGGTGGGGGCTGAGGCAGAGGCAGTTAGGAGTGATCAGGCCGGCAGGGGAGGGCTGTTGGGGGCAAGATCAGGCTGGCAGGGGAGGCAGTTAGGGGTAATCAGGCAGGCAGAGGCAGTTAAGGGTGATCAGGCCAGCAGGGGAGAGAGTTAGGGGTGAGATCAGGCCGGCAGGCAGGTGAGCGGTTAGGAACCAGCAGTCCCAGATTGCAAGAGGGATCCACAGGGATCGGGCCTAAACCGGCAGTCAAACATCCCCTAAGGGGTCCCCGATTGGAGAGGGTGCAGGCTGGGCTGAGGGAATCCCCCCATGCACGAATTTCATGCACTGGGCCACCAGTCAAATAATAAAAAAGTAAACTAAAAAAAGTTTCCCTCCACCTCTACACACTTCCCTCCCCACCCTGCAACACACATACTTTCTATTATCCCAATCCCTAAAGTTAGTCATTGTTAACAGTTATAATGTAGCCTTTTGGACATCTATTCATAAATAAATATTTTAAATTAATGTATCTGTACTTTACATAATGGTCTATAACATGCTTTTATAATCACCAGTGCATTGAGCCATCTTTCCACTTCAACACACCTTGTCTTTGGTAATGATTACATAAAATTTCCCAAAGTCCACTTTAAGAAAACACTACTGAGTTTAGATATTTTCCAAATGTTTTTATTTCAAATAGTACTGCAACGGACATCCCTGAATTTATATCATGAAACACTTTTTTTTATTGGAAAAAAATTATATTTTGGAAGAACTCACTACATAAGGTGACAGAATTCCAAAAATAAATTACATGAAAATATACATCACAATTTTTTTTTAAATATATTTTATTGATTTTTTACAGAGAGGAAGTGAGAGAGAGAGGGATAGAGAGCTAGAAACATCGATGAGAGAGAAACATCGATCAGCTGCCTCCTGTACATCCCCTACTGGGGATGTGCCCGCAACTAAGGTACATGCCCTTGACTGGAATCGAACCTGGGACCTTTCAGTCCGCAGGCCAACGCTCTATCCACTGAGCCAAACCGGTTAGGGCCATCACAATTTCTTTGTACAATAAGTGAGAAAAATCTGAGTATAGAAGAATAGAGGCAAAGAAATATGAAGGGCTAAGGTTATGAGGGTAAATAGCATTTTTAATAGCAAACCCAGAAGTTAAGTAGAAAGCTAGTAGCTGTGGATGCTTTACTCATCCAACCTTAACATTAGGTAATTGGAGGGCAAAAATGAAACCAAGTCAGAATTTTTTATAATTGGGATAAATTTCAATAAATTGAATTCAGAACCAACTCTTTTTAGTTCTTGTGAATAATGACAGTTCAAGAGCTCTCAACAGCCAAAAAATGTTATTGCTACATCCAATCCAAGTGACGGGTGCAACTAGAATACAAAAAGGACAAAGCAACTAGTGATGGCCACTCCTCCTAAGTCATCATTAAAATCAAGTAACTGCTTATTTTAGTATTTCAGTGTTGGGACTAATGCTTGATGGGATTTGAGTTATTTTCTTTTTACCTACCATACAGAATGCACCGAGAGCACATTGTAATAGATAAAGCATGGGGCAGGAGGTATGGTGTATGGAGCTGATACCAGCTGTGCCACCAAGTAGCATGTGAAGTACACAGCAGGGAAATTGATCTCTCAAAGCAAATCACAGATCAGACTAGCCATGGCTACTTAAAGTAAGGCAAGCATAATAGTTGTGGCTATCAGTTTTGGTTAGATGGGATATGAGGCAGAAATACTGATTTGTATCAGCAAAAGTCAAAATTGGGTGAGAAAATTAGAAGAACACACTTCAAAGCAAGCAGAGCAAGAGGTCAAGTAGAGAAATCACTTCACAGAGTAGTCCAGGTTCTGAATAAGACCCTAGAAAAATATAACTTAGACTTAGCTGAAGGTCTTCTGAATTATAACCAAGCTAAATGTGTGTTTGTGAGTGTGTGTTATAGGATGGGAGTTCCCCACAGTACCAATAATTCCTGGATACCAGCTGGATGTCCTACCATTCAATTCAATTCTGGCACTATCTACACAGAGATAGCATCAGATTACCAGGTTAAGGTTTCTGTCCCACAAGACTGCCCTCTACTTCAGCTGCCAATCCAATTCCAGATTGTTACCTGTGCTTCTTACATGGCTGGCTACAGAAGGGAGGTTTCGACAAATCCCCTTCTTGGGTTCAATTATTTTGCTAGAGAAGCTCATAGCACTCAGGAAAACATTTTACTTACTAGTTATATTATTACAGGTCACCATATCACAGGAGCACAAAAAATAAATAGAAAAATATATATGAAACCAGTTGGTAACAACTTCTATGAAAAAAATTAAAGTACATGTCAATGTGAGAAACATCCAAACCTGTAGTTTATTTGAGCCAAACTGACGACAATTGCTGGGAAGCAAAATCAGAAATGGCTGAGAAAATGCTCTGGAGAATAGTTTTTTAGCTTATTTTATACATTGGAGTAAAAGAAGGAGATATAAGGTGGGTTACATGAAATCCACTGGTGGTAAATTAAGGGTGTGGGAGAAAACAAAGCTGGGAAATATCTGGGATTGGATAAAAAGCAAAATGGTGAGATATGTACTTTTACATTGGTGGGTACAGGATATTTATTAACATTTACAGCACATAGAGATGGTATGTGGGGAACAAGTTAATAATGAGGGGTTCTGTGGTCTCCTGCTCTGGTGCCCAAGGTTGTGCCTTAAGGGATCTGGAAAAGAAGATTACTTCCTTTGTCATATCAAAGGTCTATTATCTTAGATACAAAAAGGCAATAGACAGGTTTACTTAAGGTAAGACCTTGACTTCCCAAATATGGCGCTGGGAGGACGGAGGTGAGGGAGAGGAAGTGAGTGAGTGAGTGGATGAAAGGAGAGTGTGTGAATGTGTGTGGTGTGTGTGTGAGTGAGTGAGGGACAGTTAAATACGGCAGGAGCAGCAGGGGCTGGCAGACCAGACGCTCTTGGACAAGGAGAGACTACCACCACTGTGGGCATTCCCCGGACTGCGGGACTTGGGCATGGAGCCCACGCCATCTTGAAGGGATAGCGGCCTTTTATAGGAACTCATCAGCACCACCACCCAGACAGGCCTTTGACACTGCCTGCAACCCAGCAGCCACTACAGCCAAAAACCTGCTGCCCCTCCCGCAGACCCTGGGACCTCCACCTCCAAAGGTGCACCACTCCAGCAGCAGTAAGTGCAACTTCCCCCCTCCCCAGCGGCAGAACTCTGGATACCACATTCACGTGTTTCCAGTGCACAGGCATCCAGGGCACACCACTCCTTAGGCAGCTCCTGGAAGCCACTGGGAGCCCCTGCTGAGTATGATTTTGTACAGACAAGGGTGCGCTGCCCAGCAGTAGAATTCTGAATTCCCTCTTCCTGAATAACTGCTCACAGACACCCAAGCTGCATATCTTCAGCACCAGGGCCCCTCAGAATGCGTCAGAGCTCTGTGCCGGCAAACACACCGCCACAGTCGTGCATTTCCAAGGAGCAGGCCTTCTTAGCCCATCTATCCACAGGGTGCTCTGGGGAGCTGCTGTGAGCCCCTGCTGGGTGTGATTCTGTACAGACAAGGGCGCACTGCCCCGCAGTAGAAATTCTGAATTCCCTCTTCCTGAATAACTGCTCACAGACACACCAGCTGTGTAACTTCAGTGCCAGGGCCCCTCAGAGTGAGTCAGAGCTCTGCGCCGGCAGATGCACTGCCACAGTCATGCATTTCCAACAAGCAGGCACCCTGAGCCCATCTATCCACAGGGCACTCTTGGGAGCTGCTGTGAGTCCTCGCTGGGAGTGATCTTGGACAAACAGGGATGTACTCCCCCCGGGCAGTAGAAATTCTGAATTCACTCATCCTGGATACCTGCCCACAGATGCCTCAATTACGCGGCTTCAGTGCCCTTTGCTGGCAAACGCACCATGGGTGCCCCGTGTGAGCCACCACTGGGAGCGTGTGCCCATCTACCACAGGTGCAGCAGCAAGCTGAGTCTGCCCACCCCACAACTACAGAACTCTGGATACCAGAGTCACGCTTTTCCAGAGGCAGGACTCCTGAGCCCCATCACTCCAACAGGTGGTTCCTGGGTGCCACTATGAGTCCCCACTGGGCACGTGCAATTTCAATCAAAGGCACAAGATAGCAAAAATTGGGACACCCCCCTCTCCATCTGCTGACTTCTAGACACCGCAGTTGTACCTTTCCAACTTGCAGGCCTACATCAAGAGAACCCAAATAGCTCAAGTAGGGAGCTACACTAGATTACCAAGCCCAGGAGACCTGAGAGATCACACCAGTAGCACCATCCCCAAAAGAACCTGGGTAGCAAAGCAATCAGACCTACAATTAAAATGTTACAATAAAACATGGGAAGACAAAAAAGCAATCCCCAAAGGAAGAAAAAGAAGAATCACCAGAAAGGGAGTTAAATGAAATTGAGGCTAGCAACGTATCAGAGAAAGAATTCAGAGTAATGGTTATAAGGATGCTTAAATGGCTGGATGACCAATACATACAACTCAATGACAAATACACACAACTCAATGAGAATTATAAAGAGCTGAATGAGAGTGTCACCAACATGAAAAGGAACCAAGAGGAGATAAAGAATGACATAGCTGCAATAAAGAACACAATAGAAGACTTAAACAGTAGAATAGAAGAGGCTGAGTTCCGCATCAGCAAATTAGAAGACAAGGTAGGAAAAAACACACAAACACAGTAGCAACTGGAAAGAAGACTTAAAAAGCAAGAGGAGAGCCTAAGGGAGCTGTGGGACAATACAAAACGAAACAACATTCACATAATAGGGGTACCAGAAGGAGAGGAAGAGAAGCAAGGAATAGAAAACCTGTTTGAAGAAATAATGACAGAAAACTTCCCTGATATTATCAAGAAAAAAACTATGCAAGTCCAAGAAGTACATAGAGTCCCAAACAAGATGAACCCCAAAAGACCAACACCAAGACACATCATAATTAAATTGGTAAACACCAACGACAAAGTAAGAATCTTAAAGGCTGCCAGAGAGAGACAGAAAGTTACCTACAAGGGATCTTTTATTAGAATATCAACTGATTTCTCAACAGAAACACACCAGGCCAGAAGGGAATGGAATGAAATATACAAAATGATGCAAAGCAAGGTTCTGAATCTAAGAATACTATACCCAGCAAGGCTATCATTCAAAATTGAAGGTGGAATCAGGATCTTCACAGACAAAAACGGGCTAGAGAGTTTATTACTATCAAGCCAGCAAATGCAAGAAATACTAAAGGGACTGCTGTAAAAAGAAGAAACAGAAAGGCAAGAAGAAACACAAACAGTAAGAACAAAAATGACAACAAACAAGTACTTATCAATAATAACATTAAACATAAATGGATTAAATGCACCAATCAAAAGACACAGGGTAGCTAAATGGATAAGAAAACATGACCCATATATTTTCTGTCTGCAAGAGACCCACCTCAGAACAAAGGATTCACACAGACTGAGAGTGAAGGGATGGAAAAACATTTTACAGGCAAATGGAAAGGAGAAAAAAACTGAGGTTGCGATAGTTATATCTGATAAAATAGACTTCAAAATAAAGGCCATAACAAGAGATAAGGAAGGCCACTACATAATACTAAAGGGAGCAATTCAACAAGAAGATATAACTCTGGTAAACATATATGCACTCAATACAGGAGCACCCAAATACATAAAACAACTTCTGGAAGATATCAAGGGAGAGATCGATAGCAATACAATCATAGTAGGGACTTTAATACCCCACTGACACAACTGGATAAATCCTCTAAACAAAAAATCAGCAAAGAACAGCAATCCTAAATTAATCATTAGATCAGATAGATTTAATTGACATCTTCAGAACATTATACCCCAAAGCTACAGAATATACATTCTTCTCCAGTGCACATGGAACATTTCCAAAGATAGACCACATATTAGGACACAGGCAAAGTCTCTTCAAATTCAAGAAGATAGAAATCATAACAAGCATCTTCTCAGACCATAATGGCATAAAACTAGAAATCAACTCCAATAAAAACAATGAAAAAAAATCAAACACTTGGAGGATAAATAGCATGCTATTAAACAATGATTGGGTTACCAAAGAGATCAAAGAAGAAATTAAAAGCATCACGGCAACAAATGACAATGAAAACACAACGATCTAAAATCTATGGGACACAATGAAAGCAGTCCTGAGAGGGAAGTTCATAGCTCTACAGGCCTACCTCAAAAAATAAGAAAAAATGGTAATAAATTATCTAACCTTGCAACTTAAAGAACTAGAAAGAGAGCAACAAGAAAAGCCCACAGTAACCAGAAGGAAGAAGATAATAAAAATCAGAGCAGAAATAAATGACATAGAGACCAAAAAAAACAATACATAAGATCAATGAAACCAAGAGCTGGTTCTTTTTTTTTAAATGTATTTTTATTGATTTTTTACAGAGAGTAAGGGAGAGGGATAGAGAGTTAGAAATATCAATGAGAGAGAAACATCAATCAGCTGCCTCCTGCACATTCCCTCCTGGGGATGTGCTCACAACCAAGGTACATGCCCTTGACCAGAATTGAACCTGGGACCCTTCAATCCACAGGCCAATGCTCTATCCACTGAGTCAAACCAGTTAGGGCAGTGGTTCTCAACCTTTCTAATGCCGCGACCCCTTAATACAGTTCCTCATGTTGTGGTGACCCCCCAACCATAAAATTATTTTCGTTGCTACTTCATAACTGTAATTTTGCTACTGTTATGAATCGTAATGTAAATATCTGTGTTTTCCGATGGTCTTAGGCAACCCTGTTAACGGTTCTCAACCTGTGGGTCGCAACCCATAGGTTGAGAACCGCTGCTGTAGAGCCTAAGACCATCGGAAAACACAGATATTTACATTACGATTCATAACAGTAGCAAAATTACAGTTATGAAGTAGCAACGAAAATAATGTTATGGCTGGGGGTCACCACAACATGAGAAATTGTATTAAAGGGTCACGGCATTAGAAAGGTTGAGAACCACTGAGCTAGGGCAAGAGCTGGTTCTTTGAAAAGAAAAACAAGATTGATGAACCTCTAGCCAGGCTCACCAAGAAACAAAGAGAGAGAACCCAAATAAACAAAATCAGAAATGAAAGACGTGATGTAACAACTGACCCCACAGATATACAAAGGATTTAAAAAAAATACTATGAACAATTCTATTCCAACAAACTGGACAACCTCGACAAAATGGACACATTCATAGAAAAATACAAGCTTCTAAAACTCAATCAGGAAGATTCAAAAAGCCTGAATAGGCCAATAACTACTGATGAAATTGAAACAGTAATCAAAAAGCTTCCAGCAAACAAAAGCCCTGGACCAGATGGCTTCACAGGGGAGTTTTACTGGACATTCAAAGAAGAACTAAAACCAATCCTTCTCAGACTATTCCAAAAACATTCAAGAGGAAGGCACACTTTCAAACTCTTTCTATGAAGCCAGCATTACCCTAATCCCAAAACCAGATAAAGACACCACAAAGAGAATTACAGGCCAATATCCCTGATGAACATAGGTGCTAAAATACACAACAAAATTCTAGCAAACTGGATCCAGCATTAATTAGAAAGATCATACACCATGACCAAGTAGGATTTATCCCAGGGATGCAAGGATGGTATAATATCCACAAATCAATAAATGTGATACATCACATAAACAAATTGAGAGACAAAAATCACATAATCATATCAATTGATGCAGAAAAGTCATTTGACAAAATCCAATACCCTTTCTTGATAAAAAGACTCAGCAAAGTGGGAATAGAGGGATCATACCTCAACATAGTAAAAGCCATATATGACAAACCTACAGCCAACATCATACTCAATGGGCAAAAACTAAAACCATTTCCACTAAGAACAGGAACAAGACAGGGATGCCCGCCTTCACCACTCCTATTCAACATAGTACTGGTAGCCACAGCAATCAGACAAGAAGAAGAAATAAAGGGCATCCAAATTCGAAAAGAAGAAGTAAGATTGTCATTATTCGCAGATGACATGATACTGTACATAGAAAACCCTAAAGACTCCATCAAAAAATTATTAGACTTAATAAATGAATTTGGCAATGTAGCAGGATACAAAATTAACGCCAAGAAATCTATGGCATTTCTATACACCAACGGTGAATTTACAGAAAGGGAGATTAAGAAAACAATCCCATTTACCATCGCACCAAAAAAATTAAGATACCTGGGAATAAACTTAACTAAGGAGGTAAAGACCTCTACTCAGAAAACTATAGGACATTGAAAAAAGAGATAGAGGAAGACATAAATAGATGGAAGAGCATACCGTGTTCATGGGTTGGTAGAATCAACATCATTAAAATGTCCATACTACCCAAAGCAATCTATAGATTCAATGCACTCCCCATTAAAATACCAACGGCATATTTCACAGACCTAGAACAAACTCTCCAAATATTCATCTGGAATATAAAAAGACCTCAAATAGCTGCAGCAATCCTGAGAAAGAAGAGCAACATAGGAGGGATCTCAATACCAGATATCAAGCTGTATTACAAAGCCACTGTTCTCAAAACTGCCTGGTACTGGCATAAGAACAGACATATAGACCAATGGAATAGAATAGAGAACCCAAAAATCGACCCAAATCACTATGCTCAATTAATATTTGACAAAGGAGGTAAGAGCATAGAATGGAGTCAAGACAGTGTCTGTAATAAATGGTGTTGGGAAAATTGGACAGATACATGCAAAAAAAATGAAACTGCACCACCAACTTACACCATACACAAAAATAAACTCAAAATGGATAAAGGACTTAAATGTAAGATGGGAAACCATAATAATATTAGAGGAATCCACAGGCAGCAAAATTTCGGACATATGCTGAAGCAATTTCTTCACTGATACCGCTCCTGGGGCAATGGAAACTAAAGAGAAAATAAACAAATGGGACTACATCAAAACAAAAAGCTTTTGCACAGCAAAAGAAACCATCAACAAAACGACAAGAAAGCGCACTGCATGGGAGAACATATTTGCCAATGTTATCACCGATAAGGGTTTAATCTCCAACATCTACAGGGAACTCTTACAACTTAACGAAAGGAAGATAAACAACCCAATAAAAAAAATGGGCAATGGACCTAAATAGATACTTTTCAAAAGAGGACATAAGAAAGGCCAAGAGGCATATGAAAACATGCTCAAAGTCATTAATCATCCAAGAGATGCAAATCAAAATGACAATGAGGTACCATCTCACACCTGTCAGAATGGCTATCATCAACAAATCAACAAACAAGTGCTGGTGAGGATGCAGAGAAAAAGGAACCCTTGAGCACTGCTGGTGGGAATGCAGACTGGTGCAGCCACTGTGGAGAACAGTATGGAGTTTCCTCAAAAAACTAAAAATGGAACTCCCATTTGACCCAGTGATCCCACTTCTAGGAATATATCCCAAGAAACCAGAAACACCAATCAGAAAGGATATATGCACCACTATGTTCATAGCAGCACAATTCACCATAGCTAAGATTTGGAAACAGCCTAGGTGCCCATCAGATTAGAAAACTATGGTACATCTACACAATGGAACACTACGCTTCTTTAAAAAAGAAGGAATTCTTACCATTTGCAGCAGCATGAATGGAACTGGAGAGCATTATGCTAAGCAAAATAAGCCAGTCAGTGAAAGATAAATACCACATGATCTCACTCATTTATGGATAATAAAGAACATTATAACCTGAAGAACAAAAAGATTGATACAGAGGCAGAGAAGCATCGAACAGACTGTCAAATTACAGCGGGAAGACTGGGGAGGAGGAAGGAGGTAAGAGATCAACCGAAAGACTTGTATGCATGCATATAAGCATAACCAATGGAGGCAAGACACTGGGGGGTGAGAGAATGTATGGGAGTGGGGTGGGAGGGGCAATGGGGAGATATGGACACATGTAATATCTTAATCAATAAAAAAAATTTTTTTTAAAAAGGTAAGACCTTTATCTAGGAAGTTATAGACCTAGGACATGACTATCTGCTATGACTTACTTTTAGTTGGGAATCTTTATATTCATACCATCCTATGTGGTTACTTTCTGTCTCTGAGTTTGTAAGGCCTGCCATGCAGGCCTGCTCTGAGCTTGTCAGGTTTCCAATGTGGCCGCTTTATCATCCACACACGATACAGGGCATAGAGAGTAATTGGGGTGCCTTTTTAGATAGAATGATCAGAGAGGTATCTTTGATAATAACTTTTAAGCAAAGGCTTGAAGGAAGTGAGAAAGTGATTCATGTACAAAACTGGAGGAAGAATCTTCTGTGTGCAAATTGCCAAAGTCAGAGTCGCTTGGGATGATGGAGGAGCAGCAAGGAGAAAAGTGTCCCTGGAGCTAACTGATGCACAAAATGAAGTGTAAGAGAAGACAAGATCAGAGAGGCCACTAGGGCAGACCATGTGGTACTGCAGGCTTAAGGATTCAGATCTGAGCAGCCTCGTGTTTTAAAAGAGTTATTCTGGCTTCTGTGGAGAAGAGTCTGCAGAGGGGCAAGGGTGGAAGCAGGAAGAGCAGTTGGGAGGCCTCTGCATGTCCAGGTGAAAGACAATAGTGACCCAAAGCAGAGTGGTAGCTGGAGAAGTGGAAAGAAGTAGTCTGCCTATTTCAAAGGTAGAGTGGACAGGATTTGCTGATGGATTGGATTTGAAGCTTGACAGAAAGAACAAAGGCAAGGATGATTCAAGGTTTTTGGCCCAAACAACTGAAAGAATGGGAAGGAAGGCTGCAAAAAGAACAGATTTAGAGGGAAGTGGGAAACAAGAGTTTGATTTGGGTTACCTGTTAGCTTTGAAATGTTTATTGGGCATTTATGTGGAAATGTCAAGTGAAATATGAGTATGGAGATCAAGGGCAAAAGAACAGGCTGGAGACAAAATTGAGTCATCAACTTAAAGAAGCCGAGGAACTAGACTAGATCATCCAGAGGATGAATGGGGATAAAGACAAGACCATGGACTGAGCCCCAGAGCACAATCACGTTCAGCTGAGGAGGAACCAGCCAAGGAGATGAAGAAGGAGTCAACAGGGAGGTAAAAGAGAGTGGTGTCCCAGAGGTGAACTGAAGAAAGTGTTTAAGAAGTGGGGAGTAACAATCTATAACAAATGCTGCCAACAAGTTGAGTAAGATAGGGACTGAAAATTGACCATTAGATCTGATGACATAAAGGTCATTGGTATCCTTTACAAAGAAGAATGATCAAAAGCCCAGATAGATTACACTCCTGAGAAATTAGAGAAAGGGAAGTAAACACATCTAGAATAGTCAAATTTCTCAAATAGTTTAGCTATAAAGAAACAAAGAAAGGCACAGGAGAACCAAGGTGGCGGCATAGGTAAACGCCTATACTTGCTGCCTCCCACAACCACGTCAAAATTACAACTAAAATACAGAACAACTATCATCCAGAACCACGGGAAAGCTGGCTGGGTGGAAGTACTACAACTAGAGAGGTAAAGAAGAAAGCTCATTGAGACTGGTAGGAGGTGTGGAGGCGCAGATTGGGCTGGTCCAGCACCTGGGTGTGCTGTTTCTTTAATCAGGAGGGAGATTGCCTCTGCAGAGACTGCCTGGAGAAGTGAGGGATCCCAGCCCCACACCAGACCCCCAACCCAGGGTCCCAGAGCCAGCAAAAGAAGTCCCTACAGGCTGTAAGAACTACAGACTGTAAAAACGAGTGCGGATTGGAGCTGAGTGACACATAGGCTGCTGGAGACCCAGCTGCTCCTCTTAAAAGGCCAGCACCGTGAACTGCATTTACAAGCTCTCACTTCCTCTGTGCTTCAGTGCCGGGAGAGGCTCTGGGGGACCCAGACACATACAGGGAAAAACTGGACTGTCTGGCATCGAGGCAGGAACTCAGGGGTGGCTTTCTTCCAGACAGAGGTACTCCCAGCAGTCATTGTTCCCGTGCTGGGACCTCCCTGGTGCAGGGCTGACTGGCAGCCATTTCTGTTTGCTCCACTCTGGTGATTCCCTGAGACCCTGCCTCATCCAATTTACAACCCCACCCAAGCTGTGTGCAACAGCTTTTGCATATGAATGGTTTGTCCTTTCTCAGGCTAAAAACTGGTCAAACAAGCTGTAGCTGGGTCAGGGAGCCTCAAACCTATTAATAAAAGGCCCAAGACCCAGCACCAGCACCAGCCTGCCTTGCTTCACAGCTGGGCCTTGTCTGGGCACTGCCAAACCCCATACAAAGTGGAGGAATCTGCAGATCTCTCTGTAGCTCCTGCTGGATGGCCCCAGGCAGTGGCTGACTTGGCACCTCCCTGGAGACCCAAGAGCCAGTATACCCAGTGGTCAGTGTAAGACCATACCAGATTACAACTCTTCACATTCATAAGCCACACACTCAAAGGGCAGACTCAGTGAGCACCAAAGCCCCACTGAAGCAAGTTCTATTTTATAAGGGTGTCTCCTGCACAGCAGTTCTCCCACTTTTAGTTGCAGCTGGTTTCCACAGTCAGTTGGCCTGGAGATCAGTTCCTTCCAGTGATAAGAAGGGCAATCAAGGCTCAACTACAACAAAACTGTGCATACAGCCTACAAAGGGGTGCACCAAGAGTGTCCAACTCAGGTGATTGGGGAGGCTAAGCCACTGGGCCCTATAGGACACTTACTACACAAGGCCTCTCTATCACTCAAGGAGACTTAGCAGCTACCCAATACATAGAAACAAAGAGAGGGAAGCAGCCAAAGTGCAGAGACAAAGAAACATGTCACAAATGAAAGAAATAGAAGAAAGCAAACTACTGGATATAGAGTTCAAAACCACGGTTATAAGGTTACTCAAGAGTCTTCTAGAAACCTCTGAGGAACTTAGTGAGACTTTCAAGGATCTTAGTGAGAATGCCCCCCAAAAATGGAAAAGGACTGGTCAGAAATTAAGCATACACTGATTGAAATAAAGAATAATATACAGAAATTCAGAGATTCTCTGAATAATATACAGAGATTACAGAATCCTGAGAATCAAATCAATGATTTGAAATATGAGGAAGCAAAAAACACCCAACCAGAAGAGCAAAAAGAAAAAAGAATCCAAACATATGAAGATAGTGTAAGGAACCTTTGGGACAACTTCAAGTGTACCAACATCTAAATTATGGGGGTGCCAGAAGAAGAGAGAGAGCAAGATACTGAAAACCTATTTGAAGAAATAATGACCGAAAACTTCTCCCACCTGGTGAAAGAAATAGACTTACAAGTCCAGGAAGTGCACAGAACCCCAAACAAGAGGAATCCAAAGAGGACCACACCAAGACACATCATAATTAAAATGCCAAGAGCAAAAGACAAAGAGAGAATATTAAAAGCAGCAAGAGAAAAACAGTTACCTACAAGGGAGCACCCATATGACTGTCAGCTGATTTCTCAACAGAAACTATGCAGGCCAGATGGGAGTGGCAAGAAATATTCAAAGTGATGAATAACAAGAACCTACAACCAAGATTACTCTACCCAGCAAAGCTATCATTCAGAATTGAAGGTCAGATAAAGAGCTTCACAGATAAGAAAAAGCTAAAGCAGTTCATCACCGCCAAACTAGTATTATATGACATGCTGAAGGGTATTCTTTAAGAAGAGGAAGAAGAAAAAGGTAAAGATAAAAAATATGAACAACCAAGTGACAACAAATACATATCTATCAACAAGTGAATCTAAAAATCAAATGAATAAAAAATCTGATGAACAGAATAACTGGTGAATGGAATAGAATCAGGGGCATGGGAATGGAATAGACTGATGATTCTCAGAGGGAAGGGGCGGGCAGGAAGAGATTAGACAAAGATCTTATATGCATGTATGCATTACCTATGGACACAGACAATAGGGTGGCAAGGGCCTGGGGTCGGGTGGGAACCAGGTGGAGGGGTGCTATGGGAGGAAAAAAGAGGGACATCTGTAATAATCTCAACAATAAAGATTAATTTTTTTAAAAAGAAACAAAGAAAAGGATTGATAGAGGACCATGAGGAATTGGGATTGTGTTGTTGCTTTAAGGTGGGAGATGTTATCCATGTTTTTCAGGCTAGTGGAAATGAGCAGCAGAGTGGAAACAAATTAAATGTAAGAGCAATGGGAAATGTGCAGGTGAAGTTCTTGAGGAGACAAGAGAGAACGGGATCCAGTTCATGAGAAGGTTTGGCCATAGGAGCAGAAAATGTTGAAACAAAAGGAGAGTAAAGCTTTCAGGCACAGAGGCAAGTAGATTAATAGGTACAAACATTTTTTAAGCTCTTGATCCATATTCACAAACAATCCTCAAGAAAAGTTGTGCCAATCACAACACCCCACTGCAATGTGTATATTTCAAACACCTCTCCAATACTGAGCATTAAAAAAAAAGAAAGAAAACCTTGCCAACCTGATAAGTAACAAATGATTCTTCTATATTTTCATTTATATTTATTGATCATTTAAACTCCTTTATTTTACCAATTTTATTCATATTTTGCCCATGTTCCTGTTAGATTATTTTTTAAATTTATTCTTAAAGGATTTTGCATATTATGTATAATTGCCAATTATCTGTCTTTTATGTTGTGAATGTTTTTGTGTGTGTTTTTTCTATCCTTTCTTTCTTTTTTATTTTTTTTCCCTAAAAGTCTGAGAGATTCCAAAGCTCCAGCTAGAATGCCACTTACCAAACTTAATTAGTCCCCTTAGGAGTACTTGCTGGGATAAAATGATCCTCATCAATTCATTACAGCAGAGAATGTATCAAATTTTCCACCCACCCCACCTCACTTCAAAAGCTTTTCTTCTTCACACTGGGTAGGATAATCTCATCTTTAACACTGGTCTAGACCTCCCCAACCTGTCCAAGTTTTCAGGAAGGTCCAATAGGCTGGTCCAGTGGTTGGCAAATTGCGGCTCACAAACCACATGTGGCTCTTTGGCCCCTTGAGTGTGGCTCTTCCACAAAATACCACGTGCGGGCGTGCACATACAGTGCAATTGAAACTTCGTGGCCCATGCGCAGAAGTCAGTTTTTGGCCTGGGCAAGTCTATTTTGAAGAAGTGGCGTTAGAAGAAGTGGGGGTGTCGGTCGGCCGGGCGACAGAAGACGGCGGAGGCGGGCCGCGGGATGCGCACAACAGGGGAGGTGCACGCGATTCATGCACGAGTTGAGTGAGCCGGTCAGCCAGCAGTCTCATTGTGCAGTGGTTAGTGTTAGTCGTGTCCGCAAATCGCGCACGGGTGACAAAAGTACCTACTCAAAGCATAAAGTTACCTCTATTTTTCCAACCAGCTGCAAATCCTACAGGTATTTTTGTCATCAATTTAAGAATTGTAATTATTTTGTGTTGGTGGCTTTATTATTATAAAATGAAACTTTTTTTAGGTGCCCTGTTTGACATGGCTACAAAGAAGAAGCAAAGAAAAACCATGAATTTAAAGTTGAATGGACCGAGACTTTCGCGTTTATTCAAAACTTAAATGGCCTTCCGACCTGTCTTATTTGTCAGGAAAAACTGGCGCATAACAAGAAATCAAATTTGGAGAGACACTTTACAACTAAACACGTGTCATTTAGTACTAAATATCCTGTCGGTGATGCAAGGAAGAAAGCAGTTGAGGAACTTCGGAAGAGTCAAGAAAAATCAAGTTCTGTATTTAATTACTGGATGTAATCTTCCAACAATGTTAATATTGCAAGTTTTGTGGTTAGTCAAGAGATTGCTAAGAGAGGAAAACCATATACAGACGGTGAATACATAAAAAGTTGTTTTATAAATGCATCCGAAGAGCTATTTCGGGATTTTAAGAACAAAGCAGATATTCTAAAAAAAATTAAAGAGTTACCATTGTCTGCTAAAACAGTGAAAGATAGAACAGTCAAAATGTCTTTGAATATAACCGACCAGCAAGTCGAAGATCTTAAATTGGTTTCAGCTTTATCAATAGCAGTTGACAAGTCTTGTGACATAAATGATACAGCACAAGTTTCACTTTTTGTACAATTTATTTCATCTACAGGTCCTAAAGAAGAACTTTTAGGATTATTGTCACTCAAAGGTCAAACACATGGAGAGGATATAGCAAATGCTGTAATTGAGTGCATTGAAAAACATCATATTCCACTCGATAAAATTGTCTCAATTTCAACAGACGGGGTGAAAAGTATGACCGGCGTAAGAAATGGGTTTGTTGCTATTTTGAAAGAAAAAATTAATCACGAGATACTTACTTACCATTGCATCATTCATCAAGAAGCTCTTTGTGCGCAGACATTTCCAGAAGAAATTTGCAAAGTTATGGAATTGGTGATTAACATTATCAACTCCATTATAGCTAAACTCTTAATCATCGCCAATTTAAAGAATTTTTAGTTGAAATGGAGAGTACGCAGATCTGCTGCTGCATAACAAGGTACGTTGGTTATCAAGAGGAAATGTTTTGAAACATTTTGCTTCCTTATTAACAGAAATTAAAGCATTTCTCCTTGAGAAGGGTGTTCACTATCCAGAACTAACGAACGATCAGTGGATCCAAAAATTTTATTTCATGGTAGACATCAGGTCTCATCTAAATCAGCTTAATCGTAAACTACAGGGGAAAGGAAACACAATTTTTTTCGATGTTAGAATAAGTTATTTCATTCGAAAACAAATTATCTCTTTTTGCTCAAGATTTTGAAAGAGAAACTTTGATTCACTTTCCAAGCCTGTTGAAACATCGCCAAGAAAATAATTCTGATATTGACATTTGCTATTTCAAAACAACAATTTTAAATATGAGGGAAGCTTTTCTCAACAGGTTTCAGGAATTCAGAAACAGCAAAGCGACGTTAGCCTTTGTTAAAAAACCTCTTAATGCTACTGTAACAGAATTAAATTTTTCTCCCTTTAATATTGACATTGGCAACTTTGAAATGCAATTGCTGGATTTAAAAAACAAAGAATTGTGGAGCTCGAAATTTGAATGTCTTTGTGCTGATATAGAAATATCGGAGAAAAACAAATGTGAACTTAGTTCACAACACAAGTGTTCTGCTTTGAAAGATCTGGAGAAGGAAGATATGTTGATTTTTAACAACCTGGAATAGTATTCCTGACTCATAATCAACTGAAAAAACTAGCGTTTGCTGTTCTTTCCTTATTCGGGTCTATTTATTTATGCGAACAATCATTTTCAAGCATGAACCTTATCAAGAGTAAACCGAGAAGTTGTCTTATTGATGAGAACCTGGAATCGTGCCTAAAATTAAAAACAACAACATACAAACCTGACTTACCCAAACTTTCCAAGGAGATGCAAGGCCATTGTTCACATTAGTGTTTGTCAGTCATTGTCATGATTTAATTTTATGGATATTGTAAGGTAAATTGTAAGGAATTTAATTTTATCAATAAACAATAGCGTTATTAAGTATGATATGATATCAAGTTTTATTCAACGTACCTATAGTTTAACTAAGACTTAAAATTTTAAGTAAAGTTTATTAAGTTAATTTTAGGGAACGTTGTGGAGTGAAAGAAGATGTAGTGTGGAGGATTGAGAAAGGTATGTTGAGATGGTTTGGACATATAGAGAGGATGAACGAAAGGAGATAGACGAAACAAGTATACAAGACGAGTGTGGATGGGAGAGTTGGAAGGGGTCGACCTCAGCGAACGTACCTCAATCAGATTGAGGACGTTTTTAGCAAAGGCCAGCTTAGGAGTACCCTAATTAAGTTAATAACAATGTACCTACCTATATAGTTGAAGTTTAAAAATTTGGCTCTCATAAGAAATTTCAATCGTTGTACTGTTGATATTTGGCTCTGTTGACTAATGAGTTTGCTGACCACTGTGCTGGTCCAATAGTTCTTGACACTCCTTTTCCTCAAGCACTCAAGCCCTAGAATTCCAGTACTTTTGAGCTGGGTGAAGAAGGTTGGCCTGGCCAGAGGCCTTGCTCAAGTTAGTCTCTTAGCTTGTTTAGGCCTCAGGTTCTTCACCTATAAAAGCAAGTGCCTGATCCCACAAGTCAACATTCCTTTCAGCTCTCCCTTTCTGTGGGTCTTAATTTAGTTAATACTGCATGTGCCTGTAATTATCTTCTCATTAGAGGGCTTGTAAGACTCCTTTTGTTTTGAATGCCCAATTCCTTGTTTTTCTAAATGGATCAACCCATAATTTCTTTTGTTAATTAGCATTGACATGTTTCTTGCATATTTACTCACTAAAAATTGACTGCATCACTTCAGAGAAATCAAGACATATTTCTAATGAGAAGATGGAAGTTTATCCATTTAATAAACATTTAGGAAGAATTCACAGTGTGCCAGGCACTGTGCTCAGGTCTGAGGAAATAGCTCTGCTGCAAGGACTGCTCAGCCTAAGGGAGGAGGCAGACTTGTAAATAAATCATTATAGTCTTGTGAGCGTTCACTGATGACATACATATACAACCAGTACCCTGTCACACACAAGGTATGCAGGAGTAAAGGAAAACTTTAGAGAAGAACTGACACTTGAGCAAAGGCCTGAAACAAACCCAATTCCTTAGCACATGAAGGAGAAGAAGGAAGCGAGAGAGCTGCAAATGAGGGAGCAACACGCATGAGCACATGGAGGTGTGATCAGGGTGCCATGTTCCGGGGCAGCCAGCAGCTGAGTAATGCTGGATTATACTTGGGGATTTGTGGGAATGTGGTGAAGAGCTTTGCTTGTCCTGAAAATAGTGTGGGGTTTATCCTCTTGTTAATGGAGAAAGTTGACAAATTTTTAAAAAGTAATTTGCATGTATTTTTGTATATTGACTCTCATTATATTATAGAGAATTGATTAGAAAAAAAAGAAGTGGGAGGCTGAAAAATTAGGAAGCTCTAATAAGTTAGTACAGAATGAATATGAGTCTAAAAAGTATCTAATAATATTCAATATTCTAGTGATTTATTCTATGAAATTTAAAACAAAAATAGTCTCTTTCATCCAGCTACAAAATACCATAGCCTTTAATAAATGCCAAGGTTGTTGTTGTTTTTTAGTTATAATTTTATAGGCATTTACCCACCAGTGTTATATATCACATCAAAATCTTATTTCTTCTTTCAAAAATAGCCTTAAGGTTTCATTTTTCTCCCTACAACTGTGTTGTACCAGTAGGTAAATGGAATAGGATAATATAAGCAAAGAGAATTATCTGAATTAGGCTTAGAAACCCTGGATTAACCTTAAGAAATAATTCCCGATTCCTTGTAGATTGTATAACCTCTGTCATTATTTTAATGTTGCTTATCTCTCTCTCTAACATGAACTCTTTAAAAACCAAATTCCCTCTTTTTTTGAGTAACAGTCAGGACATGTTCATTAATAGAAGGTAAGTCTTTGATTCTATTACATTCCTAAAATGCCTTTGCATGCTTAGTGTACTCCGAGTTAATTATACTCCCAAATTTCTTTGTTTAGTCATACATTGAATTACTTGTTTCACATCAGTAAAAGCACATTGTGAATAAGGCGCTTGACTTTATGTGGTCCTCACAGGCTTCATTTGAAAAAGGAGAGTCAGGCCACAAAAGCTATAAGCTTTTCTCCAGCCTTAGCACTGTGTGATCCCTCATAAAATCAACACAATTTCATTACTGTTTTACAGAATTATGTCTGATAGTGTCTTCAGAGTAAATTATTTTATTTTCAAAGCTTTTATACTGTTCTAAATACTTCGAAAATAATTTATGTTCTTCATTTATTATTGAGAATTTTCCTCATACAAGATGCCGTTAAGTTATTTAAGCAAAACAAGGAATAAAACAAGGTTCTTGTTTCCATATGCCTAAATCTAATGAGTAAAAAAATCACAGAAGTGATTAAACAGGGGGAAACTTTATGAATTAAGAAAATTTTGTGCCATGAAGGAGTTCCTAGCAAGGGAATGAATTCAACTAGATAATCAATAAAAGCTTCATAAACATAACAGAATTTGAAACCGAACTTGAAGAATAAATGAGCTTTCATGCCAAAGGTGTAAGGAGAAGAAAGAGTATAATTTGGACTTTGCGGAATAATACAAAGTAAAGTTATTACAAGAGTTAGGGGATACACAGACCAGAAAAAAAGAGAGGAGCCAGTTTGTGCAAGGTCATTTGTACTAATAAATATTCTTTTGGTTGCAAGTGACAGAAAAACTCAACTTGGAAAAAAGAGGGTCCTCTCTGAAGTAATTAGAAGTTCGTGGGTAAGTTAGCTTTCGATGTGGTTTATTAATGGCTCAAATTTTGTCCACAAGCCTTCCTGGACTCTTCCTCTTCCAGGTTGATTTCCTTTTCAGGTTTGGATGCTGAATGCTGACAGCTTGAAGTTTACATCATTAGAACACCCAGTCCAGGGCTAGAATTGATCTGCTCCCAAGTAGTCCTAGAGCTGAGTCCATTTGCCCTGGCTGGCTGAGTTGGGTGATATGTCCATCCCTGACCAATGGGGCTTGACTGCCTTGGTTGGCTCAGCCTGAATCTTGTGTTCCACTCTCAAAGCCTGGTGTTAAACTATTTCCCATCACACAAATGGGCCAGAGTGGGTAGATGTGTTTCCTCAAAGCGAGAGACAGTTCTTCCTGCCACTAGAAGATATGGCTCTAGGTGGCAAATATATCCCATGACTATGAATAGAAAGCTTTCAGATATTAGCAGGCAATAGGAAGCCAATAAGGTTTTTGAACTGGGAAATCATATGACCAATGTGGGCCTTTATGAAATTAATCTGGCTACAATGTATCTGGTAGGTTGAAGTGGCAGATGGATGCAGGTATAAAACTAGCTTTGAGATTGGTAAGAGGTTTACGGAGTCTGTGCTAGGATGGTGGTCAGAGTAGAATGGAGAAGTTAGCAACAATAGACATGTTTGTTAGCAAATGCTTTCTCACCAGGACTAAGGAATTGTAGAAAGTACATTTAATATTTAAAATAATATTGGGTCTCGGTGTCAGCTGGTTGAAGCATCATCCTGTACACCAAAAGATTGCAGGTATGATTCCTGGTCAGGGAACATACCTAAACTGTGTGTTCAATCCTGGTAGGGGAGGCAACTGATCAATGTTTCTCTCTCTCTCTCTCTCTCTCTCTCTCTCTCTCTCTCTCTCTCTCTCTCGTTCTCGCTCTCGCTCTCGCTCTCTCTCCTCCCCCCCATGTTTTAAATCAATAATAATATAAAAATTATATCCTTAGGTAAGGATTAAAAAATTTTAAATCAATATTGGATTGCTGGAAGAACATTGTCATAAAGAAGAAATCAAATATAAATAACTTGTAATTTCTTAAATACTTACTAGGAGGCTCAATCTGCAGCATCCAGCTTGTTTGTTCATTTGGAAGAGCACTACTGCCATCTCCTAGTCGCCAGAGTTCAAGTATCATCCCCTGACAGCCCGGGTCTGCTCTGGGTGTTTCTGAAGTTTATTTCACATCTAACGCCCTGAGCACCAGCTAATCCCTTTCATTGTGTCAAAGAGGGCAAGTGAGCAAACTTTAGCAACACGTTCCTTCCTCTGACTGAACAATAAAAAATAATTAATTGTTTTAATGTGGGTCTACAGCTATTTTGACTTTGTTCTGTCCTACAGTATCTTTGAGCAGCGGGGTTTGAATCTATAAAAGAATGGTTGAATCACCAAAAAGGTTATTATCCCTGATATATATTTTTAAATATGTTTTTATTGATTTCAGAGAGGAAGGGAGAGAGAGAGAGAAACATCCATGAGGAGAGAGCATCCTGGATTGGCTGCCTCCTGCACCCCCAACACTGGGGATCGAGCCCGCAACCCTGGCATGTGCCCCTGACTGGGAATCGAACCCATGATTTTCTGGTTCCTAGGTCCACACTCAACCACTGAGCCACGCTGGCCAGGCCCTGATATTTTTTTAAGTCCCCAGCCTATTGACATCATTATTACTCAGCCTTTTAAAACACTTAATAAATACTGAATTTTCAATACTCATTTAATATGCAGGAAGATTCACTTACTAATAAACAAAATTTAATTTTGTTAATACAAAATATATTCTGCTACCACTCAACTACTATTATTTTTTAAATAATAGTTTATTGATTTTTAGAGAGAGGGGAAGGGAGAAGAAAGAAACACTGATGTGAGAGCACAACATTGATCTGCTGCCTCCTACACACCCCCTACCAGGGACTGAGGCCCCAACCCAGGAGTATGCCCCAACCAGGAATCGATCCAGCAACTCTTCAGTGCACAGGATGATGCCCAACAAACTGAGCCACACTGACCAGGGGTACCACTTGACTCATTAATCTATACATATCAAAGCCTAATATGCAGTGTCCCCTCGAGAGTTCAACCAGGAGACCAGGAGTTCAATCGCTCGCTGTGATGTGTGCTGACCACCAGGGGGTGGCATGGAACAAAGGAAGGCCTCGGCCAGCAGCTGGCAGCCTGGGTAGGGAGGACCCGGCTGGTAGCCGACAGCCGCTAGGGACCCTACCCGTGCACGCGTTTCGTGCACTGGGCCTCTAGTTTTATTATAATGATTAAAACTGCAATTACAATTAGCACATTTCTTGCTGTAAGAAAGCTGAGTGTGTGTGCTATGCTTTTATGTCAAGTCTTCTGGCCACTCAGAATACAGTTAGGTTATCTTGTAACTGGAAGGGATGTGCTTTTCTCTTGGTACTGATGTTGCGCATGTGCTATCATTGCAAAAGGCAAAAGCTAGTTTTGCCATATATTTACATGAATATATAAATAAAATATAAATATATTTCTTACATAAATAAACCTCCTAGGGCCCTAGGCCATAGCACAGCTCAAATTTGATGGTCCATACAAAGCATTTAGGGATCTTGTTAAAATGCAGAATCTGACTTAGTTGGTCAGGAATGACCCAAGAGTCTGCATTTCTAACAAGCAACCAGGAGACTTTGACACTGCTGGTCAGCAAACATACTTTGAGTAACAAGGGTCTTTGAATTTAAAATGAGAAATCTTGCCCTGGCCAGTTTGGCTCAATGGATAGAGCGTCAGCCCTTACACCGAAGGGTCCTAGGTTCAATTCCAGTCATGGGCATGTACCTCAGCTGCAGGCTCAATCCCCAGCCCTGGCCAGGAGGGAACCAATCAATGTGTGTCTCTCTCACAATGATATTTCTTTTTGTCTCTCTCCCTATTTTCCACTCTCTCTAAAAATCAATGGAAAAATATCCTCAGGTGAGAATTAACAAAAAAAATGAGAAATCTTTTGTGAACCTAAGACGTGGTATTAAATCATGCTCATTATAGGTTGAAAAACAGCAATGTAAAAGGAATGAGATATGGATTATCTTTATTTTCCTAGGACACAAGGCATGACTTAATAATATAACTAATTCTGGGTTTAGCTGGGCAATCGTGGCCCAGCCACTTGTAAGTCAGACTGTTGCTGATGGTGGCACTCCTGCCAGGGAGATGTATACCTGTGAGCAGGTTGGTTGGAAAAGATTTATTAGTAGCTGTTCTACGGTGGGTACAGAGACATCCTTATTTGGCTTTGTACAATAGATGCAATTGTTTGGCTTTGACCCATATACAAATTCATTCTCAAAGTTGTTTATCCATAATTCCAGTTGTTAATATGAAAACTAGAAAACCCTGTGAAAGGTCACTACATGTAAAGCACATAGATGTTTGGCAGAGATTTCCATTTTCATGCAAATATTTCTGGTATCAGAGATGCAGGCATATAGCTGGTGCCACTTGCCCTAGTTCCAAAAGAACCACACCTTTTCCAAACTGTTGCATCTTTGGTTTGTTCGTTTGCCTTCTGTCCATTTACCTTAATGATTCGGAGTGGGAGATCACTGGGGGCAGGGATTATGCAAAGAGATACTTTCTCACCATTATTGCAGTCATAAGATAAAGTTATGCACATTTTTTCCTTTCAAGATCTCTTGAAAATAACCTAATTTGCAAAAAGCTTTCCACAAATGTAATTATACTAGAGGCCCAGTGCATGGCATTTGTGCACTGGTGGGAGGCGTGGCCTGAGGGGATCGGCCCACTGTGGGAGTGCCACTCACCCCGGTCAGCCAAGCTGCTGTGGACCCACCCTCTGAGCAGCTTCTCTCTGGTCCAGCATCTTTCGTGGAGCTGAAGCACTCACCTCTCCAGGAGACCCAGTCAGGGCAGGGCCCAGAGACAATAGCACTGAGAGGTGGCGGAGTAGGCCTTAGTCCTGCAGTGGCCATGAACCCACCTCCCAACCTCTATGGTCGGCTCTGCTAGCCTGGCGGTGGCACTACGTGGCCTGTGGGCATCTGGAGGAGGTATCAGGGAGTGAGGAGGAGGAGCCTGGGGTAAGGAAGTGATGATCTCAGCCCGGTTTCCTACCCATCGGCCGGGGGTTCACAGCAGGAGCAGCCACTCATCCCGGTCAGTAAAGTGGCACTCCCACTGTAGTAGTGTACTGACCACCAGGGGGCAGCTCCTGCATTGAGTGTCTACCCCTGGGTGGTCCGTGTGTGTCATAGCAACTGGTTGACTGGTCATTCTGGTAGTTCCACCATTCGGTCGCTGAGCTTTTATTATATAGGATTATGATTCAGCTTTTTGTCCTGTGTATCATAAAATTCTTAGGGTTCACTAGAATACAGTTCATACATGCTTCATGCTATCGATTTTCTACTGGTATATATACTTGCACATGAAAAGGGTTTTTTTACACCAAAATACCAGATTACTTAAGCTAAAATGCTAGATTTAAATGATAACTTTTGGCGTACCTAAATGATATATATATATATATATATATATATAAATTGCTAGATGGTCCTCTGAATCAAAGTTTCTCGAGATACTGACACTTGAATTGGTAATCAGCCAAGTGTCTTTGATCACAAAGCTCATATTTATAGGCTTTAAAGGTAATATTTGTACCACAGAATGGATTAAAACTCACAATTGATGGGGAAATGTTTGACTAGAAGAGGTTAGATGTGAACTCTTAGGGGGGAAATGGGGGAAATTGTGTAATTATTGTAGCAGTTTTAGGTCTTTTGTTTGTTTTTGTGTCTTTTTTTTTTTTTTTTTTTTTTTTTTAGAAAGGTCTAGACAGATTTATCTTTCTGGGATGGTAAAGTATACTCCTGACAGGTAGCTGGACTCTGGGTTTCATGGAGATAGAGAACAGGTCTGTCTTATTCATCAGTATATTTCAGTACTTGTCACAGCACTCCAATATACTAAGTTCTTAATAAATATCAATGAATGAATGAAAAGAGGTATGCCTTCACAGATGCACTTGTAGTCCTGAGATTTTGTGAATGTAGGAAGTAACTAAATGAGTTACTTAGGTTTAACAAAAGGATATGAGTACTATCTTCAACTAGGTAGTTGCCATGCTGGTTCAAATACTTTTATGGTTGAGAGCTCCTTGAATCTGCCATCCTAATATATAAAGAGCCAGGGTCTGTAATGGATGACGGAATGCCAGGCTGCGGGCACAGCAGGCTCAGGTGGGCAGGGACTGGTGAGCCAGGCTGAACTTCTGACCTCTCGGTCCCTCCTGGGTCATGGGCACTGCAGCGACCCAGCACTGACTGCCGCCACCAAAGTGGGTGCAATGCAATTGGTCGGGGGGCCCCACCATCTCCCCAAAGAGGGAGGCCCCCTGGCCAGCAGCAGTGGGCGGGGCCTCCCTCTGCGGGGCAATCAATCATGGGGCTCCCAGACTGCAAGAGGGTGCAGGCCGGGCTGAGGGACCCCCCCCCAAGTGCATGAATGTTGTGCACTGGGCCTCTAGTATGCTATAAGTTCCCCAGTTAATCACTTTCCTCCCAGCCCCCCACCTCCACCTTGCCTCTGAAATTCATCAGTCTGTTCCATGCTTCTATGTCTCTGGATCTATTTTATTTATCAGTTTATTTTGTTCATTTGAATCCACATTTGAATGAGATCATGTGATTCTTATCTTTCTCTGACTGGCTTATTTCACTTAGCATAATACTCACCAGGTCCATCCAAATGCTGAGTTCCTTCTTTTTTCATAGCTGTGTAGTATTCCATTGTGTAAATGTACCACAGCTTTTTTATCCACTAATCTGCTGAGGGACACTTGGGCTGTTTCCAGATCATAGCCATTGTAAATTGTGCTGCTATGAATATAGGAGGTGCATATATCCTTTCTGATTGGTGTTTCTGGTTTCTTGGGATATAGTCCTAGAAGTGGGATTACTGGGTCAAGTGGGAGTTCCATGTTTAATTTTTTGAGGAAACTCCATGCTGTTTTCCACAGTGGCTGCACCAGTCTGCATTCCCACCAGCAGTGTACGATGGTTCCTTTTTCTCCACATCCTTGCCAGCAGTTGTCGTTGGTTGATTTGTTGGTGATAGCCATTCTTAACAGGTGTGAGGTGATACCTCATTGTTGATACATGGTGGTTTATTTAGAGCTTCCTTTGCATACATTCATTCCTCAGCAGCCCTGTGCTGTAAGCTGAACAGATATTTGCCTTACTTCAAAAGTTGAGGAAATACAGAATTAGTACACTTGCCCAAGAATGCAATGAGGTAGGTAGTGCTGACCCCTATTCCAGTGCTCTGTTCTATAAAAGACAAGAACTGGATGGCCTTTACAGTTTACAGAGCTTCTTAACATATTTCAGTTTTCAGGATAAAATAATGAGTTTATCAGGGTTTAGACATGAAAAAATGAAGTCTGAGCGACACAGAGGTAACTTGTGAGAGCCAAATCAGAACAGAAGTAAACTCTTCAGGAACCCCCATGTTCATCCCATTATGGCTGTAGAATGGCAGCTCACTCAGAATTGATGGTCCCCCAGAGGAACAATGCATTTTCCTCCCACTTTTTAAAATTAAATTTATTGGTGTGACATTGGTCAACATGAATATATAGGTTTCAGGTGTGGGTTTCAATGTTACAAGATCTATATATTGCATCGTGTGCCCACCACCCAAAGTCAAATCTCCTGTCACCCTATATTAGGGCCCCCTTCTCCCCCGCCCCATCCCCTTCCCTCTGGCATCATCCCACTTTTCTTGCAGCTGGCCACCCGCTCAGTTAAAATCCCCCCCTGCAGCCGGCGCCCCACCCGACTGCCTAGCGCGACCATCACCAGCGGGCACTTTGCCGCCGCGTGTGCTCATCCCCGAGCACGCGCCGGGTGGGGGCAAGTGCGCGCCGCCCTCTGGCGGCTCCCGGGGATGCGCGCGCGTGCCCGGCCCGCAGCCTCTGGGCAGGGAAGCCGCCGGGAGGGCGGCGCGCGCCCCGCTCGGCAGCTGCGGCGGCGGCTGGTGTGGGCGCTCACGTCAGGGCTGGGGAGGAGGAGGCTCGTGGCGAAGAGTGAAAGAGACATGAGGCAGCCGGGCAGGAAGCGAGAAAGAGTTCGGTGGAGAAGGAGAGAGTTTTAGAGACGCCGGAGAACAGGACCCGCGCCTGCGGGAGAGCGTGGCGCCTGGCTCCTCGCCTGCTCCGCGCGCTCTCCGGTGTCCGCTTTCAGCACCCCGAGCGGAGAACAGTTCCCGGCAGCCCGCAGGCTGCCAAGGGCCTCGGGCGGGCTACCTGGAGCCTCACACAGGCTCAGGGGCACCCTGTGAGAACCCAGTGTGCACGCCTCCTTCTCCCCTCTGCCGGTGTGCGAGTAAACACGGGGAAAGCATCCGGCGGCCTCGGGAAGCCCTGAAGAAGTCCGAGCAGAATGTACCAGGGACACATGCAGGTAAGACATTTCCATGGACCTGGAAAGAAATCTTGGGGGCTCATTAAAGAGCAAGGCGTTCACCAAGTTACTGTGGCCAAGTGCTGCCTTCACACAATTCAACAAGTGAAGTGGTGCAACATGACCGTGACATTGCTGTCCGGTGCTATCGGTAAAACTAGACATGTTTCTGAGGGTGGGAGAAGAGAAGGAAAGACCACCTCGGAACTTCAATTGGGGAAGTTTGTTTTCTGTGCATTCCCTGAGCCTGTTTCTTTAAACAAGATCAAGGAACCTGACAGAGGAAACCTGGAGCTGACCGTGTTTCTGTTGTAATCCTATTGATGCAACTGGGCATGTATGTCAACTGAAGGGCAAACAATAATAGGAAAGACAAAGCTTTTCCTTTACTGTCTGCCAAGGGTTCTTGACAGTTACAACACTTCGCACTTTCCATTATTTTTTAAAGTAATATTTTTTAAAGGGGTTTGTGCTTTATTTCCCCCCTTCAGCTGATAGGACATTGTCACTTATCCCTATAGTCACAGGATGACTTAGGAGGATGGATTTCAAACATAGGTTCAGGAGGCGCATGCTTTCCAGGGGGAGGTGCTGCCGTTGGTTATTAATGCTCATTTGAGCTGAGCTGCTTTTTCTCCCTGATACACTCCACTCTCTTGGGCAAGATTACTTTAACCTTGACTCCAGTTCTCATTCACAGGGCTGGTTCTTCCTTATGAAGGCAGGTGTATGCTGGGGGGTGGGGAGAATGAAATACCAACTCAGCTTCCTAAAGTATGAACTGAGCTCTTTTGCTTTTTCTAAATGCTTTAGTCATCAGGTTTGATGTTTGAGCTTCTTTTCCATTCCAAAGATGGTCAAATACAGTCACTATATGTGGTGCCTTTACCCTAGTGTGTAACATGTGTGAATACTGAGGATGTTGCTTCTGTATCTTTTAGAGCAATTGAAAATAGATAAATATGTTGTTGCATTCATGACTTAGTGCTACCCAATATTTAATTTCCAAGGCTGGGGGAAATTCCTTTGGACTATAATTTACTTTCATATAAAATGACATTGTAGCATATTGCTAAGTTTTGTAAGAATTCTGAATCAGCACTATCAGAATTCCAAAAGCATTTCCCATATTATTGACATCTTCCTGTTTTTAAAAATATTAATGGGATTATATCACAGCTGATGGACAATTACTAGTGACTGAAGTGTATTTCTAAATATATATAATACATATCATCTGCATGTTTCTTATTAAAGCTACACTAATTGGAAAGATTAGTAACAAAGAAGCATTCAAACAATGACTGCTGAAAAATTAACAAAGGATGATTACTATAGTTTTATGCTTCACCTCCACCCAAGAATGATACTTACAATTTTATATATTATTTATTATTCCTAAACAGTTTCTCTATAAGAGTAAAATAGGAAGATTTAATAAACAGAGTCATTCTTCAGAAAATTGCTCATTCACACAAAATTCACAATTGACTTCTCAGGCAATGTACAAAAAACTTTCCATGTCATTTTGCTTGTTTGTTTGAAAATATATTTTTGTGAATGAAGAATTGAAGCAACAATCTGGTAAATTCAAGAACCTCCAAACAATTTTAACACTATTTCAAGAGAGGATGCTATTGAAACTTGAATTATCTAGAACAATGTCTGAGGGTTTCATTTCACTTTGAGAGAACAAACAAATTGTAAGACTCTGCATATGCTCCAAACTTAATGTGGGGTGTTGTTGTTGTTGTTGTTGTTGTTGTTTGCCTGTGCACTACTGTAACAACAAATATGACGGCTTGCAGTAAAACTCACAAATCTTTGCTGCCAAGCTTAACTTGAAAACGCTACTAAATAAAGACTGTAATCAATATGCTTGCCAAAATTTCAGAGGACTATAATTTTTCTATTTATTATCCACCATTAATTTTAAAATAAAACCTCTAAGTAGCTATTAAATGATGTGATCATCTGCGTGGGAATTTCCCCTCCCCCTAAAAAAGATAATGCTTATTACAACCTAATTCATAATATAGTCATTTGCTTACATTTTAGAACCCCATTACCTTCCCCAAAGAATAGTATTTACCCTGTAAACAAAATAAAGAATCTGCAATAATGTCAACATTAAAATTTTTAATTAAAAAAGCAAAGAATATGTTCTTATCAGAGATAGCATCCTCTTCCTGTGTGTACCTGACTCTAATCTCAAGGAAGAAGGAACATAACCCAAACACTCCAAAGGATTCGTTATTAAAAGTACAAAGACATGTTTGTTGAGCAGACCAGAATGAACAGGTTTAACATTTCTGCCAACTTCGGAGTTTGTTTGAAATACTGGTGTTTCTTAGCTGAAACCTTAAAACAGGAGTGAACTAGAAAATATTTACCATCATTTGCTGTACCTTCTAATTCTTCTCTTTTTTTGCATCCAAGAGAGTTTAAAATAAAGTGCTTTGTCAATAGAGAGCCTGCAGTGGAGGAGGTGTTCACGTGAAGCCTTACAAAGTAGTCCAATTTAAAACCCCTGTAGTGCCTTTGTTTTTGTAACTTAATGATTTTGTAAATAAGGTCTTTTAATTTTTATACATGTGGTCAATTCAACCAGTTTACTGTAAAAAACAGAATTTATTTTAGAAGCCACAAACTCTTAAAAACACTGTTAGTCCATTAGAAGATAAAAGTTGAGATACACAGAGCATAGCATAGTAGCATATACTTCTTGGTTTCATAGTAAATGCTGCAGGTTTATTTGTTAGGAGCAGGGCCCTAGAGCTGTGCTGTTTTCCAATTGCCTCACCAATTACTTCCAAGGGGAATTCATCACCCTAGCAACTTAAGCAAAGGTTGATTTTTTAGTGCCTGTTTTAGATTTACCTTTTTTCCCCCTTTGACCAAGGGGCCAACAATGATTGTATATACTTAGCATCAGTGCTGACCAAACTCTCTGTTCCTAATAGGTAATCTGTGGTCTGAATCCCTCCCATATCTCTGTATTCTATGTGCTGTGATGCTTATTTTTGAATGTGTGCATGAGTTAACACTGCCAATTAAAGCAAAATAGGTATATGTCTCAGTATATTTCTTTAATCAAACTTTTTTTCTGGAATTATAGATTTGTTTTTTTATTGTTAATAAAGCATCCACAGTAATGTTTTTTATTTACAAATAGTTACTTCAGAAGACAAACAAAAAAAATGTTTTTAATTATAACTGATCTTTTTTATAAGCATTCAAAACAGGCTTTTTTGACTTATTCAAGCCAGCTGAGGAATCATTCCACACCCTCTGCTTTCACAGATAAAAAACTAAAGAAAATTTAAATGACAAAATTGTAAGATTATGAACACGTCTACAAGTAGTCATTTTATTTGTCTATGCTCCAAAGGGGTTTTGTGTTTGTCTTTATTTATGAATTTGCTTAAGCTTTAAAAAAAATCTTCATGAAGGAGAACAGCTTGGGTTACACAAATCATGTCAATGCACTAGATCTGGCCACTTGGAATTCATCTGAGTTCACTAGAAACAATGAACATAGAAGCCAATGCAAGGTAAGATTACAGAATGTTGTTTTCAACATCTGTAGCAGCAGTTTGTCATAATTGGGATCCTCAGCAAAACTGTGAAATAGACAGTATTTAACACGGGTCGCTCCACTTCTCTAACAGATTCATTTTTCCCCTTTGATATCACCATTTTCCATCCTGTGTCATTTCTTCATTAACCCTTTGCTGGCAAAGACATAATTTATACCAGTATACCACACGCACACCTCACGATGTATTTGCACTTTCAGAGAAGATTGGTTTGGGGCATGGTTGGGAGGCTGAGTTGGCTGTGTTGTTTTGGTCACAGGAACTGCTACCTTCCCTTCTCCCCCAACTCAAATGGCACCTGCCCTCCTCCTCAAAGTCTTCCTATGAGTGATAATGAGCATTAATACAATGAATTTATTGCCTGAATTATTATTAACTAGAACTCTATTGAAGGAAATTCATGACACTAGCTTCAGCAAGATTCTGAAATGCCTTTCTATCCTCCTATATAATAAAGAGCTAATATGGAAATGGTCATCACGCCATCACGCCATAATGGCTCAGACACTCAACACTGGGGAAAGAGGAATGTGGACCAGCCGGGCACAAATGAGCTTGTGAGAGAGGAATGGAGACCAGCCAGGCACAAATGAGATCTTGAGAGAGGAATTGGGACCAGCCAGGCTGTGGCCTGGGAGAGGGACAAGCCACCTGCCCCGCGGTCCTGGGCGCCTGCGGCTGTGGCCCAGGCAAAGCTGCCCACCCACGGTCCCCTGCGGCTGCGGCCGGCCCGGGTCCTGGGTGCCTGCGGCCAGCCAGAGGGAGGGAAGTCTGGGTCCTGGGTGCCTGCGACCGGCTGGAGGAGAGAATCCTGGGTCCCAGGTGCGGGGCAAGGCAGAGGCAGTTAGGGGCGATCAGGCCAGCAGGGGAGCAGTTAGGGGTGATCAGACAGGCAGGCAGAGGTGGTTAGGGGCGATCAAGCAGGCAGAGATGGTTAGGGGCGATCAGGCAGGCAGGCAGGCGAGCGGTTAGGAGCCAGCAGTCCTAGATTGCGAGAGGCAGTCAGACATCCCCCGAGTGGTCCCGGATTGGAGAGGGTGCAGGCCGGGCTGAGGGAACCCACCCCATGGATGAATTTCGTGCACCGGGCCTCCAGTATATAATAAAAGGGTAATATGCAAATCAACTGAATGGCACAACAACCGGTCACTATGATGTGCACTGACCACCAGGGGGCAGACACTCAATGCAGGAGCTGTCCCCTGGTGGTCAGTGCACTCCCACAGGGGGAACACATCTCAGCCACAAGCCAGGCTGACAGCTGGTGAGTGCAGTGGTGGTGGCAGGAGCCTCTCCCACCTCTGCAGCAGCACTAAGGATATCTGACTGACGGCTTAGGCCCACTCGTCAGCCAGACATCCCCCGAGGACTCCGGGACTGCTAAAGGGTGCAGGACGGGCATGAATGTCGTGTACCCTCTAGTATATTTAAAGCAAATCGTGCCTAGTATGAGTGTAATATTGAGCTTCTAACACTTAAAAATTATAATACTTATGGTATAATATTACAGAATATTTGATTAGTCTGAAATTTTTATTCCTCAGCCATACCAGCCAACAGTTTGCATTAAACATTTACTGCAAGAAACACAATATGTTCTTCCTAGATTTTGTTTATGGTTTATAAACATCCTTCCTAAAAATATGTGTTTGAATAAAATTTTTCAGCATATGAATGTTTTGACTATAAAACATTTTTAAAGTAAAGAATAAGAAAAGGTTAAAACAGAACTTGTTGATTTAAAAATCCTGAATCTCTGGTAGTACCACTTCCAACCTAGGAAACATTACGATGTGCTGCATCATGTAGTCAAAACATCTGGCAGGCTGCTTTTTACACTTTTCATTGAGATCGCATGTTGCCAGCTTGGGCATAGCGAGAGCTGTTTAAACGTTTTCTATTCTAGAATTAACTTCATGAGAACTTTTATGGAATTACTAGTGTGCATTTCTTGCACTAAATGTGAAGGCAAACCTTAGCCTAATGTTTCCTTATTAAAAGACCCAAGTCTGATTACATGTTTTGAGACATCTAAACATGATGAAATTTCAAATACACTGGTAGAGAAAATGGAGTTGCCAAGTTCCTAAAACATGCATCACCTTTTCATAATTCAAATTTATATAAGTCATCTTGAACTGTAGCATGTAACTCAGGGATCAGAGAACAGAGTGCTATGAGTGGGGGATTACATTTTTTTCCAGAACCCTTTCCTTTATCTCCAATTCACCCAATTCCACTATTCTTCACCTGTGCCATCCCCTTTAGTAGGGGTACCAAATGGAAGACTTCTTTCCCTGGGCTGTTAAGAAAGCTTTTTATGGCTTATAAATTATTATATTATATAGAATATAACAGAAAGATAGTTAATAACCTGTTGGTTAAATATCAAAACCATTGCTGATTGTTCAGTTCAGCATATAATACAACACACTGCCAATATTGCCCCATAACATCGTTTTTAGTGATCCTTACTAGTAAATATATACTAGTTCTTCTGTGAAAACTCCATTATATAAATGATCATTGCTATTCTCCATGTGAAATTTTACTAAATCGATCATCCTTACATATTTATTTTTAGACAATCACTGTTAGAAATTTCACAGATGAAAAATAATGAGCTCATTTAGATAGGAAGAGACTGCATATGCACCATTTCATTGAAAAGAAGCACATAGAACCCTGCCAGCCGCTCTGCAATGAGGCGAAACTGAGCCAAGTGGGAGAGTTTGCATTGCAGGTGCATGTACAACTCTGCAAAGCCCCTGCTCATGTGCAGAGACTTCAGAAACACCAGACAAACCCCGCAAGTGGGACTCGGTGTAGAGAAAACTTTTTTATCCCAAACAGAATGCCATATGGTGACCTATGAATCATGGAGATTCCAAGGGAGGATCGGTGCTCCTCTGGTGCCTAAATCTACCTAGGGAGCTACCACATTCCCACTCCTACATACACTCTTTAAAAGTTTGTGGTTTTTAAAGCAACTGGTATGGTGGAGGATGATTGAAGGAACTGGGGATGTTTGGCTTGGAAAGTAAAGACTCAAGGACACCATGATGACTCTTCATAAATATCTGAGGAGTTATTATGCAGGAAGGGGATAGAATTGTTCAGTGTAGCCTTGAGGGATGAAACTGACTATATCAGTGTGAGGTAACGCGTTTCCTCAAGACAGTGACAATAAGAAGACCCTGGGTCCAGCACCCACTTTCCACTGTGGTGAGTTGCTTACTTGGAGATGAAAGAGACATAGGGTGAAGAAGGGAGCCCATGGCTGAGCAGAGCAGAGTGTCCCTGCGCACGCACAGGCCTCTGTTCCAAGACCATCCTATGAAGTCCTGTGGAAGGTAGTACCATGGATGGCATGTGTGTTTGTGTGTACATGGCTGTACATCCTACCAAAAGTGGCTGTAGTCAAGTGAAGTAATGATCTGAAATAAGCAAAATGCAACATGTCCTTGGGGGAATATTCCCCAGTTACCTGAAAGCATATGGCTGCACATCAGACAGAGGCGTGCCAGTACCATCACACAGAGTGATCAAAATAGTGAAAGGTCAGAAAATATGGAAACTCTTTGAGGAAATGGGAAAGAAGAAAACATTTAAACATGATGAGAAGATGGAGCTGCTAGAGCAGCAAAACATCTTTTTAGTTCCTTTCACATGGGTGTTCACTGTAACATGCTTCTCCTGGGTGGTATCCTTTGATCATGTGGTGACTTGCATCTGATTGGGCAGGTGATATGTGCACGTGAACCACCCAGAGGCTTGTTGGGAATGCAGAATCTCAAGTCCCACCCCCCACCTACCGAGTCAGAAGCTGAGTAGTTCAGGATATCCAGTGATCTGTATGCACATTAACATTTGAGAAGCACTGACCTGAAAATGTCTACGTAGAGGACAGGGTCAGATCTATTGCACTGAGAACTTACCAAAAGCCTTGATTTGGGGGTAGCTTTCTGCTATCACAGAGGCATGTGAGTCCCTGTCAGAGGAGATGGCAAGAGCAGCTATCACAACATGTTTGAATAAAATGTCTTCCTTATATTGACACCGTAACCTCCACTCAATTGTTTGTAGTTTTTTTCATTTGGAAAAAGCACAACAAAGCTATTATGTTCCACCTGAATAAAACAAACCTTCAAATATTTAGAGAACTTTCATGTCCTCATCCCATTAAATCTTTCCTTCTCTATGATAAACACCCTAGTCCATGCAACCGTTTCTCATAATGACATTTCTGAACAAGACACACTGCTCACGATGTGATCTGACCAATGTCAAGCACTTTGAGATTATTTCTCTCTTGGGAGAGACATCTACGCAGACAGCCTAAGATTACTTTAATATATTTAGACTAAATTGTTCTCTAAATTGTTCGGATGTTTCTATTCTCCAAATAACTTGGGAATTATCTCACAGGTGTTAGGTCTGTATACCAGAATAATCTTGGATCCAAATATGCTCATTAGGAAAAAGGCAAATGTGCTCATTGCAATATTCTACATTAACAGTTCCTTTTTGTCTCTAACAATTGCACTAGTATACAATCTTGAGGTCATTGAATACTGAGTTTGAAGGACTCTTGAAAAGGTTTTGTTCAAGTGTCTCATTTCACAGATGAGAAAACTGAGATTCATAATAGTAAGAGAATTGCTCAAGAAGTCTCACATAGGTTAGTTAGCAGAGCTAGCATGGGAATGAAAGGTGCCTTATCCCAGTGTGCTATGTACATACATTACACTGTTATTCTTTCTTTTGATGTTTATTACAATAAAATACTAAGTGAAAGTGAACATTATAATAAACTACCAGATGTTTCCAAATGTCCAGGGGTTTGGCATTTAGTCATAAAAATTGTTATTTTTTTGCTTTTTAGTTTTAGTATGACGATTTGATATTTCATGTATTCAGTTTTGGTAGTCATATGGCTAACAGTGGGAAAAAGTCTAATTTGTAAGTGTTTTAAACGTTAAGTGAGGCCCCATGAAAAGTTGGATCATTTCTTTTCCTGAAGGTGTTCCCCACTGTCTCTCCTTGGACTGACTAGATTGACCATTTGAGTGAACTGTTTTGCTGGGTCCTTGGAACTAGCTACCTAAAAATACAAGTGAATGAATCAGGGGTTCTTAGCTGTAAGCAACAGAAACTGACTCACTTAAACAAAAAAAGATGATTTATTAAAAGTATAGTTAGGCAATTAATAAGCATAGAAGGAAGCATAGAAGGAATGATGAAGATAGAAGAGTCACCATTTTGAAATCATAGTAAAAATTTATTCAAATGAGAATAATCAATGAATGCTAAATCTGAGGAGAGGGGCAGTTTGAGGAGAAATGGGATATTTATATAACATCAAAATATCACACATACTAGTATAAATTACAAAAGAAAAATAGTAACTATTCAGTGGGGACATTGGACAACACCCCATCACCAATAAGGTGATCATCTGGGCATCCATCTCTGGGTGTGGTGCCCTGAGAAGGACACAGCATCATGTCATACTGCTGCTGAGAATGCACACCCTGCGTCTAATCATGAGAATAGCTCAGAGAAACCCATAAGGAGGTTTACTTTAGAAAATTAGCAGATTCTGTTTCTCAAGAATATCAGTGTCATGAAAAACAAGAAAGAACTGAGATGTTTACAAATTAAAAGACTAAAGAGGCATGACAGCTAAATGCAGTACCTGATCCTGGACTGGATCTCAGAATGGGAAAGAAAATTGTTATGAAGCACACTCCTGGCACAATTGGAACTTAAATATGGATTGGAGGTTAGATTAGCATTAGTGTTATATTTCCTGAATGTAATAACTAGCTGTGGCTATGTAAGGAGATATTCTTGTTCATTGGAAATACACACTGCAATATGAAGGGGCAAGGGGAAGAGTGTGTGTAGCCTACTCTCAAGTGATGGGAATAATGAAGATAATCATGCAGCCCTGGCTGGTGTGGTTCTGTGGTTAGAGCATCGGCCAGTGCATCAAAGGGTCCTGGTTTAATTGCTAGTCAAGGGCATGCACCTGGGTTGCAGGTTCGATCCCCAGTCCCAGTCAGGGCACATGTGGGAAGCAACCAATCCATGTGCCTCTCTCACATTGGTGTTTCTCTCTCTCTCTCTCTCCTCTCTCTCTCTCCCCTGTCTCTCCTTCCCTTCCATTTTCTCTAAAAATCAATGGAAAAGATATCCTTGGGTGAGGATTAACAAAAAAAGGGAGAAAATAATAATATGTACCAAAATGTTAAAAATGGGAAAATCTGGGGAAAGGGTATGATGTGTGTTCATTGTACTATTCTTGCTTGCAATTTTTCTATCGGCTTGAGATTATTTTAAAAATAAAAAACTATTTTAGCCCTAACTGGTTTGGCTCAGTGGATAGAGCATCGGCCTGCAGACTCAAGGGTCCCGGGTTCGATTCTGGTCAAGGGCATGTACCTTGGTTGCGGGCATGTACCCAGTAGGGAGTGTGCAGGAGGCAGCTGATCAATGTCTCTCTCTCATCGATGTTTCTGACTCTCTATCCCTCTCCCTACCTATCTGTAAAAAAATCAATAAAATATATTTTTTTAAAAAGTATTTTAGTGTTTACAAAAAGTTAATTGGAACAATCACCAACTACTAGGACTAGGCTTGAGACGGAGGGACCAGGCAATATGCAAGGGCACAGCCCCAGTCAAACCCTAAACCAGACTAGTACAGACCCCACTGCTGCCCTCACAGGACAAGGAACATGAGAGCTTGTCACCCTGACACCCCCGATC
Organism: Plecotus auritus; assembly: GCF_963455305.1. Lineage (NCBI taxonomy): Eukaryota > Metazoa > Chordata > Mammalia > Chiroptera > Vespertilionidae > Plecotus > Plecotus auritus. The sequence goes on from NC_137771.1 coordinate 188,862,970, forward strand.
GGGCACTGGTTCAGCCGCTGGGCACTGGGGCTGCCCATGGAACCCCATGCTGGAGCTTCAGCTGCTGCCCCCACTGTCAGGATGAGTAATCTACCACAACCGCTTCTTTGGGCCCCCAAAACCCAATTCAAAGTGGGGGCAGGCGTGGCCTTTGGTGGAGCCAAGGTACATATCCATGTCCTATCTGAGAGACAGTCTAGGAAAGTTCATTCTACTTACTACCAACACTCCAAAAGTGGGAATTTCTCAACATGTGTTTAGATTTGGGAAATAAAAAACAAATCCAATGTCCAGTCTTAACAAGTTATAGATACTGCTTGAAAGTAAAATAAATACCTCTCTATCTTGACTAAAGTCCAGTCTGCCTTGAGGGAAAAGAGTTAAAAGAAAATAATTATCTATAAGCCCTGTGCTTATTTGTTGCTGCCTGCCATTACAGCAGGCCTGCAGGAGAATAGTGTAAAGCTGGAGGATATTGGTTTGTTTAATCATGAAGCAAAGAAGAGCAGGATGATCCCTCCATCATTCATCAATGTCCATCTCCTGCTCACTCCTGTTCTCTTCGAGCAACTGGAAAGAGCCCTGTGAAGAATTTAGTAATTAATCAAGGAATTAAAATACATATAATGAACTTTAGTGATAAGACCTTTTGTCCTTCCAAATGCAGGAATTTAATGTGGAAAACTGGACACACTGGTGTTTCATATTCATCCAAAGAATGATTATAATCATGATGCCCTGTGCATTTGAACCATTAATATTGATATGCACCTATTATAGTAGATTTATGTAAGACACAAAGAGCTTGGGGCAAGATTAAATGAGAATAGAATCTTGGAGATATAAAAGTCTTCAGAGTTCACATAGCACAACTTTGTCATTTCACATATGAGGAAACGGAGGGCTAGGTCTTAATGGAATTAATTCTGGAATTAATTGCTTCTCCCCAAAATGAAAACAAACAAAGTATGCTAAAAGGCTTTCCATGGTATGCATCATACAAGGCTTAATAACCCCTCACATTTGAAGAAGCTATAAAAACATAGTGATTAACAACTTGCGTTCTAGGATCAGACAGCCCCAAGTTCAAATCCTGGCTTCACTGAGTATTATCTGTGTGATCTGCTCTAATACATTATCCTCTCTCAACCTCACTTTCCTCATCTGTGACATGGGGATAATAAATGCACCAGTACCTTGTGATGACTTTGTAAGCATTAGCTCTTACATTTTTATGGAGCTGGCAAAGTGTTTCATGCACACTGTGTGTGGAAGGAGTTCAGCCATAGCAATCTCTACCTACTTGGTTGTTTACAGTGGTGACAGATGCTTGATTTTCTTGTTCTCTCAATTTTCTTTTTTAATTTTCCCATCCCCAAACTCCTGCCTTCCATTTACTGAATATTTACTGATATTTAATATTCAACTTAGATGTTGTCTCCTCAGTGAGTGCTGCTCTGTGCCCACCAGCACCCTTCCACCTCCCCCACACACAGTGCAGAATTAGGGATGTCTTCCATAATGCTGCCTTAGCACCTTATATGGATCACTAATATCACCATTGACCTATAGGTTTAGTTACTTATTTTTGTCAGTCTCCCCAACTATTGTAAGCTCATCTGTGGTAGTGACTATATTCAATACATCTTTATATCTCTGGAGGCTGGTAATGCTAAGTACATACTATTAATGTAGTATTTATTGAATGAATGAATTGGTGGATGAATGGATGAAAGAAAGGATGAAGGAATGAATGGATGAAGTACTTAGAAGAGTCCCTTACTGTACTGAATAAGAACTTCAAAGTGGAATGTTCTCTCTGATTCTGACACACACAGCCCCAGAATCTGGTCTATTCCCATGAATTTAAGAGCGAATGCATATCCAGTGAAGTTTCCACACACTTGAAAGGGAATCAATAACAGGGAAACCTTATAAACCCTATAATTAGATTACCACTGTAATTAACCAACACCCTGCTGTCAGAGCAGTCTACGCAGTCTAATGGGTTCAACCCCTTTAAAGCCTGAGGACAGTCTGGAGCTGCAGATTTAAAAATATAATAGATTCTCCTAATGGTTTCTAACTATATCTCTAATTGGCCAAGGTCATTTGGAATCAGAGTCCCTGCCTCTCAGAGTCTAGACACCTCCTCATGAACTCAGCTAGTTGTCAACAATGATTTTGATTATAGTGCTAACACACACACCCTGTAGACCACTGAGACACAGAACATCATACTCAGAACTGCCCTAGGAGGCCGTCAGATGCTTATACTCAGCTGTAAGGGTTGCTTACACCTCTAGCCCTGACTTCCCCAGATACACACACACACACACACACTCACACACACACACACACACACACACACACACACTTTTCCATGGATCCAAGGAAGGAGCTGCACTCAGAAAGGTCATCCAGGGGACATGTCCATCTTGTGAGCCCATCTAAATATAGAGATTGTATTATTATGTCTCCCACAGTTGCTCTGAAAGGGGAGCCTGGGATACAGAGGCATATTTCTTCCCAGTCAGATACAATGTAAAATGATTCCAAAATCATGCCACAGCCCTCTCTAACACGAGAGAGGAAGGAACTGTGCCAGTGATATGGGCCACCTGTGGGCAAGTCATAAAAAGGGACCCTCTCTGGGGGGAGAGAAGAGGTCACATACAAAGACTCTCCTTTTCCCTGGAGAACACAGTCCCACACACAGACACAATGTGGAGTTAGAGAGTTGGATTTCAGACATGACTGTGCCCCCTGCTCCAGGCATCCTTGCACAACCATATGTATGTCTCTGAAGGAAGCCTCCTCTACCAATAGTCTAGCGTGTGTGTGTGTGTGTGTGGTGTGTGTGTGTGTGTGTGTGTGTGTGTGTGTGTGTGTCTGTGTGTGTGTGAAGGTGTATGATGAAAGGTAAAGAAATGAGCTCTATTTTAACAAAAACAGTCAAACAGATGGGATGTGAGCTTGCTAATGCTTTATGGAAGAGAATCACTGGCTTTCCTTCCAGCTCTAGGATCCTATTATTATCAGGCCCTTAATTAGTGATACAATGTACATCTCTGATTGGTCAAGGCAGATTTCCCCAGTTTACCAGTACCATATCATGGAAAATAAGTGTAAAAGCTTTGCTAATATACAGATACTTATTTCTTATGAAGCCAAAGGTCAACATCTCGTTATTCTTCAAAAGATATGCTGCTTGGACCCTAGCCAGATTGCTCAGTGGTTAGAGCGTCAGCCCAGGGATTGAAGGGTTTCAGATTTGATCACCAGCCAAGGACATGTACCTTGGTTGCAAGTTCATCCAGGCCCCTGTTGGGGCACGTGCAGGAGGCAACCAATCGATGTGTCTCATGTCAATGTTCCCTCCCCCCTGCCGCCACTCTGCTCACCACCTTCCCCTCTCTCTAAAAAAATCAATGGAGCCCTTGGTGGTTTGGCTCAGTGGATAGAGCATCAGCCTGCGGACTGAAGGGTCCCAGGTTTGATTCTGGTCAAGAGCACACGCCCGGGTTGTGGGCTCGATACCCAGTAGGGGGTGTGCAGGAGGCAGCTGATGGATGATTCTCGCTCATCATTGGTGTTTCTATCTCTCCCCTCTCTCCCTTCCTCTCTGAAATCAATAAAATAAAAATTGAAATTAAAAAAAAATTTTAAATAAATAAATAATAAATGGAAAAAATATCCTCAGGTGATAATTAAAAAAATAAAAAAGATATGCCGCTTGGGAGGATCCTGCTGTCCTTCTCTCCATTCTGCAAATAATGAAAGATAGTTTTCTACAAAGCTATCCCCAACATGGCAGAACCCTAACTGTGATAGAAAACTGATAACCTCTGCTATAATAATAATTTTTTGTGAGATTAACTCATAAAGGTTAATCTTTAGAGTGCTTCAATGGGGTTTGGTAAAGGATAGATACTTTTTATCTTTGTAGTGCTGATCAAGAGAATGCGGCTCAAAGGGTTTGACTGCTTCACCCAAACTTCCACATAAAATCTGTTGGGGACTGAGGACCAGAATCTGGGTCTTCTGATTTTTATGCTATCGCTTGAGTCTTCATAGAAAATTCAGTCCACATTTCCACATCACTAACTCAGCTATTGCTAAATGACTCAACTAGGATGTTGCAAGTTTTCTGGAACATTGCATAACCTTGGATCATAGAAATCTCTGATGCATCCTTCCTACCATTTACGCAAGACAGATGCTAAATCCATATAGCTTTAGCAACTCTCTGAACTGAGTATCTATATATATTAACCTAACACCCTGAGAAAACCTTCGTGTGTGATGGTGCACTCTCCTAGTGGAGTGCAGAACAGCAATGAGGCATTCATCCTTCCATGAAGAAAGCCTCCCTATAACCAGAAATGCCCAGAAGGCCAGGACACTAGTGAGACTGTGGGACTAACCCAAGCTCAGAAGCCCAGTGGAGTCACTGTGTTGCATGTGTCAAAGCAGAATCTTGGGCTGTTTGTATAAATTAAGCCAAAATATGCTCTCCCCAAATCTGTCACTTACCTAAATAGTGTACTTTAATGTTTTGTTTTGTATTTTGTTTGCTATTATAAAAACTAGAGGCCTGGTGCACAAATTTGTGCACAGGTGGGGTCCCTCAGCCTGGCTGGCAGTTGGGAGCCGATTGGGACAGGCCAGCTGGGGGGAGGGGCCACGGAGGTTGGCTGGCCACAGGAGGTTGGCTGTGGGAGCACACTGACCACCAGGGGACAGCTCCTGCATTGAGCATCTGCCCCCTGGTGGTCAGTTCACATCATAGCTACTGGCTGGTCATCTGGTCATCTAGTCTTAACAGTCACTTAGGCTGTTTTTGTTTATGTAGATATGTACACTAATAAAAGGGTAATATGCTAATTAGACCAGACATCTTCCAGACGAACTTCTGGACATCCTTCCAGACAAAGCCACAGTGGCGGGGCTGAGGCAGAGGCAGTTAGGGGTGATCAGGCTGGCAAGGGAGAGCAGTAAGGGCAATCCGGCCAGCAGGGGAGAGCAGTTAGGGGCAATCAGGCCAGCAGGGGAGAGCAGTTAGGGGGATCAGGAAGGCAGGTAGAGGTGGTTAGGTGTGATCAGGCAGGCAGGGGAGAGCAATTAGGAGCATCAGGCAGGCAGGCAGGTGAGCAGTTAGGAGCCAGCAGTCCCAGATGCCAGTTTAGTCAGACATCCCCTTAGTGATCCTGGATTGGAGAGGGTGCAGGCCAGGCTGAGGGACACTGCCCCCGCAAGAATTTTATGCACCAGGCCTCTAGTTCAAAAATAATGTGGTGAACCAAATGTTTTGTATTTTACTTTAATGCTTTCACCTCTATTAAACCCATCTTTAAAATGCCTGACATTAGTATTGAAAAATTAGTCACTAGTTATTTGGAAGACTTCTAATTTCTTCTGCTCTTAGAGATTTGTTTTTTACAGGGAAAGAGAAAATACCAGCTTTATTGAAAGAGAACTTCTAAATGGCAGGATAAAGACTACTGTGGAAGAAATACACTGAGTGGCCAGATTATTATGATGTCTGAACGCATAATAATCTGGCCACTCAGGGGTGTGTGTGTGTGTGTGTGTGTGTGTAAGATATATATATATACATATACATATATACATATATATATATATATATATATATATATATATATACACACACACACACACATATATATATGTGTGTGTGTGTGTGTGTGTGTATATATATTAGAGGCCCAGTGCAAGAATTTATGCATGGGTGGGGTCCGGCCAGCCTGGCCAGAGGGAGGGGACATGGGCAGTTGGCTGGCCTGCCTGCTGGTCAAACTCCTGGTCAAGGGGACAATTTGCATATTAGCCTTTTATTATATAGGATATACACTGAATGGCCAGATTATTATGCGTTCAGAGATCATAATAATCTGGCCACTCAGTGTATGCATGGATTTTACTAATCTCAATTGATATTAAAATATCTACTTAAAATGGAATCACTGTTCCCTAAATTCTAAAATTAATTTTAAATTTCCCATTACTTTAGGAGTGGAAGGCCTAGAAATAACATTATAAAAATCAGAATATTATAGTATTGCTCCAATAACTCAATGTAAAACTAAAGATACCAAAATAAAAATTATATTTCCTTTCACAGTTAATTTTGTTAAAATTAATTTTTTCAGGGATAAATTTCTAGTACATTACAGCCTGGTTTCAGAATCCTATCTAATAAAAGAGGAATATGCAAATTAACCATCACTCCGCTACACCCACAAGCCAGACCCACCAGCCAATCAGGAGCAAGTATGCAAATTAACCCAACCAAAATGGATGCGGCCATGAAGCGAGCAGGAGGCTTGGGTTTCCCTGGCAATGGAGGAAGCCAAGCTTTCCGCACACCCTGGCAGGCCCAGGTCTCCACTCAAGGCTACAAAGTTTCAATTATAGAAGATAAATAAATCCAACAAAAATGGCAGCAGCCACGTAGCTGGTGAGAGCAGGAGGCTTGAGTTGCACCCAGCGATGGAGGAAGCCAAGCTTTCTGCACATCCTGGCCTGCCTTGGCCTCCACTCAAGACTACAAAGTTTCAATTATAGAAGATAAGTAAATCCCAACAAAAATGGCTGTGGCCACAGAGCAAGCAGGAGGCTTGGCTCCGCTCAAGGCTACAAAGTTTCAATTATAGAAGATAAATAAATCCCAGATACCAGGGCCTCCGCTTGGGTCACCAGGGGGCGTGGCCGACCTGCAAACCACCACAGGCCCCTCACCCAGGCCACCCCACACCCCAAGGGAACCCCCACCCTGATCCGGGACACCCTTCAGGGCAAACCAGCTGGCCCCCACCCATGCACCAGGCCTCTATCCTATCTAATAAAAGAGTAATATGCAGATTGACCATCACTCCAACACACAAGATGGCTGCCACCATGTGGTCAAAGATGGCTGCCCCAGTGGACATAAGGTGGCCACTAAAAGATGGCCAGCAGGGGAGGGCAGTTGGGAGGGACCAGGCCCGCAAGGGAGGGCAGTTGTGGGTGATCAAGCCTGCAGGGGTGGGCAGTTAGTGGTGACCAGGCTGGCAGAGGAGGGCAGTTGGGAGTGACTGGGCCTGCAGGGAAGGGCAGTTGGGGGGGACCCAGGCCTGCAGGGGAGAGCAGTTGGGGAGGACCAGGCCTGCAGGGGATGGCAGTTAGGGGTGATCAGGCCTGCAGGGGAGGGCAGTTGGGGAGGACCAGGCCTGCAGGGGAGGGCAGTTAGGGGTGACCAGGCCTGCAGGGGAGGGCAGTTAGGGGCAAACAGGCTGGCAGGGGAGCAGTTAGGCATCAATCAGGCTGGCAGGGGAGTGATTAGGGCGTGGTCATGCTGGCAGGCAGAAGTGGTTGGGGGCAATCAGTAAGGCAGGCAGGTGAGCAGTTGGGAGCCAGCAGTCCTGGATTGTGAGAGGGATGTCCGACTGCCCGTTTAGGCCCAGGCCTAACGGGCAGTCAGACATCCCTTGAGGGGTCCCAGATTGGAGAGGGTGCAGGCTGGGCTGAGGGACACACATCCCATGCACAAATTTAGTGCACTGGTCCTCTAGTCAATGATAAAAGAATTGAAATGCTCTGTGTTATATCAGGAAGCAATAATCTAAGTACTATTCTATTTTAAGAATTATACAAGTATGCTGAACCTAACTTATCAAAAATTATTTTACATGTGGCTTTTACTGCACATAATTCTGCCATTTTTAATAAATGTTCAAATGGATAGTCAACCATTTTGCAGATCAAAAAAAAAATGACTAAAGTGACTAAAAGCTGAAAGCATAGTTTATCTGTCATCTGTTATCCTAAATATACATCTACAAACCAGTTATTTCTTCCCAACTAAATAGTAGTATCACTAATTGACCACTTCTACCTGATCCAACTCAAAGGCAGTTTTTTCCAGACTAGACTCATCACTACCAACAACCTTCCTAAAGCCTGTCTCTTCTATTACCTGTATTGTTTAATAATACCACCTCCTACTCAATTACTTAAGTCATAAACCTGGGGGCCATTCTCTCCTCTTTCTCCCTAATGTAAGATTTCATCCTTTACTATGGCCCAGTAGTAAGGATACTACTGTGTAAATGTACCTCAACTTTTTTCCCATGTATTACTGATGGGCAGTAGGGCTGCTTCCAAATTGTAAATAACACTGCAATGAACATAGGATTGCATATATTCTTTCAAATTAATGTTTTGGGTTTCTTTGAATATATTGCCAAAAGTGGAATCACTGGGTCATAAGGCAATTCCATTTTTATTTTTTTTTTATTTTTATTTTTTATGTTTTCTCTCTCTGTTCCTCCTGAACTCGTGGGACTTTTTCCTTCACCAGATTAGGGAAGGGGTGTGTGTGTGTGTGTGTGTGTGTGTGTGTGTGTGTGTGTGTGTGTTCTTTATTGTTGAAAGTATTACATATGTCCCCTTTTGTCCCCATTGACCTCCTCCAACCCACCCCCATCCCATCCTAGAGCTACACAACTCAGTCTGTCCAAGATTCTTCCCAGACCTCAGAAGGCATGGCCACCAAGAGTCAGGAGGGTTGCTCTGTCAGGATCCCAGAGAGTGTGGCTAGTGATCTCCTTTAGGAGGAGGCACCAATCAGGTTCACAGGAAAGTGGGGGGAGTGGCCCCTGTCCCAAAGTCACACAACTCAGTCACTGACAACCCCTGACTCTGCCCAGACCTCTACACCCCAGCCCAGACAATGACTCCTCAGCAGGGCACAAGTTCCATGGGGTGGGACAAGAGGGAGTCCAGAGGGTGGGGTTATTGCTTTACCCCAGGTTGGTGACATATAGAGGGGTGGACTCCACTCAAGAAAGATGGTATCTACAGCAAGGGAGAGTGCTCAGCACAGGGGTCCCAGTAGCTGGCCCTTCAGCTCTCCCCAGACCCACAAACCCCAATCTCTCCTCACATGATTCTAGTTCACCCTTCCCTCCCTCCACTGGAGTCCAGGGTGAGTTCTGCAAATGAAATTTTGTGTATTGCTTTTTAAGAAGCACCTGTGTCTCTAGCAGACTCCTGTCTCTCCCTGGTGGACAGAATCCCTGCTGTTTCACCTCTTCCTGGACCTGTTGTTCTGGGCTGGGGAGCCTAGCTTGGGGCTGAAACCCCACACTCCTCAGGGGGAACCTTTAGAGCCAAGATATCCCTAAAGAATCTTCGCTGCCACCCATGGGAGCAAGGCCAGCCCTTGTCCCACCCCCACCCTTCCTACCAGTCTCGATGTGGCTTCATCTGTACATCCTTGGTTATAAGACTTCTCTTCAGCTAGTCTTCAGTTGATTATTCAGGTTGATTTCTCTTAATTTAGTTGTAATTTCAGTTTGGTCCTGGGAGGACGTGAATGCAATATCCACCTACTCTGCTGCCATCTTGGATCTTTTGCACCTTTTTAAATACCCTGGCACCTAGTATAGAGCCTGCTCATGGTGAGTGAGCAATACTGGGTTAAATTATGAGTCAATTGAACTGATTCATCTTGTAATTACCCTGAAGTAATCTGTTCTGTCTGATTTGAACTTCTGGAGATTCCCATAGACTACTATAAATTGAGTATTTTTATCTGGGGTCTTTGAAGATAGAATGAAATTAAATTATGAAATGGACTATTCCTTTTAAAAATCAATTAATCCACATTCCTGTCTGATTAATTTTAAAAGGGGTTGGAGCACAGGTGTGAGGAATCAAAGAAGGCATATGAGCCGAAACCGGTTTGGCTCAGTGGATAGAGCGTCGGCCTGTGGACTGAAGGGTCCCGGGTTCGATTCTGGTCAAGGGCATGTACCTTGGTTGCGGGCACATCCCCAGTGGGAGGTGTGCAGGAGGCAGCTGATCGATGTTTCTCTCTCATCGATGTTTCTAGCTCTCTATCCCTCTCCCTTCCTCTCTCTGTAAAATATCAATAAAATATATTAAAAAAAAAAAAAAAAAAGAAGGCATATGAGCCAGCAGGCAAAAGAATCGGAGGTTTCTTTCTACCCTAACTAGCGTAGGGTTTGGGAAACACCTCTTAATCTTGTAAGTCCCAGTTTTATCATCTACAAAATAATAGTAGAATTTTAATTTTCCCCCAGTACTATTATTTTGTTATTCTAAACTAAAATTTAGTAAATTAGCATTTTAAGATATTATTTAATGCAAGGAAAAAGCAATTTCGATAAATGATATGTATAGTTTATCATATATATGAAATTGGATTTGGGGTGGAAATAATATTGATCTAATTTTACCATAACATGAGGTCAATACTATATTTGCTCTACTGCTTTTTGTTTACTTATATTTTGCCATGTGGGTTTCAATTTTTCTTTTCTCAGTTAATTGTATGGCTTTCCTAGTATATAAAATTATTACAAGTAAATTTGTAATTTCTGTTATTTCTCCCATGAATTATACTATTACAAGTGAAATGAATGTTATGGCACTATTTGAGAAGATGATTTTTCACTATCTTTTTTCACATTTTCTTTATGGTTTTCAAAGACATGGGGCAATTTTTGAGTGAGGTATTAATCTGAGTTATAGAACTCCCTACTTGTGTGATCTTGGATATGTTTCTTATCCTCTCTCAGCATCTCAAAGTAGAAAATTGAAGTGTGCATTAAGTCATACAAAAGCCTAATTTCTTGGTTTCTGACTCCTGGTACTAGGAACACAGATTAGTTGGCAAAATCTGTTACTGGATTCTCTGCTTAAGAAATACCTTTTATATTACGGAAGGTCAAAAAGGGTTGCTCACAATATCCAATTAATACAGAGTGTCACATTAAAACAGAGGCTAGCACTTCCCTTTTTTTTAATTTTACAATAAGATTATTATAGTGGAAATTACACACTCAAACTAATTAATGGAATGAGTTAGTTACAGTGAGAAGTATTTCGGTTTCCTTTCATCTATTTGATTCCCTCATTGAATCCTAAAGAAATGTAGTCACTGGTGTGCTGCTTATCTGATACAGCTGCAGATGCTTGGTAAACTGCCTTTGGTAGATCCATTTAGAGAGAAAGGAGGAAGATAAGATATGACCCTAACACTATGCTTCTACCTTAAATCACTGAAATTGCCTTTTTGAAAATTTGAAATAAAGTGACCTTATAAGTCAAAAGTAGACACTAGAAATTAAAATTCTAATCAAAGCCAAGAGCTTTTGCCCTAGCCAGTTTGGCTCAGTGGGTAGAGTGTTGGCATGCTGACTAAAGGGTCCCAGGTTCGATTCTGGCCAAGGGCACAGGCCCAGGTTGCAGGCTCAATCCCCTCCGCTTCCCCGCCAAGTAGGGGACATGGAGGAGGCAGCCAATCCGTGATTCTCTCTCATCACTGATGTTTCTACATCTCTAGCTTTCTCCCTTCCTCTCTGAAATCAATAAAAATACATTTTAAAAAAAAAGCCAAGAGCTTTCTTTTATAGGAAGTTAGCAAATTTAGTATCTCAGGGCAGTGAAAGTTTTTGACTCACATTGGTTTATTAGAGAACAAAGATAAAAGCTGATCAAATGGGAGGAATATTTATGCACTTGTTTATGCATTGTTTAAGAAGCATGATTATACAAGTGAATCACAATCTACATACATATAAACCTAAAAACCCAGAGACTTAGAGTTCACATCTTTTATTTTATTCCCAACTATGACTCCACATGCCCTTAAATAACCTATTTGATACATACCATGGCCCTATCCACAGCTTGTCAAAGGCTACTCCACTTAGTATTAGAAAAGGTTTGTCTTCTCCCCTCTCACTTCCATCCCTTTAGGCACACAATTAAAATAGACACCAATGCATAGAGCTAGAATAATGCTTCCTTCATATTTACCATTCAGACCTGACTATAAAATGTAGTTGGTTGCACTGATATCTTGGCTCCAAAACATCTTTTACAGAGCAGCCCAGAAACCCCAGTCCTGCTGTGCTGGATCACAACAAAAATCCAGATCACTTGCCTAGCTGGTGTGGCTCAGTGGTTGAGCGTCGACCTATGAACCAGGAGGTCACAGTTCCATACCTGGTCAGGGCACATGCCCGGGTTGTGGGCTCGATCCCCAGTAGGGGGCGTGCATGAGGCAGCCAATCAATGATTCCCTCTCATCATTGTTTCTATCTCTCTCTCCCCCTCTCTTTTCCTCTCTGAAATCAATAAAAATATATTTTAAACAAATTCCAGACAACTTGAACAAACTGAATCTGCAATAAGATCCAACAGCCACACCAGAGGCAGGGGGAGCCCTCTGAGAAGCATAGCAACTGGGTGTCACCAGAGAGGTAAGGCAGGTGGGGATGACAGGGTGACAGGCTTGTTGGGAATTGTCCGTAGGTTGTACCTCAAGCTCTCTGTGAGTTGCTTTGCTGCTTTTCAGAGGAGCAGCCGGTGTCATATTACTTACAGGGAATAAGGTCACCAGACCAACAAAAGCACTTCTCCTCTTCCTTCCTAAAAAACAGATCAAACAGAAGGCAGCTTTGAAAATAGATGCACAGTCACAAATATTTACATTGTCTTTAACCAAAATTATTCACTTAAAAAATCCTTTTATTGTAGTTTATGTTCATGATTCTGTTGTCAAGTGAAAGAGACAGATCATATCACTAACAAAGGCACAGAGTATTCGTTACTTGGCATTTCTGGTAATTGTCAGTTACCTTTGGTTAGTGGTACAGCCAGGACTAACTTCCTAAGGCTGCATTCAGTGTTTTCCTTTAAAATATGCTTGCATGAGCCACACACTAAAAAATGGCTCCAGTCCATTCAAGTCCATTCAATAATAAGGTTAACACAGACCCACCAAATGATGGACAAGTTGAAAGTATAAAATTAATCATAACCACAATTAATACACACACACACACACACACACACACACACACATATATATATATATATATATAGTTTCTAGTTTCTATTCATGTGAGGAATTTGGTATATAAGGTATGAAATCAGAATACTACCTTTGGAGGAGAAGGACATTATCATGTCATGTATATGTTCCATACAGTGCCTGATCTGCCCGGATTGGGGCTGGGTTGGCTGGACACCCCCCACCCTCAGCATAAATTCCTGCACTGGGCCTCTAGTAATAAATATAAAGCTCTAAAATCCAATTTATTTTCTGGCCACACTCCCAGCAAATCTTATCTGATTTCCAAACTGTGGGTGCTAAAATAAAATCTGAGAAATACAGAACAAAATAAGAAATAGATCCCTTCAGCATATCTGATATCCACCCACCTCGGCTCTCATTCTCTTTAAATATATATATATATTATTGATTTCAGAGAGGAAGGGAGAGGGAGAGAGAGATAGAAACATCAATGATGAGAGAGTATCATTAATCAGCTGCCTCCTGCATGCCCCCTACTGAGGACTGAGCCTGCAATCCAGGTATGTGCCCTGACGGGGTATGGAACTGTGACCTCCTGGTTCATAGGTTAATGATGCTCAACAAGTGAGCCACACCAGCCTTACTCCTTATTCTTCATCTTACTTTTTTTTTTTTTTGAACCCTGATGCCTTTCTCTGAACCTAAACCTTTTCTGAAAGGTGTGGATCCTTATCATCTTGATAGAAGTAAATACTCATTAATTTCATTCATTCATTCATTCATTCATTCATTTATTATCAAATATATTTGAGCACCTTTTTATAGAAACAAAGCTTTATGATAATACCTCTCATTAAGGAATTTAAAGTTTATTTGGGAAAAACCACAGAAGAAAACTTACATATGAAGATCTGGTTTAAATAAAATAAGGAAACAAAGAATTTTCACAAGGCGATATAATTAAAGTGAAGTATATGGAAAATAAGCATTTAAAATATGGCTTAGTTGCATATGATTTATAGAAGTAATACACTCAGTTTGAGAATAAATTAATAGACTATAGAGAGCGTGTTTTGAATTAAGTATCAAAAAACAGCCCCCAACCAAATAGAATAGTTTGAAAAGAAAAGTTACTGTGTCAGTTCTGGCCAGGTGGCTCAGTTGGTTGGAGCACCACCAAAAGGTTGCAGGTTTGGTTCCTGGTCAGGGCACACACCTAGGTTGTGGGTTTGATCCCCAGTGGGGACACATGTGGCACATGTGGAAGGCAACTGATGGTTTTTTTTCTCTTTCTCTTTAAAATCAATAAAAACATATCTTTGAGTGAAGATTTTTTTTTTAAGTTACTATATCAAAAATGACAGCTTTTTACATAGTTCAAACTGGCCACAGCTTCAAACTACATTTTGGGAATGTATAAAGAGAGAGAAACCTAAGAAGGCATTCTGGGGCTTGAATTTCTAATCCATATTTTTTCCCATTGTTATTTCATAGCCTAGGTATTATGTGAGGGAAAATGTTCCTTTTCTAAAACAGGATATCAAAAGGATATTTCTGTCTGGGGATAGGTAAACCTTTTAGTTTGGTAAACTGCCTTTTAAGCTGTTCATAAATTAAAAATTTATGGGTATAGTGAATCTTCAGATTTCTTTCATATCAAAGCGTTAAACTAAAATCTGTACACAGACCTTTTTTCCGTTTACCATGACACAGCAGTTTACCTTATAACAATTCTCCTATAATCTATTATAGAAGTTAACCCCATATAAAATTCCATTGTGAAACTATAACTACATGTACAAATAATCATGTTAAGAACATTCCTCACTGTTTTTCCAATAAAAATTTTAGTAATAAAATTTCAAGTTAAATATTTGGCTTTATGAATCAGTAATGCTTTATTTTTCAGGATTCCATTTGATTTAAGTGTATTGATTAACAAAGCAAAGAATCCAGATGATAAATGCAAAATTATTTTTATTTATAACAAATGTTCAAACATTGACACAAAAAATTAAATAATAAATAGCAACATTTAAGGATAATACTTTATAGCCTAATACAGTATTTATATCCTAAAAATGATTTTTAAAAATCCATCAGCCATAAATCCTCTGTCTGTCTTTGGAAGCTCAGTATCCTTCACCTCAGAGGTGACGGTCAAGGCCAGGCGTTGACAAAGCTTGTCACTCACAGAGCTAACCCTGGTTTGTTCCGGCTGCCCTGCTGGTATACATCTATTTCTTTTAAGACAGAAACCAGCAAGGACTTTCTATTTTTCTCATTCCCAGTTATCTACTCATCCAGAAATATTTAAGGAGAAATGAAACATCAAATTAAAAGTGACTTGGGAATATGAGGTGTTAACACCTTGAAAATCTTATCTGTTATAAAGTGGAAATTCCTTATCAGCAACAGGATCTTAAATATTCACAGACAGAAATGGATATAGAGATAAAAAATATTTCATAGCTCTAGTTAATAACATAGGATCTAGTTAATAGGAAGTTAACTTCAACATTAGAGATAGCAGTAAGGATTTATATAAAACTTTGGATGCTATGCTCTAATGATTGATCAAAGTCTTTCTTCTCCCCGATATGAACGAACACATTTTCCTGGGGATAAGATTGAGATACTAGGATAAAATGAAGGATAGAATTAAGGGTATAAAGATAAGATATTTTCTGTTGTTGATGGTGATAATATTGTTATAGCATTTGCTTTTTGCTTTTTATGGAAAGGAATGTTTTTTTTGCCTCAAATTAGTTTCTATTAGGCATTCTATTTCTGTCTCAATTAACTTAATCCAATACCACCATTATATTTTTCTATAATTTCACATGTTGATTATTCATTTATACTTTTACTCTTTTATTTATTCCTTATAGCTTGACTGAGTGCCTACTATGTGTGAAGACAAAGTCCAGACAATTTGTTTCAAATCTCTTCCATATTACCTCCCATTCTTCTAACTTGAGTCCTCTCTACAATTTGTCCTCCTCAACTGAGTAGTGAGGAAATTAACATACAGAATAGTCTGAGGGCCCCTCCAATTGGACATTCTAGTCCAATACAATAAGACATCAGTGATGATACTTTGTTTTGGTTTTTACTACGGATGATGATCACTTTAAAGAACACATCCCTGTATGAGGCAATTGTAGATGTTTGTATCATAAATGGGGCTTATTCTTCTCATTCTTCTGTTATACTGAAAACAGATAGTAAGTAACATTACATCCTATCTAATAAGGAGGGAATATTCAAATTGACCATCACACCATCACAAAGATGGCAGCACCCATAGCCATAAGATGGTGGCGCCCAGTCCCCTTAGCCCTGTCGGAGTCCCCAAGTCCTTTCAGCCCTTCCAGGGGGTGGCAGGCATGCAGCATGGCTGGACCCATCCTCAACCCTCCAGCCACCCAAGGCCGGCCCAAGGCGCAGGCAATCCTTGGATGTCAGCTGCCCAGTGCGGGACCAAGGCTCAGGCAAGCCTTGGATGGTGGCTGCCCAGCTGCCCAGGGCTGCCTGAAGCTCAGGTAACCAGGGCCAGCCGAGGCTTGCACTGCCGGCAGTGGCAGCAGCAGAGGTGTGATGGGGGCGTTGCCTTTCCCTGATCACCAGGTCATCTCCTGCCCTTGAGGGCTCACGGACTGTGAGAGGGGACAGGCCAGGCTGAGGGACAACCCCTCCAGTGCATGAATTTTCATGCACCGGGCCTCTAGTCTTATATAAAAAAAGCCTAATATGCTAAGTGTCCAATCATTGGCCAGCCGTTCAACCAATCAAAGCATAATATGCTAATGATATGCTAAGGCCGCTCAACCACTCACTATGACGTGTGCTGACCACCAGGGAGCAGACAGTCGACCGGTCAACCAGGCGCTATGATGTGCACTGACCACCAGGGGGCAGACACTCTGACTGGCAGGTTAGCTTGCTGCTGGGGTCTGGCCGATTGGGACTGAGCAAGACAGGCTGGACACACCCTGGAGCCCTCAACAGCACCCTCTCTGTCCAGAGTAGCCACAGCCCTTTGTCCATTCCTTTCTCACAGCACTTTTACAAGTGGGTTAGTGTTCACCTCTCAGATCCTTTGCTTGAAAAGAATATACCTTATTCGTGTTCATACTCTATGTGGTGCCGAATAAAAGTGTTTTAAAATAAGAAAATAATACACTGATGTTTACATGTACCAAGCATTCTATGGTAAATATTTTATGTTTGCAAGGATGAAATAAGAGCCTTTAGTAAAATAGCTGCAATTGCAAGGTCAAAATCACCATAATTATCCTAATTCAGGATTTCAGGGTGGTTTTTTCTCCTCTACCAGAAGAAAAAAGAATTTAATGAAAAGAGACTTGGTTTATTTTTTCAATAAGTACATGTAAGATAGAGCACACTTTTTATTATGCCTTTTAAAGATCGTCCTTATATGACTTAAGAATCTAGCTTTTGTTAAGCCAGACTTCTTTCTGATACCTTTTTTTATACAAGTTCCCAGTTCTAAATTTATGACATGCTTTCTGGAAACCATAACCTCTTAGCTTGTTTTTAAAGTTTCAGTTGAAGAGATAGCTTTGCATGTCAGTAGTTTGGGAATTGTGTCTCCTTTCTTTGCCTTTTCTTGGCACTAAAATCATGGACATTGTACATCGTCCCTTAATTGAAGCACAGAATTCATAAGCATGTTTTCCCCCCTCAACTGATAGTTTCCTGAGACCTGCTGACATGTCACAAAAAACACAAAACGTATTTCATCAATTTTCATTCAGCTCTCAGACTGTTCAAGGGCATAAGCTTGAATGAATTATCACATTTCCATCCGACGGTGCTAAGATTTTTCAATGTCATCGGTCCAACTGGCCGTTCTGGTAGTTCACAAGGAAATATGATAAACAGACATGCTAAAGAAGTTCAACAAAACTTAAAAGGCAATTATGAAATTAATATTTGATTTTTTTCATGATTATAAAAGTCATACATGCTCATTGTACAATACTTGGACAATAGAGTAGGTTAGAAATAAATATAAAATCATCCACAATACAAAAATTATCGATTTTTCAGTATTTTTTCTGAACTATTTTCTATAAGTGTGTGGAGGGTTGAATATTCTCATAAAACTATGAAATACTAATTATATTTTATTCCTGTTCTATGAATAATAATAACAGCCGTATTTTATAGGTTGCTTACATATAGCAGACATTGTAGTTAGCATATTAAACTTAATTACCAAATTTAATTCTCTCTGGAAATGAAGCTCTGAGGAAATGCTTTGTAGTCCTTAGTCATAGTTGAAGACACCTCAGAGAGTCAAGACTAATGGTCTTAGTCACAAGTGATTCAAAATTATGGAAAATAAGTATGAAAATCATAAATGAAAGATTAAGACATGGATTTAAGGAATTTCTTTATAATAAAAGAATCTTAAACATAGTAAAACTTAACCTTATATGTGTTGTTACCCAAAAAATGTTCTTTGTCATCATTTTGAGTTACTGAAATCTAATCTGAAGGTGAGGAAACTGAAAGTACTGAGAATTTTAAACACACACATGCACACACAGAGACACTCATGTGTAGCATTTAATGCTTTAACATCACTAAATATATCATGGACAATACAGTGTTGTGTGTTTTCTTTATTAATCCAATCATTTATAGTTTTGTATTTGTATAACTAAGCATGCATGTTTAATTGTATAAAAATAAATACTAACTTAAAAAGTAAATAAATACTAACTTACTCAAGGGAACAAAACTGATCATTTTTCCTAAAATGAAAACAATCTATAAAAAAGTACTTCTATTTTTAAAAACCACAGAAACTTCAATTGCAAGCTATTTGCAACATCTGACTGAAGATTACTGAATAATTTAAAAAGAAATTCCCTTTGCAGTATAATTGTAAGTAGAATTCTATTTTTCTTAACTCCATGGAATAAATACTTGATTTTTCAGTGTGATTCAGTGAGGTATATTTTAAAATTAACTCTGCATCCCAAATAATCATTTGATCAAATAGAGTCAGAAAATATTTTCATTAAAAACAGATTACCATAGGCTTTTTAATTTATTCTTCCCATGTATGCTATATATTCCATATACTAGAAGTTGTAATTCTCTTGAATAATATATATTTTATAAAATGAGAAGCTGTCATTCTCTTGCATAATATACTAGTATATTCTATAAAATGAAGCTTGTTAACCTTTTTACTTTCTTGTTGAAATATTTTACCTATTTATGCCATTGCCTTATTGCATGACATATGTTAAACATAATATTAAACACAATTTATCATTGTTTTGAGTTTTTTGTTGTATGTGAACCAGCATCAATAGTTTATACATCAATTTTCCCTGCTGAGTACTATAATCATATAATTTTTCTAAATAACATACTGGGTTTAAAGTGCACTAATTCCAACACAATACCTACCAGTTGGGGATTGTTGCTTTCCATTTATGTATTAATTAATTAATTAATTAATTTTTAATGAAATCTCTATTATCAGTTTGTTGTGATAGAGATGGTGGAAGAGGGGGTTCATTTGCCTCTTTCCAATAAAACGATTTTCCAATTATCTATGAAAAGACACTTCAGTTGTTTGCATGTCTTGGCCATCATGAATAGAAGATGTGGCACTTATGTATATACAATGGAATACCACTCAGCCATAAGAAAACATGAAACACTGCCATTGTGACAACAATGGATGGGCCTTGAGAATATCATGCTAAGCAAATTAAGTCAGATAGAAAAAGTCAAGAACCATATGATTTCACTCATATGTGGGATATAAAATTGAAAGTAATAAATGGACAAACAAGAAAAACAAACTCATAGATACAGACAACAATTCGATGGTTATGAGAGGGAAGGAGTGTGGGGGAGTTTTAAAGGGTAAGAGGGATCAAATATATAGTGACAGAAGATTATTTGACTTTGGTGGTGTGCACACAATGCAATATACAGATCATGCATCATAGAAATGTACACTTGAAACTTATATACTCTTATCAACCAATGCCACCCCAATAAATTTAATTTAAGAGAACACAAGAAAATAAAAGATTGTACAAAAATACTCTGCTTAATGGAATATTGTTTTTACTCTAGTGTCCAAATAACCCTAAATAAATCATGCTTGATAGATGCTAACATTAAAATATAGATAAGGCAAAACATCTGTGTATTAACATAACATTTAAAAATAACTTAAATTTGGATTTCTTTTCTTTCTTGCTCATATCTGAGTGGCTTTTAAAAATCTAATTACAGACTGTATCACCACTTTGTGAGGGGCTATTTACCTAACCTGGGGCAAATGGGATTACCAGGAAGATGGTGAATATAAAGCCACTTAATGTTATTTTAGGCTCCATGATTCTCTTCCACTAGGCAAAGTGCCATGAGATGATAGAGGAGAGCATAAAATTAAAGGAACAGGATTGTTTTCGTTCTGTAAGGATTCCAGCTGCCAAGTTAGATATTGAATTTTATGGTTTCCTCTCAGGCAGGCAGTGCTGAGAAACCAGGCTCATCATTATTCTTGCCTTCTGAGGCTCAGTGCCTCATTGCTTTCTGCCTTTTAAAAACTCTCACTTTTTTTAGTTTTCTAAAGTTAAAAAAAATAGCCCTTTAAATGTGGTCTGTTGTCATTACACTGTAAATGACAAAAAGGGGAGGGGAGAAAGGAAGAGACAGGAGAGGGAGTGAGAGATCAGCCATAATTGAACCCGATCGTCCTGCAATGAGGAGTAAAATGCTGCATTAGCAAACTCTATGTTATTTGCATTCAAAATTAAAAATTAAATATTTGGGGGGAGGGTTAAGTCTTTTAAGCAATGCTCTTTATAATTTTCTATAATGATAAAAGATGGGAAGAAGAAGAAGTTCACATTATCAAAATGCTTGACAACTTCTGAATTATTAAGGACCTTAGGGACCATAAGTTACATGCATTTCCCCAGTCATCTTTTCAGAAGAGGATGCTACCATTTTCTTACAATATAGCTTACACTGCCGTTTTTGATCATTAGTGTAATTTGATACACTGTTAAGATAATGAAGCCACCTGTTCAGAGTAGCTAAATTGCCATTAATGTTTAAAAGCTTTCCCCTCAAATGCCAATCAGAAAGGATATATGCACCCCTATGTTCATAGCAGCACAATTTACAATAGCTAAGATTTGGAAACAGCCTAAGTGCCCATCAGCAGATGAGTGGATCAGAAAACTATGGTACATCTACACAATGGAATACTACGCTGTTGTAAAAAAGACATCTAACTCTTACCATTTGCAACTGCATGGGTGGAACTGAAGAGCATTATGCTAAGTGAAATAAGCCAGTCAGAGAAAGATAAATATCACATGATCTCACTCATTTTTGGAATATAATGAACAACATAAACTGATGAACAAAATACTAGTAGAACCAGAGACATGGAAGCATCAAGCAGACTGTCCAACTTATGAGGGAAGGCAGGGGGTGAAGGGGTAAGAGATCAACCAAAGGACTTGTATGCATGCATATGAGCATAACCAATGGACACAGATGGAAGGGGGATGAGGGCATGTGCTGAGGGTGGGAGCGGCCAGGGAGAGGTCAATGGGGTGGGGGGGGGGGGGTGGGAGAAGGAGGCTCATGTAATACTTTAAACAATAAAGAATTTAAATTTTTTTAAAAAAAGCTTTCCCCTCAACAAAAAGATGTGAAGACACTCCTAATGCAACTTTGCTTTTGAGGTTTCATTTCCCAGAGAATTTTTAAAATCATCATGATTTGTATTTCAGTAATGCATTGTAAGAGACAACTAACCTTGTCCTAAGTGGAGATTGCCAAGGAAATCCTTCAAGGTGTGTTAGTCCCATATAGTTCCGCGAGTGTGAATGGGAAGGAGGGAAGACGACGGGGAAGGATGTTGTCTTTCGTGGCATCAGTTTCTGTGTGAGATGTTGTCACTATTGCATCTCGTTTAAATGGCACATCTTGCGAAGGTCACATAAACGAAACAGTGGAAAACCCTGCATTGAACACAGGTCTTCTATTGACTAGCACCCTTTCCACTGCCCCTTGCCAATTCTCTTTATTATTTAACCCATTTCCTAAGGGAGAGTAAAAAGGAGTAGTAATGTTACATAATACAAATTTTAAATACTTCCATGAATCACACAAAATTAATAACAGTAAATACCACAGAATATACACAAAAGTCTGTTGTGGCAACGGGATATTGCAAAGATGAAAGAAAGGCCAATACTGAAGTATTTAAATGAAGACAAGTTGTTTACAGATGAAAGTATAAAATCGATACCAGGTCAGGAAGAAGTGAGCTGAAGAATATCAGTTTTAGATGTATTTTAATTTCACTTGCCTTACATGTAAGTGAACTAGAAGACATTAGTTGTTGGGGCATTTGATACACTACATCTGTAATTCGGTTTTGCCCCTCCAGACTAATTGTTATATTTTCTGAGTGGACACTTCGTGTAGAGGGTCAACAAGTTTCTCGACATCAGTACTATTCGCACTTTAGGCCACATAATTCTGTGCTGTGGGGGCTGCCCTGGGCACGGCAGGATGGTTCACAGCATCCCTCTCATCCACCCACTAGGTGCGAGTAGCACCTTCCAGTTCTGACCATCAAAAATGGCTGAGTGTCCCCTGGGGGGCAAAATCACCCCCTGTGGAGAACCACCGGAGTAAACAAGCATTTACTGGGCACTTACCATAAGGCCAGGCATACACAAGTGAACTAAATAAAGAACCTGCTCTCATGAAAATTACTTTCTAGTGGTGATGGACACAAAGAGATGAAACTATATAACGCAGACCCAAGAACAATAAGGCAGGATAAGGGCATAAAGAATGATATGGATGACATGTAGATCAGCCCTCGTCAAAGAGGTTTCTTGAGAAGAGACCTCAAAACATCTTGAGCAGGTTAATCAAACCTTCCATTCTACAAATGAGCTGTTGAAGTGAAAGCAAAGGCCAGAGAAAGGCACAAAGAGTCCAGCCAATGGTAAATGTGACTTGAAGTAAGATGTGAATATCTGCAGGAACGGTATTTCAGATGGATGGAACAGCAAGTGCGAGGGCCCTGAGGCAGAACCCATTTGGAATGCCTGAGAAGAGCCAGGGGCTGGCTAGTTGTTGCTGGAGCTGAGTAAGGGAAAGGTGCCTGTAAAGGGTAAAGTCCGAGAGGCAAGCAAGGGCCAGATCAAGCAGAGACTTTGAGATCAGCTCTGCAAACAGAACTTGCTGCCGTGATGAAATGTTCTGTACATTGTGCTGCCCAAACCAGTAGCCACTGGCCACATGTGGCTGCTGAGCACTTAAAGCATGGCTACTGTAACTGAGAAACTGAATTTTTTCATTTTAATTCATTGAAATGTACATGTAATGAGCTATTATACTGAAACCGTGCAAGTCTAGACCATAAGGACTTTGGATTTTATAAAATCCTAGAAAACTACCAGAAGATTTTGAGCAAAGGAAACATGATCTCCTTGGCTTTAAAAGGATAGTAAAAATCATAAAATCTAATATATTTCTCCCCACTTTAGGAGATCAGATCTAAATCCAGTGAGAACTTCAGCTAAATAACTTAGGATCTTCTACTTCCCTGGTTGTTTTATCTGTATTTCCTCTGATTTTACTTTTTAAATTATTGTTACCTTAATTTTGAGAAACTCTTTCAAATTCTCTCAGGAGATGAATATAATCTAAGTAAACAAATGGTAAAAGGAAGGCATAATCTTCATTAATTAATGATTGGGAAAAATAATTAATAAGCTATTATGCTTTAGGATGACATATAATAAGATAGAAACAAAAACTGGGGGGAGGGGGAAATTAAAGAATGTGATCTGGAAACAACCCTCTGTATTTACATATTATAGCCACTCATTATTTGTTTAATAAATGAATCCATAAAGAAATGCTATCGGCAGACTCTTAATTCTTGTGACCAAGATGTGGAGAAGAGAGCATTATATATGAGATAAATTCTGATGAATGTGAAAAATAATTTATTTGAAAACTGGAAATAGCAATGATGAGTAAAATTATTATTTACCCATCAGCAGTATGTTTATATACAATGAAATGAGGTTAAACTTTAGCAATTATTTGATTAATCTGAAGTATGCAAACAGATTAATCAGAACATTCCATTCTACAAATGAACTGCTGAACTGAAAGCAAAAGCCAGAGAAAGGCACACAGAGTCTAGTCACTAGTAAATGTGATTTGAAGGGTCATTTCCACGTTCTGCATTCTTCCCAGGGGCCCTCATTCCATCTTCCTCTGACTTTGATACTTAAAACAAAAAAAAAAAAAGGTATGGACTGGGAGGAGACAGTGGGACAGGAGATATCTGTAATACTATTAACAATAAATGTATATTTTTAAAAAGGTATATTCATCTTCCACAGGTTTAGGACATACTTCTGATCTTGTATGTTGTTTCAATACAGCAGGGGTTGAGTTTATGTACAATAGTAATAAAAATAATTAATAAATAAAGAAGAAAGTGGTCACCTTCATTGAATGGAAATGAGGTTGCTGAAGTAATTAATTAAAAATGTCATAGACTGCCATTAAGGGAAGGATTAGCAATTTAAGCAGGAAATTTTTAAGTACTCCAGGTTGAAGCACAGAACAACCTAAGAATAATAAATCCATTAATAAGTATCTATTTTTTAAATATATCATTAACAAGTATCTTTTCAATGGGAAATGGGGTAATTTTTTGTGTCCCTTGATTGAAGTTGTATTGAAAATGTTTGAATTAATAACAATAGCAGGAGGCTTCTCAAAAATAAGCATGATAAAATGGCTGCCCTTACACCCAGATATTTCATGTCTAATTGTGACAAATCACATTTGTAAAAATTTCAATTTTGAACAGGTAAGAAAGGAAAACATACCTGTACTAGTAATACATTAATACTCATCAGTTCACTTACACTTATTTTCAATTTTTATGATCTAAGAAGTAGTTATTTATTTATTTATTTATTTATTATCTAAAGTTTTACATATGTCTCCTTTTTCCCCAATTGACCACCCCCACAACCATTCCCACCCCAGGCAAGCCCCCACTGCCCCAGTGTCTGTGTCCATTGGATATGCTAATATGCATGCATACAAGTCCTTTGGTTGCTCTCTAACTCCCCCCACCCCGCCATTTGTCTCTGGATCTATTCTTGTTCATCAAATTATGTTGATCATTATATCCCACATATGAGTGAGATCATGTGATATTTATCTTTCTCTGACTAGCTTATTTTACTTAGCATAATGCTCTCCAGTTCCATCCATGCTGTTGCAAATGATAAAAGTTCCTTCTTTTTTATACTACTGGTATTCCATTGTGTAGATGTACCACAGTTTTTTAATCCACTCATCTGCTGGTGGGCACTTAGGCTGTTTCCAAATCTTAGCTATTGTAAATTGTGCTGCTATGAACCTAGGGGTGCATATATCCTTTCTGATTGGTGTTTCTGGTTTCTTGGGATATAGCCCTAGAAGTGGGATTACTAGGTCAAATGGGAGTTCCATTTTTAACTTTTTGAGGTAACTCCATACTGTCTTCCACAGTGGCTGCACCAGTCTGCATTCCCACCAGCAGTGCATGAGGGTTCCTTTTTCTCCACATCCTCACCAGCACTTATCGTTTGTTGATTTGTTGATGATAGCCATTCTGACAGGTGTGAGATGTTATCTCATTGTTGTTTTGATTTGCATCTCTTGGATGATTAGTGATTTTGAGCATGTTTTCATATGTTTCTCGGCCTTCTAAATGTCCTCTTTCAAAAAGTGTCTATTTAGGTCCTTTGCCCATTTTTTTATTGGATCGTTTATCTTCCTTTTTTTAAGTTGTATGAGTTCTCTGTAAATTTTGGAGATTAAACCCTTATTGGAGATAACATTGGCAAATGTGTTTTCCCATACAGTGGGCTTTCTTGTTGTTTTGTTGATCGTTTCTTTTGCTGTGCAGAAGCTTTTTATTTTGATGTAGTCCCATTTGTTTACTTTCTCCTTAGTCTCCATTGCCCTAGGAGCTGTGTCTGTAAAAATATTGCTACAACATATGTGCTTGCCTCCATTTTGTTTACTTCCTTTTCCAGTGATTCCTTCTTTTCTTTTGTACGCAGGCTGTTTCTTTGTCTCCCCGTAATTGCTCCTCTCAGGGTGTCTGGTTCTGTAGCTCTCTCTCTCCTGCATTGACTTAAAGGCACAAAATACAACACGACAAGACACAATGCACAGGGCACTAAGCACAAATGTATTCATGATACCAATAACCCCAAATAAAGGTGACCACCAGAGAAAAGAGAATTAGGGGATAGAAAACAGTGCAAAAATTATGTTGAGAAAAGGGGAAAATGTAAGAGAGAAAAGAAAGAGAAGAAAAAAGAAGGGGGGAAAATATATGTATATGGGGAGAAAACTCCAAAACAACAACTAATCCAAAAAATGCAAACAACAAACACCCAAACAACAAATACCCAAATGAATCTGAGGAGGCATAGCTTTAGTCTAGGCCAGTGGTCTGCAAACTGTGGCTCGAGAGCCACATGTGGCTCTTGGGCCCCTTGAGTGTGGCTCTTCCACAAAATACCACGGCCTGGCCAAGTCTATTTTGAAGAAGTGGCGTTAGAAGAAGTTTAAGTTTAAAAAATTTGGCTCTCAAAAGAAATTTCAATCGTTGTACTGTTGATATTTGGCTCTGTTGACTAATGAGTTTGCCGACCACTGGTCTAGGCCATATCTGACCTTTCTGTTCATGGATTGCCTCACCAGCTGTGTTTAATTGGCCAATTCCAGGTGGGTGTTGTTCGATTCAGCTGTTCCTTCTATCTGCTCTGTGAGAAGGTGCAGGGCCCATCCCCGTATTCAGCGCTGCTTTGTCTCCCCCTGGACAGACTTTTTAGGCGCCTGGGGAGGCTGGAGTCTCGGTGTTGGTGAGTTCGCAGCTGAGGCAACTGGTCCATGGGTGTTGTGGTTGTAAGGTCCCGGGAGGTGTCTGAAGTCTCACCAGTTGAAAGTAAGGCTGGGCTTCTGATCACAGCCGGTCTCCCCTTCAAGATTGTGTGGTCTCTGTGGCAGAGCCTGCCACTCCAGGAGAGATTTCAGCAGTAGTAGAGGCTGCCCAGCCAGGGGAACCTGGTCCGCCAGTCCCCAACAGTCCTGTGGAATATAGCTGTCTCTCACTCACAAATATAGACACTCCCCACACGTCCACGCACTTTCCTTTCGTTCTGTCACTCCCACACTATCTTGCAGCCTGCTGTCCCATTGGCAGCCATTTGGATCCCCATAAGAAGTAGTAATTTAATTCAGAATAATTCATTATAATTTCACCACTCTCAATGTCTATTTTTAATAAATTACTTCTCTTTCAATAAGAAAGATTACACTCTCCTGCTACATATTATGAAAAAAACTTACTGTCTTATTAGTACAATAAGAAAAAAATGTTCATAAGCTAAAATTTTATTTTAAAAATGTCTTCAAAGCCTTTGGCAGACTTTGTAAAGTTACTTTAATGTATTCTCGACCCTGAATTTACAAAAACATTGAACAAAACTTTAACTAGTCGGATTTATGTGAAATGGCTAAGTTTTAATTATGGTATTCTGCATTTCTTTTTTTAATTTAAATTCTTATAGAGTGAGTCAGATCAAACATTGATGACATAAACTAGATATTCTGCTTTGTCAGAGTCAATGATGTTCAAACTTCAGTATATCGTGGATGGAGCCCAGGGATGTTATTTTTAACACCAATTCTGGTAGTTCTGATGCAGGAAGACTTTGAACCTCTGCAAAACACAACAGGTTAGAGAGCTCAGTACCAAGTTTCCATTTCATTTTGTTTGGTATGTGTTTGGGTGACACTGTCGAAATGATATTTTCATTTATATTAATATGCCCAGTTGTTTTGAACATTATTTCAACATTTTATGAACCCATTATAGTTCCTTTTAGCTTGACCAAAAAGTTCTATCTGCAGTTTGAGTCTCCATTCTTATTTCCAAATTTTACCAAAGGTAACCAAACGTTCTTAATAATTAAAACTGAATTTGGCTGCCTATCATGAATATAAATACAATTGTAAAAATGTTATCTGGAATGTGTTTACTAAATTTGACCATCTATACATGTAGCAACGGAGGTCTCTGAACATTAAGTTTGAGGACTATAGAAATCTACTGGTAAGGTATCAGGATTTAACTTTCCAACCAAGGTTTTTTAGCCAGTTCAAGAGCAATATGTAGCCTTTCTATTCAAGTTATATTGCTTCCAAATTGGAAAGGCTATTTCAAATACACTCTCTCTTCATAACTGAAATTGTCAGACTCTTGTGGAAGGAAAAATACAAGATCTTTGTATACATGGTCAAGGGAGGTTCTAATTGGGATCAAAACAGTGGTAATAGTCCTTGCGGGAGCATTATCTCTCAAATCATTGTTACCTAAACCCTCCCCACTTATTTGTGCAACAGATTTCTACTAGATTTTAAGAAATTTAATTGCTCTTTTAATATTATCACTTTAATAACCAAAGAGAACCAACGTAGCCTTTTAAAGGAGCATTAGGTAAGATGTAATTATTATTTATTTGCTTTTTTTTTCTTGGAAAACTTGTAGGTTAAATTCAGACATAGCTATATAAAATACGTAAAAACATCTTCCAAACTGAAAGAAGTTGTAGTATAATTGAACTTTAATCAAAGATCTGAGAGGCCTCTGGAGCATTTAGATATGAAAAAAAGTTTTATTTTTATTAAATCTTTGAAATAATTGAGACCAATATATATGGTTTTCCAGTTTGCATACATTTGGGAACTTTACTTAAAGAATTATATTATAAATAATATACATTTGATCAAATAATTATATTTTGGTTCTCTGCAATTTGTATGGCAGTTGTTTTTTTTTTTTAATTTTACTTTGTTTTTGTTTAGTGCACAGTCTGAGACCACAGAAATGGACAGTCTTCTTTAAAACCTAAAAAACTCCTAATTCAGTAACACATAGCATGAGGCATAATACAGACTGTTCTAATAATGGATTAAGACAGATGTTTTCTGTGTTTCACATGATAGAATAGAGTGAGCTAAGCTCCCTTTGGAGACTGAGTTTTCTGAATCAACTTGTTTACTGAACTGCTAAGACTTTCGGCTTTATTTAGAAAAGTCTCAATAGGGTATTTGAGGCCAGGCTGTAAATCCCTACCTGCATTGTGTCAGTTTACATCTCCATTAATAATCCAGAATGGATTAGATTTATATCACTCTTTTCTGTTTGAGAAGAGAGACTCTTTGGTCTCATCTATTATAGTTTCCCAGCCTGTAAAATGAGTAAGGATTTATATAAAGACAATATTTAAGATCCCTTCCAGGTTTAGCATGCTATGAAAATATAAGATAATTCATATCTTTATTGGAGATTCTTTATTGCTATTATTTTCTGATTTAGGAAGAATATTAACTATATGTGTCAATTTTTTCTGAAAGGAAGAGTTTTATTGTTGCCATTATCTCTGTCTTTTCTTGTAAAATACTGTGGTAGATGGTCTCTCCACAATTCCAGCTGAATTTCTAGCAGCAGTTGAAACTAAAGTAAATATATATTTTTTGTCAGTACCCAAAGTATTTTTATTGCTATATTAGCAATGGATTTTTGGATGTTTTTAAGGACCACATAAAAATAGATTCAAGGAACAGATTAAATTGAAGTCCTAGATTAAAATGTTTGGTTTAAAGAACTTTCTACAACAAATTTCATGTTTATGTATGAAAAGTTATATAACCTTATATGAAAATGTCATGAAGTATTTTCTACACTATAATAAATGTATTTCCCAAGAGGGGAAAAATTAAAATATCTAAAATATATTAGATTAAGATTACAAGACCATCATAGATCTTTTAAACATGCATCTGTTTATAGAATTAACAGTATACAAGATGTTTATTTTATTATACCATAAATAAATGAGTTGGTGACAACTATCCTCTGCACAACATTATCAACTCACTTTAGCCAAAAGTGTGTCCTTGGTATGTGTGTACAAGAAATATGCTTATTTACCCCTCATTATATCATCCACAGGTTTACTTAGCAGTAAGGATGAAGGTGAAGAAATATGTTAAGAGTATTCTTCTTTCTTTCAAACAACATCCCAAGCATGGCATAAATAGCTGAAATTATAAAATACTTAACTGGGCTTTTAATTATCTACACCTAACTGCTAAAATGTAAAGTAAATTAGGTTGCCCAAATTAGCACATCAAATAACAGTAAATATATTTCTTAATGGAAAAATTAGGGATATGCACAAAAAAGGGTTATATTGACAAAAAAATATTTACAACATAGCTGACAAAGGGCTTTTAGCAAACTATGAGGAATGTTGTCACAAATTGCCAATAAATTGACCAACAAGCAAGGATACAGAGGGGACTTTTCTGGAGAGAAACTTCAAGTGGTCAACAAACATGAAAAGATGTCAAATTAACTAATAGGGAAATGCAATGAAAGATACCACTTTATACCCATCATACCAAGAAAAAAAATTTAAAGCAATCAATACCTGTTGTTGTCAAGGGTGGAATTGTAATTATACAATGTTGAAGATGTGACAGCATTTTTAAACAATTTTCAAATTAAAAATTAAAAGTATGTACGCTCTAGTCAGCAATCCCACTCCTAAAAATGTACCTGAAAGAACTAAAACAATCAGAATATGCACAAAGATACCAATTGCAGGATTGCTCAGAATTGAGGGAGAAAGGAAACCAAGTGAATTCATTTAAAAAGTGGTTAAGTAATCATGGTGTATTTATACCTAGAATAACATGCAATAATTAAAAAATAGAAATAGAGCTATGAAGATTGATTTAGGTGATGATATGTGAGCTAAAGCTGTGAGAGAAAAGCAAGATACAAAGAAGTATAACATATTTGTAAAACAAGGACAATCCCGCTAATGGATATATGTACAAGATCAAATTACTTACCTACAAACATGTGTGTTTGACTACGGCTCTGGTTAAAATAGAGAAAATACATACTACATTGTTAATTATGCATGCATTGACAGAATCTGCATTTGGTGATATGAGTATTGGGAAGCAGGAGTGGGCAAGGAAAACAAAACAAAACAGAGACCAGACTATAAAAAGGTACATGTGACATGATCCCATTAAAGCATTTATGTCAAGTTGCATGTGTGTATATTTATTTTTTTAATTTTTTAATTTAAAATGATTAAAACTGTTTTCAAATCGCATTCACAGATCATTGCTTGAGAGCACAATAAAAAATAAATATAACTAACATTATTTATTGATCCCCCTTCCAAAGAATGTACACATAGGTTTAGTTACAAGAACAAGGTCTGAAGCCTTATTTTACGAGCCATGACAACAACAAAATTCAATAAAAACTTAAAATGTCCTCCACTAGTGATAAACTATGTAACACTGCACAACCATTGAAAATGATATTGTGAAAGTACACACATTTACTTATAACATATTAAATAAAAAACAAGTTATAAAATGATGTATACACTCTGATCCCTTTTTATCATTTATGCATTTATCAAAAACAGTAGAAAAATGGGCAAAATCAGAAGTAATTGACAAACTGGATGTCAATAAAATCAAAAACTTCTGCTTTTCAAAAGACAATGTCAGGAGAATTAGAAGAACCAACAGACTGGGAGAAAATATTTGCAAAAGACACATTTGGTATCCAGATAAAGTACTGGTATCCAAAATATACAAAGAACTCTTGAAACTCAACAATAAGCAAACAAACAATTTGATTTAAAAATAGGTGAAAGACCTAAACAGACACTTCACCAAAAAAGATATACATATGGCAAATAAGCATATAAAAAGATCCTCCACATCACATATAGTCAGGGAAATTCAAATTAAAACAATGAGATACTACTACACACCTGTTAGGAGGCCAATGGTCAGCAAACTGCAGCTCTGTGGACTAATGAGTTTGCTGACCACTGGGATAGGGGCTTAATCACAAGGAACAACAACAGCCTGTAATTATTGGAATCGAGAGTCTAGGTCAGTGGTCGGCAAACTCATTAGTCAACAGAGCGGCAAACTCATTAGTCAACAGAGCGGCAAACTGCGGCTCGCAAGCTGCATGTGGCTCGCGAGCTGCAGTTTGCTGACCACTGGGATAGACAAAATCTGGGATGCTGACAACACCAAATGCTGGCAAGGACATAGAACAACAGGAATTGTCATTCACTGCTCTCATGTGAATGCAAAATGGTACAGCCACTTTGGAAGACAGTTTGGTGATTTCTTACAAACTTAAACATACTCTTATCATATAGTATTTGTGCTCCTTAGTATTTATCCAAGGAGTTGAAAATTTATATCCACACTAAATCCTTCATCTGGACATTTATAGCAGCTTTCTTAAATTACTAAAACTTGGAAGCAACCAAGATATCTTTCAGTAGGTGAGTGGATAAACTCTGGTACATCCAGACAATGGAGCATTATTCAGTACTAAACTGAAGTGAGCTATCAATCCACAAAAGGACATAGAGGAACCTTACGTGCATATTACTAAGTGATGTGGGGAAACCAATCTTAAAAGGCTACATACTATGTGATTCCAACTACATGACATCTGGAAAAGGCAAAACTTGAAGAATAGGCAAAGCACAGAGGATTTTTAGGGCAATAGAAATATTCTTTATGATATTATCATTCTGGATGCATGACATTATACATTAGTCCAAACCATAGAATGTACAATACCAAGAATGAACCCTAAGATAAACTGTAAAGTTTGGCTAACTATGATGTGTCAGTATAGGGTTAGCCTTGGTAACCAATCTACCATTCTGGTTAAGTGATATTGATAATGGAGGAGGCATGTGTGGGAGCAAATATATGGGAAATCTCTGTACTTGCTTTTCAATTATATCATGAACCTATAACTACTATTTAAAAAATAAAGTCTTAAAAAATGAAAAATGGGCAAAAGATACGAGAAGTCACTTCACCAAAGAACTTACATGAATTGCTAACAAACTTAGGAGTTATAATATTCAAATTCACTAGTAGCCAGGTAAATAAAAATTAAAGAAGCAAATACTTACATAATCTCTGAAAAAACATACACCAAAATGTGAACAGTGAGCTCTGGGTGATGGTTTTATTAATTTTCATTTCTTTCTTTGTCTTACCTATGTTTTCCACAATAAACATCTGTTGCTGATGTAATGACAAGGTTTGTTTTTTTAAGTGCTATTCAAACCCAAAAGATATGGTCATGCAATTTTTTAACTCATTTTTCCCACCACTGGAAGAGCCAGGTCAAGAATCAGGTATTTCATGAAGTCTTCTCAAATAGTTCCATCCCACATTCTTCTTTACCGTTTTGGACATTCTTGTGCATTTACAGTCTCCTTCACATAGTTTATTACTTGTACTTTAGTTGCTTCATTTTTAGAAATTTTATTTATTTAACAAATAGTTATTGAGGGCTTCAGTACTACACAGTACCTCTTTATGAGTAGGGACCATTTGTGACACTTCCATTGCATCGCCTGCTTTCCGTCCTCCAGCTCTGGCCTAAAATCAGTGTTTGATAAACACACAGTGGTAGATTTTTCTCATCTGTATAACAAATTCCTATTGCATGATAATTAAGCTAACGACGAAAAGGAAGCCTGATAAAGAAGAAAGAACACTACCCTAGAAGACAGGCTCTGGCCTCAGCTCTGTCATCAACTAGTTCTGTGACCTTAAACCACTGCTTAGCTAGGGGCACTGGCTTTGTTCTTGCCTTTTTTAATCATTAGCTGTATAATGGAATCACCTAAGAAGTGTTTTTAAATGATTGCTTTTTTAAAGTAATGCTGATGCCCAAGCCTACTCTGGACAAAATGTATAAGAATACCTGGAGTGGGACATGGGCATCTGTATAGTTCAAACCCTAGCTCTTCTTGGGAAAGCTACCTACCATCTCTTTTCCTCAGTTTTCTCACCTACACTATGAAGGTGATAAAGTTCTTGTATACCTATAGTGAGAACTAGATGAGTAAATATATGTAAAACACTTAGAATAGCCATCATAAATACTCAATAAATGTTAGTTATTATTATTACTTCATAGGGTTATCATGAGAACAAAATGACTGTGAGTGTTGAATAAGTCTTAAACTGACGAATAAAAGAACTTTGCAAACACAAATGTGCTACTCAAATATAAAACATCTGCAATAAAATATTTGCAATATGTGGTATGTAGGTCTGAAAAGCACAGAAATTTGAAGTTAAAACTTACATTGTTATGATGTCAAGCACAATATATATGCTTAATTACAATTTTTAAATTGACTTGGTTGCATTTTTTTCCACTGTGCAACCTGCTTCAGTGCCTGCAGCCTATGAGCAGAGGCCGGGCAATGGTTCAAGGCTGCAGCTTGCTCTGGCATGGGGCATATGAGAGACCCAGGGGGGTGGGCCTGCCATAAATACAAACCCATGCACGACTTGGTTGCACTTTAAAAGATCATGACAACCAGAAACAATTCGGTAATGACAATTGAAAACCTCTTGATAATACAGTAGAATAGGAAATTTGGGGAAATGGCTTTATCTAGACAGTGAGATTCTGGAGGAAAGGGCACTGGCCTAAGTATTTCTGTCTCCTGAGTATTGTACAGTGACTGGGACACATTAGGAACACAATCAATAGAAGAAAGAAATTGGGAGGTGAGGAAGTCAAATTTATGACCCAAAGGAAAATATTAATAGGAAATGTTTTTAAGAACATACAATATCTGCCTTTTAATTTTTTTTATTTTGAACAAGTAATTTAACCTTTCTGCGTGATTCCACTATTTCATCTGTAATATTAATGTTAACATATGAAATATTATAACTGTTCTACTTGATTTAACATATGCAAGTGCATTTTGTTAAAAGTTAAATAACTTTTAGTAGTACAATGATGAATAAGATAGCAGAGAACTGGAGGGGTGCATTGGTTGGGATTAATCCAGTTGGTTTCATCGATACAACAGTGTTACTTAAGCTGGAATAGAGGGATGCAGATCCGTGTCAGCCAAATAATTACCTTTAAATATTTACTGAGTGCCTTCTCTGTATCAGAAACTGCAATTGGTGCTGGTTGGATAGACAGGCAAGTACAAGCCATGGTCCCTGGCTGCATATAGTAGATGGAGCCAGGCACTTAGTTCTGTTCCATGACTCTGGACTCGTCTCTATCACCAAGTTCTGCTGGTTTCCTGGAGGCCTGTGCAGCACATGCCAGCAAATGAGGTCATTTCAAGACTAGTGCCAGAAAAAGCATTCCAAGTCCATCCTTCATTCTTGTGACATAATATGCATACTTGTCTTTTAAAGTTTTATCTTGATAGTGGCATTTTACTGATTTTTTTTCAGTAAAGAACCTTTCAAAATATCACAAAGAATATGCATCCAAGTTTACTTCTATATAAACACCAAATTGCCAAACCCTAGCAATTCCTTCCCTTTCTGATACCTTTCAGACTTGTTACCTGTGATTTGGCTGCTATCTATACTGTGTCTGCACTTTTAACCCCTTCAATGTATTCCATACCTTGTTACCTGATTAGTTTTCCTGAACAGGTGATTACACATACACTTAAAGACCACCATCATATTCCTTCTTGAGAAACATATTTTC
The DNA here is from genome assembly GCF_963455305.1 of Plecotus auritus. Lineage (NCBI taxonomy): Eukaryota > Metazoa > Chordata > Mammalia > Chiroptera > Vespertilionidae > Plecotus > Plecotus auritus. The sequence continues at coordinate 188,898,588 of NC_137771.1, forward strand.
ACATCCAATTTTTACTACTTGTATTAGTTGCATTAGAACGAAGACTTGTTTGGTTGGTTATTAAGAAATACTCTTTGATACGGAAGAAGTGTACATGGCAGCTTGGTGTCAGAATGAATGTTAAAATTCATGAGGCTTAGCCCTGGCTGGTGTGACTCAGTTGGTTAGAGCATCATCCCAAGCACCAAAGGGTCATGGCTTTGATTCCGGGCCAGGGCATTTATCCGGGTTGCAAGTTTTTCCCTGGTTGGGGTGCATAAGCAAAGTGGGGTAGGGATGACTGATATCTCTCTCTCTCTCTCTCTCTCTCTCTCTCTCTCTCTCTCTCTCTCTCTCCCTCCCTCCCTCCCTTTCTCTCTTTCTGGAATCAATGAAAAACATATCCTCAGATGAGGATTAAAAAAATATTTATGAGGCTTAGTTTTTTTCTTTAATTAACAATGGTCCTCTTTCTTAATCACTGCACAATTACTAACTGATTTCCCAATCGTTTAAAAAGAAATCATAGAATTAACAGCATTAAAAATTATCTAGTACAAACTCCTACTTTGAAAGTGGAAAAACTGAGCTCAAAAGAGTTAAGAAGGAAAAAGTGATAAAAACAAGGCTGGAACCCAGATGCTGACACAGACCAAAGTCCTACTCTACCTACTTTCCAAATCAACCATCTGTAGTCATTCTTTTCCTGTATCCTTAATATTTTGCACCATCTCTGAAACATACTGTAAAAAAATCCAGTTTGTGTTAAAAGTAGATTTAACAAAGAGGCAAACTTCAGAAGGGTCCGCAGCAAAGTGCTCACTGCTGGGCTTCTGCCCCACTTACTTGGCAGCAGCACCTGAGTTCGGTTCAGCTGGCTTGGGCGGGTGAGGCAGGGGTGGGGGGGCGTTCTGGGGGCATTAAACCAGAGCTCTCCCTGTTGCTTGGTTTTAGGTTCACAGGAAAGCAAATCACCAAGGGATGTACTGATGTACCTATGAACTGCAGCTAAGCCACTCAGGGTCCTCTTAAAATAAAGCTCTGCTGGGTTTTCTCGGTGCAGCATTCTAAAAGTTGACACAGCAAGAATTGCTTCTCACCAGATTCTATTTTTAAATCCCAGTCCAAAACAAAGTTTTAGCTTTGAGATTTTCTGAGCCATCTTTGGTGAGTTTTACCATCTTGCTAGAAAGATTGCTTAGTGGTTACACACTGTCAACTGGAACTGTTAGAAGAGAGAAGGAAAGAAGGGAAGGAGGGAGAGAAGGGGAAGAAGGAGAAAGGAAGGAAAGAAGAGAGGGAGGGAAAGATATCACATTATATGAGCTAATATTTATTGAATGTATTAAATGTGTCAAATACTTTACATACATTAATTATTTTTCCCCTCAACAGTTCAAGGAGATATTCTGTTATTATTCTCAAGTGAGAAAATTTAGGCATAGAGAAGTTAAAAGGAAAACACCTTGCTTCAATCTATTCATCTAGTAGATGGCAGAGCTGGCTTTAAACCAAGCAATCCGACCTCAGAGACTGACCTCTTACATCTCCACTATATATCTGAGATGGATGTCTGTCTAAAATTCAGTAAAAGGCTGCTGACTTTTCTTGAATTTTTGTTTTTCTACTTACTGAGACATGCACTTTTGCATTATAAAATCCCAACTTTCAATCAAATGGGAATATGCTGGAGGCAGGGGGCTGAGCTGAAAAGCTCAGATTTGGATTGGTCAGAAAATTTCAAGTTCTAAGTCTTATCTGATACTTATAGGTTGTGTGACCTTGGACATGGCCCTGTAAAAAAGTCCTAAACCTTTAGGGCTTTCCATTTCCTCATTTGAAAACTAAGAAAAATATAACAAACTCATGGTAATATTAGGAGAATTAATATGATAACATATAGTCTTCATTATAGTGAATAGCAAACCCTCTTCCCCAAGGCAAATTTATTATAACAAATTGAAATGTCAGTCTCATTTTATTACTATTGCAAAAGTTCATATACCTGTATATGAATTCACATAAATACATGAATATATATGTATATGTATATATATGAAAAAACAATTTGCGATTGTTCCTGTGAGAGCTAGCTAGCTATTATTATCATTATTATCTTATTAGGTATTAATATGTACATGCACTATGTTGGGATCAATATACAAAGACAGTGAAATTAATGCCATTAATATTCCTTTGCTAAAAAAAAAGTACCTCCTCCAGAAACTCTTACCTCCCTAAACTGCCCAAACTTGGCCCATCTTCTACTTCCACACCCAGCCAAATCTCACCAGCATTGCCCCTGCACATCATATAGTTGAAGGGCTCTTCAGGAGCCACCAGGAAGCCTGACTCATGCTTTCACATGTGGGACCTCTTTTTAGCCCTAGTGCTGCTTCCTCCTGCCTCTACAAATAGGGCTCATGAAACAGTTCATCATTCCGAAGGGACTGCCTGGAGAGAGGTTCCAGGCATGAAGCCAGCAGGACCAAACCTCAGAAAACAGAGAGAAAATAGGATGCAAAGTTGGTTGGCCTTGCCTGGATTCTCAAGGCTTGTTATGTGGCTCTAGTAGTCTGAGGTGGGGACAGGGAAGAAACCGTTAAAGGTGGTGATGTCCAGCAGACACTCAGAGCTAATTTGGATCAGGCCTGCAAAGCAGAAGAGTGACGTGTTGACTTCTTCCATCACCTCTAAACTTGAGCTTGGAGCAGTGAGTTGAGGTGGACGTCAATATAATCATCTCTAGCTTCAGCCTGAAAAAGGCTGCATTTCTGTTGTGGTTCAAGCCTGCAATTGTTCTGAAGCTTCTTCGTAGGCCGTTCATCTATTTCTGTCTTAGTGACTGAGCCCTTTCATACTTGGCCTAAGAGTTGGATGAAACCCAAGCTACTCTGGCCTTGTACAGGGTTACACCGATATGCTGAGTAAGGAAAATATTAATAACAGGACTTAATATATACCAAGCATTATTTCACATGCCTGGGCATATATTATTTTCCACAATCCTTACAAATAGGCAGAGGAAATGGGCTGGGAGAAATCAGGATCCTTGACCAAATTCTAAACATATGTCAATACCCAGCCCCTGTTTCTATTGTGCAAGAGCTGAAGTATACCATTCATGCTGATATACCAAAAGGCTATTTTTTCCATCCAAGGATGAAAAAAGAGCACAGGAACATAAGGTCAGCAGACCTGAATTTGATTCTGGGTTTTAGCACTTTCTGAATGGACAAAGCACTTTTTCTCTCCTAGAACCTATTTTCTCAGCTATAAATAGGAAAAATAATACCTACCTTCATGGAATTGCCTAGGGAAAGTAAAAGATATAAAACATGTATAAGTATTTGTAAACTCTGAAGCTTTAACCATTAAATACAATTCAGATATATACTAAGTAACAATGCAAGTAATCATAATACTAATTGGATAATTTTAACATGTTCTATTATGGTATTTTTTACCAGAATCTAAAAGAGATAAATTAACTATGTTTATCGTTATTAGAGAGAGAAAAAATAAAAACTAATTTTTAAAGGCAAATTGTTCTACCACCTCAGAATAAGTTTACATTCTTTCTAGTATAACAGTGGTCTTTAAACTTTTGTCTCAGCACCCCTCTGTACTCTTAAAAAAATATTAAAGACCCCAAAAAGCTTTTGTATATATGGATTATATCTATTGGTACTTACCATATTAGAAAACTAAGAAAAACTTTAGCTATGTACTTATTAATTCATTGAAAAATAGCAATAAAATACTCATCACATGCTAGCACCAAAAACATTTTTTAAACTGTGTTTTCAAAAAAATAGACATTTTAGTGAGAAGTGTGGCTTTGTTTTACATTTTTGCAAATCCTTTTAATAGAAAACCTTAATAGAAGAAAATTGAATTCTCATATCTGCTTTTGCATTTAATCTGTTGCAGTTGTTCTTTGGTTGAAATGTAAGAAGAAAAATTCATCTTCACACAAATATACAGTTGGGAAACGAAAGAGTATTTTAATAGTCTTTTCAAATAATTAGATATTCTTTGATACTTCACCAAAACTCGAGATGTTGTCCCTTAAAGTTTTGTAGCAATGTGGAAGCTGAAGTGATATCAATGAATTTGGTGTACTTTTCACATTCAAATCTACTGGTTTTTCTTACACTTTGAATGAATCTTTAACTTACACACAGTTTTGATAGCATGCCATGTATTGATCATTTAGAAAATATTGGTTCATTTAATTATTTATATCTTCCAAATGTTGCCGTACTTCATTATACAATATCAAATGCTTCATTAACATCACTGATCTCATCAGAAACATCTTTAGCGATTGGGCAATTATCAAACTCACAGTGGCAAATACAAGTTTTTCAAAATTCTGTCATTGAAAATTTGAATTTTGGCAACAAATATTGTTGGTTGCTTTTCTTGAAATGAGAGGTTCTCTTAATTTATTTTCCGGGCGGGATGAGGAGGATGCCATATTTTAAAAATGCCATATTTCCAGGTTTGCATAACCATCGTTTGTCAGTCATTTTTTCAAGTAAATATGGTTCTTACATTTATTTTAAGGTGGCCAGTTCAGTTCCCAACTAGTGCAGTGTGGTGCCATCCCCTTATTCATGCTAAGACACAGTCTTAACTGCTGCTGCTTTTGCACTATCCATGCAAATGTCAACATAGCAAAAAAGTAAACGACATCTTAGTGCTATTATGCAAATAGTTTAGCTTTGCAGACCACCTGAAAGGATCTCAGAAGCCACCAGCTTCTCCAGACAACACTCATGTACTAGCACTGTCTCTCTCTCTTTTTAATGTTTTTATTGATTTTTAGAGAGAGGAGAAGAGAGAGGGACAGAGAGATAGAAACTTGATGAGAAAGAAACATCATCAATTGGCTGCCTCCTCCACACCCCGTACTGGGAATCAAACCTGCAACTGAGCATGTGCCCTGACTGGGAATCGAACTGGTGACTTCTTGGTTCCAGGGTCAATGCCCAACCACTGAGCAACACCAGCCAGGCTAGCATTATCTCTTAAGTGTTACCTACATTCTTCATTCTGAGGGTTTCCAGTATTTCTTAAACTTTCTCAACAAAAATCTGTTACTGTAGGTGAACTTGGTTATGTAAGGTAGATGTGGATGTGTGTTAGTATGAAAAAATATTTACAGTATTTTGTTGAGTAAAAAGAGCAGTTTAGTGCTTGTACAACCATCACATTTATGTCATAAAAATACATATTTATGTATATATGAATATATATTTATACATTCATATCTTTACATGTCATGTATATATATTTTTGTAATGGCATCAATAAGAGAAAATAAGAGGAATTAGGAATAATAGGAGTAATTAATTTTTTTCTGCTATAAGACAAAATACACACTTCTGTACTTAAAACTATCATTTTAGTGTTTTTCTTAAGGATAAGCTTCTGCTTTTATAATTTTAAAAAGCTTTTTCTATTTGGGGCACTGTACTATCCATTGCAATTTAGCTGTTCCTTGCTATCATCTCATTTTAAACCCCCTCACTTGCCTACCCAGGACAATTTTATAAGAGTAAAGGAGTATTTAAAAGTTTCTTTAAAGTCTGTTTCTACTTCCAAAGATGCATTTAAAGTAATTGAGTATCAGCCACCCTTCCGTCTCTCAGTACTCTTTTATCAATACACTTTGGTGTATTAGTCAAAGTTTGCAAGGACTCTTCAAAGGAACTCTTACAGGGCTCTCAAGTTGATATGAGATTCATACTCTTTATCACTGAAATTCCTCTGTGCTGTATTGTTCAATAAGTCTTTCTCATTGTATCTTTAAAATTTTTTGATTACTCCCTAGTAGAAGCATCTAAGATTTGGGGATTTATTCCTAAAGAGAAAAAATGCAAAGATCTGAATTGCCGATAGAAGAAAATGTCAGTAGTCATCTATACTCGTTGGCATGCTCTATTCTGGAGCTCTGAAGTTTGCCTACATGTAGCTGGACATCATTCAATATTTTGGATGAAACATGCAATTGTTTTTAAATATTAATAACGAAAGTTATTAAGTAGCAAAACTCTCCAAACAAACTTTGAGCAAGAAGATAAATATTGTATTTGATTACCTTCTCACCTTACCTTACTCCAGCTTTCCCCCATTATTAAGTTTTATCTTTTGACAAGTGAAAAACAAATGGAGCAACTGTATGTTTTTTCTTAACTGAGCTCTAAATATGCCCTCTCAATTCTCTTAAAAACACATTAGGTTTGATAATATCCCAAATACACTTGAGTAAATACATTTCCTTATCAATATTTTATGCTCCCTGGTCAGTTTAGTTCTTAGGTTCGCATAAAGAATTACTGTTGTTGATTTTCAAAAATCACAATAAAGCCTTTTAGATGCTCTGTAGCACTGAACAATTTCACATTGTATCTTTTTAAAACAGACTCCCTTTGTTTTTGTCCAATAGCAAGAAACAACAAGAAAAGTTTAAATATTGTTTTAGGACTTTGTAGAGTACAAAAATTCATATCCTTCACTAAGTGCAAAGTTTTTTGCTATGTCAGTCAAAATATCTTCTCTCTCTTCTTTCTTCTCTCTGTCTCTCTCCTCTCTAATTACCACTCTAGCTCTGAAAAGTTTTCTATTTCATTGAATTTTTCCTAAAACAATTTTACGTGTTACTAAGTTAGGTGACTCCCTAGAATGTGTCTGTTGGAGGCCTATTTGCTGCTCATTTAATTCCTGACTACAGAACATGTGGATACTTTTATCACTCACAGTAGCCAGTACTGAAAATTTAATTTTAATTTCAGTGATATACAAAGTGATGAACTAAGCATGTCGTAATAGAATTGGTGCGTGGTCAGCTCCTCCGCTTCTGGTTAAGCAGGCTCCACAGCTGTCACAAGCCGAATGTTCAGTAGCCCCCTCTTCTCTCCTTGACTGCAGTCTCCTTTCCTCCCATCCATGTCCCACACTTAGCGAGTGGGCTTCTTGAAGCACAGATTTGATGATGTCACTCGTCTGCTTAAACCTGTGCAATGGCTCCACATTGCCCTGAATATAAAGACAGAATTTTCAAGACTCCGCCTTCCTCTCCAGCCTCACCTGGGACCATTCCCCCTAATCTCACCTGTTCTGTAGCCACACAGTAGTCCTCTCAGATGTTAGAAGGCCCTGCCATCTCTTACCTTGGGTCTTCCCTCTGTGTCATTCTTTCTATACCTACTCCCCAAGCCCGCAGACCAGCCCCTCTGCTCCACCTGGATGGCTTCTACTTTTCATTAGGATCTCAGTCTGGACCTTGACACAAAGTCATCCTTCCGCCTCCCTCACATCCCCAGACTCCTCTGTCATAGGCTCCTCACATTTTTATAATTGCTTGTTTGACTACCTCCCTTCCACAGTTAGGCATCAAGCCTTGTGAGAGCAGGGACCACACCTGCCAAGTATGCTCCAGAATTCAGCACATTCATAGTAGGTGATCAAAAACACGTAGAGGATGAATGAAATTAGTCCAAAAAAATGGCAAAATCTGTTTCATTATCCCCTTACACATGACACCCAAAACTCTTTTGTAAAAATATCCAAATATTTTGAATCTATAAAATGTGTTAAAAATAAAAGTTTAGTAATACACTTTTATTATATAAAGTATAAAATACATAAAATGTTTAAAGTGCAAGAGTAAAATGAACATACTTTATACTCATGCCAAGGAAAAATAAAATCACCATATTAGAGAAGCTCCCTCCATTCCTTATCTCATCACCAAATAAGGGAAGTTTTATAACTGTTTATTTTTTGAAGACCATTTCTTTCTGATCAGCTGATTAAATCATATGGAATTTCCTATTAAAAAATCAACAAACTGCCAAAAATACCAGGTGCATTTGAATGTATTGGTGATTATTTTTTTCCAGTAATGGATGTCATATTTGCTGAAAATGTCAGAGGTAACCCACTACCAATTACTAATTTTGTGATAGTAACACATAATCATATAGACTAACTCTAGGATCCCAAGTGCTAAAAGGGTGACCACATAACAACAGGAAGCAACCATTGTTCTAAATTAATACAGTTTTGCCTGAACAAATTCATGGAATGTTTCAATGTCCAATATTATCAGACACACAATTTCTAGACATCACCCCTTTTTTTACCTGAGCCAAGAAGGATTCACAGAATATTTGAGCTCAGGTGGTTGATGGCAATACTCGATATAAATGAAATTATTTAAACACTGGCTTTTACTATCTTGTCCCCATCATTAGCAGCAATATTCTCTATATCAAGCAAGGTGTTAGCTGATGTCTATCATAAAGTAGTCTATGTGCTTGGCTACGTGTCCTCTGGACTCTGCTGTTTTAATCTTTTAACGGATTGTCACATGTCCAGCAGATAAAGGATCTGTCTGGGGCCCAGATCTTTCTTGCTCCTGTGCTTAGAAAAGCTCCCTCAACAAGCAGTTGCCCATAAGCCCTTATCCATGAAGAAGATGGAAAGGAACCCTAGACCTGCCCACCCTCCAGGGATTGCCATGTCTTAGCTGTAATGTTGTCCTCAGTGAATGTATGAGTCATTGGAGAAAAGGGATGAACAAAAGAAGCCATAGGGAGACTGATGGAAAAATGATGAGAATTAGGATTCTTGAGGTGACCAAAGCCTTAGGGAGACCTCAGACGTGAGAGCAATGAGCTATTCCTCCAAGAAATCCATCACTCTGAGGGGCAGGAACGATTTATTTTCAGCTGCCATGGCTGCGTACAGATCCACATGAGAAAAAAAATCCTCTAATGCTATTGGAGCCATAATAAAAAACTGGTTATAAGTTAATCAGTCACATAGATGTAGCTTAATGGTAAACAACTTTAACCTTTTGCATGGATTTATAGCTGGAATACAAACTGTGGGTTGGCTCTTGTCAGAAACAAAATGTCATAGACAAATTTTTCTCAAGCGCATTTCATAGTGTCAAAGCAATGTGTGAATTTAGAAAAGATATGGAAATAGGGGCTTAATATACTTGGGAAACAGGAATGCTTATCGAAGCAGCTGGATTGGTATTTTCCCCCCTTTCTTTTTTATTAAAGCACAAAGATGGCTGTCTCCGTTCACAATGGCATAAAATTATGTTCCGATCAATTGTTATATAGGAAGTCAGTGACAGATGTGCAATGCCAGGTGTGCCCACTGCCGGGGAGAGGGAAGGGGAGATGCTGGAGAGGCCAGTGGTCATCACACCTGAGTTTGAGATTGGAGTGACACGGTTTCTGCCCTGTCTTGTAGGACGCACATGTATAAAAATAAGAAATCCTGTTAAAAGGGATCAGAAGCAGAACACCAAGAAATAGTTTGTTTTAAATACTTGTAGATTAGTTCTTATTTTTCTCCAAGCTGCAAAGATATAGAATATATACTTTACTCTTTGTTTCGTTTTGGGGGAGGAATGGGGACTATGTTATGTGACAGTCGTCTTTATTTGCCATGTCGGGATCAGAAATAATGTCAGTTCTCTCGGGCTCCTTACCTATCCTACACAAACAACCACCCCTGCCCTGCTATCTGAGTGATCACAGGTAAATACCACCATGTGCGAGTCACCTTGCCTGGATATAGTACCAGGACCACATAATGCCAAGAAAAATAGTAGATTGAAATATATCACTTTTCAACCATTATTGTCTTCAGCAGGCAGAAAACAATTTTTATGTAACAGTCATTGCATGCTCTGTGACTGCATTTACAGCTTCAAGAGCCAGGCCTAGACGAAATGAGGAAGTGATTTTTGTAGAGACCAGAACCTTCCAGATGAAAGAATTGGACTCAGTTTTTCTGTGAAGAAGGACATCATTTTTTGTTTGTTTGTTTTTCCTTTGAATGTGGTTTTGTTTGGTTTCAGGAGTGAGGGAAGGCTAAGAAGAGTTTACTGATTGTGCTCAAAGTAATGTGGAATATTGCTGACTCTGACATAACTGAAAGTTCACATTTTGTTTTTGTTTTCTGCCTACTTAATCTAAAAAAAAAATACACACATGCAAGTACTGTTCCTTGGAGCGCACTAACCCCTTTCCCTCCAAGAAGCCATTAGCCATCCCCGCCCTGTCCTGGGGCTTGCCACTGTGTTACATGTACCTGAGGTGAAGCGTTATTACCTAGCCCGGGGTCGAGTGAAGTCTTTGCAAGAAACACTGATGATCAAAGGGTATGAAATGAAGACATGGGGATTAATATTAGCTGGAACTGCCTACCACACCATGGATTTGTCTCAAAAAGTTGAGTTGTTTGATCACTTGCTCTTGACTGAGAACTATGAAAATCCCAGCCCTTTGATCAGAGCTCCTCCCGCCTAATCCCAGTGACAGGACCTATCCCCAGCACTCACTGCTGGAAAAGTAATTCACTGATTTGCTTTTCACATGAAAGCTGGAGGGGAACAAATCTTCAACTTGTAGTGCTCTTATTTTGGAAGCCTACTGCACCAGTGGTTTTGCTTTTCTGAGTTTTAAAAGTAAATTAAATTAAATAAACTGCTGAAGAAAGAATGTATAGAAATGTGACAACATGCACTATACTTTAAAAATATATCCCAGCAGATGGATAGATATGCAAAAAAGCAAGAATAATAAGATGTCAGTGGTATAATCTAGATTCTAGGTAGTGAGTATACAGGTGCTCACTATACAATTTGTTTAACTTTGCTGTCTGTTTGAAACGTTTCATGATAAAATATTGGAAGAAATATACAAGGTGCATACCTGATAATAAATGTGTATGCTTAAGAAAATGTCGTTGCACAACAACATCAGATTGAGTAATCTCAACGGATATTTATGTTGAAGAATTCTCATCTTTAGAAAACTTGGAAAATAAAAACTACTTTTAAGAAACTTTATAAACTCTTTAGGTTATTCTCTTACATATCAAGAGCCACCCTAAGGATAGGAAAGCCAGCATTTAGGGGGTACTGTGAGGCTACAGGGGAAATGGTATTGTGCATCGCTGCCATTTTATTACCCAACTAATACATAAATAGGAATATCTACTTTCTTAATTAGATTTAGCCTTAAAGTAAAAAAGTTACTCCATATATAGACATATGCATATGACTTAGAACATAATTTAAAATGCATCAACATATTTGTTGTCCTTATATTTCTTTTTTCACCCAGCAATATACCTTCAGAACTGACTTTGGTTGCCATATGTCATGTTTGCCTATGCCTGCCCCAAAACAAGAAAATTGCACCCTGTGGCTATTTTGTTTTACTATAACACGATCACTCTTGGAGGGGGAAACACAGCTGTTAATGTCTTTTAAAAGGAAAAAGAAAATGTGTTTGAAAAACGCCAGACTTAACAAGCCCCTCTGTAAATGATCCCCTGTAATGATGACATTTTCCCTTCAGAAAGTTGATTTCTTCCAAATGTAAGAAAAATAAAAGATTTGAAATGTGTCCTTTTAGTTGGTAAGGTGATTACTTTCTATTTGAAAGGTCAGTCCAGGCTTCCATCCTAAACAGGGGGAATGCTCAAGCCCTTATTCCAGGCCTTTCAGGAGAAACTCCTCTTTCTCCCTTATTCGTGTTTCTTTGGCTACTACAGCAGTAGTGTTTGTGCCTGTGCTGATACTGTGCATATTAAAAAGGGGAGGGGGGTGCAGGTGATGTAGGACCAAAATGATGTGATGTCAAAGAACTGAGAAACTTAATATTATAAGGGAGAGTCAAGAGGAAAGGGGCATATTAAATGCAATAAACAAAACATTCATTCCACTTTTCTAGCCACAAGGGACATAAGCAATAACTGTAGCATGAATCTTTACATTTTTAAAAAAGCTTTTATTCTTCCAGAAACATAATAAAAGGAAAGGTAAAGCCCTGATCCAGTCATTTTTCTGCAAAGTAGACTTTAAATGAGTCTTTTTCCATGGCAATTTTATGGATCTCTCCAGCAATCACATTTTGTTGACTTTTTTATTATGAAAGAAATGTATTCTTATTTCAAAGAGTACTCCCAGGTACAAAGAGAACACATAGACCATGCATAATTCCATCCCCCAGAGGACAGGACTTCAATATTTGCTATATATCCTTCTAGGTTTTTGTTCTATAAATGTATATTACACAATTGAAAATTTTAAAAGAGAGACATGCAGTTTTTCTCCTACATGACTTTGTTCTTACTCTCTTGCTTCATGAATTCTCTCCCCTTACCCTCTGGTATCTACATTTTCACTTCTTTACCAATTTCTTCTTGAACTATAAACATACTCAATACCTTTACACAAAGGGACAGGGGACTATAGTAACTTTTGCAGCAATTTTTCCCTGTATTTTTTTTTTTACAATGCAGGAGTGAGGGAAACTTTCTTTTCTTTTCCCTATTTATTTATGTATTTACTTTTATCTTTATTGTTGAAAATATTACAGATGTCCTCCTTCTCCCCCATTGACCCCTTCTGGCCCACACCTGAGCCAGACCTTCACCACACTATTGTCTATGTCCATGGGTTATGCATATGTGCATACAAGTTCTTTGGTAATCTCTTCCCACACACCCACCACCTCCGCCTCCCCTCTGAAGTTCTACAGTCTGTTCCATGCTTCTATGTCTCTGGATCTATTTTTTTCATCAGTTTGTTTTGTTCATTAGATTCCAAATATGAGTGAGTCATGTGATACTGTATTACTTGTCTCTCCACTATCATTCTTGCTCCCTCTTTTTCCTTTTTTTTTTTTAACTGTGAAAAGAGCACTTACCCTGAGATCTACCATCTTTACAAATTTTCCCTCTTTTTATTCAAGCTTTCCTAAGGAAGCTAAGTCCTCTCTCACTATCTTTCTAGTACTCCCTTACTGCCACTATATTCATTAATTTACTCTAATCTTGGTTCCACCTTTATGAATTCTTCTGTTCCTAGTCCTTGAAGACTTCCAAAATGCCAAATATAATCCTTACTTACCCTTTCATCAGCATTTGACACTGAAAGGAATTTTAGGGATAAAATAGGCAGGTTTTGGGAGTTTTAGTCATAAAGAGAGTCCATGGGGGAGGAAGGCATAGGTGAGGGCTTGGAGCTCCCAGAAGGCATACGTTCACAGAAAATAAAAATGTGCCACAGGATAAGGGGAGAGGAAGACATTCACCGAAGATCAGGAAACACCACAGAGTATGGGGGGAAATGAAACTTTCACAGAGGATAGAGAAATGTCGACCAATGGCAGAAAGAGGAAAACAGATTTTCACAGGAGATAGAGAAATGTTACAAGTAAAGCGGAGAGATAGAGGGTGGCACCACATTGGTTTTGGGCTTTGAAGCTGATATTCTGCAAAAAGAGTGACCAATTAGAAGAGCATAGGATCATAAAGTGAGGAAGGGATCCAACTAGAAGGGAGCACGAAGGGACGGAGAACTACAGCCTTTATAAGCCTTAGAAAAAAGGAGTTTGGTGGGTTACCCCCTTGGAACTCCCGCCCTGCATGGGAGTCTGTATTTGCTTCCAATAAATTTCCACACTTTTCACCTATCGCCTTTTGTCCGTGGCTTCATTCTTCGAATCCATCTGGACAAGGACCCAGGAAAAAATCATCCTTGCATCCTGCTCAGGAAAACAACCGGACTCAACATTATCCACAATTCTTTTTCCCTTTGACTGCATTCTCTGGGTCTTCTACACCTTTCACCACTCCTACTCAGCCTCCTTCACTGGCTTTTCTTTGGCCCCTTCTTTACATTTAACATTCTCCAGGACTCTGGCCTTAGTCCTCATCTCTTTGACTCTGTTATCTTCTTTATTGAGTTGGTCCATGCCTGTAATTTTGATTATCCCCAGCAATCCATGTGTCCTACCTTATCTCTCTTCTAAGATATAGACCTGTATTTCCAAATGGTCGACTGGATATTTCTATGTGGATGAACTTTCTAAAGACACCACAAACTCAGCACATCATCTCCTTTCCCAATTCCTCCTCCCCCTCACTGACACTCTATTCAGTAGAGACACCATTTAATAGCTGTAATAGTGTAAAAAACAGCAAAGATATTTTTAAAAAATACTTCATACAAACTTGACCACTAAAAGAAATGATTGCATTTATTTTGACATCTGTAGTCAGTCACAAATTGCATTTGGGGCTGATTCATACAATTAGCTCTAAAAAAGGACTGCAAAAGAATTTGATAAATAGGAGTCCATTGGCGATTGTCAAGAATGCAATTACAGTCAATTGCCACCTGATTGTGATTGGTGTAGAACTGAGGAGCAGAGAGCTGTTGATAGTAAGAATGGACCACTCTTTCAAGTTTGACAGTGAAGAGATAAGAGAGAGTAAATGAATGCCTTTAGGGCAGCAATTTTCCACAGTGGCAGGCACACTGGTATGTCTCAAGAATATTTTTTTTAATCGTTGACATTATCACAGGTGTCCCCCATTCTTCCCCCTTTTATGCCACAAGAATTTTTAAAATGTGCAACACCTGACTATTTAGTCAGAGGCACTGACCTCTTTTCTCTTAGATTGTCAAATTAAAAAATGACAACAGCCAACACAACAATAGCCATTTGGTGTGAATGAATCAAAATTATATCTTATTTTCTTGTCAGATCATCAAAAATATATTTTTTTGGTGAGCCGTAGAATTTTAGTAATTAGTTTATGTGTGCCATGAGATGAAAAGGGTTGAAAACCCCTGCTTTAGGGGAAAGCAGGTGTCAGGAAGTCATCTTTCAGGACAGGGAAAACTAAACAATTTTGCAGCCTGCAGGTAGGAAGGTGGTGGAGAAGCAATTAAAGATACCAAAAATGAGAAGATAGCAACTGAGTACTGACAACCATGAAGAAGAGAGTAGGAAGGTCTCTGTACTTCTGTGTATATAGTCTCTATGTAACATTTGCTTTAATAAATTAGGTCTATTTATCATTCATTGCAGTATTGAATAAATGATAGTAAAAACATTTTCAATATTTACATGTGATCTTTAACCTTGGCATTTATTTTGCCATCTGTAGTTAGGCAAAAGTTGCAGTTGAGGCAAATTTGTACAATTAACTAAATCATGTGTTCCTTTTTCCTTTCAAAATTTCCTTCATATATTCCAGTCCTAATGAGTATGAAGAATCCTTTTAATTCAACCCAGACACAACTAGCATCTTTCAATTAATACTGTTACTTTTTAATAAAACCTTATTCTAAAATTGAACATAGGGTGCTTCATATTTCAGGTCTCTATCCCATCAAATTATCTTGTTTTGTTGTTACTTGCAAAATTTCTTATGTAATGCATTCTATATCTGCGACCATATATTGTTTTCCTATACAGTTTCCAAGTTTTATGGTTTATTTAATTCTAGTGAATAAACCTAGCTTTTTGTTCTACTTTTGTGGGGGAGAGAATGAAGGGGTGGGAAGCAAAAGGTAAACAAGGCTAAGGAGAGATGGTGAAATGTCTGCAGAGAGGGGAGCTAGGGTCATCGTCCTTAAGAAAACTACAGATATGATTCAGTGCTATTAAGGAAGTTATTAGCACCAAGAAGGAACTAGATAGTCCTCCTTCCAGTTACTCAGAAAGGATTTAGAATGGTGTGGGGAAGATGATGGGGGATAATGATGCTTGGCGTTTCAGAGATGGGACACTTATCTCCAGCTAAAGCTTCTTACAGGGAATGAGGCATTGTCAGCAAATGATGAGTATTTCCCTTTTGTCATTCCTCACTTTTCCCATTTCAAAGTGTTCCCTGTTTTAGCTCCACTGCACTAACACTCCCTCCTGAACTGCACTTAGGTGAGCAGTGCACAAAATCGCTA
Organism: Plecotus auritus; assembly: GCF_963455305.1. Taxonomy (NCBI): domain Eukaryota; kingdom Metazoa; phylum Chordata; class Mammalia; order Chiroptera; family Vespertilionidae; genus Plecotus; species Plecotus auritus. The sequence continues at coordinate 188,914,369 of NC_137771.1, forward strand.
GCCCGCAGCATGCTGAGGCTGAGGTGGAAAGGGGCCTACCCTCACTGCCTCAGTGGCCAGGGGAGGTGGGAGGAGCACAGGAAGTGATTGCCCTGGAGCTTCTCCTCCCACAGAAGCCCTGCCTCCTCAGGCTCTCAGGCTTGGAGAGTGGAGAGGTCAGCTTTCTTTCTCCTTCTAGTCCAGTCCTTTGGCTTATGTGAGAGACCACGCAGAAAGCGATGGAGTTGCTTTCTGTGCTCGACAAAAGTGCTTAGATAGAAGACAGGGACTCCCGGCTGGGAGGAGGGAGGCGAGCTGAAGATCCCTGCCTGGGCTGGCTCATCTAAGCAGTCAAAGTGGGAGCTGAGTGCTTGAAAGAGGATTGTGCTCGAACTAGAAATAAGCAGTAAGTGAGCGAATAACCATCCTGGTGCAGAAAAGGCTTAATCCCCCTGGGGTTATGGGGTGAACCTGGAAATATTGTTTAACTCTAGAGTAAAACTGTAAGAAATCTGACTGCGTACAGTTGTGTGCTGTTTGGAGACTAGGGGTTTAAATACAGAATCAGAGCTCTAAATTCCTCCTCCCACTTCTGGAAAATGCCAACTTCTGCTTTCAGTAGTTTGAGCTATACTCTCCTTTCCTGACCTCGCCTCTCGCCAGGAAAATTTACTACTGTATCAGATAAAGAGTTGGGATTAAATTGGAAAGGTGGGATGCTGGTATTGGCAGAAACTGCAGCCTTGAATTATGTTCTATGAATTGGGTATTTTTATATCAATTAGCACTGATTTGCTAATCACCAGAAAGTCTGGGGTGGGGCATTAAAAAGGGAAAGCTGAGAGCTTTTAGGACAAAGAGGCTGAGTAGTCCTTATATGTGGGATGAAATATAAAAATGTATATAATTAATAATAGGTTTGTTTTTTTAAAAAAAAAAAAGCATTAAACTAGAACAGCAGTCAGAGAACATTGTGCTTGGATAAAAATTAGTTAGAAAAGAAGATATTTTTGTTTCAATGACTTTTTGTGCTAGCCTAAATTTTCAAAATGTTTACAAAGACAAGACAGTGATTCAGGGATACTTCCATGATTGTCATACATTACAAATACTATTGCTGGGCAAGATCTGTGGTTCTCTGGTCAGCAAGTTCTGGCAATGAAGCCACTGCCTCTGGTGCAAAGAATTCTGGGATGTCTAACAGTGACATGGATGGAAGGACCCACATTCCATCTCTACTTAATGTCCTTTTGTCCAGAAATCGAGTCATGCAAATGAGCTACTTGGTACGTATACAGATCAATATTTGGAAAAGCATTTCTAAACGTTTTGCATTAGAGGGTCTCTGGACAATGTCCTATGGCAACCAGGGGACTAAAAGGATATAAAAGCAAAGCGATAGGAAGGAAGTCAGCTTGGTTGAAACCACCCTTGTTCTCTTTGTTTTCCATTAATCCTGTGGCCTTCTGTTCTGTTCTAAGTGGCCAAATTCATTAATATATGAATGAGACTGTATTTATGCATCCTAATACTTAAAGATTCAGAAATCTCTTTATTACTCACATGAAACACACACACACACACACACACAAAAAAAAAAACCAGAAAAAATCGTAGGTATGTTTACTGAGGAGGAAATGTGGAAATCTGGTTTTAAATGTTATGGGGGGGAAAGACAAGAGTCATGTCCAAAATGTAAACAGATTTATCTCATGTTCCATGAAGATCATTTTCTCCATCTCATTGGAGAAACATAACATAAGAAACATTATTAATTCCCTTAATTCTAGTCAATGTAGCTAATACCTAAAGAAGAAATTGTTTTTAAAAAATAATAACTTTGAACTATAGCTAACTGTATAGCAATTTTTTTTCTTTTCCTTTTGTTTCTAGTCCTTTTGTTAAAGTACCTAGAGGTACTTTAATTTCTGAAATTAGGAAGAAATATGTCATTTCTGGCATTCCCATCAGCAGGGCATTGCAAGAAAGAATAAAAAAGACTCAGATAAATGATCTTTCTCCTATAAGCACAGCAGTAAAATGGTTGTCATGATCTATATCCTTTTCTGATGTTAGAATTTTTTCCTATGGTGTAGGTAGATGGAGAATGGTCATTGGGGGGGAAATGAAAAAATGCTAATAAATTCATTTTTAAAGATGGTCTGTACTCTTCTAACTTTTCAAACTAATTCTGAAAGTTATTTATCTTTTTAAAATTATTTGAGTTGTTTTTACAATGTTCGTTTTTATCTGATTTATAAGCAAATGTGTAAAATCTAAAGATTTGTTATCTGAGTTGCAGGATACTGGTCTTATTCTTAAAAATATATAAGGGATTAAAAATAAAACATTTAATAGTTGAAGTCTTAAGCCTAGCATTACTAACTGCAGTTTTGACCTTTAAGAAAAATGTGTTCAGACTCTTAAAGGAATTACTTATATTAAAGTATTAAAGAATCTTTTCTAAAACTACAGAATTAAAAAAAGAAGCATAACAATATTCAGAGAAGAATAAAGATGTAATTTGTATGGAAGGGGCTAAGCAAAAAATACTTAATGAATAATTATAAACCAACAGCTTAACAATAAAACATTTGCTATTGTCCATGAGAAACTGACATGAAGAATAATGTATTATGACTAGGGAACAAGGCTAAGTAAACTTTATCTTTTAAAAGTATTAAGTGGGATTTAGATTATTAATGGAAACAAACTAAATGATCATTTAAAATTATTCTTTCACAAGAAAAGTAAAGAAAAAGGATATGGAAAACTAAGCAGTGATGAAGACCTCGAGATAATTGTTGATCCAAAGCAGGTAAGTGAAAGCTTACATACATTTTCTACTGTTTTGCTGTAGAGTTTTGACAACTGAAGCCTTTGAGCATTCAGCCCTGCCCTAACCCAGGAGGCCTGTCTAACCGAGGCCTGTCTAACCCAGGCCTGCCTAACAAGATAGATTTTGAGAGCTACTAAGCTTCTGCCTACGATGCCTCTGATCTACGGACTTTTGTATGTCAGAGTGTAAGAATGGTGAAAAATAAAGCAGAACAAGACAAGAGAACTTTTGGAAAATTAAAAGCCCCCTTTGAAAAATGAATCAAAACAACAATGATAATTTGGTTAGCAAAATAGATTTAAGCAAGAATCAGAAAGTATATTTTTTTGAAAATGAGAAATGCTACCCTTAGTGTAAAACAATGAATATGATTTAGGGAGATGGAGACAAAAGACTTAAAAAAAAACTGAAAAGTTTAAAATATATCTATCTACCTATAGACAGATAGATAGATTACCCAATTTAGTTTCTCAGCTAGTCTTCAGTAAATTTAGAGATGATGTTTAAAAAACAAAATGAAGCTATTTAATACCTGTAATACTGCCTATAATTTGAGAAACATCTAGCTTGGGTTTTATATGGGCCCATAAGGTGAAATGAAAACTGCTTAATAGACCAAAAACAATGACACGCCAGGTAATGGAAGGTATCCAGCTTACGCCACTGAATTGGCATCAGCCCTTAACGTCTTTGTTAATTGTCAGGGAGACAAGCTAACTGCACATTCACTTAATGTATAAGTGGCATTGATTCTGAGGGTGATGTAAACTCAGGTGGAGATAAATAATTCAAAGGGATCTGAACAGATGAAGAGGTTAGAAAGACAGCAAGCTACAGAAAGGCAAGTTGAATTTGGACAATTTCCTAATTGTGCATTTGGTTTGCATTGTGGTGATTGCATTAAAGGAGCAATTGTGTATATTTCTGAAAAGGAAAAATGACCATCGGAAAATAGCAACTAGAATCAGTTAACTTAGAGACTTGCTTGTTAGAGCTGGAATAACTGAAATAACTGAAGTGATTTTCTGGAAAAAACTGGCCAAATAACCTCCATAAACAACCTGCAAGTTTTTCTTGCCTTATCTTCACTTTCTGGGTCCAGAATAATATACGGGGGCAGAGAGTGTTTGGCCCTGTATTTCTACTTAGTGCCAAATTGTCAGTTTAGTTAATAAGGTAAGTGGGACTGGAGCCTGATTGCTCCACTGGGCTATTAGGTCTCATTTGAACTATGCCTGAATTATTACTTGGGGCATACAATCTCCATCTCCCACAGCCTGGCATTCTGATCAAAGGACCGGCCCTACGAGGTGAATGATGCCATTCAGCATATGATGAGAACATACATGTCTATGCATTCTCTATTAAAACAAAAAGTTATTAATTTCTTTCTTAATCATGTGGCAGGTAAATTCTTACTCTTTTTGTATTTCTTTAGTTTCATCCTACCCCAAGGCTGCTTTTCTTTCTTTTTTCCCCCTAAAGCTTCTTTTTGTTTTTAACTGAATTCGGGGGTTCCGAAAACTATCAAATTGTACATGGAGATCTTTGCAGTGGAAAGCCCAAGGGAGTCATGGTTCTTTTTATCTCATGGTACCTTTCATAAAACTTACGTTGGTGTGCCCAAACATATTTTACTAACTGTTGAAGAGACTTTAAAAAAATGAGAGAGAGAAAGAGAGAGAGAGAGAGAAAGAGAGAGAGAGAGAGAGAGAGAGAGAGACCTACTTTACTGCTTTTTCAGAAAACAGCACTTTCTATACCTGAATTAAAGGCGGGAGAGTTTTATTGTCCAGTCATTGTTTGCCTCTGTGGTTATCACATTTCCTCTGGTGCCATTGTGCCTGTTGGCACCAGCTGGCAGGGACCCAGCTTTGCTGAATCATTCATGTCAAACACGTTTCAAAAGATGAGTAATTATGAATATGACTTGGCCTTGGTATTTTCTGTTGGCTCTAAGAGTAGTTCTTCCTTTTGGGGCAGTTTATTTAATGTTGATGTTGTGAGTAAATCCCAGGTCGGACCAATGACAGTGTTGCTACCTGTAAGTAAAATATTTGGGAAAACACTCTAATTAGTCTTTATAATTCTACAAAAAATTCTTCCTGAATTTAAGAGATCAACATTAAAGGTATGTGTGTAAAATGCATGTTTAATATTGCTTCATCTCATAGATTATATATATTATTTATGTGCAATATTATTTTATGTATTGATATATTATATTACATATAATATATATTATTTATATATATAATATATACACACACTATTGGAGAGGAATCTTAATGTTCAATTTATTCTTCCTATCTTTTCAGAAACAGGCTAGAACAGGGGTGGGCAAACTTTTTGACTCGAGGGCCACAATGGGTTCTTAAACTGGACCGGAGGGCCGGAACAAAAGCATGGATGGAGTGTTTGTGTAAACTAATATAAATTCAAAGTAAAGGAGTGGAGGGGAGAGCAAGAGAACTGGATAGAACAGCTGGATCTGGCCCGCGGGCCGTAGTTTGCCCAAGACTGGGCTAGAAATATGTTAGTCAATCTTCATATAATTGCAAATAGCTTTTTCAGTAAATGGTGCCAAAAATCTAAAGATTTTAAAACATAGTTTGAGGCTGTGATGGGCGGAAGTCTAATCTCATTAAATCTGTCCTTCAGAAGCTGTCACGTTACAAATGCTGTGCAAGCTATGTGCCATTTTATCAGCCGTGCAGTCTGGTACTTCCACAGAAAGCCCACAATTTTGCTTATATAAGCAAATTAATAACAGAAGCAGCACAGAGTATGTGCATTTTGTTCTCCCCAGCTGCCCACATTCAAGGGGTTAAAGGTTATTTCTGCATAAGGAAAGTAATTTTGAAAATGTCTAAAGTTTTATTGTTAAATGGTAATATTGTGTTTCTTAGTAAAATTTTATTGGCAAAGTTTATTTGAGACACATATAAAACATTTCACAAAATTCTTAGATTAGTGTTGATATCCTCAAATAATATGTAATCTCACACACACACACACACACACACATACACACACACAGTCATTTAAATATAAATGTGTTACCAGGTGTATAGGTTAATAATGCAGATTATATGATCAAAGAAAACAATAATTTCAAGATAAATATCAAAAGTGCTTTATTCAAAGTAATGTCCATCAATAGCTACACATTTCCCCATCTTTCAGGTAATTTGTGGATACTGTCCCAATAGAACTTTTCTTGTTTTGAGGCAAACCATTCAGAGACCCAATTCTCCACTTCTTTGTATGTTTTGAAGTGCTGCTCAGAAAGTGCATGTGCCATCAATCAGAACAAGTGGTAATCTGAAGGAGCTAGGTCTGGTGAATACAGAGGGTGGGTTAATACTTCACAGGCAAGATCTTTTAACATGTCTTTTGAAGTGTGTGATGGTGCATTATCATGAAGCAAAACTACTTTGCCATGTCTTCTGGCCCATTCTGGTCCTTTCACGATCAAAGCGAGGTTCAAATTGATTATTTGTTGTCGGTACCAATCAGTATTAACGGTTTCACCTGGTTTTAGAAGCTCATAATACACCCCACCTTCCTGATCCCACCAAATGTAGAGCATTGTTTTCTTTCTAATGATTTGGCCTTGCAGTCGATGTTGTTGGTTGACCTGGATCAACCCATGATTTTGTCCATTTGGGATTCTCGAAATAAATCCAGTTTTCATCACCAGTCACAATTCAATGCAAAAAAGACTTTTTTCGTGCCGTTGAAACAACATTTTACTGATGACTTTTCGGTTTTTCATTTGTCTTTCGTTCTGTTGATGTGGCACCCGTTTTCCTTCCTTTAAAATCTTTCCCATTGCTTGTAAATAATCGGAAATTGTTTGCTGAGCAACATTTAATCTTTCTGCAAGTTATTTTTGAATTTGACATGCATCTTCATCCAATAATGCTTATAATTGTTGGTCTTCAAACTTTTTCGGTTGACCTGGACATTCTTTGTCTTTCACATTGAAATCATCACTTTTAAAGCATTTAAACCAGCGTTCAGAAGTATATTGAGATGGAGCATGTTCACCATAAGCTTCCTGAATTATACAATAACTTCCAGCGCACTTTTCTTCAAAATAGAGTAATGAATTAAAACTTCCTGCAAATGCTCTTTTTTTGGCATGAAATTGGCTTTTTTAAGCATAAAAATATCTATGATGTTAACACCTTCAGAAAATTTGACATATGAAGTTTTGAAGCTTGCTGTCAATACAACAAAATAGCATACATATCAAATTGCATATATATCAACATATGTGTAACTCCATCTATTGAAAAAAAATCTGCATTATCAACCAGTACATCTGGTATACTGGCATCAGAGTCCATATTTTTCACAAGAAAATCCTAAAGTTTTTTTTTAATTTTTTAAAAATATCTTTTTATTGATTTCAGAGAGAGGAAGGGAGAGGGAGAAAGAGATAGAAATATCAGTGATGAGAATCATTGATCAGCTGCCTCCTGCATATCCCACACTTGGAATTCGCAACCTGGGCATGTGCCCTGACTGGAATTGAACTGTGGCCTCCTGGTTCATGGGTCAACCCTCAGACACTGAGCCATACCAGCTGGGCCCTAAAGCTTTTAAATTCAAAGTCTAGGAAAGTAATCAAAGTAAACATATTGGATTAAAATCTTATTAACTCTAAAATCCAGATATTTGACATAAAATATATATACTGTTTATTGTAATTACATGTACAAATATAGTTATTATATATAAATTATCTATATATATAAAAGCCTAAGCAAACTGAATGACCAAACGACCAGTTGACTGGTCGCTATGATGTGCAATGACCACTAGAGGGCAGATGCTCAACACAAGAGCTGCCCCCTGGTGGTCAGTGTACTCTCACAGCCAACCTTCTGTGGCCCCGATTGGCCTCGATCGCTGACCAGGCCGAGGGATCCCACCTGTGCACGAATTCATGGCCCAGGCCTCTAGTAATATATATAATTAATGAATTATTGCTTTCTAGAATAAATATTAAAAGAAAAAAATTAAATATATATTTTGGATCATTTTTGTTTTTTATTTAAATATTCTCTCCTGATTTGCGGGGGTGGATCTTGTTGAGGTATAGGTTTCATGCACACATGAATTTCCTTTTCCAAGTTACTGAGATTTCAGAGGTGGGATTAGAAACATTAACCACTTCGAATAAATAATAAATTCATTATGTTTTAAATTACTGTTTTTAATTAGAATCCATTTAATTCAAGGTTTATAATATGCTGAACCTAAGTAGCTTTTTTCTAAAGTGTTTTCAAATTCCAAGTAGACTTAAGGGAGGTAACAAAGACCAACACAGAATTATAGAATATGAGATTATATGAAGGATATACTTACAAATTCAAGTATTTCAGAAATGGGTTTGACAGTATGCTGTGGATCTAGTTGGTTATAGGACTCAGCATTGCAGCAGCGTATTCTTTAGTGCAAAGTGTCAGATGTCAGCCAGTTATAAGGGGAACAAGAAACTGAACATAGATGAGAACAGTGGTTCTCAAAAGTTAGCAGCCTCAGAAACCCCTGGGCAGCTTGTTGGAGTACAGATTGCTGGGCCCAGTCTAAGTTTCCAGTTCTGTAGGTTTGGGGTGGGGCCCAAGACTTTTAATTTCTAAGTCCTCATCTTCCACTGATGGACCACACTTTGAGGCCCACTGGGTCAAAGGAGATAATTATTGCGGTTCTAAAGAGAAAACAACATATATGGCTTGTGATAAATTTGACCTTGTTTAACTGGGCATTACCTGGAAATCTAAAACCCAGAATTCATAGACATCCAACAAAATAATGCTAAAAACAAGAAAACTACAACCATTTACAACCAAAGTTGCCTTTAAAGACCCAGTTTTCCAGTCTGACTGAATTCCACTTGGTAGCCTTGTGCTCTCAACCTTTTCTTATTTGTAAAATAATACTTTGCTCTTTCTACCTCCTACCATTTCTCTGAGAGAAAATTTGTAACAGTACTCTGTTAACTGTAGATCATTGTTATTTTAATTAGCTAGTCATTACCACCTGTATTCATTTACCTCACCTGCCATAACAAAATACCATAGACTGGGTGCTTAAATGACAGGCATTTATTTCTCCCAGTTGTGGAGACTGGAAAGTCCAAGATCAAGATGCTGGCCCATACTGAGGATTTCAGGAGAGAGCCTCTTCCTGGCTGCCTTCTCTCTGCATCCTTGCGTGGCAGAGAGAGACCTCTGTCTCTTTCTGTTTTATTGGGGCCCAGCCCTTATAGCCTCATTTCACCTTTATCACCTCCTCACAGGTCCTGTCTCCAAATACAGAGTCACATTTGAGGTTAGGGTTTTAACATGAATTTGAGGAAGGGGTACACATGCAGTCCATGACACTACCCCACAACTCAATTCTAGCAAATAGGACCATTGAGACCTAGGAAGGTGATCAAGATACCTTGGGTCCCTGGTCAGGTGCAGAGAGAGCACCGGAAGCCAGCTCTCCCAACACCATCATTCCACACAGCTCCTCTACTGTTGCCCATTACTGGTCATCCCATGTGTGTCTTAGAAAGCTGTTTTGCTTCAGTGCTCTAATTATATAAAATAACAATCTACTAGAAATTATTATAATTGGCCAATATTTATTTATCAAACCCTCACAGGGACAACCTTCGCCTCACACTTATTTATTTCCCTCTTGGCCCCTGTGGCTTTGCCAAGAGAGAAAGGCCCTTCATAGCAAATGTATACAGAATTACAGCTAAAAGGTATTGTTGACATCTACTTGTTTCTTCCCTTCCCTACACAGCCTGCTTAGGGAGAGCCTCTCACCAGGCATGAGAAGCACCGTGGAGAGAGACAACACATACTTTTCTTAGTCCAAAACCTTTCTACAAGTGTCCTTTTAAATGTGTAGGAGAAGCCTATACAGAAAGCCAAGGAAACTAGAATTTCTGTGATCTTTCCCTGAAGGAAAAGAAGACACAAACTAGAGCCATCCCCTTGTGTTTCCAGTAGCAAGTACGCCTTTGAGTAGGATTGCAGTGCTGTCCTAGTGGTCCTTGTGGGAATGGATCCTCAAAAGGAAAATACAGGTCAACACGAAATAAAAATGGAATCATAAGAAAAACAGATTAATGGGAGATGATAGCCACTTCCTTCTGGTGCTAGCAGAGTGTGATCATACCCGCACCGAAGCTGCCGAGCTGAGTCTCACTCCTGAGCAGTAAAAGGGATGCGGGTGATCTGTTTCTCTGCCTTGTACTCAGCACCATCTGGCCAGTACTCTCTGCCATATCAATGCAGTGACTTAATCCAAATATAATTCAGATGCCATTTACCTCTGAGGAGACTTGTGAAGCATGAGTGTCCTATGACAACACCTGTCTCTCAGTGTCGTCTCCACTGCTTTCCCTGGGTACCTTCTTGGAACTCTGTACTCGGTCACCAAGAACAGAAAACACCTCTAGAGGTGCAGAAGGCGACAACCTGGATGTTCTGAGCCAGTCTACTCTGAGTCATGGGAAGAACAAAACACCTTATGCAATATACTCACAGCAGACAAAGGCTCATTTGCATTTTCCTCAGGAAAGAGTGATCGATGAGCAATGGCTCAATGGAAAAAAAGCCTTATGTAGTTGTAGTGAGAGAGACTGAAGCTATTCAAATTTTCTATCTATCTGAGATCTGCATTGGAGTAAACAAAGATTCACGACTGTAGCCCAGTCAATGCTGTCTTGTCTGTGAAGATATTTATCATCAATAAATATTGCACAAGCAAGGGGGAAAGTTTTCCACTAGGTTAAATTGAAATATTACAGGAATAAAGCATGATCACTCTGTGTTTTATTCCTAAATAGTCTTTATTTGTGTCAAGTAATATAAAAATAACTGAGTGACGTAATTTTGGAGAACAAAAAAATCAGAGTATCTTACTTTACTCCCCCCCCCCCCTTCAATTTAGTGTACTGATTCACTTAAGCATCACCTGACTCTAGGAAGAACAGCAAGGGCAGGCCTAATAACTCAATTTCTCAATTTCAGACTGAGGTCTGAAGGTAGAAGGCCAGAAGATGTAGAGGGTTATGCATAGAATGACAGAGGCAGACAAGAAAGAGCTAAAGAGGAGGCAATTTCTAGCCTTGGCTTCGCCACTTACTAAACAGAAAACCTTGGAGGGAGCAATTTAGGTTCTCTGAGTTCCTTTCTTAATCTGCAAAATGAAATACTACCCTCTGACTCAGATGTCAGCTGTAATGTTCAAACAGGATGGCATTCAGGAGTGACTGTGCCTGGCATAGCCTCCTTTGGTCAGAGCCAAGGCTAGCCTTTAGGGCCACCGTGTTTTGTCTTATGCTCTGTCCATCAGCAACTCAAGCTTCCTGCATGATGAGTTGGAAACCGTTGTTGCATCATAAGGTTTTCACTGTGTTCATTCTGACTGCTTTACTATTGAGCATTCTGCATGCCTTCTGCAGGACACTGTCAGATACTTGAGTCTCGTACACTTGGGGCTGCTGGCTCCTCCATCACTGCACATGTGTGGCATTGTGAGTATAACAAGGATGTTACAGAGCAGTTAAGAGCAGGGCCTTCACAGTCAAGAATCTGAATGAAAACTGGCTAGGACCATGTAGTAGCTATATTACCTTAGAAAAATGAACCAGCCTCTCTGAGCCTCAGGCTGCTCTACTATGAAGTGGGGGAAATACTATCTACTTCAAAAGTAACTGGGAGGATAAATAGGTTTTTGTATATAAATGCTTCACAATGTGTATGGCAGGTGTTAAGTGCTTTATAAATGGCAGGTACTATGGTGGGTGGGTGGTGGGAATTGATGGTAAAACTCTTAGGTCTATTAGCTGTAGAATCCTCTTGGATTTCTTCAGGACTGAGTTATAATAATTCTAGACAGTAAAATCTATTCTGAGCTCATAGATACCAAAGTCCCCTTGGATCAGCCAGGTATAGGAATGAAGGGAATAGACTGTGTGTAAGAAAAATAGAGCATGAAGGGGACAGTGGCTAATGTCATAAGCTGACCCCTCTAGAGAGAGGCAGTAACTACCAGCTCCCCCTAATTGCCATCTTGTTGGAAATGAGCTCAGTGTCACCATGTATACTAATTTTTCAAGAGAAGGAATCTGCTACTTTTTTAAATGTTTATAACCAATTTTACATTTTCTAACAGTGTGTAGTCACACAAAACCTTCTGGGTCTGCATCCAGCCCTGGGGGCCCAGGTGGACACCTCTTATACCCATGAGACTCTAAGGTCAAGGAGAGTACATGGCCTGGATGGGCCTCTGTCTTCCCCTGCTGTTTCTCTCCTGCTTTACACACTCCCCCCAGCAGGCTGCTGTAGGGAGTGGTTATAGGGATAAGCCTCGGACTGACCTGCTGGCAAAGCTGCAAACAAGTCCCAGCTTAGAGGGCACAGCCCTCTTAGCATAATTAAGCTTGATCTTGTGACTACTCCCTAGATCAGCCGTGGGCAAACTACAGCCCGCGGGCCGGATCCAGCTGTTCTATCCCGTTCTCTTGCTCTCCCCTCCGCTCCTTTACTTTGAATTTATATTAGTTCACACAAACACTCCATCCATGCTTTTGTTCTGGCCCTCCGGTCCAGTTTAAGAACCCATTGTGGCCCTCGAGTCAAAAAGTTTGCCCACCTCTGCCTAGATCTTTTCCTGGGTAGCTAATGGGCTGTGGGAGGTGCAGCAAGTGCTGCCAAAACAAGTGAAACTTACAAGAACATTGTAAATTACCTTTGTTTACCTCTGACTATAAAATAAAGGCTCAGCTTGCAGTCTGGATCTGTTCTGCGGTCTCAGTCACGCACAGAAGATCCACATAGACCCAGCTTATTCTCTTGTCTGTCTTTTCTTCATCCTTCGCCGGCCCTCCCTCAGGCTCGCCGAACCCTTGGCTGTGCTGGCACGGCACAGGCTGCAACCTCGTTGTTGATCTGGTAAAAATAATAGATGTTAAGGTATAATTGTTAGGTGGCCATAAGACCCTCCAGGAAGTTTAGTACCTCAAAAGGGAACCAGTTACCTATACTGTAAAAAATCCTCATTTGACAAAATGAGTTGGGTGGATATTTATAAGCAGAAGGTATTGTTGATGTTTCCACCTATTCAGGACTTTTGCTACCTTGTACTCTTGTTCACTTAGCATCTCAGTGAGTAAACAAGTACCAACACTGAGTAGCCTGCACCTAGCCTTCCTTCGCAAGTCCATCTTCCCCAACTTTCCCAGCAGGAATGCAACTCACAGGCTGTTGATAACTGTAATCACCAAGAGAGGCCTTGAGTTACCACCTCAAGTGCAACAAACACCCTAAATGCCATTACATGTCTTTATTTTAGGATATTCAGCTTTTGGTCATCACATGTGGCATGAAAGAAAAAACTGGACTTTCAAGTTGGAAAAATATATAGGTGTTAAGTAACCTTCAGATAGCTCTTTTTTGTTCTTTTTAAACTAATGGGGGAAAATGCTGGCAGCATGTTTAGTCCCTGAGAAAAGAAACACAAAATTGAAATGACATGAGCTGACATGCCGGGTATAAAAATGATGTGATATGTGAAAATAACAGAGACAATAACACTTAAAAAAAAAGTAGACTCAACCCTTTGAAATACAACTTGAAAAGACACCCATTCAACCTTCCACTGTGGAAGATTTGTTGTGCTTTTACTGGTGTGTGGGGTGGTGGGGGTCATGTTTCTGTTATTGTTTTAAGTAGGTGAATCTGATCAATATGAGAACTGTAGCCATTAGAGCTGAACGGAACTTCAGAAGATAACCTAGGCCAGAGGTTTTTAAATTGTGCTCTGTGGAACCCATTCCCAGCCCTTGTGAGTAGAGGGGTGTGGTCTATGTTAGTGATGCTGCCCCTTAGAGAACAAGTCAAGCCCCTGGGTGTACAGACAAGCTTTCTTTGACTAAAGCGTGCAGCTGCTAAGAAGTGTAATTATATTGGTTGTAGTTCAGTCGAAATAAGGGAGTCTCAAAGTAGGGAAGTAGCTCGACGGTGTCACCAACTTATTTTATGGCACAGGAAATATTAAAATGTGGGTCTGCAGCAGCCTCTAGTCTTGGGCTCATTCATCTACCCCATAACTGCCTTCCTAAATTAAGCTGTTTCTTATCCTTTCTTCTACACTCCCTCTTGTTGGTAAGCCAAGCACACCAGTCAGCCAGAAAAATCTCTTGAGAGGTGTGTATTTCAAGGGCTCAGCTAAAGCTGTTACATTTGTCTGATAGATTTTTATAGAAGGATGTTTATATGAAATGCTTCCCCATTCTTCATAAAGAGGTTCTCACAAACTCTGTGACAAAATCCCAGTCTATGTCAGGGTGCAGATAGTAAAGATTTTAGAAGTGGAATTTGAATCTCCTAAAATATGCTAACGAGATTCTCAGGTCCCTCCATATTGAAGCAGACCGTTTTTCCCCACCTGGGTCAGTGCATCCTCTGCCCTCGATTGGCTGGGCGGACTGTGAACCGTGTCCACAGCTCAGCATCCGGCTTCCAAGTTCCTCCATTTGGAACTGAGCTGCCAGCGCGTTTGTCTAATGAACCCTGCAGGTGAACTCACTGACAGCGGGTTGGATCAGCGTTTCCTGTCATCGGGGCTTTGATAACCCGTCTCGGGAAATATTTATACTGAAATGATTTGTTACAGATTCACAGTCTGATCAATGAAAATGACAGAGGAACAGACAGACAAGGCAACATTTTCTTCCTTATTTTAATCCTTAAACAGCAGAGAGAGTTTAGAATAAACTCCCCTTCCTTCTTCTTCTGACTCTGAACCTGTCTGTGCTCTGTCATTGCCTTGACCTTGTCATTTCTGTGGTTGTGCTTGTATTTCTTCCCACCAGACTTGGCAGTACGTGTCTTTTCCTTTCTGCTCAGCGCACTCTGATCCCCGCCTCTGGAAGGTGTCTCTTATTCTGACATTACATATATAAGGCTTGACAGAAACGCAGTTCTTATAGACCTGCTTTTTTTTTTTTTTTAATGCTTCCTTCCCTGTCTCCAAAACAACTCTCTAATTCTGTCATTTCCATTTCAGTCATTAATTTTTCACATGGTCTACCCGCAGTCAGAGTGAGCACCACTTCCTTCCTATCTTGTGATCTAGGAAAAACACGTGCATACAGAAGTGATCATTTAGTACAATTATTATTTATTCCTCATCATGGTATTCTTTGTGCCAAATGATCTCATTCTTGAAATATATGAATAAGTGACTTATTAAGGAATGGTGAGACAATGGACCATCTCGGCTTTGTGCTGGATGTTCTGAATAGAAAAAAACACTCATTCATCACTTGTTCTAACAAAATTATCTCATTTGTATAATTGGTGAGTGATTAATGAATTCTTATTGTAGAAAAACACTGAGTTTGGAAGTAGTTTTCTTCCAGTCAAGGTTGTCCAGTTATCACTTCCTTGCATTCCTAGCTTCTGTCATTAAATTTTAAATGTGCCCCTGAAATTGCTGCACTAAGTTTTTGTGAACTGTGCACATAGTTTCTGGGGGCAGGCGTGCATCCACTGATATATTTTTCAATCCAATTGTTTAGTACAGGATAAGAAACACTGAAGCTCACAGACAGGCTTAGCTAGTCTTAAATTTTTAAGCTAAAGATGTAAAACCTTGAAAACTGCACTTTTTACGAAAGGAATCGATTTGTTTTTCACTATGTGAATGAGCAATCTTAGCCTTCCATACAAACTCCAGGGAACGTGATTTAAAATCATACCCCTGTGGGTTTATGAACCACCGTAGCCATCCAAGACCTGTTCCATGGATCCCAACTCCATGGATCCCAACGCTCCTTGGCTTAGTACCAGCCCAGAGGTGGCGGGAACTTGATGCTTCTCACTGTTTCCCAAGTAAAATGCAAACGCCTCAGTTAGGTGTGCAGGGCATGCGTGATGCAGCCCCTGGTGCCCTGTCATCCTCACCCGGTGCCACCTTGACTCCATGTCCATTTCATACTGAACACTTTGGAGCACCCCAAGTGTGCAGTGCTATTTCTCCCGTTTGCCTTTTCCCTAAGCATGTGCAAATGTATATCATACATCACCCATCTTCCTATGCATCCCCTAGAAGCAGAGGGTGTAGGTCGGAGGAAGGAAGGCCTCCTCATAGTTCCAATCAAGGCAGAATGCTAAGAGAGGAGAGAGAGGAAGACCAAGTCCCCCTTGGCTCTGTAGATGGGCAGACTTCCTAAACCCTATCAATGTGGGGGGAAAGGAGAAAGGAAAAGACAAGAATAAAGTCTTTTCCTGAAAAGAAGAGAGAGCAAATGGAAAAACAAAAAAAATCTGAGAATCTATTGCTTATAGAAATTTGATATGTAAGCAGTGTTGCTATGTGCCTTCTGGGGGGTGGTTGTGGGGGGTATGGTTACATTTAGTATGTTTTTAATTTCTGTTGTTCTAAAAAAAATATGGGCTTGATGCTACCTGTTGCCAAGGTCCTTCTTCCATGTGATAAATTGGGGAGAGCGGCAGAGCACGCTGTCAGCTCAGGGGTGCATAGCTTCAGTGTTTGGAGAGACCACTGGTCGGGATCATATGCTTAAAAACTGATTCTAAGGAAAACTATGCAGACAAAGTGAAATGTCTTTTATTTTTCTCTATTATGGGGTAATTTAAAATCACTTCAAAGGGAAGGCAGACAGGATACTGTTTTGAAAAAAAAATAACAGTATTTCAATGGAAATTATTTAAACTTCTAGTTCACTCATTTATTTTATAAAACCTTTTGGACCACCTACTGCTTGCTAAGTGCTTGCCAGGTGCTGGGACACAGAGATGCATAAACACAGCCGTGGCCTTAAGAAGCCCACAGTCCAGTGCGGACCTTCCCTCGGTGGTCACTTAGGTGCCAGCGCTGCGACCACGCTGGAGCCTGGGACTCCCAGGGAGCACTTGGGACTCTGCCATGTGCATAGTTCCCTAGCCATGGTCCTGAGAGAGTTCCAGTCTTCTTAGTGGTCAGTGCATTCCCTGGGTAGGACTTGGGCTTTGGAGACAAGGACTAAAGAAATTTTCAGAGCCTGGCTACTCAGAGAGGTTCCTCGGCATGTGCATCGTGTGGAGATGGTTAGAGATTCACGCTCTGAGCCTCAAACTGCCTCAGAGTTCCTGAGGGTAGGCCCGGGAATCTATTTAACAAGTCTTCCGCGGGATCCTATGCACTGGTTTCAGAAGAACTGTTTTAAGATTATTCAAATTTCTGGTATCAAGAAAGGATCCATTATTATTTTGGTGAGGACATAGCACCTTTATTTCCTAGCATTTTACTTGAATGTCCCTAAGCTTGCAAATATTTCCTCCCGGTCTCATTCATTAAAGTGAACCTACTCAGTAATCAATCCTGTAACTCAGGTTGTTACAAAAAGGAAGCAGAAATGATAGAGTCCAAGAGGTTAAGCTTGTTAACCTTCAAAAAAACATATTCGTGTGTGTGTGTGTGTCTGTGTGTGTGAAAAAGACAGAGAGGGAGGGAGGGAGGGAGAGAGAGAGAGAGAGCTGAATACAACTATAAACACAAACACCTAGAAGAAAACCCATGAGAGAGGACAGTGGCCCAGTCTCCTTGGATAAATGCCCACCTGCAAGGCTGCTGGGACATTGCACTGCGCTGAGAGTGCAGGACCAGGTGACAGAGAGCTTCCTAAGGTAGACAGTGGAAGGCCCGTATTGCATTGGGTTGCTACATGTTTCGAGTCTTCCCATCTGAGCGGCTTCTCATGATAAGTCAAATCCTTACTTTGTGCCTCGGATTACCTCTGTGCTCATTTAAAAGTCCCATCCCTGAAAAAAAAAACAGAAAGTCCTTCATTTGTTGAGCAGCTTTCTGCTATGGGAATGGATTGCTGGGCTGAAAATGTCACTCCCACAGGGGCTGACCTTTCTTTCAGCCGAAGTCCCTGCTGAACTATTGGTAAAGCTGGTTTATCCCAAATTGGCAGATCTCCAGTTACCTTGCATGGTCATCTAGAAAAGTGGTCTAAGAATTGATATTCTGCCACCATTTTAGACCTTCACCAGACACCACTCTACCCCTCCAAGCTCCTCATGATCTCTGCATCCTCCCAAAAGCAACGCCCTAGCATTCCTCTGCGAGCCTTTCCTGTTAGTACTGGAGGGCTGACACGCTCCCTGGGGTCCCTTCACACTGGTGATTATGCTCTGAGTGTGAGTATACAAAACCCTCCTCAGAAACTTTGAGCAAAGTAAAAATGATCACCCTTGCTCTCAAGGGTGATACTCTCGCTTTTGCATAGTCATATGCACAATTCTAATTTTTTGCACAGTTGCAGTCAGTATGCATTTAATTTCGTATCTGCTTCTTTATGTAACAGTATGCCAGACTCGTTTTCCACATTGTTATTTAGTTTGTGTAAATGTCAGTTTAATGGTTGCCTTATGTTGAATCAGGGTGAACCTTAGGCATGCTCTTCCCACCCCTCTGCTTGGCTTGTGTAGTGAGCATCCAAATCTTTCCCTCCTTCTTTCAGGATACAAGTTATCAAATGAAAAAGGGAAGAAAGGGGTTGCAAGAAAATCATGTACATTAGACATATACAGATTGACCATGAATTATGCATAATGTTTGTGGGAATTTGCACCGTGTCATCTTTTCATATCCTCGCTGCGCCTTTAAGTATCACTGGAGATGCCGCCATGCATATTGCATTGCTCTCATAAAACCTCAGTTCTAAATCACATCCTACATGACAGTTGCACAGGATTCTGCTTCCTGAGCTGACCACAGCCAAATCACAAGCATGAATTTCCATAAATTGGGTTTGCATGAATATTTAAGTTTGCTGAGAAGGGAAATTGACTAAATATTGTTAGAGTCACGCATAACTTGGGTTATAATTTACTTTGGTAGCATATGCATTTAGGAAACAGGTGTATGGAACCACTAGGGTATTCCTGTGCCAAAAAATATGTAGATATTGAAAGACCCATATTAAGGTCTAAGCAACTTATATGAAGGGGGTGCCACTAATAGGGTTATAGAAATAAGCCCTATGATTTCTTCATATTGAAAGGAAGTGACAAATAATTGTGAATGTGTTATAGAATAAATAGTCTTTTGGTACACATTCTAGATTTTTTATTTTTTTCTGGTGTTCCAAAATATAAAACTCAAGTTCCTGGCTCTGCCAATGACTTTCTGTTTGACCTTGAACAAATCTCTAAGCCTTGACTTCCCTATCAGCAAAAGGATAATATTTTCCGTAATTCTATCTCACAAGAATTCTGGAAGAACTGCATAAAAAAAACTAAAAAAACATAATCCTCTGAGCCACTCAAGAGGATTACTTCCTGTGAGTAAGTCCAAGACAGTATCATCTGTAAGGAAGCTGCTCACTAATACCCTGGGGTTATGAATCAACCTCTTGTGTTAAAGGGCAATTTAAAAATAAAATCCCCTGTAGAAAAATGAACACATCCATAATCATTACTTTTAGACCAGTAACACTGGGGAGGGAGGCAAAATGTAACTTAACTGCATGAGTTTATGAGTGATAGAATTACATTGCATTTCTTTTTGAGTGGTTTTTTTTTTAATTTTCTCTCTATTGGTAATGAGAGGAAAAGTAGATACATTTTCATATTTATACTAGAGGTCCGGTGCATGAAAATTCATGCACTGGAGGGGGGGTCCCTCAGCCCAGCCTGCCCCCTCTCAGGAGCCCTCAGGGGTGGGAGGCAACCCAGCGATCAGGGGAAGGCAATGCCCCATCACACTTCTGCTGCTGCCACTGCCAGCAGTGCAAGCCTCGGCGGGCCCAGGTTACCTGAGCCTTGGGCGGCCCTGGGTGGCTGGGCAGCCACCATCTGAGGCTTGCCTGGGCCTCGGGCTGGCCCTGGGCGGCTGGGGGGCTGAGGGGACTCTGGAGGCAGGTGTGCAGAGCTGGGCACCTGCCACCCTGGTGGGGCTGAGGTGACTGGGCACTGCCATCTTGTGCATGTGGGCACCACCATCTTTGAGGGCTGGGCAGTCAATTAGCATATTCCCTCCTTATTGGCTGTGGGTGCCACCATCTTTGAGGGGATGGCAGTCAATTAGTATATTCCCTCCTTATTGGCTGTGGTTGCTGACATCTTTGCAACGGTGTGAGGGTCAATTAGCATATTCCCTCTTTACTAGATAGGATTTTCAACTCTCTTGAAAAGATCACTTTATAAATAGGTAGTTCCAAAGAAATAACCTTGATATTTTTATCATGGCTGATTCTAATTTTTTAACGAACACATTGTTTTCCCCTGGAATAACCAAACTTATGCTGAGGCTTCTAAACTTTATTGTGTAGTTGGGAAATCGCATATTCCAAGTAGAAACAACATACCTGTTCCCAAGATGAATTGAACACCCAAGCCTTCTTTAAAACAAGTTAAAATCATGTGGAATTCACAATCAGAAAAGTCACCTAATATCTCTCAAAACAGAGAATCCAAATAGCTTCAGCAAGGTGCCAAAGCAAAGAAGAACGCCCCCCTACAGAGTAAGTTGACACTTTGAACTACTCTAATTTGAAGGAAATTAGGCCCTTTATCAATAAGTAGTCTTCAGAGCAATTACTTCAGGGTATCCTGGTGCAAAAGGTTAGAAACCATAAATGTATTATTCTTATTTAGAAATCTGTTTCTGACATCACAAGAGAGGCTCTCAGTCAGCGTCCTCAGAATTTCCAGCCTATCAGAAAGGAAAAATAATCCAAAAACAAACAAATGAAAAACATATGGAAGTTTTCAAGTACATGGTGAGGCCAGATTTGGGGACAGAGGAAATGAGGGTGCAGAGAAATTTAGGTAAATCAGCTCATGCAGAGGTCATTTTAAACACATGCATAGCATCATGGATGAGAAGGGTGGAGGGAGTGGAGCAAACTGTAACCATGACTGTCCAATACAGTTACCTTATGGGCAGTAGGGGGCAGGGGTAGAAAAAAGGGAATTAACATTGTTGAGCACCTACTATGTGCCCGACAACAACCTGAGAGGTATTATTATGATGCCAGTTTTTCAGAAGGATGGGGAAAAACAAGACTCAGAAGGGTTGAGAAACTGGAAAAGAGTCTCATAATTAGTAAAGCAGCAAAAATGAAATTGAAATTAAACTGCCTCCAAAGCCGATGCACTTCCTTCCGACTGACTTCCCACAAGCTGTCAGGAAAATTAAACTTCACTGCAACTGCACTGTGTCTAATTTAAAGATGCAGTTATTAGTTGCTGTATATTGCCTCGTTCCCATGGGAGTTTCCAAAAAGAGCCTTCTTAAAAAAAAAAAAAAAAAAAAAAGTGACAGATAGCAAAGAGAAGGGTGAGGCTGAGTGAGTCAAAGCCGAGACCCTGCTGGTCACCGCTGTGGAATTGCCAGTGCCCTCCAAGTGCTGAATAATGGAAGTGGGCAGGTTCTCTTGAAGCACAAGAAACAAATAAAAATGAAGAATGCAGTGTCCTATTTCCTAGTTTGCACACAACTATGTCTATATTTTACTCATAATTGTCCTAAAGATAAATTGTACTGGAAAAATGGCTCATTGCATCGGGTTTTTCCTCCTCTTCTAAGCACCCAGTCTCCTAATATTTATGGCAGATTTTATTTTTTCAATACAAGTTCATTCCTGACCTTGTGCTTATGCAATTTAATTAGTAAGGCTATCGAAGGCAGGTGCAAAAAAGAAAAAAAAAAGAAGTATATTAGAAGTATATTTGGAACTTAAGAAGCAGCAAAATTTCCCAGTAGCCAGATGAGATCACCCCTCATATATGTTCTGGGATTTATAAAATTAACAATGTTGAGAATTTTTTAATGAAATTTTTTAACTACAGTAGATAGAGGGGGTTGCCTAAGCAAAATATTTCACTTGGGGGGATGTATTGAGTGCCTTGCCCACTTCTAGCTTCATTAGTGACAAACATTTGCTTCCTTACTGGATTCATGCCAGTGGACCCTGGTCTCCTTTCCAGCGCTTCACTCCCCTTATGATTTACTGCACTCTGGCCTTTGAATTCCTTCCACAAAAAGGCTCTTCGCTCCTTCTCTTTGGGTGGAATGGATTTCCTAATGTTATCATTTCCATCCTGAGCCAAGGCGAGTAGCTCCTAGTCTCCCCATCACTGAAGAGGGGTCATTTAGAAACATTCCTCACAGCACTGTGGAAGCCAGCTTAAAGACACATAAATTAGACAGCCTTTTTCTCAAACAAAATGAAGGGAAATCTTTTAATGTTAAATAGATCAATAATTTTTTTAAAAAATGCAAACCTCCTTGATTACACCTGCATACAAATCAATTGAAGAGTAGCAGCAGCAGAATCTTTAAGTAAAAAGAACTTTACAGTTTATTGATGCCACTCTGTTTCATCAAAATTTCATCATCATCACAAATTATTGAACACCCACCATGGACCACGTGACATATACATTGTTCCTGCTTTTCAAAAGTACATGTTCTCTATATATTTATGAAATCGATGCCTAAACAAAGTGGCTTTTCAAAGGCAATAGTTTATTTCTCTCTCACTTCAAAGAAGTCATGGAGTTACACAATTTAGAGCTGGTACAGGAGCTCTCCAAAACGGTCAGGGATGCAGGCTTCCTCAGCTCTCTGCTCTGTTATACCTTGGAAGAGGCCCTACTCCTTATGTTCCAAAGTGGCTATTGAATCTCCATCCACCATCTCTGCATTCCAGGTAACAGGAAAGGAGAAAGGTGGAGAGAGGGTAGCAAGGGAACAGCTACTCCTCCCTTTTATAAATGTCCCTCTTCCTTTTCTTTTATCCACCTCTCCTTTTATTTATTTTTTTAATCTTTATTGTTGATAATATTATATATGTCCCCCATTTTTCCTCATTGACCCCCACCCCTCCTTTTAAGGATACTTCCCAGAAGCCCCATAGATGTTGTTTTTGTTTGTTTGTTTTGCTTATATTTAATTTCCCAGAACTTAGTCATATGGTCATCAGTTGGCTACTGAAGAGGGGTAGCTCCTAGGAAATATAGATTAATTTATTCTGCATGGTAATATGTTCACCTAAAAAGCATGTTACTAAGGAAAAAATATATTGGGGTAGAAAACTAGCTATCTCAGCAATAAATTGTTATTCTAATTTTTTTAAATAAATTACACCTCAAACTAATAGCAAAAGAAAATAAGCATATATCACACATTTTTTGGATTTTTCTTAACAATTTCATCTTTTAAAATCACAAGCTCAATATTGTTTAATGAAGGTGGGGGGGGCAGGGAGAACAGAAAGAATTGCTTTTAGGGAATATGCAAAATATCTATAGTAATCATCTTTAGCATTTAGCAATCCAAAAGGGAATTTTTATAAAAAAATTCGCATATTATAAAATAAAAAGAGGTCAACTGTACTTGGATCTCATAGGATTAATAACTTCAATGCAGCCCAATACCCTCTGCCATTGGGCATCACACATATGCCTCCAACATACATTTTGCTCCAAGCCCTTTCTCATGTTTCCCTGTTTCAGAATGCTCACCAATTTCCTCCCAGCCTTTCCTCACCCATCACTCACTTGTCAGGAGTTCTTTAATCTCCCTGCACTAATATTTCACTCACTTTGACCCTGTCAGTGAGTGCCATGTATCATGATCTAACTTTTTTCAAAAAAACTTCTATTGATTTTTAGAGAGAGAGGAGAGGAGAGGGAGAAAGAGAGAGAAACATCGGTGTGAGAGGGAAACATCGATCAGCTGCCTCCTGCATGCCCTCCACTAGGGATCCAGCCCACAACCTGGGCATCTGCCCTGACTGAGAATCGAACTGGGAACCTTTTGGTGCACGGGATGTCACTCAACCACCTGAGCTGGGATCCTGATCTCACTTTTGTTTACTATACATTTTACTGTATAGTTTCAACTAGATTCCCAGTGTCTCGACAGCTAAGTGCGGTCTTCACTGTGCATTAGCCCCCACAGTGCTGCCAGGTGTGGTGTATGTAACAGGCCCTCAGTAGAGGCTATTACAGCAAATACTAGCTGTGAAAAGATAGAAAGGAGAGGTTATTTTTAAAAGACTGTCCTAATTGTTTAGCAAGTTAGACTATAAGCTATGCCGAGACCCCCACACCACAGGGCAGTGGAAGGAAGCAAACGCCGATCTGACCATAAAGAAGCTGGGCCAAGCAATGTGGGTGTCACTAACAGAGACAGTCCAGGTGGCAATAGGACCTCGGGCAGTGCTCTGTGCTCCAGCCAGTTTCACAACCGCAAGGAATCAGCTCCTTTATAGCAGCAAGGGCTGAAGGTTCAGGAAAGGAGGTTGACCAGTGGTAGGTAAGGTGTCAGGGTCACAGCCAAGATGAGGACAGGGTCCCAGAGCCCCCGAAGGTAAAACCTAGCTGCACAGACTGGGCCCTTGCAAGGAAGAAACTACATATTATTCATCTTATTCTTCTTTATGTTCCCAGCACGTAACGCTCTCCTGCTCCCAGCAGGTTTTTAATATGTGCTTGTCCCTCTCCTTGCCTTGTCCATGACCACAAGACTAATCTGACTCCACCGGCTGGGGGAATAAAGCTACCAATTCCTCCTACCTTTGAGGACTGGACGGGTCTTCTCACATGTACTGTATGAGGGAGGTAGCATGTCAGGGGAACAAGGCCACCTGCCCAGACTCAGGTTCTTTACCTGAGCTTGATAACAAACCGTGATATTCCCTGCTGTGGATGGCAGTGCAGTGTTAACACAGGCAATTTTGTGTGCAATTCTACAAAATCTATAATAATGAAAATGTAATATGCTAATTAGACCAGACGACCTTCCAGACGAAGCCGCGGCCGTGGGGGCCGAGCCCCTTGCACGAATTTCATGCATGGGGCCTCTGGTGTGTTATATAAAAGTGAGACTTCATGGGCTCTACATTTAAAAAATAGCAATTGGTTGATTTTCCATTTTTTTTAAAGGGGAATTTTTGAAGAAGGAAGTAATTTCCCATATCACTACATATAACTTTAAAATCATGCTGACAGAGTTATACCGACATGAAAAATAAAATGCTTACAACATATTAAGCAAAACACAAAAGGCAAGACAACAATTTGAAAAGATCCACCTGTGTCAAAATGTGCTTGGCAAGAAAAAAAAGACTCTAAGGAAACATTCTAAACTATTAACAGTAATTGTCTCTGGATGCTGGAATAATAAGTGACTTCTAAACTACTTTTTTGTTCTTTTTAGTTCTGCATTTTGATATTCATTAATTCTCCCAAAAATAAGTTTTAAAAATAAAATACTACAAAATGGACTAAAAGTAAAAACTAATGAGAAAGACCTAAACAAGATTAGACTAGAAATGATGCTGTTCCAAACATCAGCTACAAATAGGCCCATGTGTCTTATCTAAACAGAAGAGACACAATGAAATAAGAACTGGGGAAGCTAGCCCCAGGACTGGCTTCTGTTGGTGTGGCCTTTAGTTAAATCCATGAAGGTCTTGCCTGGCCTGTGCAGCTCAGTGGTTGAGTAGTCAACCTACGAACCAGGAGATCACTGTTTGGGTTGCAGGCTCCATCCCCAGTAGTGGGTGTGCAGAAGGCAGCCGATCAATGATTCTTTCTCATCATTGATGTTTCTATCTCTCGAGATGTGGGAACCCCTTTCTGTCCCGCGTGGTTCAGGGTTCCAGTTCAGGGTTCGGGTTCTGGAGAAGGCCGCACACAAATGAAAAAAGACTAGAAAAATATTAATTTGGGAAATGGGGGCCAGGCGGAAGCCTACCTCTAGTGGGAGGACTACCCTTTGCTTTGGCCTTGCCATCCCTTTTATTCAGGTTTGGAATACACCCAGTGCCCTTAGGTAGGTAATTCCAGTAACAGGCAGATTATCTTATCAGTAAGGATTTACATGATTATCTGGTGGGGAAGTTGCTTCAGCTGCCATTGTCTTAATTAAATAGGGAGTGGTTGGCTCTGACCTTTCAGAGCTTCAAGGTTGATCAGCCTTCCAGGTTCTTTGCCCACATCTTTCTATTAGTGAGACAATGATCAGTTTCCGACATCGCTCCTCTCTCATCATTGATGTTTCTGTCTCTCGCTCCTCTCTCATCATTGATGTTTCTGTCTCTCGCTCCCTCTTCCTTCCTCTCTGAAATCAACAAAAAGATATATGTTTAAAAAAAAAACACACATGAAGGTCTCTTCCTATGAATGTAGACATACTGATCGCATGTGTTTAAAATCAACATTAGCAAAAATTCTCTGAAAAACTTAGTTGCCACTTTATATAATTGCATTAAAGGTGCTTTTTAACAGTGAGCCTTCATTAATAGCGTTAGCAACTTCAGATTAATAAACAAGCCCTGTGCTTCCACAGAGAAAACATCTGAGGCAGGCAGGCAGGCAGGCAGGCATTTCTTTCACTTTCCTGGTACTTGGTTTTCTCAGTGGCAGTGCAGATGGGGTGGGGAAAAGTGAGGAATACAGCCTGCACCTACCCAGCCTTAGCAGTGATGGCATCATTTATAATTTCCGGGATTGAATTGGGAGCCCCTGTGGGAGGAAATTTTGCTGAGCTCTCATTCTCTCCTTAGCGCCACACACCTAATTGTATTTCTCTCATGCTGTGCTCCTATTTATCTCCTCATTCATCTTCTCTCCTGAGATGAGGACTCTGTCAGTGCCCATTTCCAAATTCTAATTTTCCCCTCGTAATTTCTCACCTCGCGGAGACTGGAGTCAGCCAGGGGAGAGGGAAGCTGGGCTGTTTGGGGCTGATGCTTCAGATAAAAACCAAAGAGAAGCTAAAGTCCTACAGGAAGAAGGCAGTTCCTAGATAAGGATTGCATCAGGGTTCTGTCTGCCATTTCTTTTGTGAGGTGTCATCATTTATAACTTTAGGAGGTGTCTGTGCCTCAAATGCAAAGACTATAATGGAAATTTGTGGACTGAACCACCAGGCCCCTTGCTCTGGAATATAAATCCATGAAATTTATGTATAATTGTGGAAAGTCAAACACATTCTTATTTATTCCTGGATTAGTAATGTTTTTAATTAAGACCAAGCATCCAATTAATAGCAGTGTTCTAAATAATAGATCTAATGATCTCTCTTCTTGCTGTTTGATTAAGATACTTAATATATGGTTATTGTAAGAAAAAGAAAGGAAACTACAGAAAGGGAAAAATGCTGTTTTACTTCACATAAGTACTCTCTTTATGTTGTTTCTGCTTTATTTTGGAGAATCAAGCTATTGTAATAGAATAAACCTTTCAAACAAGCCTGGGTTTTCCTGCCACTTTCTAGCTGTAATTATGGACAAGATTCTTAACCTCCCTAAAACTCTTTCTTTGGCTGAAAAATGAGAGTAGTCATACCTGTCTTGCACAGTTGATGTGAGAATTAGAAATAACGTGTCCTCCATGCATAGTAAATGATCAATAAATGGCAACTATAATAATAATAATTTTAAGTTTAGCCCTGGCCAGTTTGGCTCAGTGATCCGAGCGTTCCCAAAGGCCGTGGGTTTAATTCCTGGTTAAGGGCATGTACCTTGGTTGCAGGTTCATCCCAGACCTGGTTGGGGTGCATGTGAGAGGCAACCAATCAATGTTTCTCTCTCTCTCTCTCTCTCCCTTGCCTGCCCCCCCCCACCCCCAATTTCTATTCTCTCTAGAAGTCAATGGAAAAGATATCCTCAGGTGAGGATTAAAAAAAAGTTTAAGTTTAAACATTGTAAAAGCATTCTTTAATGCTTAGGTATTTCAATCCTGCTTCTAATAGATGACTATACCTAGTCTGTGGAACTGAGCAAAGCCACTGCAGGTTTCTCTGATAGTGCGCTTTCTCAGTGCCTCAGGCAGGGATTTGCCGTGTCTGCCCTGCCCGTTAGGTTGTGAGAGCCTCCATTCATTTGACAATCACCCAAGGAGAAGTTTATGTCTCATGTACTGTGAAACCCGTGCAGCCTGCAACCACTCAATGCATACCCACTGCTACTGACTGGCCCACAGTGTTAATCGCACATGTCACATATTGCTCATTGATTCTTCTCTCTCTGTCAATGCACAAATCCATATATATCCCAGCTCGATTTTACACAGTTAGAGGCGGGCCCTTGGTGTTCAGGAGAGCCCCCACCTGCACAAGCTGCCTCCGCTAATCGAAGGCCTTTCTGGCACTGCTGCTGTGAGCTGTGTAGGGCGTCCTCAGTCATAGTGTTATGCCCAGATTTCGTGATTCCCAAAGACCACGAGGGAGCCGAGTCCGATGCAAAAGCAAAGAGCCTTTTAATCGAGCTAGCTTGAGCTCAGTCACACACACACACACACACACACACACACACACACACACACACACACACACACACCGGCGCAGCAGCGAGGTGGAGAGAGAGAGAGAGTCAGCCCCCAAACGCGCTGATTTATAGGGGGCCTGGGAGAGGTAGGAGGGGTGAGGTAGTGTGGTCTCTGCTGATTGGTCAGGATCAGGTTGCACATGGGGCAGGGTGCGGCTTACCTTCCCCTTGCATTTCTATTGGCTAATCCAAAAGTGTGGGTTGGGCTCTTGAAGAGGTTCTAGGGCAGGAACCTGACTCCACGAGGTGGAGGACATAGAACAAAAGGAACATGGAGTCTCCCCGCCCTTTCAATAGCTGCACGCGGCACACCTGAGGACTTCGTAAATATGTGTGTGCTTTGGTCCCAACCCCTGGGTTTCTGATTTAATTGCCCTGGAGTTGGGCCCAGCTCTAGCTCACCTTACCGGGAGCTTCTGGCTTTTCATTAGTCATTGAAACCCTGTTACTGACTCTACTCAGCGTTAGCAAGAGTCTGTGTGTGCTTGGAAAATTGGTTGTTTTATCTTTTCTTACATTCTTCTTGTTCTCATCATCACTTCTATTCCAGAATAATTTCTCACCTGACTTCTTCATCTCTGCCTTGTTTCCCTTCAGACTCCATATGTGACCTGTAAACCAGGAAGCTCAGTGAGGAGACAGGGCTGTCGCGCAGTCAGTTTGCATTTCCTGAGTCCCTGCCCTGTGCCTGCACTGTTCTGGCCACTCCACTTCATTGAATCTTCATAACAGTCTTAGAAGGCAGGTGGGAACATCGTCTACCATTGAGGAATCTGAGTCACGGAGGCTCGCTCACTCACCCTGTATTATACACCAGCAAGAGCCTGGGTTCGAGTTCAGATCAATCAGATTTCAAAACACTCTTTGTGCTCACCATGGGTCACAAAATCAGAGGTTGGGGGAAGAGAGGAGACCACAGAAAAGAGCACAGTTGGGTATAAGGCAGTAGGGAAGGGTAAAGACTGTGGCAAACCAGAGAATGAATGTCCCAGCTAGAATATTTAAATGCAGAACTCTTCAACACTGCAGGCCAACAAGACACATCTACGTTAGACGCTGAATTCGGCTTGCAAGCCACCAACTTTGGAGCTTTTTTTTCTTCTTTTCCAACTTTGAAAAGTTCCACAATCATACAGTTTCACTCTGCAGCCACATAGAAGAAACAGAGTCTATATTGTGTGACTTTGAGTGGAATAACAGACTGATGAGCAGAAGCAAACGAAGGGGGTCCTGATCTGTATGTTTAACAAACCTTCCAACAGGGCTGCATGGTGTGTGATGGACGGGTGCTGAGCTGAGTAAACACCGCAGGGCTCCTGAGGAAAGGCTGCCCCTGCAGGGTGCATTCTTTTAAACATCCACTCTGTGTGTGCCTGCACTGTGCTGACCCCGGAAGCATTCAGCATGCAGACTCCTCCTTAGCTAGCACCATGCTAGGAAATTTACGGACATTATTTCTTTAACCCTTATCTTAACCTTGAGAGGTCACTGCCATTAACCCCAGTTAAAAGATGAGGATATTGAGACTTACATTGAGAAAGTTGTTCAAGGACACAAGAGAGTAAGCGACAGCAAGAGGACTTTACCTATAACTAAAAGTCTGTACTCTTAATGACTGTGCCCCTCCCTCAGTGGGGGTACCAGCTTGAGATACTGAGTCATCCTCAAGAAGTCTGTCCCAGCTCTCGTGTCCTAGTGCACAAGTGTTAGCCCATTGCACACTGTCCAAACCTTGTCAAGAAAGAGCAACCTGCCCTGGCCCGTGTGGTTCAGTGGTTAGAGTGTTGGCCCAGGCACCAAAGGGTCACAGCTTCGATTCCTCGTCAAGGGCATGTATATGGGTCGCAGGTTAGATCCCCAGCTGCAGTGGGGTGCTTATGGGAGGCAAACAATTGATGTGTCTCTCACATCTCTCTCTCTCCCCCTCTCTCTCTCTCCCTGTGCCTCCCCTCTCCTTCTCCCTTTTCCTCCCTCCCTTCCACCCTCTCTAAAAAATCAATGGAAAAAATGTCTCTGGGTGAGGATTAACAACAAAAGCAATAAGGAGAAAGAGCAACCTAAGAACTCCCATCCCCCAGCCCTTCCTGGTAACTGGCAATGCGACACAGGGACTGCAGTTAACTTGGTTCCATCCAACTGGATCACAAGGGGACCAGTAGCAAATTGTCTTACATTCCTCACTCAGTCGTGTCTAAAGCAGACTGTAAGACAGGAGAAGTT
Organism: Plecotus auritus; assembly: GCF_963455305.1. Lineage (NCBI taxonomy): Eukaryota > Metazoa > Chordata > Mammalia > Chiroptera > Vespertilionidae > Plecotus > Plecotus auritus. The sequence goes on from NC_137771.1 coordinate 188,944,788, forward strand.
CTGAGTGCTAGCACCACCAGCTTTCCTCATTTCAAATGTGATGCTGAGGTTAGCATCACAAGAAAATATCAAGAAATAAGCATACTGAGAGGACACAGAAGGGAGCTTAATAGACCTGAGTTTAAGAGCTGATTCTGCCACTTACTGGCACTGTGATCTTGCATTTCACTTCACCTCGGTGAGTTTCTGTTCCTGCGTGTATAGAACTGGGGCCTGCAGATTGGTATGGGGCAGTACACTGCTGTGTCTTAAGTGCTCAATAAGTGTTTGTCTTCCTTCCTTGAACTATAATAGAAAAGCTACTAAAAGTGCCTTAAAATGGACATAAAATTGAATCTTACAAAATTTACAAGGTTGTTTACAAACTCAATGTAGTAGTGACATGTGATATGGTCACTTTAAGTAGCATAGTTTCATTAAAAAAAAATTAAACTGAAAGGGAACTGACATATATTAAGCTCCCGGTACATGCCAGGCCATGCTACACCTTTCCAGACTTTTCATTTAATCCTCATAACAGCCTGTGAGATAGGCAATTTTATTGCCATTTCCATAAACGATGACCCTAAGACTGAGAGGTTATGGAAACTGCCTGAGATGGGATTTGAACTCAAGTTCCCAGACTGCCTGAGCCCTTCTAGCAGGACCATAGAGTCTTTTGATTCTTGTTAAAAGTTTTCTCTTAGAAGGCTGGTTGAGTATAAACCTCCCTCCGTGCGTTCATATCTGAAGGCAGCAGTTAATAGTTGCTCTTCCAACAAAAACACCCAGGACACATATTTCTACAACTTCTGGTGTGTTCTCTCTGCTTTCTAAAACTTGAAATGACTCCTGATGAAAACACATCAGCATTATGATCTTATTTTATGTGGGAAAGTAGTCTGCACATTTATAAATGGTTCTTACTGTACTTTGAGTGGCTGTAAGTTCACAAGCGTCTCAGCAATGATAGTTTCTTTGGGAGGACACATTCTTCTGGAAACTTTTTGAGAGCCCCACTGAAGTTAAGCATCTCTTACTCTAAACATTTGAGTTGCCTAATTTTATCAGGAAGGCTTATTGGGTCCAGTTTCCTTCTGCTTTGCTCACAGAATCTAAATAGTTGATGGAGAAAGGGAAAAGGAGATGGAGTAAAATTGGTAGAATTAAGCATTATGTTGGGGATTGTGACCGAGCCCTTCAAGAGACCTTTGTCTGACTTAGGCAGCTAAGAATGCTAGCCTTGTTTCTCTTTCTCATACATAATGACAGCACAGGCCACAATGTCACATGCTTTGCATGCACCACCCGTGTCTTTTTGTAATTCTCCACGTGGTAGAAGAAACATTGCTCACAGAATTCAGATTTGCATCCAACTTCCTGGAGAGGTAGCGAGTTTCTACATCTAAATACAATAGCAAAGAATTCGACTAATTGAACATGCGTTTCTGTTCTCCTCACAGTAATTCACTGCAGGCTAATTGTTACATATTTAAATACTTTGAATAAATGAATTAAAAGCTGGTTTTTTATCTTTGATCATCAGATTCATTAAATGATTTCATTTTAGGAAACGAGGAAGTAGATGTGATTCATTGTGCAACAAACAAGCACTTCACTCATCTGGCTTGGCTTTCCTGTGCGGAAAGAGGGGAGGTTTGGGGCACACCGTTAAGTGCTCGCGCAGTGCAAGCGCTGATGGTGGAGCTCACTTAATGTAAAAATACTGCTTTAAATCCAGGGCAACCTTCATGCACTATAAATAGAAAATTATGCATGGTTCTAAAACTATATTTAAGTTAAAAAATCAACTCTTGTCTAGTGCTTTACTTTTGCAAGTGCTTTGGTATATATTATTTTATTTTATTTTTAATTTATCTTTATTGTTGAAAGTATTACAGATGTCCTCCTTTTCCCTCCATTGACCCTCTCCACCTCACATCCCCTTGAGGCCTTCACCGCACTATTGTCTGTGTCCATGAGTTATACAAATATGCATATAAGTTCTTTGGTTAATCTCTTCCCACCCCTTTCCCTCTGAAACTTATTAGTCTGTTCCATGCTTCCTTATCTCTGGATCTATTTTGTTACACAACTTTGAATGCCAGTATTATTATGATTCCCATTTTACAGATGAGAAAACTGAAGTTCATCCCAGCCAGTGTGGCTCAGTGGTTGAACATTGACCTATGAACTAGGAGGTCAAGGTTCGATTTCCTGTCAGGGCACATGCCTGGGTTGTGGGCTCAATCCCCAATAGGGGGTGTGCAGGAGGCACCCGATCGATGATTCTCTCTCATCACTAATGTTTCTATCCCTCTCTCCCTCTCCCTTTCTCACTTTGAAATCAATAAAAACATATTATTATTTTTTAAAAAACCTGAAGTTCGCCCTGCTAGCATGGCTCAGTGGTTGAGTATTGACCTATGAACCAGGAGGTCATGGTTTGATTCAAAGTTGGGGCACATGCCTGGGTTGCAGGCTCCATCCCCAGTGTGGGGCATGCAAGAGGCAGCCAATCAATGATTCTCTCTCATCATTGATGTTTCTATCTCTCTTTCCCTCTCCTTTACTCTCTGAAATCAATAAAAGTATATTTTTTAAAAATCCTGAAGTCTAGAGGGCATTGGTGCATTGCTCAAGGACTTACAGATTATAAGTAGCAGAGCCAGACTTGGACCCTAGGTCTCCTGGTGCCAAAATGTTTTGCTCTTTCCACTATATCTATGCTAAAGGACAGAATGGGGCAAGAAAGAAAAGTCAACCTGAGAACTTTGCCCTTTGGTTGTTCTAACTCCTGTCACCACAACCGGACTAAACCAGGGTGTGGTATCTAGGAGGCTCAGGTGCGAGGTGAGCCTTGTCCCTACCTATTGTCTTCAACGTGTGTGTCCCAGGGAAGAAACCACCCATCTCCAGGGGCTGGGCAGACAGGGAGAATGTGGGTGTGACATGAGGCAGGTGAGGACTAGAAGAGTCAAAAAGGAGGAAAGCTGGGAGCCTTGGCCACACACCTGGACAGAGTGGTCACAGGATCCGGGGGTGCCATCATTGCTCTGGCCGCTGTAGACACATCTCACTCCCAAACAGCCCAGAGATGTGCATCACATTGGGGATGGCCCTTCTCAGGCTCCAGATGCAAAGCATCTTAAAACAGTCAAACAGAAGTATCAGCCCCAGGAAGGAGCTCTCAGAGGAATACAGTGGCCCTTGTCTGTTTGAGCAACGCAGAAAAGGCTGCCACAGTTCTTTTTAACCTGACAGCCACTTGCTGGAGGATTCCATAGAGTAGCAGATGTATTTATGGCAACAGTTTTTCCTCATGGTTGTTCAAAGCAGTGAGCCTCAGATCCAGATCCCCTTCTACCTGTCAAACTTATTTTTTGAAATACCTGATTAATAATCTTGTTACTGTCAAAGAGATACGTGTCCTATTCCTACAGTAAGTGTGAACTATATAAAAAAAAATTTGGGGTTTGGGGACTTTGTTTTTTTTAAGTTAGCAACTACTCTGACTCCCCACTCCTACCCACCAGATGCATTAGTGTGGTGGTGAGGGGCTTGGGCTTAAGCACCACCCAGACCAGGATTCAAATCCAGGCTAATCTATTAACTGTGCTTTGTGAGCCAATAGCTTCTATGCTCATCTGTAAAATGGGGGAATTACTACCAGCCTCATAGAGCTGTTGTTGGAATTACATAAATTACTGAGTGTTAAATACCATAACATTATAATTAGTGAAATAAGCCAGACCCAAAGGAGTAAATACTGTAGGCTTCCATATATGTGTGAAGCACCTAGAGTAGTCAAATTCATAGACAGAGAAAGTAGAGTGGTGGTTTCCAGGGCTGGAGGAAGGGGAACGGGTGTTAGTGTTTAATGGGTACAGATTTCCAGTTTGAGAAGATGAAAAAGCTGTAGGTAGAGATGGACAGTGGTAATGGAGGCACAGCAATGTGAATAAACTAATGCCGCTGAGCTAACTACACACTGAACAATGGCTAAAATGATGTTTGCTGTTATGCATATTTTAGCACAATAAAATAAATAACTAAATAAAATTTTATTTATTTATTTATTTATTTATTTAATTTCTTTATTGATGTCAGAGAGGAAGGGAGAAGGAGATAGAAACATCAATGATGAGAGAGAATCATTGATCTGCTGCCTCCTGCATGCCCCCTACTGGGGATTGAACCCACAACCTAGGCATGTACCCTTGGCCAGACTGGGACCCTTCAGTCCGCAGTCTGATGCTCTATCTACTGAGCCAAGCCAGCTAGGGCTAAATAAAATTTTATTAACTTTATTGGGGTAAACTTGGTCAGTAAGATTATATAACTTTCATGTGTACAATGTTATAACACATCATCTGTATATTGCATTGTGTGCTCATCACCAAAGTTTAGTCTCCTTTTGTCACCATATATTTTACCCTTTTACCCTGTTCAACCTCTCCTATCCTCCTTCCTCTCTAGTATCCACTATACTGTTGTCTGTGTAAATTTTTTAATGTTTAAAATAATACTTGAGGGGAGAGAAACCAAGATGGTGGCATAGGTAAGCACCTAAACTGCTGCCTCGCACAACAATTTCAGAACTACAACTAAAAGACAGAACGGACACCATCCAGAACCACAGGAAGGCTGGCTGAGTGAAAATTCTACAACTAGAAGGAAAGAGAAAAGCTCACAGAGAACTGGAGGTACGGCATAGGGTCTTTGTGCGTGCAGAGAGGAAGGGTGGCTGAGAGCCTGGCTGACTTTCTCTGGCGGAAGGGGGAAGAAAGCCCCCGACCACACTGAACCCCAGTTCTGACTGCACTGAACCCCAGTCCCGGGCGAAACCTCATGGACCCAGGCTCATACAGGGGGAGTCTGGACTGTCAGGTAGAGAGAAAGGCACCCGGAGACTCGGAGACCCAGGGGAGACCCGGGGGAGCCCCAGCAGGCAGGGTTCTGGAGGCGCACGCGCCAGTGTGCACAAAGGCTGCGGAGGTTGCCACAGGCTTTCCCTAGCAGAAGGGAGTCCGAAGCTCTTGACTGCACTGAACCCCAATTCTGACTGCACTGAAGCCCAGTTCCAGGCGAGCCCCTGGGGACCCATGCTCTTGTGGGGGGAATCTGGACTCTCGGGCAGAGACTCGGGAGCCGGGGAAGGCAGAGGTCTGCAGGCACACACGCGCGCAAGGGCAAGGCTGACTGGAAGCCAAGACTGTCTGCTCCGCCCTGAGACTCCACCCCATCCAAGCTGAGCACAGAGGCTATTGCAATTTGGCAAGTCTAATCCTATAAGGCTGTCTCCAGCACCGAACTTCTCCCAGCGTAGACACAGCTGATCCTTACAGCCAACTGGCCTGGAGGTCAATTCCTCCCAGTGATACCAACAACAATCAAGACTTAACTACAACAAGGCTGTACACACAGTCCACAAAGGGGTGCACCAAGAGTGTCCACCTCAGGTTAACTGGGAGGCTGACCCACTGGGCCATATAGGAAACCTAGCACACAAATCTACCCTACCAACTCAGGGAAGCAGTGAAAATGTGGCGTCAAAGAAACAGATCACAAACGAAAGAAATGGAGGAAAACAAACGACTGGATATAGAATTCAAAACCACGGTTATAAGGCTTTTCAAGAATATCCTAGAAAAGGCCGATAAATATAACGAGACCCTTGAAGATATGAAAAAGGATCAACTAGAAATTAAACATACACTGACTGAAATAAAAAATATTATACAGAGACCCAACAACAGACTAGAGGAACACAAGAATCAAGTCAAAGAATTGAAATACAAAGAAGCAAAAAACACTCAACCGAAAAAGCAAAAAGAAAAAAAAATCCAAAAAGTTGAAGATAGTGTAAGAAGCCTCTGGGACAACTTCAAGCGTACCAACATCAGAATTATGGGGGTGCCAGAAGAAGAGAGAGAGCAAGATACTGAAAACCTGTTTGAAGAAATAATGACCGAAAACTTCCCCCACCTGATGAAAGAAATAGACTTACAAGTCCAGGAAGCGCACAGAACCCAAAAAAAAAGGAATCCAAAGAGGACCACACCAAGACACATCATAATTAAAATGCCAAGAGCAAAAGACAAAGAGAGAATATTAAAAGCAGCAAGAGAAAAACAGTTAATTACCTACAAGGGAGTACCCATACGATTGTCAGCTGATTTCTCAACAGAAACTATGCAGGCCAGACGGGAGTGGCAAGAAATATTCAAAGTGATGAATAGCAAGAACCTACAACCAAGATTACTCTACCCAGCAAAGCTATCATTCAGAATTGAAGGTCAGATAAAGAGCTTCACAGACAAGAAAAAGCTAAAGGAGTTCATCACCACCAAACCGGTATTATATGAAATGCTGAAAAGTATTCTTTAAGAAGAGGAAGAAGAAGAAAATAGTAAAGATAAAAATTATCAACAACAAATACATATCTATCAATAAGTGAATCTAAAAATCAAGTGAATTAAAAATCTGAGGAACAGAATAAACTGGTGAATATAATAGAATTAGGGGTATAGAATGGGAGTGGATTGATAATTCTCAGGGGGAAAGGGTGTGGGGGGTATGGGAAGAGACTGGACAAAAATCGTACACCTTTGGATAAGGACAGTGGGAGCGAGGTAAGGGCAAAGGGTGGGGTGGGAACCGGGTGGAGGGGATCTATGGGGGGCGGGGGGGAGAAAGGAGAAACAATTGTAATAATCTGAACAATAAAGATTAATTAAATTAAAAAAATAAATAAATAAAATAAAATTGGGCATTGAAAAAAATAAAATAATACTTGACATACAATAAGTAATAAATAAATGGCACTTCTAGTCCTGTTCCCCACCCTTTGCATACTTCTATGAGATGCCATTTCTCACACTGCGTTTTATTCATTGTGTCTGTCACTACTATTATACCTCAATCTCCCTGAATATAAAGGATCATCTATTATATCTTATTCATCTTTCCTGCCCTCATGGTTTCTGGCACATAGTAAGCACTCATTAAATTACTTGGGGGAAGAGAAAAGGTTGTTAGTATCCTTTTCCTTCTACTTTTACATCGGAAAATCTCTAAATACAGTAGTAGGTCACTATTTCTCTTGGGTGCTGGAAGATCATTATTTGGACTAAAATAATGAGCTCACACTACTGTATAAATGTATTCATTTCTTTAATTCTCAATGAATGACCAGGAAATTTCTCTAAATTGGATCTCTGAGGATTGAATCATGTTGTTCTCAAGGAGTTATATCTTGCTTAAAAAATACAGGCAGAACAAAAATAGCATAAGTTTGCTGTTGTTCTTTTAGAGGGAAAGGAATGTAAGTAAAGTTTATCTTACTTCAATGTAACTGGAGCCCCATCCAGTCCAATCTGTGGGCAGTCATTTCAAAGAAACAGTGGCCCAAATGGCATAACTTTGCAGAACACAGTAGATCATTAATGAAGTTTCCTGACAATGTGACTGAGGAGGTCCCATAGCACTCCACATAGGAAGCCTCTCCAAAGCCTTTTGTAGCTCTCTTTCCCTCTCATTAAAGTTTCCCACTCACAGGAACTTCTAAAATCAAATACCCTCCTCCTCTCTCTCCCCCTCTCTCCCTCCTTGCCCATCCCTCTCCTCTGTACTTGTTCTCATCCATCACCGCTTGTCCATGCCCAAAGCCCATGTTCCTTGGACATGACTGTTCCTTCTGTGCACAGTCCCTAGGATCATGATCAGGTCCCCTGCTCTGAGTGGTACCCAGCAAGAAACATCATGTGCTTCATCTGCCACCTGGGAATCCTGGAGAATAAAATTGAAATTCTGCACCTTATGAAATGCTGAGGTGTCCCAATACCAAGCATCTCTGGGATGTGCTCATGGGGAATTACAGGCATACCTTGGAGATATTGTAGGTTGGCTCCAGGCCATCACAATAAAGCAAGTGTCACAATAGTCAAGTGGTAATCCTTTAACTGGTGGAGGGTCTTACTTTCAATTTGTAAATATATATACATATATATATATATATATATATATATATATATATATATATATATAATATCAGGTACAATAAAGCAAAGCACAATGAAAGGAGGTATGCCTGTGTTTGCCTATGATCATACCACTCTCCTTTTATTTATTTATTTAATCAACCCTCATTTCATAGGATGGTAAGTTGGTAATAAATGGTATGAACTCATTCTTTCTCTGAGTGCTTCCCAAGTTTTTTCAGCTCTGTACCATCAGACCCTACTCTCCTCAGGCCACTCTCCAAGGAGGCTTAGCTTCCCTGGACTTGCCTGGTCACTCAGCGGGGACCAAGGGTAGCTCGTGGCCCAGCTGTGTAACCTCTTCATGGCCCATGAGTGTGGTAGTGGGATACTCAGCTCTGGGTAATGGGAGACGTTTAGGAATGTGAATTTTCAGCTCATTGGAACTCTGCATTTGTATAAGTGAGGGGCCTAATGGAGCTGTATGATCTAAGGTCTCCTCCAGACCTAGAAGTCTACATGTCTGTGATCAACACAGAAAGGCACGTGCATTCAAACCTCAGCCCCAGCCTCCACTTTCTTCAGCCTTCTTTGAAGCTTTAATTCCCTAAGATCTAAATATTTTATTTACTCACTTCTGAACCCTCCAGAATATCTTGCTTTAGTTTAAGGCTTCAAGGATGACCATCAACACAGATTACTAGACTTTAGAGTTATTGCTTCAGGAGAGATTTCGCAGTTCTAACCAGTTCTTGGGTGATGCCGGTGCTTCTGGCCTAGGGACCACATTTTGAGAACCACTGGACTAAGACTTCAAGAAGCCTTTGCTTCACTTCACTTTCTAGTGAGAGGTGTTAATCTTGTTTTTCAGGGCTGATCACTCCTAGATTTTTTAAAGTATCTTCATTTCAAAGGATGCCTACTCAGCCAAAAATTATTGTTCTAGACCCTCCACCTTCATAAAAAGAAGGCCATTTTCAGGACAAGGAAATCGAAGTGTAATCCTTCAGTGCTTTGAATTTCCCATAGGAATTCAAATGACACCAGGTCGTGGGGCAAAGTTCCAATAGCACAAAGCAGTCTGGGCCCCAACCCACATTCAGTAGGCCAGGCCATCTACTTGGGGCTTATCTTTTATGATCCCTGTGATTAAAACACTTCTGAGAATTGCTGCACCAGAACTCAGCCTCTAATGCAATAGATGGTTGTGCATTGAACTACAGAAATGACGTTAAGACTGGGATCTGATCGCTTGAGAAAGGCCAGCCTGGTCTCAACCTGCAAAAGCAGCAGTCAGTTGCAGGTCCCAGGGCATTTACACGATGCAGCACACCCTATAAATCCATTTCTGAGATGGAATGATGTCTCCCATAAATTTGAAACCCTCTAAGAAAAGAATTTAAGTGTTTAGCCTACACCTGTACCCCCCCTTGAGGCATGTTTCCCTTGAAATCTCCTTTCTACCTTTCGAGGCATTCACCTTTTCATTGGGTTCCTCTGTGGTATGTTCCCATAAACTCCTATTTTATGTGGCTATGCTAATGAACCTTATAATGCTGAGCCCAATGGACACAAACAGTTTTATTAAACAAGCTATTTCCCTTACCCAACAAAGTGTTAAATGATGGTTTCAAGGTTTGATTCCATCCTGCTGATGTAATTATACTAGACAACTCTGCTGAATCTCCAGAGTAACCAAATTTGAAGGCTTTTGGAACATGTGCACAATTTTGAAAGGATTAGCAGATTAAATGTCTTATAACCTCCCATCCATTCAAATTAGGAATGGACAGGTTGCCTTCTCTGGCATCTCCACTAAACTTAATGGCAAAAAAACGGTGGTCAGCTAGCCCACATTTTAATAAGTGAAAGGAGGGATTTCCTGGATGTCATGAGAAATTTCATCTCTATGGAGCTTTACTTGAGAGGGTTCACCCCCATTTGTATGTTCACCTCTGCAGAGTTCATCTTAAAGATATTCACCTCTTCAAGTCAATATTTATGATGTTTAGTAAGCTTTCTGATGCCATAATTATGTGGTGGTAGTAGTGAGGGTGGTGATAGCAGCAGAAATGATGGTGGTAGAAGTGGTGTTGGAGTTGGTAGAGGTATAAGAGGCAGTGGTGGTAGTGGTCATAGTGGTGGTGAAGGTGGTAGAGTTACTGAAGGAGATGGGAGAGGAAGTGGCAGAGGTGGTAGAAGATGTGGAGGTAGTAGAAGTGGAGAAGGTAAAAGTGGAGGTGATAGAGGGGGTAGAATTATTAGAGGTGGTAGAGGTGGGATGGAGGTATAGGTGAAGGAGGCAAAGTTGGAGGTGATAGAGGTGGAGGTATCAGAGGTGGAGGTGATCATGGTGTCAGAAGTATTAGAAGTGGTGAAGGTGGTGGTGGAGTGGAGATGATAGAGGTGGTGGAGGTGGTAGAAATGGAGATGGAAGTGGAGTTGGTGGAGGTGGTAGAAGAGGTGGTGGAGGTGGTGCTACTGGTACTGCTGCTCTGCCTTGGGTATAGTTAAAAAGAACCAAGCAAAGCTAACTTCCTACTTTTCAGATAAAGAAACTGAAGCTCAGAGAGGAGACAGCATGGTCATTTAACACAAGAGAAACCTTACCGTCCTGCCTCCTTCCTGATCCAAATGCACAAAACTTGGTGAATGTTGGGTGGTCCTGAGAAATAATACCAGTACCCTAAGATTTCAGATTTAGCCTGATTTCCACCTCATCTGGTTATGTATATCTCATACTGACTGCAAGGGCAACCCCAAAGCCTAGTTTCTGTGCAGCTAGGACTTGCAGCTGAAATTGATGAACATGTTGAGCTTTCTTGGAGAAAATCAAATTAAGGTGTTTATTAAATGATGGTTACATGAAAAGAAGCCAGGGTTGAGAGATTGTAAATATACTTACAGGCAAAACTATTGAGTGCTTAACAAATGTTACTTGATTTTTTTTAAATAAGGATTTGCTTTTCAAGTAGTTTTAGATTTACAGAAAAATACAAAGATAATACAGAATCCCCATATAGTCTGCCTTCAATTTCCCCTATTGTTGCATTACTATGGTACATTTGTCACAACTAATGAACCAACATTGGTTCTTTGGTACATTACTATTAATTAGACCCCATACTGTATTTGAATTACATTAGTAATCCCCTAAATATAAAACAATATGAACTTTTTACTCTTACAAATAGTAAACACTATCACACAAGATCATTTGAAGTTCCTTGAAAATAGGATCTATTTTTATATCTTTTTTCTATTTTTTCTAGCACCTTATATATATAAGAGGCACAATAAACATGTGTGGGCTGATTAAATGACTGTAATATCTATTGATATCTATTGATGCCATTTTAGTACACAACACTGCACCACCCTCACTCAGTCCAGGGATGCAGTGATAGCTTTACACACCTGGAGCATAACTGAGTAACTAGGGAAACTGGTGCAGTCATGGAAACTGTCAAGTGTATTCCACTTACTTTTATTTTCAGAAAGCCCCATCCAGCACACATCTCAGTGGGGAAGACAGCACTCAGAGCCACAAAGCAACGATTAGGCCTGCCAAGGCAATCTCAGAGAGAGCACAAGAGAGGAAGGCTGGTAGGTCAAGAAGCTTATACAACTCTGCTCATCCTGACCCTTCTCCTTGGTGACTAGATTTTTGGAAAAGCACATGACACCCAGTCCCTTCTCCTGTCAGGGGCACCTATACATAACTGTGTTCAACCTCCTAGCAAAGGCCTCATTCCTTGATAGACAAGCTACCTTTGCAAATTGGAGGTTTTCCTGAAAGTTAATAGAGCAAGATTGGGTTACATAGAAGGAACAAAAACAACAAAAAAAAAAAAAAAAAAAAAAAAAAAAAGGAGGTGGGGAGGGGGAATAGTTAACTCCAAAGCTTAATTAGAAAATAAAAGAAGCTCCTTTTAATTCAATGGTAATAACTCACACTTTCTAATGCCAAGTGCTGGTTTATTAACTCACTTTGTCCTTTAGGAACTCAAAGTTAGGTTATCTCTTACACAGACAAAAACTTCTTTCTCTCCTTCCTACTCCACACATTCAAATGAGATGAATCCCATCTGACATGTATTAGCATCTTTTATCCTGAAAGATGGTGAAATACTTTGTCAATGTGGTTCCAGAACCCTGAAAATAATAGCAGGAGAAAAAATACCAACAATCAGGAACTATTTGTCCCAACCCTTTCACCCTCAGACCCTATTCTCATCGCTCTTACACACACACACACACACACACACACAGTAGAAGGTGGGCTACCATGATAACTTTCAAAATAACTTGTACTGTGCCTGCTTTAAACTTTAATAGGGAAAGAATCAGTAGGTTAAATTTTTTTAAAAAGATGAATTTCCTCTAATTAAAGTAATATATGCTCATGGTAGAAAATAAACAACAACAACATTCATACAGGTTTAAAAAAAGCAAAAATGACCTGTAAGTGTACTCCAAAGATAGAATTATTACTATTTTATTTTGTGAGTCCTCCAAAACTTTTTTTCTATGCCTGTATGGTTTTTCTTCATTGAAATCACACTGCATATACACTTTGGTTCTGCTTCTTTTACATAACATTATACATTATTGTTTCCCATGTTATTATATTTCTTCTAGCACCTTGTATATATTAGAAGCACAATAAACATGTGGTGGCTACAGTAGTATATTTCATGTTATAAGTTAGAACTAATGTAAATCCTCTCACCTCAGCTCCCCTGCCTCCATATATACAATCCTTTTAAAAAAGGGAATTCTGATATAAGATCAAAATCATACAGGACTTTTCTTAGCTTGGTTTCTTTTCTGGATTTGATTCATAGTTAGATTGCTTCTGCCGTAATCTGGTCCTTTGCTATCCAAAATGCTTTATGATTGACATCTGGCCATTTGTAATGGGGAGGAACATAAACACAATCTCTCTTCAGTTCAAGAGACTGAACTACCAAAAAAAACACACAGTGTTTTTAAAAAGGTGCATTAATTGAATCCAATGCTACTACATTAGACAATCAATATTTCAGAGATGGTAGTTTCCAAACAAGTAGAGTATTAGTATTGAGTCCTTTTGTGTACTCAGCAAAAACCCACACAAAATGCAAGTCGATATTAGATTCATAATCATATTTTTGGTTAAATAATTTATTTGCTCCATGTGGTGTCAATGAGAATAGAGCAGAGAGAATACAGACCTTGAAATCAGATGTAACTGAAATCAAATTCCAGATCTGATATTCAGAAATTTTACTCAGCAAGTTGTTTAACATCTGAGACTCAGAGACCTCATTCACCAAATAGGATCATAGAACCCATCTCACTGTTCATTTGTGCTGAAGATTACTTGAGACAATTTGTGTGAAGTTTCTTAACAGTGCATGATAGATAACAGAAGCTTCATAAATAGCAAATCTCGCTGTCCTTCCTTCTCCCTAAAATAGCCCAGTTTACCCAACAAATGTTTAGTTTAATTCCTGGTTCAGTACACACATCTTTTCCAATCTTTCATATATACATATATCCTGCCATATCTGCCTCCACAAAAATGTGCTATATGTAAATGCAAATTTTACTTTATGCAAATACAGATAGGACAACTTCCAGAGTAGCAGCTATTCATAAGCCTGAATTGTATGCCAACCTGCTCAATCTGGACAGGGTTGGTGCAGACATGATGTGAAAGCAAGCTGCCCAGGGCATCTGCTATGCTCATCAATTGCCAGGCTGCCTTTGCAGATATGCCAGACTGGTCTGGGAGGACATTTCTTCCCTTTTTCTGTCCCATTGGGTCCTTTCTAGTACGGGGACCACCTTCCCAGACAGTGAAGTGTTCTTCTTGCATCAAGCATGTCAGAACGGCTACAACTCAAACTCTCACCTGTGAGAAAATATAGGGAACAGACTGCAACCTAACGTAATGCTACTCCAGGTTGTTCATCAGCACCACCTGGAAGCTTATTAGACCTGCAGACCTTCAGGGGCTCACAGAAGTTTAATATAAAGTGGAATGGCATTCAACAAATGTTCTTAAGCACTGCCACTCTACCCCTCACTCACTTGACACCAGACACACAGGCCTCCTTGCTATACCTTGGACCAGGAAGAGGAAAAATAAAGACTTCAGCATAATTAACTACAACTATATTTTGTCAACGTTTCCAAATTTGAGACTATTTTCCAATTTCAGTTAAAAATTCATTTTGGAGTGCTTACCGTTTAGTAATAGGCAGTTCACTGGTGTTGAAATGAGTTTTCTCAAAAGAGGGAATTATGCCTCACTCCACTGCCTCTAGTCACTTAATCAAGGACAGGCTCCCCAAGCGCCAACGTTAGCAGCCTTGCTGGGCAGTGGGCAACAGCTCCTGTGTGGAAGGCCCCTGTGCCCATAGCAGTGATGCAGCAGCGGGTGGTCATCGTCATGTCCATGACTGGCCGTAGATTTCCCGGTAACAAGAGTCACTGGGGACATGAGCAGGAAGAAGACATGTGGTCCAGGAACAGCTGTCACTACTGAAAACAATACAAGATGTATGTGGATAAAAGTCTGGGGTCATGAATTATTTCATCAAAGCTGTCTTTTCAAAAAGTTAAAGCCATAAATGGAGTTGAAATTAACCTTTGTTTTCCAATTTGGAATAAGAATCAAGTCAAGCTGTATCAGTTGTGACTTTGAAATGTCTTACATGTGTTTTCTAGCGTTCCTTCCTCAGAATAGCCTATAGCAGGGTTTGACAATACCAAAGCGTATTCAGCATCATATTGTTTATAATATGAAGTTAGACCTTTTGGTTCTTTCTTCTTCCCAATTATAATGCTTATACCTGCTCATGTATAAAATTCAAGCAAACACAAACAGCAAAAGAAGCTCAAATTCGTCATCCTGAAGTAATCACTTTCAACATTTTGAAGGTTATTCTCATGTATGCTTCCCTATAATCACACACACACACAATTTTCCATAAATTATGATCATACTATACTTGAGATTTTAAACCCTACTGGTATTTCCCCCCTCCCTCTGTCCTGAAGATCTATCTCAGTAACTGTATGTTTTATATTTTAATAACTATGTAGAATTTTGTCTTATGAATTATCATAATGTATATAACTAATCTCCAAATCATAGACTTTGTTTTTTTTTTCTAGTTTTTCATAATTCCAAATAATATTGGGATAAACATCCTTGCACCTGGACATCTTTGCACCTTTCTGATTATATCATTACCATAAGAGCTAGAAACAAAATTGGT
Organism: Plecotus auritus; assembly: GCF_963455305.1. Lineage (NCBI taxonomy): Eukaryota > Metazoa > Chordata > Mammalia > Chiroptera > Vespertilionidae > Plecotus > Plecotus auritus. The sequence continues at coordinate 188,960,020 of NC_137771.1, forward strand.
GATAGGAGACTATGTGCATTTAAAAGTTTGTTTTAATCAATAAACTACCCTTCCAAAGAGGCTGTTAGCCTCCCTCCCATTCACAGTGTGCAAGTTTTTATTTCCCTGTATTATAGCCAAGACAGTGTCACTGTTTTTAATCTTTGCCAATATGACAGCTTAAAATCGACACCTCAATGTTTTTCTTTATAAGTGACGTTAAAGAAAACTGAGTTTAGGATACATGTGAACCTAACTGAATATCTCAGGACCCCTCTGGTTAGCATTTGAGTTCAAAATTCCTGCTGTGTTAAAGGAATTTTTCATTCATTGGAAACAACACTTCTTTGAACTTCCTTAGGAGACTACATGTAACAAATTTCTCTTTCAAGTAACTGATACGAATAATTTAAATACATCAGAGCATACGGCTCCAGGCATCTTGTCATTTTTAAAAGATATTTATAATCTTGAAAAAAAAGTAATTGGGGAAAAGTTATCTTTTCCAATATAGTCCTGTCATTATAAATAACTACCAAACGTGATTTTCAAAGCAGACTGAAAAAAGTCAATCGTCAGGAAGCCTGGGCTCTGTTCTAGGTTTGCCACCAACCAACTTGGTGACCTTATAAAACTGCCTTCAACTCTAAAGGCCTCAGTTCCCCCTCCAAAACATGGAAGGGGTTAACCAGATGTTCTTTGAGGTCTTCCTAGCCTCAAGTTGTGATGATGATGTGCCAAGCATTTTATTGGCAGACTAGAGGCCCAGTGCACAAAATTCGTGCACTGGAGGGGGATCCCTCAGCCTGGCCTATGCCCTCTTGCAGTCTGGGAGCCCTCCTGCTCGCTGCTCCTTAGTGCTGCTGCGGAGGCAGGAGAGGCTCCTGCCACTGCGGCTGCGCTTGCCAGCCATGAGCCCTGCTTCTGGCTGAGCGGCCCTCCCCTTGTGGGAATGCACTGACCACCAGGAGGCAGCTCCTGCGTTGAGCCCCCTAGTGGTCAGTGCACATCATAGTGACCAGTCATTCTGGTCGTTCTGCCGTAAAGGTTGCTTAGGCTTTTATTATATAGATACCCAACCCTGGCACTAATTCAAGTAAGCTCCCATCTTAAACATGACAACAGATAATGAGCTTAAATTTTGGTCAAATATAAAAATCCATTTTTATTTTGGTAACATTTAATAATCTGGATAATCAAGAGAAATACATTTTTTACTTTTTCATGTGACTGTGTATATGTGTGTGTTTATATTTATTTCTCTAACATTCATTAACCATCTACCATATTACAAAGTAATGCTGGAGCTACAAGAATAAATAAGACAAAAATTTTCTTCCTCAAGTAGCTAGTCTAGTGGGGAAAGGGACAAATAAGCAATCAGATATTGTCTAAAAGAAAATTTGAAGTTGTGCTTAAGTAATCATTTCTTTCTCAAAATTCCTATTTTTATGAGGTGGCATTTCCCTTTTCCTCCATTTCACTATAGAGATAAAAATGGTGAAAGATTTTAGCAAGCATAAAATGTCTTTTTGGGGAAGAAAGGAAATATTTAGGCCTCTTTTTAGAGTTAAATTTTGCACTTTGAATGAAAAGTACTAATATTTTCTCTTATTTTAAGTGCTTATATATAATTTTAAACAACCTGGGCAGCATGTACCATATTTCAAATTCAAAGATGGTTGCATGGTCCTAATAAGTTAGAGAAGGACCAAATGCCCACCAAGGTGGGACAGGGCTCTGGAGGTTCATGTAGGCAGGCAAAGCCCCAAACCCATGGGCACCACAAACTCCAGTTGCAGTTAATACTAGTGGGCAGCTTCCTGGGTTCCAACCCATGGGCAAAGGCTAACATTGCAGAACCCAGCATGGGTGACATCAGCAACCCAGTAGGGTGGCATTTGGCAACAAGGAAGTCATTCCAGGCATAACAGAGGCCCAGCTCCAGCCTGGGATTCAGCTGAACTTATGCAGATAATTATAAACTATCTAAAAGAGCAAGATTGTAAAAGGCCATTGATAACAGAAAACAAAGATCAAAGGAGAAACTTGGTTTTATGCCAGTGTTTCTCAAACTTTTGCATGCATCCAAGTCACCCAAAAGGCTTGTTATAACTCAGATTACTAGACCCCCCTCCAACCCCAGAATATCTCATTCAGTAGGTTTGGGGCCAAGCATCTGCTTTTTAAACAGTTCCCCCATGATGCTGATGCTTCTGTTCCAAGCCCTGGACCACAGTTTGAGAACCACAGACCAAGAACTCACTCCAGGTTCAGCAACTAGGGCATAGGAACTTTGTTTTTCAAATGCTGGCTCTGAAAGGAAGGGGAGTACTGTGGTGCCTGTGACTTAGCCATGATTGTGCCCTGATCTGATGGAGCAGTGAGAGTGACAGGGACGCAGGGTGAGTAGTATTCACCGGGGACTGGGATAGAGTAACAAAGTGGACAGGGGCAGGGTAACGGAAGCTGAAGATGTGATTGGTTCAGGAACAGACACCATGGATGGGGGTTGGGGAACTCATGATTGTAGTTGTGAGGAGCAGGGAGAGTCAGGGGATTAGACAGGAACTGGCTGCCTTGTCCATGAGGACTCCTTATCACCTCTCTGAACAGTGGGCTGTTGCTATGTGCAAACATGTGCCCGTCCTTCACATATACTTGAAAAGTATGTCTGTATAGACATTCTGCTCCAAAATACTAGGTTCAACCCTTTGAAATTGCCAACATTTAATAGCTTTTGACTCACACAAAAAAAGGCCAATTTCATGAGGTTCAACTTAATACAAATGAGAATATGGACTAAAAATGAATGTAAAATCCCTTATTCTTAGCTCTGATCTTTATTTAAAATGAGGAACCAACTCGAGGGTTTTCCATATTTAGATTTAAGCACTTTGAGGATTTTTCCACTGCAAATTTTCCATCCTTGGAACCACTGTCCCAGTGCCAGAGCTGACTCAGCTGCTGCCCCCTGCTGTCGGCTAGGGGAGCAACCTGACTTTAATTGTGTCTGGGAGGCTAGAGCTATTTAAAAAGAATTTAGGATTTTCAAACGTGTCATTAGGATCATCCCTTGTTTCGATTAATCCTTACCGCTGCTTTTCTCCTTATCAGACTATTAAAACTCAGTGGGACAAGTTATTTTCATGTGAGCCCTGCCCGAATGACGTATTTCCCTTTGGGATATAGAAGGATGGAATTACAGCTGGACTCTCAATCACTCCCGCTAATGACGGAACAGCTGCTTACAGGTTTCAATCATCAGGCTGACGAGGATGAAGTGAAGGGTAATAGAATACAGGGACGGTGAGCCTGGATCTTGGGTGATTTTGCAGGAGTGAGTTTGCATTTAACTACCTTCAATTAAAATGGGAGTTTCTGCTCTTGTGGTTTTGTTCTCCATGTGATAAAACTGAATGAGTATTAGCTGACTTTGGTCCTTTGCCCAGTTCTTCTCTATAGCATCAAAAGGGACTGCTGAGTTTTTTGTAAGAATCACTGAGCTTCAAATCTAACACAGAAAGAACTGTGTGCTGCTGGTGGTAAACGATGGTTGCTTTCGGAAAATGCTTAAAATTCAACCCCAGAATCAGTTGAAAAGTCAAGATTATAACTCAGATACACAACTGTCTAAATGCCACTCACCATTTGTTCCTAATCGTAAAGGCGACTTTCCCCACTGTTTCTGAAGGTTGAGATGGGGCAGGTGTGTGTCGCTGTGAGGCCCTAGCCCTGCCTCAGGCCCACTTGCAGGCAGACGGCCCTTTTCTCTTCTGGAACAGTGAGCCTTGAACAAACCAGGGTCCAAAAGGGAGTGGGGTGGGTGCTCCCAGTTGGGTCCCCGGTTGCAAATTGAGAATGACTATTTTGAATTATAGTTGTAATTTAATTCAGCAAATATTATTGAACTTCTCTCTGTAACTGAGTTGGTTCTGGAGACAGGGGAACAATAAGTCTCACCCCAAAGCTCACAGTCTAGTAATTTCCTATCCGTGTATGTCAGTTGGTTTTATCCGGCTGTTATTGAAGCAAAGGAAATTGCTGGCTGCACCGTTTCACCTCCCACTAAACTGTTATTTATATGCATGTTAATTAGTATGCTACACTTTAGGTGTAAAGTGTATGAATATTTCCTACATTTTACACCTGTTTCTCGTAAGACGAAGACCAAAGTCTTTCACTTGGCTCATGAGGTCCAGCCCAGAGCTGCACAAACTGTCTTTGCTGAAGGGCCAGTTATGTTTTGTTTTGTTTTAAATCCAATCTGTTGAGGCTCGGTGCTTTAATAAATACAATAAATACGAATTATTCAGATAAGTACAATGGAAACAAAAGGTCATACAAAAGGCAAGCCCAACTTGTTTTTATTAGATGCAATAAACAAAGTTACTTTGTGAAATTTCTATAAAAATGTCTGAGCACATCCTCTCCATGTCTATAGTTAAATCGCCGTATGTTAACAGACAGTTCACAGGTCTGCACACCTCACTTTGAGAAACAGGCTAGCCCTCGCCTACCTCTCCCTGTCGCTCGGGGCAGCCACAATGGTCCACTTCCCCTTCTTAGCACGTGCCACCCTCCCTGCACTGGCACAGCTGTCTCCTCTGCCCGGAAAGCTACCAACTCCTCTGTGCCTAATGAACTAGAACCACCCACCAGCTCTCAGTTACACATCTCTGTCTATCCTGACATCTGACACTTGGTCAGGGTCTCTGTTCTGTGCTGTCATTGTATCGTGACCCTCTCCTTCTCACAGTAATCACCGGTGAGAAAAAAGTGGCTCCTCACTAAGCTGTGAACTCCGCGAACTGAGTGCTGTCATTAGTCATGTTCACCAAGGATCCCAAATGCCTAGCACAGTTCCTGGGACATAAAACATGTTTAATACCGATTGTTTAACTAATGGATAATGAAATGTAACGTAAGTTCATATTATTCAAACCCCCGTTTCACAAATGAGAAAACTGAACTACAGATAGTGTAAGCAATTTGCCCAAAATGCCTCAAGCTGTATATATAAAACTAAAACCCAGATCTGATAACTTCCATATCACGGCTTTCTTATGACACATACCAAAATGGGACATTACACAAATATTATAAAAACTGTTTTGGATGATAGCATTTCTATGAGTTGAAGCCACATTTTCAATATTATCCCATTTCCAAAACTATCCAAAAAGTGTGCACAGTTAAACAAAATTTTATTTTATAATCCATCTATTTACTCCACATATATTTACTGAACACCCACCATATGCCAGGCACTATTCTAAGTTCTGTAGGTGCAGCAGCAAATGAACACACTGGCTCTGCTGAACAGTCTCCATCCAGCGGGAGAGACAGCAACAAACACTTAGAAAAATGCCCATAATTAGTGATCTTGGGAAGAGAATAAGCACAAGAATAAAGGGATAGAGAGTGAAGGAGGCACTATGTCTGATAATGTGATCAGAGGGCCACTCTGAGTTGAGACCTGAACAAGGAGCCACAAGGGTCTGGTGGAAGGCAAAGGGACAGGAACTGCAAAGCCCTGGGATGGGAGTGAATCTAGTTCTATTCCAAAACCAGCAAGTGTGACTGAGCGCAGTGAATGGGCAAGAGAGGCTCTAACTCAAGGTTGGAAAGGTAAGTGGGGGCCAATGGTTCATGGTTGGTTGAGACAGAGGACTGTGGCATCACCTGATTGGCCTTTTCCAAAGAGCACTCTGATTGTTAAGGGGAATACTATGGCAGGTAGAATCAGGTCAGTGAGGATGCTAGCCCAGTAGTCCAATGAAAGGTGAGGGCAGGATGTCAGCAGTGGTCAGTTCAAGATTTATCTTGAAGGTAAAGTTGGCCAAGCTTGTTAATGGATTGAATGTTGGAGGTGAGAGAAAGAGAGAACTCAGGATAATTGCTGGGTTTTGGACCTGAGCAACTGAGTGAAACACGGATGTTGGAGGCTGGAGGAACATCTGGAGGGTTTGAAATCAAGAGCAAAGCCATATGTGGAGTAAATGGCACATAGTAGAGATCACAAAGAGAAAAACAATATTTTATTTATATTTTTATTGTAGTAATAACACTCAATATGAGATCTATTCTCTGAACCAATATATATATATATATATATATATATATATATATATATATATATATATTTATATTTATATTTATATATATATATATATATATATATATATATATATATATATATATATTGGAGAGGAAGGGAAAGGGAGAGAGAGATAGAAACATCAATGATGAGAGAGAATCATTGATTGGCTGCCTCTTGCATGTCCTCCACTGGGGATCAAGCCTGCAAGCCAGGCATGTGTTCTTGATAGGAATCAAACCTGGGACCCTTCAGTCCACAAGTCGACGCTCTATCCACTGAGCCAAACTGGCTAGGGATGGACCAGTTTTTAAATGTGCCATGCAAGATGGTTAGCTGTAGGCACCATGTTGTAAGGCAGAGCCCTGGAATTTATTCAACTTGCATAACAATGACCTTATTCCTGTTGATTAGCACCTCACCATTTCTCCCTCCTCAGGCCTTTGCAACCACCGTTCTGCTCTCTGTTTCTATGAGTTTGAACAGTTTTCAATATAATCTATCAGAAACCTTATGATGCTGACATTTTCTTTAATAACTTTGTGCTTATATTATACACTATAATTTTATTATTATGTAAGAGAAGATTTGGCCAGAATGTTATGTAGAATAATAAAAATCAAGTAGTTGAAACATTAACATTCATATAGAATATTGGTGTAGTTTTTCATTTGTGTCTTCCCTAAAATCAAGAAAATTTCCCTAAATTTAGGGATATTGAGTTAATTTTGCTCCTTGAAAATATGTAGCACAATGTTCAAGGCTATTTATTATAGCAATGATTATAATGGTAAAAATAGGAAATAATCTAAAGAATCATTAATAAGACACTAGGTAAGTACATTGAGGTGTGCCCTTACAACTGAATATTATGCAAAATAATAAAAATGAAGAAATTCTCTATGCACTGATATTAAAAAAAACACCTTTAAGATGCATTAAGTAGTAAAAGCAAAGTACAGCACAATTGGTATAGAATGTGATCTCTTGTCATTAAAAGAGTGGAAAAATAAAAATATATGTACAGTATCTGTATTTGCTTGCATAAATGCAATAGTGTGGTGAAGGCCTGGAGGATAGAGGGGTGGAAGGGCTCAATGGAAATAAAGGAGGACATATGTAATACTTTCAATAATAAAGATAAATTTATGTATTTAAATAACAAAACTCTAGAGGATACATAAGAAACTAATCACAGTGCTTATTTATAAACTAGATAACCGATGCACGAAGATTCATGCAAGAATGGGCCTTCCTTCCCCTGGCTGCCGGCACCACCTTTGCTCTGGCCTGGAGCCACCTTTCTGCCTTGGCTCCAGCCTGAAGCAACCTTTCCGCCTTCCCATGCTGCCCAAAGGCCCGGAGCAGCTGGGGCAGTGTGGAACACCTGCCCCCAGCCACTCAGTGTCTGTGTATGCAAATTAACCCACCATCTTTGTTGGGTTAATTTGCATACTCTCTCCTGATTGGCTGGTGGATGTCACGAAGGTATGGTCAATTTGCATTTTTCTCTTTTATTAGTGTAGATGGGCACTATAATGAGTGAATTAGAGAAATCAGGAATAAGAGAATGAGAAAGACTTTCCACTGGGTATCTTTTTATTTTTTTAATAGAGGCCCAGTGCACAAAATTCAAGCACTGGGGGTGGGTGGGTGGAGAGGAGTCCCTCAGCCCAGCCTGCACCCTCTCACAGACTAGGAGCCCTTGGGGAATAGGAGTGGGCCTAAGCCGGCAGTCAGACATCCTTAGCACTGCCGTGGAGGTGGGAGAGGCTCCCGCCATCACCACTGCTCTCACCAGCCATGAACCAGGCTTCTGGCTGAGCAGTGCTCCCCCTGTGGGAGTGCACTGACCATCAGGGGTTAGCTCCTGCATTGAGGGTCTGCCCCCTGATGGTCAGTTCGCGTCATAGCCACCAGTCGTTCCACCAGTCGTTTGGTCGATTTGCATATTAGCCTTTTATTATATAGGATTTTTGAGCCATGTAACACCTATTCAAAAAATTCAATTTTAAAACAGAAACAGGAGAAACCAAGATGGCGGCATAGGTAAGCACCTAAACTGCTGCCTCGCACAACAATTTCAAAACTACAACTAAAAGACAGAACGTCTATCACCCAGAACCACGGGAAAGCTGGCTGAGTGGAAGTTCTACAACTAGAAGGAAAGAGCAAACAGCATAGAGGGGTGCACAAGCGCTGAAAAGCTGAGGTACGGAGACGCGCGAATTGGGCTGGCGACGGGTGACTGAAAGCGCTGCTGTTTTCAACCCAAAGGGAGATAAGCTCCCGATTACTCAGAACTCGTTTCTGGGGAGACGCGGGGGACCCAAACTCCTACAGGGAGAAGCTGGACTGTCTGCCGTGGGGTCGGAAAGTGAGGGAGGCTTGCTTGCAGGGCTGCGCGCAGGAACAATTGTTTATTGAGCTGGGGCGTGGGAAGCGGGGACAGGGTCGGAGCCACAGAGCCGGCTTACTGGCAGCCATCACTGTTTGCCACGCCCTAGCCTAGTCACGCCCTGAGACCCCGCCCTGCACAATCTATGAACCCACCCAAGCTCCAAGCAGCAGCTTTAGCATATGAATGGCCTGCCCTATCGCAGCTTAACCTAGCAAACTTGCAGCCCGGGTCAGACAGCTCCAAAACCTCCAAACTCCAAGCAAAGAGGAGAAAACTGTAGTTCTTGCTGTAGCTCCTGCTGGGTGGCCTCAGACAGTAGCTGACCTGCACCCCATTGGAGATCCAGAAGCCAGTGTACCTAGTGGTCAGTGTGAGACACCAGATTTCAACTCCTCACATCCATAAGTGATACATTCAAGAGGCAGACTCAGTGAGCACCAAAGCCCCACTGAAACAAGCCCTGAACCATAAGCGTGTCTCCAGCGCAGCAGTTCTTCCATTATAGACACAGCGGGTCCTCACAGCCAATTGGCCTGGAGGTCAATTCCTCCCAGTGTACCAACAGCAATCAAGGCTTAACTACACCAAGACTTTGCACTCAGCCCACAAAGGGGTGTACCAAAGGCGTCCACCTCAGGTGATTGGGGAGGCTGAGCTACTGGCCCCTATAGGTCACCTACCACACAAAGCCACTCCATCAACATAAGGAAGCGGCAAAATGCAGAGACAAAGAAACATGTCACGAATGAGAGAAATGGAGGAAAGCAAACTAATAGACGACATAGTGTTCAGAACCACATTTATAAAGTTACTCAAGAATCTTCTAAAAACCACCGAGAAACTTGATGAGACCTTTAAGGACCTTAATGAGAATGCCAAAAAAATGGAAAAGGACCAGTCAGAAATTAAGCATACACTGTCTGAAATAAAGAATATACAGAAACTCAACTGTAGATCAACCTACCCCAAGAATCAAACCAAAGATCTGAAATATGAGGAAACAAAAAACACCCAACCAGAAAAACAAAAAGAAAAAATCCAAAAATATGAAGATAGTGTAAGGAGCCTCTGGGACAACTTTAAGCGTACCAACATCCGAATTTTTGGGGTGCCAGAAGAAGAGAGAGAGCAAAATATTGAAAACCTATTAGAAGAAATAATGACAGAAAACTTTCCCTACCTGGTGAAAGAAATAGACTTACAAGTTCAGGAAGCGCACAGAACCCCATACAAGAGGAATCCAAAGAGGACCACACCAAGACACATCATAATTAAAATGCCAAGAGCAAAAGACAAAGAGAGAATCTTGAAAGCAGCAAGAGAAAAACGGTTAGTTACCTACAAGGGAGCACCCATTCGACTGTCAGCTGATTTCTCGGCAGAAACTATGCAGGCCAGAAGGGAGTGGCAAGAAACATTCAAAGTGATGAACAGCAAGAACCTACAACCAAGATTACTCTATCCAGCAAAGCTATCATTCAGAGTTGAAGGTCAGATAAAGAGCTTCACAGACCAGAAAAAGCTAAAGGAGTTCATCACCACCAAACCAGGATTACATGAAATGCTGAAGGGTGTTCTTTAAGAAGAGGAAGAAGAAGAAAAAGGTAAAGATAAAAATTATGAACAACAAAATGACATCAAATACATACCTACCAACAAGTGAATCTAAAAATCAAGTGAATAAAAAATCTGAAGAACAGAATGGACTGGTGAATATAATAGAATCAGGGACATAGAAAGGAAGTGGACTGACAATTCTCAGGGGGGAGGGGGTGTGAGGGGTGTGGGAATAGACTGGACAAAAAGCTTACACCTATGGATGAAGACAGTGGCGGGGGGTAAGGGCATGGGGTGGGGTGGGGAATCAGGTGGAGGGGAGCTAGGGGGAAAAAAAGAGGAACACCTGTAATAATCTGAACAATAAAGATTTATTAAAAAAAAAAAAAAGAAGAGGAAGAAGAAGAAAAAGGTAAAGATAAAAATTATGAACAACAAAATGACATCAAATACATACCTACCAACAAGTGAATCTAAAAATCAAGTGAATAAAAAATCTGAAGAACAGAATGGACTGGTAAATATAATAGAATCAGGGACATAGAAAGGGAGTGGACTGACAATTCTCAGGGGGAAAGGGGTGTGAGGGGTGCGGGAAGAGATTGGACAAGAATCTTACACCTATGGATGAAGACAGTGGCGGGGGGTAAGGGCATGGGGTGGGGTGGGGAATCAGGTGGAGGGGAGCTATGGGGGGGAAAAAAGAGGAACACCTGTAATAATCTGAACAATAAAGATTTATTTAAAAAATAAATAAATAAATAAATAAATAAATAAATAAATAAATAAAACAGAAACATAACATTAGACAGAGTTCAAAAGGTAACCAGGATTATTATTGAAAACACATTGCTGCCAAAGAAAACTTTTAAGCAAGGCTCTTTCTCTGGCCTTGAGCCTCCTCCCTAGGGAAGAGGAGATGAATTTCTAATGTGAACTCTTTCCTTTGCTGGATTTCCCATTCCTCCCTCTCAGATTCTGCACAGCGCCTTCCAGCTTGCAAACAAAGAGCCAGGATGTCTGGCTTCTAAAACAAAAGTGATAAAAGGTCATCTTCTTATATTTGGTTGATTGCTTTCTTCTTGCTCTGCCAAGTTTAGTGCTTGACAGCCCTTCTTTTCATTCATTTATTCAACAAATATCGATCAAGCACCTCCTATGTACAGTGTTCTGAAATTTATCCTAAAATACAAAAAATTACTCTAATTTAGTATCTATCCTCTTAATATATTTAATGTGCAAGGTGGCAGGGAAACACCATCGTCTTTGTAGGTGGAATCATTTCATGGTCCTGAGAGATGAAGCCACAGGCCTGAAGTCACACCGTTCTTAATGAGAACAGGACATGCAGTTGCCAATTGGGTTTGGTAGGCAAAATCCACTATCTTCCATTCTTTCCTAGGTGATAATAAGAATCAAATATCACTTTGGAGGAAGATAAGCCAGCTTGCTTGTATCTTTTCTAACCATGAGTGCTTATCCATGTATAAAGACATTCATTCATTCATTTGTTCATTTCAATGATACTGATTCCATCCCAGAAGCTAGGCATGATAATAGGAGCTGAGGTGGGTATGAAGATGACTCAGATTTGGGCCCTGTCTCAAGAAAGTAATATCTGAATGTACAATAATGGCATACTCATAAAGAACTGTAATACATACCTTAAGAGAGGTTCAGAGAAAGGTTCAAAGGGACAGGAGTTGGCTGGGCTGGCAAAGCAACTAGAAGACTTTATCTCAGCACCCAAGTCAGAGGTCACCCTGAGGTAGCCTGGTCAGACCTACCCCAGAAAAAATTGAAGCCTGTGAAAACCTCCTGGTCTAAGAGAGGCTTCTGTACCCAGTGCTCCCAATGGGGTAGCGAAAGGGTATCTCTTAATTCTATATCTTAATTTGGGGACTTTTCTATGTCTTTTGAATTTATTGATAGCTTCTGCTGATCATGTTGATAGTCACTGCTCACTTGAACATGATGTCACCTGATTAGAAAGAAATATAGCCTCATTTGTCCTATAAGTGAACAGGTTAATAACTCCATTAGTCCAGTCACATAGATGAAAACAGCTAACACTCCATTAAAGTTAACAGCCAACACTTTCAAATACTTACTGTGCTTACTTGACTTAGCAAGCATTGCTTCTTTTAATCTTTACATCAAACTTTATTATTGTGCCCATTTTACAATATGAGAGACTGAGGATTAAAGAGATTGTCTGTAGTCACATGTCTACTAACTGGTAGAGTTAGGAGTTGAATAAACCAAATCTGGCTGATTCCAAACTCATGTCTTAATCACTATGCCAGTGTTTTTCAAACCTTAGCATCCGAATCATCTAGAGCAGTGGTTCTCAACCTTTCTAATGCTGCGACCCTTTAAAACAGTTCCTCATGTTGTGGTGACCCCCAACCATAAAATTATTTTTGTTGCTACTTCATAACTGTAATTTTGCTACTGTTAATGAATCGTAATGTAAATATCTGTGTTTTCCAATGGTCTTAGGCTCTACAGCAGCAGTTCTCAACCTGTGGGTCACGACCCTGCTTGTGGTTGTCAACCTGTGGGTCTTGATCCACAGTTTGAGAACCACTGCTGTAGAACCTAAGACCATCGGAAAACACAGATATTTACATTATGATTCATAACAGTAGCAAAATTACAGTTATGAAGTAGCAACGAAAATAATTTTATGGTTGGGGGTCACCACAAAATGAGGAACTGTATTAAAGGGTCGTGGCATTAGAAAGGTTGAGAACCACTGTTCTAGAGGGCTTGTTAAAGTACAGCTTGATGGCCTCACCCCTAGAATTTTGAATTCAGTGGGTTGAGAGTCGGGTCCAAGAATTCATATTTCTAACAGGCTTCCAGGTGATACGGGTGCTGCATTCTGAGAACCAGAGCACGCCGCTGCACTGCTACCAGGGGTGGTGTCCCTACTGGGGAGCTTGAGCCCAATCTCACTGGGTAAATATTTATGCCAATCCTCCCTTTGTTGGAATAACCAAGAATTCACTTACAGTCTTTGAACAGACTAACTCACAGAGAATTTAAAGCAAATAACCAATATAGTAAATTTCCTAATTCATTTCCTAAGAAATGAATGTGGAATTATTTTTCATTAAGGGCAAGGTTGATCTTCTGACATGAATTTGGAAGATTTTTAAATTAGTTGAAGAGCATGCTGATCACCAGCTTCTAATAGTTTCAATGAATATTTTGTCCTTCAAACCGAGGTATGATATGAGAAAGCAAAGCAGGAAGCTCTCAAATTCTAAAGACAGCTCTGGACAATCAAGAGAGGGAGAGATTTTCCTGGCACACCTAAATAAAGGAAGAGATATTTGTCTTAAATCCCACTGTTGTTTCTTCCCATAGTACCCTCTGCTTCTCCTTCATGACACTTAAATCACACTTGAACGTATTCGTGTAATACTGCTCACCCCGTCCAAATTGTAAGGATCACATATGTCTGTCTTGTTTACCAATATCTCCCCAGCCTGATACAGTTCCTGGCAATATTTTTTGTCTGGATGTCTCAGTGGTCTCTAACCCATAATCTTACAGGCAACAAATCATAATCACAGCCCTTACAAACCTGCCTTGCTAGCTCCAGAGAAGACTTTTATTTTAGAATACACAATAAATACTTGTATATTGTAGGAGGTAGAGGAGGAAGAATTGTGTGAATGCTCCATAAAACAAACAGCAGCAACGTGCTCTTCTTGTTCCCCATTCCTAAGCCTCTTCCTGAAGCACTTCTCTGAGATGCCTTCTTCCTGTTACATGATTTCTGGACTAGATTATAAAAAATATATATACACATTGCTTGAGGAAAGCTACAGTTTAATAAGGCCAAAATAAAAACATTCTATGAATCCAATCCAGCTGTGTGGATATTTCCTGCCAAAAGGTGTAGGAGTTGGAGTAGTAGGAGATGTGCATGAATGTGAATGTGAATGGATGTCTGGAGGCCCAGATGGACGGCAAGCTATATCAGGAAAAGCCAGTGACTGTGTTCTTATTGTCATGCTCCAGATGGCACAGTAACCATCCCTACCCGTGCACACCAAGGGAGGATGCTGGCTGAGTCATCTCTCTCAGATGCTTGGGTCCTGTATGTCCCCCTTCATTCTCATTGTGGTCATGATGATACCTGGTGGGTTTCAAAGTACTGGAAGAATCATCATAAAGATTGAGGGGATAGCTATTAAAAATTTTAGATGGACTCCAAGCAGATAATAGAACAGAATGCATTTGGAATTTAGTTCAAATGTGAGTTGCCAGCACCAGAGAGTGTGAGTGCCACCTGTGCAGAGACCGAGACCTTAAGTAAATGCCTTCATTCTGTGAGTCCTTTGAGCTCATGTTCAATTGGCATGATGATGTTAGAGGATGCTCCATTGTGATGCTATTTGCCAATGTGGAAAGACACAGAAAGAAACAGCCTAGTAGAATACATTCATTATCATGCCTCCCTTAAAAATATTTTTAGGACATTATTCATTATATTAGCCAATAACCTCTCTTAGGGTAGAATTCACTAGGAGAGAAGGAGATTTCTTTTTTTTATGAATTTATCAGGGTTACATTGGTATTATAATTACAAAGGTTTAACATGTACATTTCTATAACATATCATCTGTATACTGTACTATATGCTCACCACCACAAGTCAAGTCTCCTTCCATCACCATTTGTTCCCCATTTATCCTCTCCTACCTCTCCTTACCCCAGTTTTCCTCTGGTAATCACCATACTGTTATCTGTGTCTATCACAGACAAAAGTTGTTGGTTTTTCCTTAATCCCTTATTGTTTTTAACCCAGTCCGACAACCCAACTTCCCCTCAGACAGCTGTCAGTCTGTTCTCTATGAGTCTTTTTCTATTTTTGTTAGTTTATTTTGTTCACTAGATTCCACCTATAAGTGAAATCATATGGTATTTGTCTTTCTCTGACTGCCTTATATCACTTAGCATAATACTCTCCAGGTCCATTCATGCTGTCCCAAAAGGTAAGATTTTCTTTTTCTTTTTTTTTTTTTTTACAGCTGAGTAGTATACCATTGTGTAAATGTACCCCAGTTTTTTTATCCACTGTTGAGCACTTGGTCTGCTTCCAAATCTTGGCTATCCTATCTAATAAAGAGGTAATATGCAAATTGACCATCACTCCAACACACAAGATGGCCACCCCCATGTGGTCAAAGATGGTTGCTCCCATGTGGACACAAGATGGCCACTACAAGATGGCCTGCAGAGGAGGGCAGTTGTGGGTGATCAGGCCAGGAGGGGAGGGCAGTTAGGGGTGACCAGGCTGGCAGTCGAGGGCAGTTGTCGGGGGGACCAGGCCTGCAGGGGAGGGCAGTTGGGGGCAACCAGGCCTGCAGGGGAGGGCAGTTGGGGGGGACCAGGCCTGCAGAGGAGGACAGTTGGGGGGAACCAGGCCAGCAGGAGAGGGCAATTGGGGGGGACCAGGCCTGCAGGGGAGGGCAGTTAGCAGTGACCAGGCCTGCAGGGGAGGACAGTTGCAGGTGACCAGGCCTGCAGGAGAGGACAGTTAGGGACAACCAGGCTGGCAGGGGAGGGCAGTTAGGGGCAACTGTGCCAACAGGGGAGCAGTTAGGCATCAATCAGGCTGGCAGGGGAGTGGTTAGGGGGGTGATCAGGCTGGCAGGCAGAAGTGGTTAGGGGCAATCAGGCAGGCAGGCAGGCGAGAGGGATATCTGACTGCCCATTTAGGCCCGATCCCGGTGGGCCTAAACGGGCAGTTGGACATACCTCGAAGGGGTCCCAGATTGGAGAGGGAGCAGGCTGGGCTGAGGGACACCCCCCCCCCCCCGCACGAATTTCATGCACTGGGCCTCTAGTTGTAAATTATGCTGCAATGAACATTAGGGATGCATACTAGTACATTCTTTCAAATCAGTGTTTCGGGTTTTTTCAAATATATTCCCAAAAGTGGGATCACTGGGTCATTAGGCAGTTCAATTTTTAATTTTTTGAGGTAACTCCATACTGCTTTCTAAAGTGGCTGCACCAATTTGTATTCCCACCAATAGTGCACAAGGATTCCCTTTTCTCCACATCCTCGCAAACACTTGTTGGTTGATTTATTGATGATAGCCATTCTGACAGGTGTGAGGTGATATCTCATGGTGGTTTTAATTTGTATTTATGTAATGATTAGTGAAATTGAGTATCTTTTCTTATGGCTATTGGCTATCTGTGTATCCTCTTTAGAGAACAGTGTATTCAAGTCCTTTGCCCATTTTTAATTGGATTGTTTGTTTGTTTTTTGCGTTGAGTTTTATAAGTTCTTTATAAATTTTGGATATTAACCCCTTATCAGATGTATCATTGGCAAATATGTTCTCCCATTCAGTAAGTTGTCTTTTCATTTTGTTGATGGTTTCCTTTGCTGTGCACAAACTTTTTAGTTTGATGTAGTCCCCTTTGTTAATTTTGTCTTTTATTTCCCTTGCCCAAGGAGTCATGTCAGAAAAAATATTATAACAACCTTGCATCCCCAGAATTACCCCACTTGGTCATGGTGTATGATCTTTTAAATGTATTGCTGGATCCTCTTTGCTAATATTTTGTTGAGGATTTTAGCATCTATGTTTATCAGCGATATTGGCGTATAATTTCCTTTCTTTGTGGTGTCTTTATCTGGTTTGGGGATTAGGATAACACTGGCCTTGTAAAATGAGCTTGGGAGTCTTCCTGCCTCTTGAATATTTTGGAATAGTTTGAGAAGGATAGATTTTAGTTCTCTGAATGTTTGGTAAAATTCACCTGTGAAGCCATCCCATTCAGAGTGCTTGTTGGGAGTTTCTTTATTACTGCTTCAATTTCACTAGTTGTAATCTGTCTATTCAAATTCTCTGATTCTTCCTGAATCAGTTTTAAAAGATCGTATGTTTTTAGAAACTTAACCTTTTGTCCAGATTGTCCAATGTGTTGGCATATATTTGTAATATTTTCTTACAATTCTTTGTGTTTCTTTGGTTTCAGTTGTTACTTCTCCACTTTTATTGCTTTTTAAAAAATATATATTTTAATGTTGATAGTATTACAGATATCTCCCATTTCCTCCCCCTTCCCTCCCCACTCCTCCCAACTTCTACCCACCCCCACCCTGGGCTTTCATTTCTGATTTTATTTATTTGGGTCTTCTTTCTTTTTTTCTTGATGAGTCTGGTTAAAGGTGTCTGTGATGTGGGAGAGTGACTCAGTATAGGGGTCCCAGTGGCTATTTTCTCAGCTCTCTCCCCAGAGCCACAAACACCCATCTTTCCTCACATGACTCCAGTCTGCTCTGCCCTCCCTCAGCGGGAACCCAGGGTGAGTGGCTGCGAATGAGATTTTGTTCATTGGCCCTTTAAGAAGGTGCCTGTGTCTTCATCAGACTCTCTTCTCTTCCTGGTAGACAGGATCCCTGCTCATTTTCACAGCCTGGCGCTATGTGGGCACCTCTTCCCGGCTCTGGTGCTCTGGAGCCCAGCTTGAGAATGAGACCCCATGCTTCTCAGGGGAACTTGGCAGCTGATCTCCCTCCAGAATCTCATCAGCCACCTGTGGGAGCAGGGCCAGCCCTTTCCACATCTCTGGCTTCCTACCAGTCTCGATGTGATTTCTTCTTAAATCCTTGATTATAAGACTTCTCTTCAGCTAGTCTTCAGTTGGTTATTCAGGTTGGTTGCACTATAATTTAGTTGTAATTCCAGTTTGGTCCTGGGAGGAGGTCAGTGTAACAACCACCTACTCTGCCACCATCTTGGATCCCCTGTAAGATTTATTTATTTTAAAATAAATTTAATTTTATTAATTTATTTTAATTTATTTATTTTTTACTAACTCGTTTATTTTAAAATAAAACTATAAATCTTCACAGAATTTAAAATGGAAACAAATAAGTGACTAAATTCCATAGTATTAATTAAAAGAGACCTAAATAGACAGTAAGTACTGTAATAGAAGAATCCAGGTTAAATTCTTGAAAAACTAACCTTGTTTTCTGTGACATAGTTGGTTTTATTGTTGTAACTTAAACCATTATGATATTAAAATATCCAAATTCAAGAAATATATTTTTATTTTCAATTAAATCTTCTCTAAGAAACTAAGCATTTTTAATTAATAAAAATATGCAAACAATTTTATTCTCACTTTTTTAAGAAATGGTCAGAGTAACTCTAAACCTACAGGAAGAATTATTTTTTAAGTTGTTGGAAAGGTCAGGCAGGAAAAAATACTTTTGGAATTTTTAAATCTTGATGACTTTAATATAGAAACTTCCACAAAGTAATAGTAGGTTGTTTTTCTTACTGAAATATAAAGTCTCTGAAAATACCTTTGCAATGAAATCTTTACAAACATGTATTGTAGATTGTATGTTGTATAAATAAGCCATGATAGATATAGATAAATATAGATCTATAATCATAAAAGCATAATATGCAAATCAACCAAATGGCTGAACAGCGGAATGACCGTCCAGATGACCTTCTGGACGAAGCTGGGCTGTGAGGTGGGTCTGCAAGGGCGGCCGAGGCAGCCGAGGCTGCAAAGGTCTACTCTTGCATGAATTTCGTGCATCTGGCCTCTAGTATAGAGATAGAGATAGGGATAGAGATAGAGATAGAGATAGAGATAGAGATAGAGATAGAGATAGAGATAGAGATAGAGATAGGTAGAGAGAGAGAGAGAGAGAGAGAGAGACAGAGATAGAGATAGAGATAGAGATAGGTATAGAGACAGAGACAGAGACAGAGACAGAGACAGAGACAGAGATAGAGATAGGGATAGGTATAGATTGGACTCATATTGCAAAAGATGTGTATGTGTTATAATGAAAAGTTACTGTGATAAACTAAGCAAAACACAGGAAGTAAGCTTTTAAAATAACTGATCTTCTATGACCTTTATGGGAACATTTACGGGAAAGCAGCATTTAAATATAAAGAAATTAAAAAGAAGTCTTTGTGTTTTAAAGTCCAGTGAAATACCGCTAGGATTCATTTAACCAGAATACTCAGAGACATTTGAGCATTCTAACTAGTGGAAAATTTTTATCATATCAAGATTGACTGAAAGGGGGAAAATAACATAATTTTTAGTGGCAAATTTTTCTAAAAATGTATTAATGCTTCATTCTACATTACTAAGTGCAATATACTATACCTAATACTTTCTTTGAAGAATGGGCTATTACAGGCCTAGGGGCTATTGATGAGTGCATCTTCCCTTACTGAAGGTCTCAGATATAGTTGTCAGAGATGAATATATACTGACTGTGGGACATAAGTTGGAATCTTCAGAATCCTTCAAATGAGTTTGTTTGCTTATAAATTAATTTTTTCTTCTACACGTGGAAAAACTAACTGAGGCTATTGGTTAATTAGGTATTTGTTGTACTGTATCTGAACAAATTATAAGTGGCTAAAAGGAAATAGTGTGGTGTTGCTAATGTAGGGAAAGGGGTGTAATCATATATTTGCAGAAAACTGAATTTTGATAGGATTAAAACATTTTGAGCATTCTTCAATTTAGTGTTTACAGGATCAGCTTAAGTGCAGAACCTAAGACCTCTTATATTCCTGGGAACCTTTTCAAAGTATAATAAAATCTGGCATATGTTGATGTGGGAACAACTAGGATCTTAAAGTTAAAGAAATTAATTTTTTCCCAAACACATAACATCTATCTAGAACTAGAATCAACTTCAATCTGTCTAATGAAATATTAGTATCATGTAGTTGCTTTTATCTTTGAACCTAAGAGACCATAATGCATTATTTAGCAAGTTAAAATGAGTTCAGGCCAAATCTCTTTTAAATGTTAATTTTATCTCTTTTGATGTATATCTGAGAGTTAGGAAGAAAATGTAGGAGTTAGTAGAGAATACATTTTTAGGAACAGAAAATCTTCATAGATAACTTAAAATTGATATTATAAAATTACTCTTCTGCCTATTTATAGTGAATTGTTACACAGAATATGGACATATTTCTGTTACTAGAGAATCTGTTACTCATGGGAGTGGGGTGCTTATGATGTCTTTACAAAATGAATGTTCTAAGACTCATACAGAAGGATGAATGGTTTTTATTGGCGTGGAATTACATTTCTCGAGTTGTAGAGTCCCATGTCCCTTAACCCAGTCCTGAAAAAAGTGCAGCTGGGGGTCCAGCAGAGCCAAAAGCAAAGCCAGAGCTCCTGTTCCATGTTACAGCTGGGCCCAATTCAGCATCAGGCTAAATAAAGTCCATTAGTCCATTGTGTGGAATCCATGTGGTCATGGGCCACGTGGACAAATGTAGGGGAGCATAAGCCCTGAAATGGGAGAGCCAGAAGCCCAGCATGCCAGAGAGAGAGAGAGAGAGAGAGAGAGAGAGAGAGAGAGACTCCTTTTTCCAGGAGTTCAAATATTCAGGTTTTTGCTCCTTTGTAGTGGCCACATCTATTCTGGCCACTGTCTTGCTCCTAGGTGTGACTGACAGGTAAGCATCTTCCCATGCCATCCAAAACTTACTGGGCATGCATCTAAACTGCCTTTATCCAGTCTCTTCACCCACTGATCAGCGGGGAACAGTCTTGGAGAGTGTTAAATTACAGCTTTCTAGCAAAGCAGTATAAATGACATGTCTATATTATTTAGTCTTCTCTTTACTCCTTTCTTGTTAAGTAATAACCAGATTATCACAACAGTATTATTTCCAGTACAGGAGACATAGACAATCTGTCTGAAGCCACGTATAGAAATGACCTCGTATCTCCATGGGTTCCATGACAGTCCACCAAACTGTCCTAGACCTTCAGAATTGGGAACAACATATGAATGGGTGCCTATTTATAATTCATCAGACAAGCCAGTGAACTAATTAGTAGAAATATATTCTTTTGGAACTGCTGGAAATGTTTTAACAATCTTAAGGTCCTCTATGTTGAATCCTTTCTTGGATTTTGAAAGTTGAAGGTCATTTTTTTTATTGTGATTCTATAACTTTGGTTGAATATGTTTTCTAATATGGCTTTATGTTGTCAATCCTGAGCACATAAAATGATCTGTGAATTCATTAGCAAGTTTATGGTACCTTGGGGTTTCGCAACTGCTACTCGAATAGGCCAGATCCAGACTTGCCTTGATTTCTATTGTTAGGAGAAGTCCATTAACCTTTTCATTATAGTGTAGCATTATCAAATTACTCTTCCAAAATAATAAATAGTCCTTTCAGATACTATTGACTCCCAAATACATATAGAAAATAATGTACTCAGCTAATAAGATTTTGCTGACTTATACAATTATTAGAACATACTGAATGCTCACTTTTACACATAATATCTATGTTATCATTACAAAAACCCTGTAAAGTCAGTAAAGTAGTTGTTAGTACCATTCTCACTCTTCTGCTTCAAGAAGACTAAGTTATCTGTCTAATGTCACAGAAGATTGAAAAGCGTTGTTTCTGGGTCTCAAACCTTGGGTTTCCAACTTAATATCCTGTGCTCACCTAACTAACTCCAGTGACTACATGTATATAAAGCCAGGAGCATTCTCATTCTCATTCATTCTCTCTCTCTCTCTCTCTCTCTCTCTCTCTCTCTCTCTCTCTCTCTCTCCTCCCTCCCTCCCTCCCTCCCTCATCCAACTGGATATGCAACTGGACTAATTCCCAAGAAAGGCAAAACTTGACACTATTTCCTACCCCTTCTGGTTTGTCAGTTAAAGGAGAGCCTCCAAAAAAGAAATATGTAATATTGAGAGTTGGACGTGAGTCTTAGCATGATTCAGACACTGGCTTTAAAACCACTAGAATCCTGACCAGTTGGCATGGCCTACCTGGTGGTCCTCTGAGCTCAGCCTCTCATGTTATGGGTGTCAACACATACTGTGGGGGAGAGAATTGAAAGGTGTGTTTTTTTTTAATAAGCACTTAAATGGTACTTTCAAGAGCAAATTTTATACATACGTTGAAATTTAGAATAGTGTCCTACAGATTTGGAATTATTTAGGACTGTGATTATAGCCAGAAAGTCAGAAAAGTAAAATGAACGGGTACATCATCTGTATAACAATAGAAATGTGAGTCTCATATTTGTGATGAGTAGAACAATGGAACCTGGCTGTATTTAAAACATTCAGGCACTCCAGGATCCTGGTTCATTTAAAGTCCCCTATTGACATCCTCCTGGGGTGACATCCTCACACCGAACAGTCCAGGTGATATCCGACAGCCAGAGCCAACCTGTAAGCAGTGCCTCCCAAAAGGTTGCAGGGATATTAATTAGCAAGAACTTTTGAAAAATAAAGCTACCTGTGTTTCATTATTACTTTCCAATTGTTCTATGTTTCTATTCTATTTTTATATACATATCAATTATGTATTTTAACTTATATATATTAACTAATTGAAGTCTGTAAAATGTATGTAATTTAATAAACTTTTAGTTGGGCATAAATAATTTCTTTAGAGCATTCAGATTTCAAAACCAAAGAAATTTGTCTTTTCACGAGAAAATTCTCTTCAAGAAATTCCTGACTTTAATTTGAGGTCATGTGGCTAAAACTTCAATTCAGTTTGGGAAGGCTCAACTGTGTTGGCACTGACTGACCACTACAGACACAATCTTCATTTGAATTTATTTTGGGCAACTCTCTCTGACAAGTTGGTCATGGTCCCTGACCAAATACTAGCATAGAATCCAATTGTGGCTTCTTGGGTTCAGATTTTCTATTTTTCAATATTTAAGATGTCCTTTTTATCAGATTACAAATAAAAGAAATTAGCTAAGAAGTCTTAAAATAACCCTATTATTGAATTGTCTTTGGACTTAAACTGCTTTCTGAGCAGTTTACTAAGGTACAAAAGGAAGCCACTTTGTAATCTTTATAGGTAGTTGCTGACATACTTTATTGGTTTACTAGGGCTTCCATAACAGAGTACCCCAGACTGGGTGACTGAAATGGCAAAATGTATTTTCTCACAATTCTGGGGGCTAGAAATTTGAGGTCAGGTGTTGGCAGCGTTGGTTTCTTCTGAAACCTCTCTCCTTGGCTTGTAGATCGCTGGTTTTCTCCTTGTATCTGCACATGGTTTTTCTTCTATGTCTTAATATTTTCTTCTTATAAGACCAGTCACATTGGATTAGGGCCCATCCTAACAACCTCATTTTAACTTAATTGCCTCTTTAATAAAGACCCTACTTCCAAATACAATCACATATGAGGTACTGGGGGATAGGCATTCAACATATGAATCTGGGGATACACAATCAGCCCCATAACAGTTACTAATCCCAGCTCCTTAGAAACCAGTGTCTAATTCCCTACTGGTGGCTAGATTCAGCATCTGTCTTGCTTCTGATCCTTAATTTCTATACTTTATCAATCCCTTTGATTGAGGTCATCCCAACCCTGGTTTTTGCTTTTTAGCTGCAGAAACTCACACTTCCCCTTAACTTGTGAATGGGTAAGGCCTCTTATCCATACTGTGACTATTCTCTGCCTCTGTTGCTATTATTCAAGTCTCTACTCTTTTCACATCTATTTTTCAGTTGTTCACCCCTCTTATGTTTCCTGTGGCTTCTAAACTCAAATTCATGATGGTATTCTCTATAATAGCCCAAACTGGGAAAACTCAAATATCCATCAACAATTGAATGGATAAATTATGGTACACTCAGATGATGGAATACTATACAGTGGTGAGAATGTAAGAACTATTGCTACTTACTCCATGGATGAATCTCACAAACCTAATTTTGCATCTTTTGCCACCTACCTCCTAAGGACAATAAGGCCAGAGAGACCAGAAGCTCAGCAGTAAGAGCTCATAGTGAATGAGCATTTACTGAGTGCCTACCATGTGCCAGGCATTGCGGAAATGCTATCAGATACTCTCCTAATTCATTCTCACAGTTATGAAGTGGATAGGTAATATTCCTATCTTAGGTAAAGTGGAGGCTTAGAGAATAACTTACAAAACGCAGAGCTGGAATTGAAACTCCCGTCTTCTGGCTCCAGTCCCAGTGTTGGTGCCGACATGCCACATGCCCACCCCTCTTTTCCTCCACTGACTGTGGAGGCTGCACTGGCCCCATGAGCTGGTAATCACCTTGCCCACAGCTGGTTACACACTGACTGGGGCTCACAGCTCCGAGGTCTCTGTTCTTTCCCTAACTCCTCTCCACAACATGAGAGAGGCTGTTCATTCCCTTTCAAGGAACCAGAGGCATTAGGGAGGAGCCCATCCACACATTGCCAGTGACCCCCAGAGAACTATCCACATAAGCAGCAATGCCCATCCAATCTGGAATTTCAGAATAGGAATTCCCAAAGCCTCAAGCTTCTCTCTTGGAGATGTTTCAAGGAACTCAGACAGATGGGGTACGTTAGCTGCAACCCTTCTTGGCTAGTAGCTTGTGACCTAGTTTCTGGAATTTACTTTTCCTAAGTTCATCAATAAAACTGGGTCATTTGATAACTTAGGAACAAGCTGGTGAAAAACACTTCCATCTGACAGAACATGAGGAAAGCCACAAAGAACACTCCTGAATAGTCAGGCTCCAAGACACAACTCTTGTTCATAAATTAATAATAGAATCTGCCTGAAACATTCATAAAGGGGATGGATTCCAGTTCACTAGTTAATAGTCCTCCTCTAGAATGAAAACGGATACAGTGTAAATCTACCTTATGATGTCTGGGTAAATTTGCTGTCTCCAGTTCAAATTCGGTGACAGTATAGTTAGCATATGGTCTTTCCATCTGTTTAAAAAAATAAGAGATTTGATCTCTTTGCTCTGAGATAATAACCATAAACATTTAAAGGCCTCCAACTTGGTAGAGGGATGAAATTCTTTCTGGTGACATAGTTTTGACTTGGTATGTATGTTTTCTTTAGTAGGGGCAAGAAGTTGGGGGTTACATATAATCACTAATAAGTAAAAGAGTTTCACAGTTAATCATATCAATCCAAGGAAACTTTTTCATGCTCTTGACCACATATTTCCCTACAAGGATTCTTATTTATTATATTTACTTTGTAAAACTTCCCAATCATAGAATATATGAAAAACACAAAAATGATTTTTAAAATCAAATTTTTGTACATTGATCCTCCCAAGTTTCCTTACCAACCTTCAATAGTCTAACGCCAGCTTGGCTGCTGTGTATACTTAGAAACCAGACTTCCAGGCTTCTTCTCCTACTTCCTCCCAGAAAAAGGCCATGTCTCACCTCCCCCACACCTGGTACACCATTAATTAGGCATAATGTAAGCAAGTAACCATGCTGGTGATGAATGATTCTCATAACACTTTGCTTTCTCTTGAGTGTTGGGACATCCATCATTTGTGCAAGTAAGATACGAGCAGTCTGGAATAGTATTTGAGGAGACATTTTTCCAAAAGAAAAAAAATAACAAAGTAATCTTTAGGGTTATGTGTTTTTAGTCATTTTTCTTTTTCTTAAAAATAATCTGCCCAAATGTGCCTGTTTTGTAAATCATCTGAACTATTTAGCACAAGAAATTAAAAATACAATATAACCCTTTACTTAGGATTTTATTTTTTGTTACCTATTTCAAAAAGCCCTCTCAAAATGTAAATAAGAAATTTTGGATTTGTGATCTTAACATCTCATCTACATTTACTTCTTAATTATCAAATATGTATTATTAATAGCATCCTCAATATAAGACTAAACAAGGTCAAAAGAAAACAATTTTTTAAGCCAGAACACCAGGCAGCAAAAGTTGCTTGCAGTTGTATAATAGAAAAGCTCAGTATTAATATAAAATAGGTTCCAAGTAATTTACAGCCACAATAATAATAGTAATCCTGATAGTAAAACTTCGCCAATTCGCCAAATCGCTAATAGGTAAATGAGAACTGAGTGATGTTACTTTGACCATTTGCTCAGGAAGGTTGCTAAGCAAACAGGGTAAATAAGCCTCAGGGATATGGTGAGAATGAGGTAAGGGCAATGTTTAGCCTCCTCAAATGAACAAACAAATGGCAAATTGTAAACAAATGGATCTTGTTCATTAAAAAGAAGTCTTATCTCTCCTTCACAGCAAATATTAAGCACCTTTACTTGGTAACACGTTATTAATTTTAATAAATTTTTATTTAGATGGTTGAAACTTTATTTAAAATCTAATTAAGTCTTTTATCTAATTCAGAATCACCTTCTGTCAAAGTTGGCCATACTACACTATGTGATTTCAGTATTTTAAATAATGTGCAAAAGCTATCCAATACTTGTATTGGATACACACAAGTAAACTTGAGTACCTATTATGTGCCCACAGAGAACTATACAAAATAATAGAAAACAGTTCAAAAGCAATAAGCGCAATTGTTGCTCACACGAGGCAATTTCATGGATGAGACATGGTAAGAGAACATTTTACAAAAACAAAGGACCATAAAGGTCCCTGGGGGCGCTTAGGCTGCATGCACGACTCAGCAAGTTGGGTGTTGAGCAGTTCTATTCCTCAGATGACCCACTGCATAATTGGAAACAATGGCGAGGAGCACTTTGGCAATGGCAATGACTCTGATCATTGAGGGCTGACTTTATTTTAATAAAAGTAGAGACACAGGTTGATTCAGCTTCCTCAGAAGTGCTCCCAAATAGTCAGAAACACACCTAGAGGCCAGAGAGAATGAAGTGCTTAGGTTTGTTGTCTGGTGAAGAGATTACATTTTTAGTCATGTCAGTTTCACACATCAATATTTACTGCCTCAGGCCTACACCTTCCAACAACTACAGAATGGAAGCTACTACTTAGGCATCCATAAGATTTATGAGTATAGTAGTCCCCCTCCTTACCCACAGGGGATATGTTCCAAGACCCCCAGTGGATACCTGAAACCTGGATACTACCAAATCCTAAATATACTATGATGTTTCCTATACATACATACTTTTTCCCTACAAGGAAGCACTTTACGGCTTTTCTTTGGCATATCCAAATTGCCAGCATCACAACTTTTGCACTTTGGGGGCAATTATATTCAGTAAAATAAGTGTTACTTGAACACAAGCCTTGTGACAATCAATCTGTAACTAAGACAGCTACTAAGGGACCAATGGGTGGGTAGCATATACAGTGTGGATATGCTGGACATAGGGATGATCCACATTCCAGGTGGGGTGGATCAGGACAGCAGGAGGTTTCATCATGCTGCTCGGAATGGCTTGCAGTATGAATTGCTTAATTCTGGAGTTTTCCACTTAATACTTTAGGTCTGCAGTTGACCGCAGGTCATTGAAATTTTGGAAAGTGAAAGCACATGTAAGGGGGGCTGTGATGGTGTTAGAAGATACCTGGATCCTAACAAACATAGTGAGAGTAGCAGCAGTAGCAAAGGGGTCCATTAGGGCAGGAACAGCCACAGCTGCTGCCCAAATTAACCACCGAGAGGTGACAGATCAGCTCTAGGGACAGCAGAGCAGCCACGAGGAGGCCACACTGACTGTTACGAAGACACCAACCCAGACTCAACTTATGCACTGGGCACAGTGGGCACAGTTCACAGGGCCCAAGTGGATACCTGAAACCTTGGGTACTACCAAATCCTAAATATACTATGATGTTTCCTATAGATACATACTTTTTCCCTACAAGGAAGCACTTTACGGCTTCTCTTTGGCATATCCACGTGTACTAGTAAGGACCCATAAAAATGTTACAATTTTAATCTCTCTTAAAATCAGAACTACAAAAATCACTAGTATAATAATGAATATGTAACAATAAATCCAGTCTGGATTATAGTTGTCTTTATACCAACTTGTCATAAAATACAATTTTTAGCTTTTTTTTTTTTTTTTTAATGGAGGAAGGGGCCCATGAAAGTCATAATGTCCTCCGGCACCAATCATCCATGTTAAGGAAAGTAAGCATGTCTGTGGTGGGCTCAGAATCCCAGCGATTTTCCCTGCGGGGGGGAAGGGGGCGGGGGCAGGGGAGGGGGAAAGAAAATAAAGTTAAAGACCATAGAGACTGTTATCCAGGACTTTCTCCCATCACCACATACACAGTCTGGATGAGTGTAACAAAAAAGTGCCAATTAGCACATGACACAAACTGAGGGCACAGAGTTATATAGTAGAATGTCGTTAGAGTCACTCGGTATTCATCTCAGAAGACTTCCTAGAAAAGGTGATGGCTTGGAGAAGAGTGCACACACAAAATAATGCTAGAGGGGGAAAAAGTAAGGGAGAAATATTTGGAGGGTCGATTGGTGGTCCTTTTTTAAATGCCTTGTGTCATCATTTTAAACAGAGAGGCACCAGTGTGTGCACTATGACTTCCCTACCCATGTTTAGGAATCAGAAATCACATTATTTCCAGCTAAAAACAGAGCACTGAACCAGTGGTGAATTTATTATGACTTATGAATTCCACAGGAGAATCTGTAGTGAAGACAGAATTCTGTCCAGGCTTCCCAATTGTTTACGTCTAGATCTGTGCTTCCTTTGGGATAATGGGAAATAAGGATTGACCAGTATGCCCAGATTTAGTCCTATTTATACCACTTTTTATTTTTTTTAAATATATTTTATTGATTTTTTACAGAGAGGAAGGGAGAGGGATAGAGAGCTAGAAACATCAATCAGCTGCATCTTGCACACCTCCTACTGGGGATGTGCCCGCAAGCAAGGTACATGCCCTTGACCAGAATCAAACCTGAGACCCTTAGAGTCTGCAGGCCGACGCTCTATCCACTGAGCCAAACCGGTTAGGGCTATACCACTTTTTAAATGTACAAAATATTCTGCTGTGGGGAGAATGAGTTAAATGTAACTGTACTAGAACCAGCATGGCCTGAACCCTCCTCTATGTTGGAAGAAATCTCCAGGAACTCACTGCACTGGGCAGGACACAATATGGTAGACAGGCATCGCCTGCATTCAGAGGATCCTGGGAAACCCTGCTCTCACATTTTCCCGTGTTGGGCGTTTAAAGAGAGCATGACACCCTGACATTTACCTTCCTGAGTAAAAGAATGTTGTCCTTGCTCTGCACATAAGAGACAGAGAGAAAAGTCATCCAAAATTAGTCAGTTATTGTGGCCAGTTTCCTGCAGGTGCATTTAAGTTCCGAGTCCAGAATTTATGAGATACAAAATGGTTTTAGCATATGCAAAACTGAATACCGTTTCATTTGGAACAAAATTACCAAAATGTTATAGATGCCAGGTATTTGTTTACAGGTATGTATATGTGAAGAAATATATTCAATATATTCACACTTGTGAGCTTGATGGTAGTTTGTCTTCATTAAAACATTCATCCTAAAAAACTTCAATGTTGTAAAGATAAAATTGGGGGGAGGATGTCAGACTTGTTAGTTTTATTTTCTTTTTGTTTTTTCTCAATTTTTGGTAACAGCGTGTTTTAATTTTTTGTAATCAGAATAAAAGGAAGACATTTTAATTTCATATATTAGATGATATGGGGTTACTGGAAATCACTACTATTGTAGTATTTTACCTTTCCCCTAATTTATTACATCTTCATAGCTTCTATTTAACATTTCTGGTAAAAAAAAAAAAAGACTGGATTATTATTGATAGATTAAGAATAATAAAAATAATTTTTAATTAAAAATTTCATATAGTAGTAATAGAATCTGCAACTAGAAAATTGCTTATGAATGGACTGTGTAACCACGGAATTGCATACTTTTAAGTATTGCATGCACCCAAAATAGATCTCAGAACACCTAGTACAGATGGCATTTAATAGTGCTGAGTTAGCATTTTAATCAGAATTAGAGGGATGCTAAAGCTTATAAACCTATTACGATTCACAGAATAAAAACAATTGTGATACATGACATGCTTAGGTTAGTTTTCCATGAAGATAGAAAAAACAGAAATATTTTGTTAGAATTGTGCTTATGAGTGAAGTTATGGGTAGGCTGATTCCTAATTAGTGAGCATTGCACATTGAAGAAAATCTTTCTCAAAAATGTTGGCTTGATCCAGACTGTATCATTATCCTGAGAAGTGGTTGCTGCCCCAAACTTGGATGATTTCACAAACCCCCTGCACCAATGGCAGTCAGTGAAGCTGTCAGGGGGCGCTGCATGGGGAGCCCTCCGGCCTGTCCAAGCCGTTGAAGAGATAACAGTGAGGTAGACAAGAAAGCACACGGGCTGGCACTGGGTTCCCTTCCTGCTCAGCCACATACCAGCTTTGAGGCCTTGACCAAGTCACTCCGTCTCTGAGTCTCTGAGCCTCAATGTCCCAAACCACCTAGTAAGACAATGTATACCCCACAGAGGTCTCATGCAATCAAATAAGTATAAATACATCAAACACCTAGCAGTGCCCAGCACATAGTAGCTTCTCCAAATACTTTGGTTCCTTCCCTTTTGAGATGGGGCTGGAGCCAACGCCTCCTCGTCGGAAGGCATCTGGCAGCGGCACAGCCTGGTGTCCAGCCTGAGAAGATCCTGTGACTTCCAGTGCTCTTTACTCTGTTCCTTATGTCCTATATTTAAGAAAGAGGAGTGAGCCCGAATTGGGTTTCCTTAATTATGTTGGTGTCACTTGCTATATACTCTCCATGTTTCATTCATTTATGCCCATTCATATAATAGAAGTTATCAAAAGATTATTCTCAGGTATTATTATTTGTTAGAAAAGCTATAATTGTATATATTTCACTGCTCAGGAAATAACGTGATAAAGAGAAATATTGAAGCATTTTCTACAGCAAATCACCAAGAAAAAATAGTCAAAAAAATACCTTAAGAAACTCACCAAGGAAGTGGGAAAAGGTGGTTTTGAAGTTTTATTTAAAAAGAAGGAGACTGAAATAACTGCTAGAGGGTGTCACGACATAGTAATAAACTTGTAAAGTCCCACTATTCTTTTCTGTTATTGCTGAGAATGATGGAAAAGCACACATGCGTAATATAATCCAAAACCACTTACAAGCTTGAGTGTGTATGTTCAGTGAAGAGTTCATTTTGCTGTCTCCATGTTATTTCAAATAATAGATTAATATTTATCCTTTGGTATAGTTATATTTAGAAATTAAGCTTGGAGTCTGGATGATTATGCGCATACAGTTCTTACAATGTTTTGAGCCAGTGGCTTCAAAAAAGGGGAAAAAAAAACCTATACAGCTGTATTACTGTCAGCCCCACAGAGCTACCCATAAGCAAAGTTGTATAGTTTTATGAATTGTCAACTCAATTATCAGTCGGGTTCTGAATTTTAGAAATGTTGTCCCATGAGATAAATGGACAAGGCAGAAATGACACAGTTTGATTTTCAGGTACCAGGTGGAGGTGGCAGTGTGATCTGGGGAAATCTCGCTTTGACAAATGAGCGTGTTCGCTAGGTTTGGCAGTGGTTTTAGACACTACCTGGAACCGTGGCGATGGCAGGGTGGCAGGCCTTCCCGTTCTGCACTCGGGCCTGCACCACACATGTAAACAGTGAGGCTCTCGGGGGAATGACTCCAAGCCAACGGGCTGTGAAGGAAAACTTTGCTAGCAGGCTCTAACATGGGTGTCATGACTCTTTTCAGGTAGTAGGTGTAACCTTGAAGAAAAAGTGGCACTGTCTTCAAAAAAGTGACCTGACCCTGGCTTTGGTGGGTTTTTCTGCAAGAAATCAAAAGCACCGCATGTGTTAATGATACATCCTTTCTAGCTGACCACTGCTTTGTTCTAGAGTTCAGCATGAAAGGACTAATTTTTGTTTTGTTTTGTTTTGTTTTGTTTTGTTTTGTTTGTTTTAGTGAAATGGCATGTCCGTTGCTAATTCTAGCTACGATAGTTGCACATGTGAAAAATATCTATATGTAGTTTATGGATTGGTAGCATTTCAAATAAGTAGTGTATTGAAATATTGACCTGAAATTTTTTGAGATGCTCATCAATTGACCTTTTTTTTTTCTTAGCTCAAGATAAGAGTCTGAATTATTATTTCTTTAAAAAAATTATACCTTGTAACATTAGATTTGATCTTTTAAGTATGTTAGGAATTTAAATGTAAGCATGCCACTTCGTTCATTGCTATCTTATTAGAAGTTCTTGGAGCATGGAAAGAATTCTTCACAAATGATTTTGCTCTTTTGAAAAAAATAAGCTCAAAAATATTTGTTAAACTATATTTAATCTGTAAATGAGTGTAGCTTATAAAGGTATGCTAAGCTTATAGTATGTAATGTTTCATCCCAATAATTTTTATATTTTGAAAAAAATGTAAAACAGTTTAATAGTTCCATAATAATCTTTTCCCAGAATTCAGAATTGTATGTATCTCTATTTTAGGAAGTTTGCATTGCATCATTAAAGAATAAACCTGGGATCATTTTGCTCCCCAATTTTTAATGTTTTCCTTTATTCTTCTAGTAGTCAGTGATTCTAAGGATTGTGGCCATAGCGACATTCCAGAACATATTTGATAGTAACTCCTGATAAATAAAATCTCTTGTGGTTGATATTCCATCATGGAAATAAACATTATCATTCAATCATGCTAGTTCTTAAATAAAAGTAAAAAAACACACACAAAGAAATAAACTTAGAGCAATAAAGAGATTCACACATTCTAAAATCTAGTAAATATAAAGTTTTTCTTTGTTTTCATAAATAAAAGCTGCCACTTGTTATTTAGAAAGGAATGCCTGAGAAAATGGGTGATTAGCACATAACAAACTGAGGGCCCAGGAGTTACATAGTAGAATGCAATTAGAGTCACTCCTTATTCATCTCAGAAGATTTGCTTCCTAGAATAGACCTACCTTCTAAATTCTTAAAGCTCTGTGCAAGACCATGATAATAATGTGATTCTACCCTTTTGCATTACATAGAAAGTATCAAGATTTATTGACCTTTAGAATTCATATTAACCCTCACTCCCATTTATGTTGGATTGCTCTTAATTCCCTTTCAGACAACAGACCACATATGTCCATTTTTGTTTCTGGGCCTATGATATCTCTATATGCTACATTTGTATTTTTAAATGGATTTACAACACAGATATTCAAGTGTGCTCTTATTATAAAATTATTTTCTCCAGAGAGGCTTTGCCCAGAGACATAAGAAAATTGAAGTTTTCTGTTTTTAAAGTATTTAGAGATTATTTAATTTTTACATAGTATGAGATGCTTCTAATTGGATTGAGAAGGTAATATTTTATTTCATTTTTCCCATTATGCCATATCTACTCTCAAAAATTTAATAATCTAGTAAACCAAAAAGACAGAAAGCCAGCATATCCCTTTATAATTTATAACTCTGTTTGTATGAGACAAAAAATATAGGGAATATATATATGCCTATATATTTATATCTATATCAATGCCTTGATTAGTAATCATTTTTATTTATATCTGGATTTACAGATTCTCCAATGAAAAGAGATTTTAAAATTCTATTAAAATTATTTGGTCTCAAAAACATTGAGAGTTACAAATTTTTTTCATACTAGCTCCACAAAGTAAGCTCGGTGAATTCCTGTGACATTAGACCACTGAAGAATTTTTGAGAGGTTTTTATGATACTTTTATTCTTTTTATGCCAAATCCACTCAAAAATGACAGACTCCAGAGACCACCCACCAAGCCCTCCATGGGAATCAGACCCTGATCCCAATCCCTGTCCCAGACTCCTGTCATTCAAAAGTTTTAGAAATTATATAGGAATAATTTATAAATGAACATAGAGGCAATTCATAATGTATTTAAATAGATGCTACAAATTATGTTCATGTCATGTAAATTGCCTAAAATATACCATACATATAAAGTATTATGTTAAAATTAAATGTCAGTTGTAAAGGTGAAAAAGTAGCTAAAGTTCACAATCTTTTTTCAGATATTGCGTGTTTTCTCTTCAGCCAAAAGCCTCAAGATTCACTTGCAGCAGCCTACTTCTTCATTTATGTTGGATTGGTCTTTAAACATTAGACTATCTTGTAATAAATAATAACTTAAAGATTTCTCCTGACACAAGTCATTGTTGATTTCACTGTTATAGGGAAAAGGCTCTAGGGCGGCAGATAAGGCTGTTGCCATGGTGATGAAGGAGATACCGAGGGAGGAGTCTGCTGAAGAAAAGCCCCTCCTTACTATGACATCACAGGTGGGCAGACCCATAGGGTTCCTGTAGGAAGCTGACATATGTTAATTTATCAGACGTTGTGATTTTTAACTAGCAAAAAAAAAAAACAACATTAACTTGAACTAATTTCTTTAAAAGTACAGTTTCAATGGAACAATTATACATTATAAAGTGAAAATGAAAATTGCTAAGAAAAAGAAAAATTTCATCATTTAATTTTCATTACTTAACTTCAGTTTAAAAATGTATGTGCAAGTAAAATGTGTTGCTTCTTTATAAAGGAGTCTTGTTAATAACTTTGGGAAAGAAATAACAATTAAGCTAATGATACATTTGAAAAACAACAACCAAAAAAACCAAATTCCTATGAATAAATACAAGTTATATTGTATACATATGTCAGTTTACCAGTAGAATATCTAAATTTTCTTAAATGTTAAATATATTTATGTTGTGACTATGCATACTACATATGTCTATACATATTTATGTGGATAACTAATTTACAGGAATGAGCCAGAAGTCCCTGAGTCCCCTTGCAGAAAATGGCATCTGTGACCCCTCTTCTACTTAGTGACCTTGACAACAAAAATATCTCTATTATAAGCACATGAGAGCCATTTTCAGCATTTATTATAGCAAATATAGAAAAAAAAAGTTTGCATTTATATGCAAAGACATGCTGAGACTGTGAATCCTGTATGTCCTCAGGGACTTTTGAAACACCCTGTAAAATCCACATAAATATGTATAATGTACCCATCACCACTCTGTGGAACTATCAGTTTTAAATTCTTAAATGAAAAATATTTTTACTTGCATTTATCTTATAATTTAGATTAGGTTGTTATCTTAAATATTTCCTTTTTTTCCCATAATGCCAGTAGTAAATGCAGTTATTCAGTTCCAATTATATGAACATGTCTACAATTAGAAAAATGTCCATTTACAGTCCTCACGAAAGGCATTTATTTCAAAAGCTAAATTATGGCAACTTATTTTCAGAATATCATCAGATCACATCCCCAGCTGCTGCCAACATGTGTGGTTTTCTTTATTCTAAACGCTATGTTGTAAGGAACGAAAATTATAACAACATATAACATCAAAATTGAATCTTAAAAAAAGTTATTAATGATTCCCAGGACTTTCAGATAAGTTTTATGTTGTGAGTTTTTTATCCATGAAAAAGAGATGCTTCTTCCCAATGACACAGTAGTAGTTGGAAAGAAATTTGCTTGCTATTTACCAAGGTCTCCATTCTTTACACAATTTGCATAGTAAAACATATACAGTTTTCCATTGATCTCTTGCCCTTTGAAGAATCCATGTTCAAAATATTCAGCCCATAGTTTCTCAGGTCAATGCTGAGGGAAGTGAGAACCACTTTAAGTTCTCGGCTAAGGACAGAACCACCTACATCAGTAGATAAGACCTATCCAGACTTGGAATTGGCATAGTTGTGCTACAACATATCATCTCAGGGCATCACAATTTAGGACAGGGTCTAGTTCGCAAAATGCCTTTTCCTCCAGCCCTTGCATTGGTATGTGCTTCCCAGTAATCCTTTTTAAATGTCCAAAAATTACCATTGTCACCTAAGCCTGAATTTAAAATTTAATGCAAAACAATATTTTTTATTTTTTAATTTAGAAAAAAAATTGTGATTACCATTTTCTCATATTCAGAACATTTGTGTGTACCAAGTTCCTTACTTAATCCCTGTCGAATGCTGCATTAACTGTTTTTGAGATATTAGTTACCATTTTACTGCATGAAGATTATACAATGCTTTCTTTGATGCATCATATTCTTGTTGCATACTGGCAAGTTTATGAATCAGCATACAGAGTTCTGATTCATAAAATGCAATGCACCTGTTGTGTTGATAATTTTATGAAATTCAGTGACGGCTGTGATACAATTATTTCTCAGTCAAATTCAGTTTTATTAGTTGATATACTTTTTCCACTGTACACAAGTGGCTTCTTCCCTGCTATGCACAAGCCCAAAAGCAGCAGAATGATCTGAAAAAGTGAGTACTTCTCATGGCAACCACAGCATCAGTCCATGTACCATACCACATTCTTACACGTGTGAGTGCATTAGTCTTGAAACATGTTTGTCCCAGTGTCTTCTGTAAAGCCCCTTAGGACATAGTGCTACATACTGCTGAACACATTGACTCATCTTCATTCCTAGTATGTCGATGCCAGCTGCTCATTCATAGATTTCCAATATGTCTGAAGCTGATTGCTGCTCTCTCAGTGGCGTCCTTGGGACAATCACCATGGATAAAGTACAGAACACATCCTTGAAACACTGAGTTCCTAACCTGTTTAGTAACTGTTTACTCAACAGGTTGTAATGGCAGAATAATTTACACTGAAGGGTTTTCTTGTATTGTGTGATTATTATGATCTCTTTGAGAGGGATGTAGCCAAACATACTCCAGGGAAGTCATTTATAATACATTGAGCAAACCAAACAAATCACAAGAGTTGGCCAGGTGACCTGAACTCAGAGTTTGCTGGACACCTGAGAACTGCTCTTTTCATTTAATGTAATTATTCTGTATTATCAAACAATATGTCAAGCACTTCAAAGAAGCTCAAGTCCATGCTGTCCTAGACTAACACTTAAAGTCAAACAGTATGTAAACAAGTGTGCATTGATGAAAGGATTGAAGGAAAGAAAAAAATAGGTGAATCGTCAAGTCTTTAAGGAGAAAGTTTCGCTAGACCTGTGCTGTCCAATACAGTAGGCATAGCCACATGTAACTACCCCAAACTGCAATGTGCTATAAGTATAAAATACACACCAGATTTTGAAGATTTTGTGCAAAAAAAAAAAAAAGATATAAACTGACACATTAATAATTTTGATTACAGTTGAAATGATAATATTTTGGATATATTGGGCTAGGTAAAATGTATTTTCAAAATTATTTTCACCATTTTCTTTTCACTTAAAAAAAGGCTACTAGAAAGTTTAAAATTACAAGGCTGTCATTATCTTTCTATTGAGCACTACTCTAGACTGTAATAATATAAATAAATCTACTTTGAGGGTAGAAGGAAAAACTGTATGTCAAAGACTGATTATATTATAGAAAAAAATATATTCTTTATGAAAATGAAATGACTTTAGCAAATATTTTTCTCTCATAAGGAACTTTAGAAATTTTCATTTTAGTCATATTTCCTGGTACTTTTTTTTAGCAAGGTATATCCCCTTCATTTTTTGCTATAGAGCTCATTGTCTTAAAACGATGTGTTCCAGACCTCTTATTGTTAAGGAGATTTTTTTCATGTTTTTGCAAACTTGGTCTTTGTTTTTCTATATATTCCACCCCTTATACCTTAATATTGATTTAATTTTTGTGTCTGAAAAAGATAAAAAGAGTAATGTCCTTGGTTGGAAAAATATTCTCAAAGCTACTAAATATAGCCTTATTTAGGTTTTTATTACTAACTTGAAACAATTGTTTTAATTATGTTCTCCTGCCTGCCCTAGTGTTAGTACTACCCAAGTTGTAAACAGTAATATCTGTTCATTTTCCCATGAATAACTTCACAATTACAAATCTAATTATCCTGTCAGGAAAATATTTGTAGTCAGTTGAGATTTAGATCAAGTCAGAGTTGAAAGTTATCACATGACTATTCTCTACAAAAAGATCTACTGGGACTCGTATACTGTATAAAAACTGGGCCATGGGCAGAACCATTAGTACTATTAGCTCATAAGAAATTAATTCTGCCCAGTATTAGAGTTACCAAGACAAAGCTACCAAGATCTGTGTATTTAAGGGGCTCATGATAACGATTTAGTTGTCTTGTCTTTTCAATGGATTTATTAGTTAACTTAGTTTTGATAGGGTCACTATTTTGATGGGCATTGCACAAATTTCTCAATTTGGATACAACTAATAAAGCCATAAACAAGTAGTTCAATTACAAAATTATGAATGAAACCTACTCACCAAATAGCACATGCTTTGAATCAGTGTCAGGAATAATAAAGGCATTTTCAGAATGCATAAAGATAGACCTTTTAAAAGCATATTTGTGCTTTCATTTATATATAAATAAAACATTCTTAAACTTTTTTCTATTATTTAGATGAGATAAAAGACATGGTATACTTTTGCAATTTTTTAAATCAACATTACAAATATGAGATATTTGTCAGCTGTTTTTAACTTATTAACTTCAATGTTTTAACTTTTAAAATTATTTTTTAAGTACTAAAATTTTTAAAAATAAAAACAGAATATTTTACTTTAAAACAATTTTGAGATCATCAATCTGAATTGTAAAGTGATGGAATAATGAGTTATTATTCTTGACAGACCTTGTTTTATCATTGAAATGTATTTTGATTTGAAGTTAATTCATAATGATATAAGTTATCACAAACTTTTAGCTCTATATTTTTTAATGAAACACCTAAGCTGTATATTGGTTCAAGACAAATAAGCTTAGATTTAAGTCACAAAACAAGCTATATAAACATATACTGGAGCTTAAGTAACAGACAGTATTTAAAAGCAGAAAAATCTCCTTTCATTTTGGTTAAATATCCCCCTCTAACTTAGATCATATAATAATTTATTTTTTTAACATTGAAATTAGAGAAATTCAAGTTGAACTAAGACAAATGCATTTTTAGATAAAGTTTTAAAACAGATCATAATTCATTAAAGTTGGATGATATTATCTGCATTTTGTTCAACACAAAATACAGTGTTGATATAAAATAACAACCAGTTTGGTCCTGTGGTGGCTAATATTGGCCACATCAACTAACCAGTCTAAGTCATAAGTAAACTGAAGATATTTGAATATTTCATTCACAAGCTATGATTACAAAGAAGGTGTAAGGTTCAATAGTCCTTTGAATTCTGAATAACAAGCCCCTCCTTGCAAGTTCTCATCTATCTTCTAACTCCCGCTGTTTCCTTTTGTTTCCATGTCCATTGGTCGTGTAAGGGTTTTCCCTCAAAATCTCAAAATTTGAATCTCTGACCTAAAACCCCTGTGCGTTGAACTGTCACTGGCCTCCCATTTGCATTGGTCTTTGTCCTTCTCCCAAGGATGACATGGAGCAAGCCTGTGCCTTTATTTCGATCTTTTTCATTGGGCATTCACTCTTCGCATTCTTCACTTTTTGATAGAAGCTTTGCATTTGGAAATGTTAAGTACCTCCAGGTTTCCAAACATTTAAATGATGTGACACTGGGGGGTGGGGAGGGTGATGGACTTACATTTGTGGTTTAAAACCTTGGTAAACATTTCTGAGGACCCCCGGCCTCTCTGAGTTGATGAAACCCAGTGTGAAATCAAGGCTGCCCATGCAATCATTCTTTTGTACAATCCACCATTTAGTTAGACATAAAATCAGTCAACATTTATTAAACTGCTACTGTGAGATACAAATGTTAAGCGGATAAGGTCTCTACTCTCAAAGAGGTCATAGTTGAGTAGGAGGAAAGCAGATAAAACTGGGTAAAGATGGGAATGTGGAGATGCTGTAGGAAGGTGCTCGCTGCCCAGCACTGAAGGCTACCAATGTGCAGTAGAATGGGATCCTAAAAGAGAAATAAGGACGTCACCATTGCAAAGGCCTTTGAACTTATCTCAAGTTTGAGAAGAGGACAAAGGAGGATGAGAAATGAAAATGTAAAATGTAAACAAAGTGAGGCAAACACCTTAGCAGCTAATGAAGTGCATGGATCACTTGAACTCCATTGTGATAGTCAGATTGGGCCAAAATTGCAATCACTCCAACTCAGTTACTCAAAAAAATTGGAAACCTTTTGACTCACCTTTTTTATTATTTTTATAACATCAATGTACTCTGTACCCAAAGGATGAAATGTTCACCACACTTGAAAAACAAAGTCTTTTCAAACTGAAGGGAGTAATTCTAAGAAAAACAAGCAGTATCCTACCAATGAACAAGGAGAGAATAAATGGCATGCAATTTGGAAGGAAAGCTAAGGGGAACTATTTGGGGGATTCAGTTCAGCTAGCAATTTTCCTTTATGACCTAAAAGATTTACTTAGTCTCAAGTCACCATAGGAAAACCATAAACTTGTTTGAAAATGTGGAGGGGAAGGCCATGTGAAAAGCTATTCTTACCTATCCAAATAAAAATAAAATGGGACTCAGTATGGTTAAAATAAGGATTCCTAAATTCATCTGGCTGAAGACACAGTTCAAAATCGGACTGTTTGAGAAAGATCTTTTTATATCTTCCATTTCTGCGGAGTCACTGTCCCTTTGCTAACCATTTACTGAGCCCTTCTTATATGAAGACATTCTGTTCAAAGTTGTGAAGAACATAAATATGAATAAGCCAGAGTCTCTGACCTCAGCGCTTATAAAAAAAGATTTTGTTATGATAACTCCAGTTTCATCTTCCACATCTCAACTGAAACCAAAAAACTTTCAGTTCCCAAATTATCTTCCCATGCTATCTGAAACCTGGCCCTTTATCTTCTTCACCTCTGAGCCCTGTTCACTATCCCCCATTCCAACCCCAGCTTTTCCCAAGAGCTAAACTGTGCTTCAGCTTAAAAACACTGACACAGAAAGTAGTTTATTCCCTCTGATCTGTGTCTATGGAGGAAAGCCGGAGGAGCAGCTCAGTTCATAGGAACTGGGTAGACATAACAACTCTATCAGTCCAGGTATGACATGTGGTCAGAAACAAGAGAGTAGGTGTAGAAGAGACACAGGCTTTGTGAGGCAGGAGATTAGGAGAAGACTGGAGAAGCCATGCCATAGTCCTGGGCTCCCTCAAGTCTCTCTGAACACCTCTTCTTTGGTTGAGAAACTCTGAGAATGCTAGAGATGCTTTCTCCAGAAAATAAGTCTGAAGTATGAAAGAAGAGAGAGATTCCCCCAAAAAATCCAATTACCTTTGATAAAGCAGACTTGCCTAAAAGGGTGGGCCTCTCAAATAATTGTGCTTTTTCCTTTTTTGCCCCATCTAAATGTTTATGGGGACAAAGGTCTTACTTTCTAGAATTCCTTTCATTTTTCAGTGTTTACAACTAGAAGTATAGAAATCTAACAACCTGGCTTCCTAAAACTATAAGTAATTTATGCCACAAAGGAATTTAATTGTATCCAAAGTTAAGAAAAAGTATATGGGGACTTTTGTGGACTATAATTTACTAGAGGCCTGGTGTACAAAATTCGTGCACTGGGGGAGAGGTGTCCCTCAGCCCAGCCTGCACCCTCTCCAATCTGGGACCCCTCAAGGAATGTACAATTGCCTGTGGGATCGGGCCTAAACCGACAGTCGGACAACCCTCTCACAATCTGGGATTGCTGGCTCCCAACCGCTTGCCTGCCTGTCTGATCACGCCCTAACTGCTCCCCTGCTAGCTTGATCTCACCCCCAACTGCCCTCCCCTGCAGGCCTGGTTGCCCCCAACTACCCTCCCCTGCAGGCCTGGTCCCCCCCAACTTACCTCCCTGCTGGCCTGGTCACCCCCAACTGCCCTCCCCTGCCGGCCTGGTCGCCCCCAACTGCCCTCCCCTGCTGGCCTGGTCGCCCTTAACTGCCCTCCCCTGCTGGCCTGATCGCCCACAACTGCCATCCCCTGGCGGCCATCTTGTGGCGGCCATCTTGTGACCACATGGGGGCGGCCATCTTTTGTGAGGGTGTGATGGTCAATTTGCATATTACCTCTTTATTATATAGGATACTTATCTTCATATAATAATTGATCTTTAAATCATGACTAAGAGAATAAATACATTTTTCTTAGTTATCTATCAATATCATCAGACTTCTTCAGAAAAATAATGGCTATCAAAGAGATAGTTAGGACATTGCATATATATATATATATATATATATATACTAGAGGCCTGGTGCACGAAATTCGTGCATGGGGGGGGGGTGTCTCTCAGCCCAGCCTGCACCCTCTCCAATCTGGGATCTGGGACCCCTCAAGGGATGTCTGACTGCTCGTTTAGGCCCCATCCAAGTAGGATCGGGCCTAAACGGGCAGTTGGACATCCTTCTCACAATCCAGGACTGCTGGCTCCCAACTGCTCACCTGCCTGCCTTCCTGATTGCCCCTAACTGCTTCTGCCTGCCAGCCTGATCACCCCCTAACCACTCTCCTGCCAGCCTGATTGATGCCTAACTGCTCCCCTGCCAGTCTGATTGCCTCTAACTGCCCTCCCCTGCAGGCCTGGTCACCCTCAACTTCCCTCCTCTGCCAGCCTGGTCACCCCTAACTGCCCTCCCCTGCAGGCTTGATCGCCCCCAACTGCCCTCCCTTGCACACCTGGTCCCTCCCAACTGCCCTCCCCTGCTGGCCATCTTGTGGCGGCCATCTTATGTCCACATGGGGGCAGCCATCTT
This sequence comes from Plecotus auritus, assembly GCF_963455305.1. Classification (NCBI taxonomy): domain Eukaryota; kingdom Metazoa; phylum Chordata; class Mammalia; order Chiroptera; family Vespertilionidae; genus Plecotus; species Plecotus auritus. The sequence continues at coordinate 189,002,559 of NC_137771.1, forward strand.
TGTGTGTTGGAGTGATGGTCAATTTGCATATTACTCTTTTATTCTTTAGGATATATATATATACATATATATATAACTTTTAAAGTTGCAGTTGTATTGGTTATATTTACTCTTTGTACCTTATTTACCTTAGCCAATAGATCTGAGACCTAGAACTAGAGACCAAGTCATCAGAATGCACTGCTTACTTAATGCTAGCCTGTTACACTAACTTCTGTGAGTATAGTGTGGTGCCATACTTGATGGTGACCTTCACCCTCCATGAATGTTTATAGCGCAGTAGAATCCAGATCTCATTTGACATGAGAATGACACAGCCTGGAGATAACCATTGTTGCTAAGTCAGGACCATCACATCACTCTGATGATATCACACTAGATGGGTTCATTACACTAAGTACATATGGTTAAAAGGGCAAGTTCTACCAAGAAATATATATTAATGTATGGGTCCTTTGGAAGCTCTTACATATACAAAGCTTATACATGACCAAACTATAAATGAAATACAAATCCTAGAAAACTAATTACATTTTCAGAAAAAGTACATGGCGAATTTTGTGGACTCAGAAGGGTTCCCATAATCAGTGATGTTTAACCATATCTTCATTTTCTAGAATATTATATTCTATATCAGTGCTTTTAACTACATTTCCAGATTATAAAATTGACTTTTATACCAGAAAATATTATAAATCACTCCTAAACTCAAATAGATCACAGCATTTACAAAAATTCAAATATATTTTATCCCAGAAATATGAAAGGCTAATAGTCCCTCAACATCAAAAAATATTTCAACATAAATAAAATGTGTGATACCCAAGAATGTTCAAATTCAGAAAAAAATTCAAAGGTACTCAGAGTTTCACCCATCGATTAAATGGACATCCCCCTCCCCCCTAAAAAAATGGTTAAGACCAAAACATAGGTTAAGACCTTAGATAATTTGATTCCTAGAAGAATCTGTGGGTCTGAATACATGTAACAGTAAACTTATACTAATTGAAGAAATTTCTATCACTGCAACTTGAACACTAAAAGGAAATGGGCATTCTCAAGGCTTACCCCTTGATAATGTTCGCATATTACTATGTATGAAAGTCAAATCACCAGTTCTACGTCAAAATCTTAAACTCTAGTGAAGATCTGAGATTTATCCCTGTAGGATGAACATGAAAAACTACCTAATTGCCTCTTGGTTTCCAGTCGCCAAATAATCACTAAATGTTTCCATATTCTTCCTTCAATATTAACAGTATTGCATTTTTTTCTTCCCATATTTACCATTATTCATAGGTATCTTGCCATCTTCCATAAGTTCTAAGCTATAATACCAATGACACTGTGCTAAAGAAATAATAAAGTGAAAGTGAGTAGAGTCACATCAAATATTTTCATTTGGTAATACTCAAAACACTTCATTCATTATTTTATATCTCTTTTAAAATACAGCCTTGCAAATCAGTATTTTTAAAATCTAGAGATTTTTAGGCATATCTTTTTTTATATAATGCATAGAAAACTAGATGGCTATGCCCATTTTAAGAAAGGCCAATATAAAATCTTGTGAAAAACTATGGCATTTAATTTAAGGATTAACCACTTTTGGATCATCAGTATATTTTTTCCCTTAATCACAGAAATAGAACTTAAAGAAATCTGAATTCAAGAAGTACAGAATAATTGATAGTAAATGGATGGCGGCCACTGATAGAGACTTACTAAAAATCAAACTGAGCCCTTGCTGGTTTGGCTCAGTGGATAGAGTATTGGCCTGCGGACTGAGGGGTCCCAGGTTCCACGGGGTTGTGGGCTCAATCCCCAGGGCAGGGCGGGGGCATGCAAGAGGCAGCCAATCAATGATTCTCTCTCATCATTGATGTTTCTTTCTCTCTCACCTTCTCCCTTCCTCTATGAAATCAATAAAAAATATTTTTTTTAAAAAAATTAAACTGAAAAAGTTCTGAAATTACAGAACAAGCCTATGGGAAAATATCATTGAATTCACAGAAATCTGCTTTACATATAGATTTTCACAAACATATCTACTGGATATGTAGGTAATATGACAGCTAATATAACAATATTTTGTACTCTTTCAAAATAATGTTATGCACTACAAAAGCTTAAAGCATTCCAAGGAAGTGTAAGGGTGTGCACCAGTAGGTGACTTGAACTTTTAAAGAGGGAGCAAGGAGTGTTTATCCCCACACACAGACGCGTGTCCTGTCACCACAAAACACTGACTGGCTAGTCCTAAACAGAATGTGTTTGCCCAAAATCAAAAGCCACCATTGCAGGTCTTAGTAGGAGCTCATTGCCCAAGGGAAGAGTGGGATTGGCCCTTAGGGACAGCGATTCAATAGGTATTATTTGCTACATATTGAAATTAGTGAATAATTCTAAAACTGTCCTAGGAGAAGGAAAAAGGCTTGAGCTTTAAAAATGGAAGTTGGCTGCATCGAAAATGTTCACAGTGCTAAAAGGCTCATTCCCTATCCTTTGGTATTTTTTTTTTCTTTCTTGCCCCTGCCCCATTATTTATTGGTTTCTTTATTTTTTTGGTAGGCTTGCTCTTCTCATTTTGTTGCAAGGCTGCATTTTAACTTATCTGATTCTGCAGTTTAACACGGCCTGTGACACCTGTGTTCATTTGTTCTCAGCTGGTGAATGAACAGCAAGAAAGCAGACCCCTCCTGAGTCCCTCCATCGATGACTTTCTCTGTGAAACCAAATCGGAGGCAATAGCAAGGCCAGTAACGTCCAACACAGCTGGTAATTCTTTCACTTTTAACTGATCCTCGGGTCGAGTTAATTCTCACTGTAGTAAAATACACGTTTTTCTTTCCACAATGCATTTTAACTGGAGAAAAATGTTTGCAACTGACTAAAACTTTAGAACATTTATTATTCAACATAAGCCAATGAACCACTTATCATTATACTATAAGAAACTGCGATGTATATACACTGAGTGGCCAGATTATTATGATCTCTGAATGCATAATAATCTGGCCACTCAGTGTATTTGTATCTCAAATGGGTACCAAAAGTATTCTAGACTTTTCCTGGAGATCAACCACCTATTTTCCCTGAGCTTTCTATCAGCCAGTGCAAAGGGGAAAACTGATCAGGTGCATGATTTTTATAGTATCTTTGATATCAAATAAATGAGGTACTCAAGAGAAGTACACTGAGTGGCCAGATTATTATGCGTTCAGAGATCATAATAATCTGGCCACTCTGTGTATATTACACAACCAATGTTGATGAACATTAGCATGTCACTATTAGCAATGAATGGTTTTTCCATATATATTTTCATATTTACATCTCATCTCAAGTCACATCACATTAGGAAACCTTTAAAAAAAAAAAGCATCTATTTCAGAGTAAGGGTTTTCAAGTTCTGCCTGGAAATACTTTGTATGACAAAAGTCGAGTAAAATAAAAATATAGGCCACCCCTTCAAGTGGATTGAAATGACAATTAAAATGTCCTAGAGGCTTGGGATATTATAGGCACTAACAAGTATTCATCCAGTGAGGGATGTAGGAGGCCGCAGGTATGAATGCCACCTCCTCAAGTACCCTCCGCATTTTCCAATTCTCACTGATACTAAGTCACTTAGGTAGGGCCCACCCTGAGGGAGCAACAAAAGATTTGACTTAAAAGCTAATTTTCACCTTCCATATCAGAGGCAGCTTTTAGCATTTATTTCATTCAGTCAGCATTCACATTCAAAGGCCTGTTGTTCAAATAAGAATTAGAAGATGATGTTCAGAATCAGAGAACAAAGGTTATGTTAGGTTGCAGGAGAGAATTTGAGGAGAAAGGAGGTGATAATCACATCCTGTCTTGTTAAATTCCTTCCATCTCCCATCATGTCCTCAGCTGGCTGTTGCCTGCTATATTTTCGTTATACGTTTAAGTATGTGAACAAAATCACAGGTGAAGGAAATTGTGATTTTTTTTTTTAAACAGATGCTAAAAATTACAACAACAAAAGTAACTAACACAAGACAGAGACACTTTTGTGGGAGAGTTGTCTACAGTCTCTAGGGTTAAAGTTCATAATTTCAAATGTCAGCTCAGCCACTTAGCAGCTCAGTGTCCTCGGACAAGTTGCTTAACTAGGTCTACTTCCTCAACCATCTAATAATAGTAAGATCTAGATCTCCTAGTTTATTTGGGAAGACTAAACGAAGCAATCTATGTAAGTCTTAACACCAAGTGAGCTCTAACAGGTATTACCATTCCTGTTAGCTATCAGTTAAAAAACAGGACACCCAACATTTCCCTTTTCAAATGCATTAACTTTCTGTATGTCACACCAAAGCAATCATTTTCTACTCTCAGCTATCACTTGGAGTAATCAAGCAAATGAAATGGTGTTTGCTGCATTTTAGGCAGGAAATTCGGTAAATTCACATGCTATCAAGTCAGAATCATCCTTCTGATCTCTGAAACTGGAGCTTCCCCTCCAAAAGTGTAGAGCTGCCCCCAGAAGAATCCAGAGAATGCTACAACTAAGTCACTTAGGAAGAGCCCACCAGAAAGAACAACATGATATTTGGCTCAAAAGCTACTTTCACCTTGGTTTTCCTAACATTGAAGAGACCTGTGAAATATTGGAGGGAAATATCAAAAGAATGCGTCATCTCCTGCAATCCCAATACCTACAGTATTGCCTCTATTATTACTTTCCTAGGACTGCCATGGCAAAATATCATAAACTCCATAGATTAAACAACAGAAATGTGTTGTCTCCCAGTTCTGGAACCCAGAACTACAAAATCAAGGTCAGTAGGACCATTCTCCCCCTGAAGGTGCTTGGGAAGGATCTCTCCTAGGCCTCTCTTCTGGTTTCTGGTAGTTCCTTGGCTTGTGGCAGCATAACTGCGATCTTCACCTGACATTCTTCCTGTGTGTGTCTCTTTCTGGGGAAGAAAAATCGGAAGTTTCCCCTTTTTATAAGGATACCAGTAGGTAGGCCATCATGAATCATCTTAACTAATTATATCTCCAGTAACCCTATTTCCAAATGAAGTCACCTTCTGTGGTACTGGGGATTAAGACTTCAACAGATGAGTTTTGGGGGGAACACAACTCAATCCATAATGCCCTCAAGGTAGGGGATCGGGAAGTGATATTTTGAGATTGGATTTTCCTTTTCTCAGCCTCAGCATTCAGTGCATCTGGGTCACACAGATTTTGATCCTGAAGGAAGACTCTTGTTTGATAGTGTGCTTTTCAATCTTAAAAATGTATCTCAGGGCAGAAACACTATATGTTTTTAATTCCTAAGGAACATGGTTCTTTTTTTTAATTATTACAAAACTATAATTTACATCTCAATATGCAACATAATTCACATCTTTAAACAGAGCATTCAAGCATCCTGGAAAGAATTCTAATTTGTTCCAATAATTTCACAGTTAAAGTTTTTAGGCAGGAGATAGAGTTACCATTTTCTTTCCAAATTTTTAATAGAAATAATCATTTTAAAGTGGAACATTGTCATTTTATAGAATAGTATGATATTACATTGAGAAATCAGGACAGTCATTGTATATGACATTCTAGGCATTACACTTCAAAGGTATAGTAAACAAATAGTAAAATATGGAAAAAACCCTGCTTCATGTTTGTACCAAGTCAATCAAGCTGAAATTTGAAAAACCTTATATTAAGATGAGAAGCATTTATTCTGGCTATTTTCTTCCAATGAAAAGTTAAAGTCAGTGTGCTGCCATCTTGGCATTTACTTAAATGTTTAAGGAATATAGTTCTTATATAAATTAACACAAAATAAACCATATAGGAAATATTCATCTCTTCCAAACATCAGTTAAATAATGAGCTGGTTTTTTTCTCTACTAACCCTAAAAGAACATATCAATCTTTTTGCCTCATAGGCATTCTAAATTATAATATTTTCTTAACTATTTCAGTGATCTTTACTTTCTGCTTGTTTTTCTGCACACTTCTTGCCATCCAATGATGACAATTTCAAGCTGATCAAATAAGGATGTTTTTCTTTTGTTTTCTTTTTTCTTTGCTATTAACAACATAAATCATCTTTAACTTATCTGTAGCCTAGGTAGATAGCTAATTCTTTGACCTTCTCAAATTGTATTCATAGGTGGTAGGTAGGCCAAGATCATTGCTAATATCCTTGATTTAAAAATGGCAAATAAATTATACACAGATGCATATATCAAATGTTCTGAAAGTAACTATACAATAGATATGTTAAGATAGTGATTATATTATAGGGCAAATAATTACTATAAGTCTTGCAATAATAACTTGTCTGTATTCTCCTCCCAAAAATCTAGTATATGTCGAAGTATAGGAATCCTTCTAAAACCCAAGAAAAATAATACTTGGTTTGCATTTATCAATATATATAATCTAAAAGAATTGTATCCATAAACTTGAGCCATTAGGTGGACAGTTACTATATAAGAAAGATTTTTCATAGTAATCTCACTCCTTGATATGGGGCCTGTAGACAAAACCTATATTAGTAAAAGAGATTCCTATGTGTAAGGGAAGAACTCTAAAAATTCACAATTCCAAAACAGCCACCTAATTAAATATATTTTTTTATTGTCTAAAGTTTTACATATGTCTCCTTTTCCCCCAACTAACCGCCCCCCTCCCCCCCCCCCAGCTAATTAAATACCTTAACTGCAAAATTAGTGTAATATTTTCAAAATACACTAGAGGCCCAGTGCCTGGTGCATGATATTCGTGCATTGGGGCGTGGGGGGGGGGGGGGGCGTTCCTCAGCCTGGCTTGTGCCCTCTCACAATCCAGGAGCCCTCGGGGGATGTCCGACTGATGGCTTAGGACCACTTCCCATAGGGAGCGAGCCCAAGCCAGCAGTCGGACATCCTTAGTGCGGAGGTGGGAGAGGCTCCCGCCACCGCTGCTGCACTCACCAGACGTGAGCCCGGCTTCTGGCTGAGTGGCGTTCCCCCTGTGGGAGCGCACTGACCACCAGGGGGCAACTCCTGTGTTGAGCGTCTGCTCCCTGGTAGTGAGTGTGTGTCATAGTGACCAGTCGTCCCGCCATCAGGCCAAAACTGGCTCTCCGACATCCCCTGAGGGGTCCCAGATTGTGAGAGGGTGCAGCTCAGGCCGAGGGACTCCACCAGTGCACAATCAGGGCTGGAGAGGGATGCAGAAGTTTGGCCAGCCGGGAAGGGACCGTGGGAGGGCTCCAGGGCATGTCTAGCCTTGTCTCGTTGAGTCCCAATGGGCCAGATCCCAGCAGCAAGCTAACCTATCGGTTGGAGTGTCTGCCCCCTGGTGGTCAGTGCATGTCATAGCAACTGGTCAACCAGTCGACTGTCTGCCCCCTGGTGGCCAGTGCACATCATAGCAAGGGGTTGAGCGGCCTTAGCATCTCATTTGCTTGGTTGAATGGCTGACTGGACAACCAGACACTTAGCATATTAGGTTTTTATTATATAGCAGCAGTCGCCAAACTTTCAGACATCATGGACCACCAGTGGTCTGTGGACCACCAGTTGGCGACTGCTGTTATATAGGATATTTATGAAGCCCAAGTAGCCATGAACCAAATGGCATGCCTCTAGAGGGAACACAGAAATTAATATTCCAATAAAAAGGCAAAAGTTGCTAGAATTATTTGGGTCTAATTTATCTATTTCACATCAGTGGCAAAATCTTTCCTGAAAGGTCTTTGCTTTGAAGCCACTATGCTAAATAAATCTTACAGAACAGAACAGAGATCCTATGGTCTCCCTGTAGCATGTTCTGTGACTGCACGTCAGGGTTGTCCTGTGATTCGTCCTCTCTGACTACTTCATGTAGATTCATTTCTTTAGAGAAATTCACTAAAAGCCTAAGGCTCATTATACTGTAGTGGTGTTAATAGCATTGTATGTCCCATCCAAGTATCAAATCAGGGCTTCATTAGAGGTGCTATTTTATTCTAACTGTTTTAAGCAGCCTCACCTCCCAGGGCCCATTAATCTAGTATTCATAAACATCTGCCATGCCCTGAGGAAGTCCTCCAGTTCAACAGGATGTGATCCTCAATCAGGTGTCCTTGAAATAGATGGGCACAAATACTTATGTATTCTATCTTCAGGAAATGTCACCCAATGAAATTAGGTTATAAAAACGAAAGTTTCTGGAATTGCCTACTATTTAAATTATGCCTCAGACTACCCAATCTGCCAAATAATTTGGAGCTAAACAAAAAATAACCAAAGCCACATCAATAGAATTAGCACATTGCCTCCAGGTTCAAATCAAGTATAAAGAGGAGTGGGGAAGAACACACACTTGGGAGTGGCAGGGCCTGTGTTTGAATCCTCTTATGGGCAGTCTACTATTAGGTGTTTGAGTTTCCTACTGTAACAAATTACCGCAAATTTAGTAGCTTAAAACAACACAAATGTATTACCCTACAATCCTAAGTCAGCAGGCCTAAAATCAAGGTGTTGGCAGGGCTGCATTCCTCCTGGAGGCTCTAAAGGAAAATTCATTTCATTAACTTTTCCAAACTTCTACAGGGTACTTGGAATTCCTTTGTTTGTGGGCCCTTCCTCCATCTCCAAAGCCAAAACATAGCATCATCAAGCCTCTTTCTCTCTCTCTCTCTCTCTCTCTCTCTCTCTCTCTCTCTCTCTCTCTCTTTCTCTCTTCTCCCTCTCTCTTTCTTCCCCCCCCCCCCGATTCACACACACACACACACACACACACACACACACACACACCCCTTGCACACATGCATTTTCACATCTACTATAAGAGCTGGTTATCTTAACTGAAACACACAGATTCTGAAACCCAAACCTTCATATGCCTAAGAGAATCTTTTAAATTGGGCTAAGAAAATCAGCAGAGCAGACACCCCCTTCTGTGCCAAGGTCTTCGAAGCCCACATGCACACACCCTAAAATGTGATTTGTCTTCCTCCAAAAAGTGAAAAGCTGCATCCATCCTTCTATGCTTTTGAAATTGTGGTTCCAGAGATTCTCTCAGCTTCAACGTTTTCTATACAACTTCAGGCCACTGCCTTCATCGACTGGGTACCAAATAAGGCCTCTTGTGTGTGCCAAGCATTTGTTTCCCATTTGCTGGGAGAAGAACAAAGGAACAGAGAAAGAGAGAGAGAGAGAGCTCAGAACAAACACAGAAAGTGCTGAGGACAGTTTGGAGAGGGAAAGAATGTTACTCAGCCAAGCTTGAATTCGAAATTCACTATTTTAATAATTCATTTATTCTGAATGGTAAGAAGCAGATATGGAACTAAATTAATATTCACCTGTTACTATTTGTAGCAAACGTACTTCCTATATACAAGTGATGAGTCCTATATAAATTGCTTCTAAAAGAAGTGTGGGAGCAAGTGACTGATTCCTAATTGTTTTTACAATCAATAGGAAGACATATATGGCGTTCCAGAGACTGTTTTCCACTTCTTTCCTTCTATTAGAAGGAAATCATGGGTCTAGGATCCCTGCCGACACACCAGTGGCCTGGACATTTTTGATTAAACATTCAAAGGATAGGACATGTGTGGTGTCCTCTCCTATCTGGGCTGTGTGCCATGCTTAAATCGTAGCCATCAAGCCAGGCGGCTCCGCTCTGAAAGCCACTTCTCTCTCCACACTCAGGTTCTTGCTAGCCACAGAACACTCCTTAGCTCTCAGAGCGTCTTTGCATTGGAAAGTGGCTCCCATCTCTACTTCACCATCAACATGCAACCACTGTGATTTGACATTGAAATCGGAACACAAAATCATGGAGAGTAAGGCTTGGCACACTGTCTTACGGATCCCATAGAGATGCGTAACCCATGAGGACAGTCAGATGAGATAAGCTGACACTTTCAGGCCATTTCATGATAAATGTAGCTCATAGCATCTTCTGTAGAACCATTATCTCTGTCTCCTCCTCTACTTTATTTCCAGTGGTTTTTCCTCTTTCTGTCAGTGTCTGGAGCTGGTTCCTGCCTGAAATAGACAGGATCAGGGAAACTAGGAGGAGATCAACAAAAAGGAAAAGGAAAGAAAAGCATCACGCATTGGCCACCAAAGAATGACAGTAACATTTATCCAGTACCCACAGCATGCCTTCCATTTCACACAAGCGGTTTACAAATTAGATAATTAAATCTCTCTATCATGCCTTAAAAACAGACTATTAATTCCACATTTTTCAGATGATAAAACTAAAACTCAGAGCGGTCAAGAAACTTACTCCAGATCACACAGCTAAGCAGTGGTACAGTCAGGTCCTTCTGCTTCACCATCAACGTGCAACCACTGTGATTTGACATTGAAATTGGAAGACAAAATCATGGAGCGTAAAGCTTGGCACTCTGTCTTAAGGATGCGTAACTCATGAGGACAGCGCAGCATGAAAGAAATCCTGCCCAGCTGGCGTGGCTCAGTGGTTGAGTGTCGACCTATGAACCAGGAGGTCACGGTTCCATTCCTGGTCAGGGCACAAGCCCGGGTTGTAGGCACGATCCCCAGTGTGGGGCATGCAGGAGGCAGCCAGTCAATGATTCTCTCTCATCATTGATGTTTCTATCTCTCTCCCCCTCTCCCTTCCTCTCTAAAAGCAATAAAAAAAATTTTTTTAAAGAAATCCTGATTGTGAGCTCATTTGAGCCCTGAACCTGCCTTGAGTGTAAGGGGGAAGCAGATGGAGGAGAGCTGAGACATCAACAAAAGTCCATTCCCTACCAAAAGGAAAAGCTTGGAGACCAAAGAGGAGGGGTGCGGTCCTTGTAGAGGGTGCCCAAAAGGGCTAACTCCAGGAGTTTTACTGTCCCTTTGGTGGCATTTCTAAGCTAGCTGGGTGAGGAGATCCTGGGCCAGGAAGCCAGCAAGCCAGTTCAGAAGCCAGCCTCGGGTACAGCTGAGGGGAGCTTCTCCAATTGGAAGTTTCCACTTCTCACAGTGAGCTGGTCCCTTGCACTGTAAGAGCAAGAGGAAAGAAGAGTTTCAAAGCTTGCCTTTTAAATTCTCATTTGCCTCGTTTGCGCTTGAACAAATTATTATTGCTGCAAACCTTACAGTGTTTAATACAATGTAATCAACTTGCCAGGAAGTAAAAGTCTACCCGTTTTATTATTTGTTACATTGAAACTTAAATTTGCATATTAAGCAGCAAAGTCATTAACATGTGTACCTATTCATCAACTATGGATTATAAAACACCTCTCTAGTTGAGCCCAAACAGCAAGCCATTTTCTGATTGAATTGCTTAATCAAATAAAAGATAATTAGCAGCATTCTTTTGTACAGTGTTTGCTTTAGTCGTTTGCAATTAAAACAAAGACATTCAGAAACTTGACCAAGTCATCCTCATAACTGTTTCGTAAGCGTATCTCTGAAAAGGATAGATTGACTCTTCTCTGGGGAAAAAACTACACTCTAAAATAAACCTCTATAAATCAAGCAAAGCCAAGTAAATGGTACCTGCACTCAGATTCAATTTTATCACTTTAATTTCAATTCAAACCTTCAGCACTGGTGAGGGCTGATCTAAACCCCACTTTGCGAATTTGTACCATGCAAAATAAAAAGAACAGGCAGCAAACTTCCCCAGGTAAATGCAGACTGTCTTTGTAAATCAGTGGTGAGCTAACTTAATTTGGTGCTTCTAACCTACACGACAAACACAAATTCCCTCTGCACCCAACGGAAGCCTACTGTTCAAAAATAACTCCCGAGCCCTGAGTGGGTTCGCCTTAACCTCTTTCGTCTCTCACAGTGTTGACCACAGGCTTAGACCTCCTTGACCTGAGTGAACCCGTCTCGCAAACCCAAACCAAAGCCAAGAAGCTGGAGGCCTCATCAAAAACCGCATCCCTCAAGAAGAAGGCTGATGGAGCTGATCTCATCGGTGCGGAGGCTGAACAGAGGGGCCAGCAGCCTCTTCGAGGCCCGGAGACGGCATCCTTAGATTTAGGTGAGGCAGTAGCTAAGTGTCTGTTGCTGCTCACCCCTGCCTTGACACAAGCAAGTTCCACAATGACTTTTGTGCTTGGATTAAGTGGCTTTGCATAACTGATATGGATTCAATCATTTATTTATTCAACCCACATGTATTGAGATCTTGATAGATGGCAGGCACCATACTAGGCATTGGAGCGAAAATCAGATATGAATATTTCACTCTATTCGGTCTAAAGAGAGCCAGGAGAGAGCCAAGGGAAAGAGCGGGAGGAAAGGGAGAGGGAGAGGGAGAGAGAGAGAGAAGAAGAGGAGAGGAGAGGAAAACAACTCTAACACAAGGTTCAGGGACAGCCCCGCAGAGTGGTAACATGTAATATGCATAGAGATACATTGGACACAATAACAGTTACCATTTATTGATGGTTTATGATGTCCAGGACTGTGCTAATATACGTAATGATTGACATATATTAGCTCTTTCATTCATCCCAACTCTTTGAAATAAATGAGGAACCAGGTTTTCAAATTTAAATAACTTGCCCAAGATCTCAGTTAGTATGAAGAACTGGAATTTGAGGCTAGCTCCAATTAACTTCAAAGCCCATACTTGTAACCACTATACATCTTCCTGAGAAAGGAGCGCTTAACCTCAGCTCATGGAACCAGTCAAATTAAACTCCTTTCTCAGGAGAATGAACGTGGCAGGCATTTTAGAAAGCCAAAGGGAGCATGTATCTCTCCAGGCTGAGGCTGACAGGTGTGTATGTGTATACATACATATGTGTGTGGGTAAATAGTCATGAAATTAGCATATTAGTAATCTATCCATAGGTTGTAAAGATTAAAGGGGATAGATATGTGGAGTTGCCGAGCACTGCGACGTGAACATGTTAGATGGTCATGAATTAATTTATTCATTTGTTCAGTAAACATTTCTCTGAATGCCTACCGTGTTCCATACTATGGGCTAGGAATGCAAAGATAAATAACATAAGCTTTCTGCCTTCGTTAAGCTTATATTATCACTTAGCAAGTTCACACTCTAGCGGGGAGATAGAAAAATGATTAATTGACTATAATAAAATATGCACTACAGTAGAGAACACCGAATTTTCAGTTTTGCTTTCTGAAGTGTCAGTTACCACCGTCCAAAAATGTTAAATGGAAAATTCCAGAAATCAGCAATTAATACGTTTTAAATAGCATGCCATTCTGAGAAACATAATGAAGTCTCCAGGGCTCTGGCTCCATCCCTCCGAGGATGTGAATCATCCCTTTGTCCAGCCTCTCCGCACCATAGCTGCTCCCTGCCCCTGAGTCCTTCAGCAGCTGCCTCAGATATCAGATTAACTGTCTCCGTATTGCAGCGCCTGTGTCCAAGGACCTCTATTTACTTAATAATGGCCGCAAAGCAGAAGCGTGGTGATGCTGGCAATTCGGATAGGCCAAAGAGAATCCGTTAAGTTCTTCTTGTAAGTGAAAGCGTGAGAGTTCTTGATTTAACCAGGAAAAAAAAAAAAAAGCATATGCTATGGTTACTAAGGTTTATGGTAAGAATGAATCTTCTGTGAGTAAAATTGCCTACTTTTTAAATTAACCTTCATCGTAGGTATACATGATTAGGAAAAAACATAGTACATATAGGGTTTAGTACCAACCAGTTTCAAGCATCCACTGAGGGTCTTGGAAAGTATCCCCCGAAGATAAAGGGGAACTACTGTATATGTTGCAATAAAGGGAAACCCAGGTCACTTCCAAAAAGAGCACCTTCATAGAACCCTGACCCAGCCAGGGGGTTGTAGAAGGTCTTATAGGAGGTACTATGTGAGCAGAGTCTTGACAGATGAGTGGAAATTTTCCAGATGAAAAATATGGATCAGAGAGAGAGAGGGAAGAAGGACATGGCCTTCCTGATGCAGAAGAGAAGGGGATTCACACACAAATAGACAAACACACACAAAAAAATGTCCTTTCAAGCAAATACAAACATTTGTGATCGTATTCAAGCAGTGAGAAATAAGTCTGAGAGTCACTAGTGGCTGGGATAATGGGATAATGGATGCCATGCCCTTGAGTTTGGGGGAAAGGCAGGATTGAAGGGTTTTACACATAAGAGGGACTCCAACAGATTCTACTTTAAAAAATGTTTTTTCTGGTGGATGTGTAGAGAAAGAAGTGGGAGTAGGACTTGTGGACCAAGTAGACACGTGTATGACAGCAATGAAGACATAAAGAATGTGCCAACCTCTGTGATGAGGATACAAGAGGGACAGAGGGAGGCAGGAAGTCAAGGTGGAAATTCTGGAGTTGTTTTGAACCTGATTTACAGGATGGGGCAAAAGTAGGTTTACAGTTGTTCATATGGAAAATAATACAATAATCAACAAATAATAATACAAGAATAAACTGTGTTTTGTGTACTTACACCTGTAAGCCTACATTTGCCCCACCATGTATTTGAGGAAACTGGGATTTCTCTGTGGAGATGTCCAATCAACTGTTAAATGTATATTTCTAGAACTTGGGAGAGAGAGCTGAGCAGGAAATGCAGATTTGAACATCTGAAGCCTGTGAATGGATATCACATTCATGGGTATAGATGACCTCACCCAAAGATCATAGAAAACATCTATATATATAAAAGCCTAAATGACCATTATGACCAGTCACTATGACACGCACTGACCACCAGGGGGCAGATGCTTGATGCAGGAACTGTCCCCCTGGTGGTCAGTGCACTCCCACAGCCAAACTCCCACAGCCAGCCAACCTCTTGCAGTCCCTCCCCCCGGCCGGCCCGCCCCAATTGGCCCCGATGGCTCCAGATCGCCGGCCAGGCCGAGGAACCCCACCCATGCATGAATTTGTGCACTAGGCCTCTAGTTATAATATAACTCAACTAGTAGCCCTGCGCACAAATCCGTGCACCAGTAGCTCGCTGCCACCCTCCATAGCTCTCTGCCCACTGCCCTGCCTTCCTGTAGCTCCCCCCACCCCCCTCCCCCTGCCTTCCCCTCATAGCTTGCTGCCCTACCCTCTCCTGTAGCTTTCTGCTGCCCACTTGTAGCCAGTACCTCGCTGCCACCCTCCTGTAGCTCCCTCTGTCCCCCCTGCCCCCCCCCCCTGCTCCTAGCTTGCTGCCCTGCCCCCTCCTGTAGCTCTCTGCCACCTGCTTGTAGCTTGCTGCCCCACCCTCCTGCTGCTCTGTGATCCGGTCATTATGCAGTCGGTCATTACACTTCACAGCGTAATGACCGTTTGCAATTACATCTTTATTATATAGGATATACATGTAAAGGAAACTTAAATTCCTCTGCTTTTGAGAAAATGTCCTGTGTAAGAATTCATAAAAATGTTTCGTTTCAAGAACTTTGGAGGACACTGAAAGCAAACCTGTCTTTTCTTAATGGGAAAAAATGGACCCAAGATGGTTTACATGGTTTATTTACAGTCACACACTTGTTAATGAGAGAGAAGGACACACTAGGTCAGACGGAAGAATGAAGCCACAGGGAGAAAATGGCCTGGCACTCTCTGGGCTTTCTCCTTTCCCTCCATCCCCATTATTACTTTCTTTCTTTGGTGAGAAATACACAGTCTGCACAAAAGCTGTGAAAGGTGTTTTAGTTTCTTCCCTCCTCCTTTTAACAGGAGGCTCTTTAGACAGAATTTCTTTCTAGAAACATGCCAGGCGTGCCTCAAAGCCATAGTCTGAGCAAGGGGCCAACAGGACCCAGCACTCCACGTGCTCATTCCCACGGGGTTCCGTGGGCTCACGCACAGAATGCAGAAGGCATATAGCTCTTGAAACAAATTCAGGTAAAACAACTTGATTGTTTAACTGTAAATGCAATCGAATTCCCTTAATTGGTCTCATTTTTATTTAGCTACACATGTTTTAATTTTCATGTGACCTTAAAGAATTGGTCTTGGAATTTGAAAACATCAGTTGAGTGAAGTTCACTTGTAATAACACTTCTCAACCTTAATCAGTCTCTCTTCTCTCTGCACCTCATATTCTCCCCCTCTCCCTCTCATCCCTTTCCTGTCTCCTTGATAGACATTCACACACAACTGGAAAAATGGGACGATGTTAAGTTTCATGGAGATCGCAGTAGCAAGGGCCATCCAATGGCAGAGAGAAAATCATGCTCTTCTAGAACTGGATCGAAAGAACTCTTATGGTAAGGTATTTCAATATCAGGAAATAGACATTTAAGTGTCCACAGTATGGGTTTTTCTTCTCATGTGCTGAAATAGCCAATGAGTTAAGTCAATCCAAATACTTGGTGCTGTGTATAATCCCTTATATATCAACTAAAGGCCCAGTGCACGAAAGTC
This sequence comes from Plecotus auritus, assembly GCF_963455305.1. NCBI lineage: Eukaryota > Metazoa > Chordata > Mammalia > Chiroptera > Vespertilionidae > Plecotus > Plecotus auritus. The sequence goes on from NC_137771.1 coordinate 189,018,860, forward strand.
ATGCACGGGTAGGGTTCCTAGGCCTGGCCGACGATCAGGGCCAATCTGTGGGGTGGCAGGCAGGGCGATCAGGGGGCCCCCGCTGGCATGCACCTTGGCTGACCTGGGGCCTGTGGCTTGGGGGCAGCTCCTGCATTGAGCGTCTGCCCCCTGGTGGTCAGTGCATGTCATAGCGACCAGTCGTTCCACCGGTTGTTCCCGCTGTTCAGTCAATTTGCATATTAGGCTTTTATTATATAGGATGTTAACTACTGTGCCTTCTAAAACTGAATTATTCCATCTAAATTGTCCAAAAATAAACCAGCCAATAAGGATTCTGGTAGGTTCATAATATCAAGGTGTGTTGATAATTTTCTGAATATGTAATTGAGATGATCAAAATAGGTGCATACGTGTGTTTACATTCATGTGTATTCCATATATTACATGAATGATAGTTAAATTAAATGTTTCTGGTTACACAGGTAACCTTTTCTGACTTTCTTAATTATCCCTGTCAGATAACGTACTATTTAAGAGCATCGATGGAGGCCATGAGAAAATTGGCTACCTGAATTTTACCATATTTTTAAAGCTTCCTAAAGGGCAACATGTTTTAATCTCCTATTGCCTTTCACATGTCTCTACTTATTATGGCATTTCATGTTCTTATAAAGATTAAGTCGTATCTGAGATGCTTTGTGAGAATCTTTACCCCCAAAACAATACTTTTTAATAAAACAGAACTTTTTGTAACAAAAACAAGATTACATGTATTTATTTCTTGCCCATAATTGAACTGAATTCTAAATCAGAGATAATAACACCTAGCACATCACAGCCACTTAAATTCCAAAGAACTTATATGCATATATGGACACACAATAGTGCAGTAGGCCTGGGGTGGGGGAGAGGGGTGGAGGAGGTCAATAGGGTCAAAAGGGGGACATCTGTAATACTTTCAACCATAAATATAATTTTTTTAATTCCAAAGACAGTTATTAAAATAAAAACATACAAACGTTATATTTTTCATCAAAATTCTGGTGAGAGTTTCGTTACTGTGGCTCTCAATGATCCAAGTTGTCTAGGTTTCTCGGCTGGCTCTCTAGCTAACTGCCTCTCAGTGAACATCGGTTTCCTTCATTCCCCACTCAGGTCCTCCGAGCACAGATCCCAGCCTGAACTGAGTGCTGGGAAAAGCGCCCTGAACGCCGAGTCAGCTTCAGAGCTGGAATTAGTGCCTCCAACACAGGTAACCGAGCAACTCTTCAAGGAACCCGTCTTCTCTCATAGATTATTTCTATCTTAAATAGTTTATTTAAATGTTCACAAAAAGTTCTAAGTATGTTTTCTTTACCTTTTTTGCATGTGCTTTCTTACTGTCTCAGTCCTTAAAATATATATATATTTGACTGACAAATGTGTTAATGATGTCAGTCATTAACTGTGTACTTAGCACTTTTTTCTTTTTCTACCATTTACTGTTCCATGACTTTGCAATACAAACTCTGTGCTACTCCATTATTATCACTATTGATGTAGCAGAGTACAAAGAAGAGGAAATTACTACATCTTGCGTGTTCATTTCCATCTCTGCCTGTGGAACAAGGTACTTATACATGAGGTTCCTGATTGTCACATTCAAATACATTATAGGGAAGGAATAAATAATTAGAGAAGTAGAAGTAATTGTCATAGTAAAAGCTACCATCTGTGGACTTTACGATGCTTTTCATGTGTTACCTCTAATATTGAAATAATCCTGTGAATTATTATTGGCCTGACTTTAAAGATCCTTCAAAGGGTATCCGTGAAGTAAAAATTCTTTTCCAAATAATCACTGGTGGGAGTGGGTGGGAATAGGACCTGCCTGTCTACCACTTGACTCTCAACTACAGTGTAACTAGTTTGTCTCTAACTAGTTACCACCTACAATCTTTTCATTCATTCTAGCACTTTACAAGGGTACAGCCAGGGTCTAAAAACCACAAAGATCTCTTAAGAAATGTGTCTACATTCACGCACTCTGCAATTTAGTTGAAAATAAAATGGGTGGAGTGAAATAAGCCAGAAATTTTTTCTTGAGTTTATTAGATAAGATATTTAAACTAAAAGGAGAAATATAGTGTTTGAGGTGAAGTAAAGGGATAATTATGATAATTATTAATAATATCGAATGTACGCTAAGTACATATATTAGCTCATTTGATCCAGAAAAAAAAATGGCTCTATGAGTTAATGTATTAGTCTTATTTTATAGGTGGGGAAACTTAGGAACAGTGAGATTAAGAAAGGTGTCTATGCACCCACAATTAGTAAGTGACAGAGAGAAGGACAGGGAGAGAGACAAAATGGAAGGCCCCTGGCACCCTTTCCAGGCCACTAATAGCACTCCCTACAGACACCTCACCCTCCATAAGAGGTGGGTGGACATTACTGCCCCCAGAACTCTCCTGGGAAACAAGTCAGCTAACCTCCGGAGCAAACACCCCTGGGAAGCTTAATGAATCATAAATGTAGCATGAAAAATGTATTTTCTTCCTCTGTGTTCATTCTAAATGTGTCTTTTGAAAAAGCATATTGATAGCATTTATTAGAGAAACATTTCTTGATAAATGCATTAGAAATTTAGACCTGACTAAAGTAATTGGTACTGTTTCAAGAACTGGAATCCTTGGAACACTGAATTGGTACTAGAATGTTTGTTTCAGCAGCAGGGGGAGGCTTTGACACAGGTGGGCTGCTCCACAGGGCAGGATGGGGGGGAGATCACTGGGGTCCTGGTTGCCTATGGACCCCACTATGCATGTATCCTACCACTGACCCACTCATGTGCTTTCAAGCAAACACAATGTCTGCCCTAGCTGGTTTGGCTCAGTGGATAGAGTGTCGGCCTGCAAAATGAAAGGTCTTGGGTTCAATTCTGGTCCAGGGCATGTGCCCAGGTTGCAAGATCAATCCCCAGTGAAGGTGAACAGGAGGCAGCCAGTCAATAATTCTTTCTCATCATTGATGATTCTATCTCTCTCTCCTCTCCCTTCCTCTCTGAAATCAATAAATATATATACTAGAGGCCCGGTGCACAAAATTCGTGCACTCAGGGCAACAGGGGGAGGGGGGGGAATCCCTCAGCCCGGCCTGCACCCTCTCACAGTCCAGGACCCCTTGGGGGATGTCCACTTCACAGTCTGGGATCCTTTGCTCCTTACCGCCTGCCTGCTCACGGCTCCTTACTGCTTGGCTCACTGCTCCTTAGTGCTTCCTCGGAGGTGGAAGAGGCTCCCGCCACTGCCGCTGCACTCGCCAGCTGTGAGCCCAGCTTCTGCTGAGTAGCACCCCCCCTTGTGGGAGTGCACTGACCACCAGGGGGCAGCTCCTGCATTGAGTGTCTGTCCCCTGGTGGTCAGTGCGCATCCTAGTGACCAGTCCTTCTGCCGTTCAGTCAATTTGCATATGAGGCTTTTATTATATAGGATTTTTTAAACTGACAATGTTCTTTGGAAAACATGTCTGAGCTTCCCAATATTGTCCTCCAGAACAATGTAAAATGCACTGTGACAGTTCTCTGTCTAGATGAATCATAGCAAATCCTTTTAGAGGGTTACCAATTATTTGTAAAGAATGTATCCCTTCATTTGTATTTTAAAAAAACACACTATCTTTATCAAGATTCCCTAAAGAAATTCATAATCTTTTCGTTTTAATTCCATCCTATGGTTAAACTAGGAAAATGTCATGAGCTTAGGATATAATCATCTGAAATACTAAGTCATTCAAATGGAGCAGCAAAAGGATAGACTGATTAACCTACTTTGAATAGAAGACAAAAAGATGATTTGCTGTCAGAAGCATACTGTTCTTAAATGTATGATCTCTTTACGTAGATAAAATGATGAAGGTAGTATAAAAACTCAACTTAAAATTGACTTGCAAGCTAGTCAGGTAAATAGTTTCAGCTCAGCAAAACTTTCACTGTCCACTGTCACTCAAATGGTTCACAGGAAAATCCAGGGAATCCTTTCTTTTCTCTCAGGCCAACATCAAGTGTTGTAGGCTCAATAGGCAAGCAGCTATTTGCAAGCCACATTTTAAAAAATCATATTTCAGATTTAAAAAATGGAAGTTCACAATGAGAAGAATTCTTATGTTGGCTCATTTTCTTATCAAGATGGGGAGAAGGAAAGACATGGTCCAGTCTCCTCCAAATAGTGTTTTGAATATATTAATCAGAGTGGCAAGAGATTATAATAAACTATATAATCTCTATATATTTAAGAATAGTTTTTGACACTTAAACTGTGTAATTAGTATTCCCTGGAGTTACATGTTTAAAGAAATCATGTGATCTGAAAAATTAGAAAGCATTGGAAGAATTGAAGAAAAACATAGAAAGTAATGGTGTAAAATTAGCTTTTTCCATAAATGGGTTGAGGTAGTGATGAGGCAAAAGTTAAAAAATCCAACTTCCGCTGTTAAATGGTGGCTCAAGCATTTCTTCTCCTGGGCACTGGCAGGAGAGCTCGGGACAGGCTCCTGCCAACCAAAGTTGGACTTCAGGAGACTGACCGCCAGGCTCTCTAGTACTTAGTCACAATCGTGTAACAATCTGATTTTGCTGACTCTGGCACAGCAAATGATTCCTTCTACATAGTTTAATTCAATCTAGTTGGTAGTGTCCCAGAGCAGAACAATACAAGCTTTGAGATGTAAGTGCAGATATGTTGTCTGCATTTTTAAAGGAGTGATACAAAAGGAAGTGCATTTAATAGCTGTCATATTCTACACTTCCTGTGCGGAATGTGAAATATTTTGAATCTATTCTTTGAAATGCTTACAATATTAATATCTCCATTTTTCAGATGAGTGATGCATCTTAGAGAGCAGACTTATTTTCCCCAGGTGACACAGCCAAGGAGGAGAGGAACCAGCACTCAGTTCACACCCATCTGCTTCTAAAGCCCTTGTTCTTAACCACACACAACCTTGAGTCAGCCACATGAGGCTTATCCACCCGAGAGAACTCCCAAACCATCTATTTTCATTCTCATTGCAAGCCTGGTTACTACATTTATAGAGCTAATATGAGTTAAGTGATTTTTAAAGAGTATTTATCACTTTCTTCCAAAAATATTTTAAGATAAATTAGGATTGACATCTGATCTAAAGCTAAACACAAGTTTGTGCCGCCCCCTGCCAAATTCATTCTCAAACTCTTACTCTTGATGGCTTCCATTTTATTCTGTACAACAAATATGACTGAATGTCTACTATTTATAAAGTGACAGCGAGGCAGTGAAAAAGTTAGGAAGAGGGTTTTGACTACAAGAAGTGTCAAGACCATTATGTCTAATAGAAAGAGTTAGGTAGTATACTATAGATATTTTACAGAGAGGAAGGAAGAGGGATAGAGAGCTAGAAACATCGATGAGAGAGAAACATCTATCAGCTGCCTCCTGCACACCTCCCACTGGGGATGTGCCCGCAACCAAGGTACATGCCCTTGACCGGAATCGAACCCGGGACCCTTCAGTCCGCAGGCCGACACTCTATCCACTGAGCCAAACCGGTTTCGGCGAAAGAGTTAGGTAGTATACTATAAATGTAGCTTTGTTTGTTGGAAGACAGTACAGGAGCCACACCCACATTTCCTGTCCCCTCCTGGACATACACAGTGAGCTACCAATGAGGAAGGAAGTGAGCAAAGATGGAAGAAAAAAAATAAAAGAAAGGCAAGGATGGGCAGGAAGGCAAGAAGGAAGGAAAGAAAGCTGAAAGATCATTTTCATCTCAGTAGGAAATCTGTATGTACACAGTAGGTATTCAACAAATACTTGTTGAAGTAAAAAAATAAGAGAATGCTAGCAAAAAGCAGGACTAATAAATGCTTGTCAAATTTAATAATTTATAAGTTGTGGCTAGTGGTTAAAGGGTAGAGAAAATAAAAAGACAAAATTTAATGCTTGATCATTTTGAAGCTAGTTTCAAAAATACTTTTCAGTTATTCATGGTAATAGAGTGTCCATTTCTTTTTGAAGTCAGCACTGATTGGCCTTGATGTTCTACAACACAGAATTTCATAGATGGAGGGAAAGGGGAACCATATGCTCCCTCTTTGCACAAAGCTCTGAGAATTTGCTCTTTACACTTGAGGTAAAGCTTTTTTGTGTGCCTTTGATGATAAATGTCTGCTGACTGATTAAGAAAAAAAAAATCTGAGCATCTCAATGAAGCAAGTGTTTAAATGATCTGATCTACAGTAAGAATCCAAGTAGTCTTCGTTAACCACTGAACAAAAGCACTCTAGGCACAGATAGTTTTTAAAATGTATTTCTAAAGTCATACCTGATAAGTACTAACAAGAAAGATGGTAACAAAAGCCATGTTTTATTGAGCACTTACTATGTACTGATCCTTTTGTGTGCGTATGTACATGAATTATTGTACTAATTTTTTAAAATATTTTTCATTGATTTCAGAGAGGAAGGTAGAGGGAGAGAGAGACAGAAACAGCAATGATGAGAGAGAATTATTGATCAGCTGCCTCCTGCACAGCCCCTACTGGGGACCAAGCCTGCAACCCGGTATGTGCCCTTGACCAGAATCAAACCCAGGACCCTTTAGTCTGCAGGCTGACAATCTATCCACTGAGCCAAACCGGCTAGGGCTGTACTAATTCTTACGTGGATTCTATAAGTGAATATATACTTTGCAGATGAGAATACTGAGGATTCTAGAGATTAATTGGTCCAAGGTCACCAATTCATAATAAATAAATTTGGCCCCAGGCAGTCTCACTCCAAAGATAATGCTTTTCACAATCCTTATAGTGTCACCCACAGTCTGCTAGTGGTTATATTCTTCTACAGTTAAGCAGATCCCTTTTCTCCTTCCATTCCCTTTGAAAAGATGCTGAGCTCTTTTAAAGTGTATTTTGGTGGGAGACCTTTGGTAATAATGTACAGGTAATTTATGAGAAGCTATCAGTGACTGGCTTCGCGATTAGCCAACAAAAATATGCTAGAACAATCACAGCCACAAGTACATTCATTTTCAAATCATAATTTTGACCACAATTATAATTTTTAATAATGAAAATAAAACATAATATTCTCTTTAAAGAGATTAATTTCTTTTTTCTTTCCCTTCACCTGGTGCTTATAATTCAGAACAATCAACAGCTAAAGGAACTAAATGCCTTCTTCTTTAGAGAGTGTAATACCCTAAAATCCAATTAGCTTAAAGCAATTAAAATTCTGTTTTTAGAGCCAGCGCACCTCCAGGAGGTTGCTATAACTGTGGAGTATTGTTCAAAAGCATGCAAAGAAGAAAAGAAATGTCTATGTCAAAGTACATTTGTGAACTCCAGAGCCCTACCTACATGCACATCATGTCAGTGTTTAGACCAGAAGTTCTCATGGTGTGGTCCCTGCACCAGCCTGCCCAGCATCACCTGGGACCTTGTTAGAAATGCAGATTTGGGGGCTTCCCCTACTGAATCAGAAACCCTAGGGGTGGGCTTCCCCCACCTACTGAATCAGAAACCCTAAGGGTGGGCTTCCCCCCTCCCCCACCACCTACTGAATCAGAAACCCTAGGGGTGGGCTTCCCCCACCTACTGAATCAGAAACCCTAGGGGGGGGGGGCTTCCCCCACACACACCTACTGAATCAGAAACCCTAAGGGTGGGCTTCCCCCACACACACCTACTGAATCAGAAACCCTAGGGGTGGGCTTCCCCCCACACACCTACTGAATCAGAAACCCTAGGGGTGGGCTTCCCCCCACACACCTACTGAATCAGAAACCCTAGGGGTGGGCTTCCCCCCACACACCTACTGAATCAGAAACCCTAGGGGTGGGCTTCCCCCACACACACCTACTGAATCAGAAACCCTAGGGGTGGGCTTCCCCCCCACACACCTACTGAATCAGAAACCCTCGGGGTGGGCTTCCCCCCACACACCTACTGAATCAGAAACCCTCGGGGTGGGCTTCCCCCCCACACACCTACTGAATCAGAAATCCTAGGGGTGGGCTTCCCTCCCACACACCTACTGAATCAGAAACCCTCGGGGTGGGGCCTAGCCACCTGCATTGAACCAGACTTTTAGGTGATCCTAATGCTCACTAAAGCTTGGGAACTACTAAAACGGGAAATACTCTGCTACCAAAACAGCTGCAATTGAAACTTATGGGTGTAATAGTCTTGTTTATCATTCCTCTGGGTAAATACTAAGCGATTTACAAGCATTACTTACATATGTTTTCTCAGCATCACAGGTTTGCCTATAATCTTTAGTTGCATACTAATCTTAGCTTGAAAACTGCCTCTGTTTACATCCAGTATTTACCTATAGTTTATAATGTTTATCTCATGCTTCTCTGGCCAAAATAGATGGCTTTCCCATGTGAAGTAAATAACATTTGTTTAGTAATATTCCAAAGCCTTTCTAACAATGTGGAAAACAGTTCTTACCTAATAGCCATTGTGCTATCAAAACAACATTTCATTTGCTCAGTGAGAACCTATTTCTATTTGCTGTTTTAAGTGATAATGAGAATATGAACTATAAGTCCAGGCTCCTGAGAGAGATGCTCCTCTTCTCCCTGAAGTGTGGCTCCCTTGGCACCTGAGCTTCAGAATCCACTTGGGTCATGAAACATCGATGAAGGGAAGCCGGTGACAGTAATGGAGCTCTGTTACGTCAGCTTCACAGGACAGACAGATGGTGCTTCACCAGAGGAAAGTGCCTCTAATGAAAGGAGGTGGCTTGGGACAAAAATATTGGTGCTTTCTTTTTCTTCTCCTAATGCCATTCATGGCTCATTCATGACATCATTATAAAAATGCACAAAGTTCATGTTTGACTATGTATCCACAGTTTAAAATTCACTCGTTTGTCTATTTCATTGGTAAGGAAACCGGCAGGAAGACAAGAGAGTTGTTTCTAAAGCAAAGGATTAAGGGACAGAGACTTATATAACCAGTTGGGAAAGGAGTGCCAAAATGAGTTTGCCAAGTTAGGTGGAAAGTGCTGAGTGAAGACCAGTTTTGCTATAGAACAGTGGTTTTCAAACAGGACTGCTTTTCAAAATCACCAGAGGACTTTTCCAACATGGAATGCCCAGGCCCCGCCCCAGAGGTTCTTATTTCATTGGTCTGGGGTGGGACCCAGGCCTGTTCAAGTGATTCCCATAGAAGCTGGGGTTGAGCATTCCTGCAAGACAGCAATCTAACACACGGCCAAGGAACCTCCCCTGCCCAGATAAAAGTGGGGCGGGATACTTCATGCCACAAGCCTGTCTCCTCCTATTCCCCAGGGCCTAGCTGCCTTATCAGTGCAATCCCTCACCCTACCATCCATCCATCCATCCATCCATCCATCCATCCACAGGCATCCTTGGGGCACGAATCACTTGTCAGGCCCTGGGCGTGGTATGGAGCAGTATAAAAGTTTCCAGGCAAACTCTTACCTGCATGGATCCTACACAGTAGAGTCATAAGATAGACAAGGAAACAAGTAATTAAATGGAGAAAATTTGGAAACATCCTGATTACTCCTGGAGAGAGTTCTGAACAAACTACAGTACATGGTACTTACTAGTACTAGGAAATCCCTGGGAAGAGGGAGGTAGATTGACACGTACAAATTGTGGAGACTCTCCAAGATATATTGTCAAGTAGAAAAAAGTAGCCGAAACCGGTTTGGCTCAGTGGATAGAGCGTCGGCCTGCGGACTGAAGGGTCCCGGGTTCGATTCCGGTCAAGGGCATGTACCTTGGTTGCGGGCACATCCCCACTGGGAGGTGTGCAGGAGGCAGCTGATCGATGTTTCTAGCTCTCTATCCCTCTCCCTTCCTCTCTGTAAAAAATCAATAAAATATATTTAAAAAAAAAAAAGAAAAGAAAAAAGTAAGCTACAGAATAGCGTATCATTTATGTTTCCAAATTTTTGAAACACATTATGATGTTCTATCAGTGCATAAATATATATGTGTAACTGCAAAGAAAAGTCTAGAGGTGCACCTCTTATTTTCCATAATTAATTTCTTTTCAAAAAGAACGTATTCATTATTTGTCAAATTTAAAATTAGTACCATTTTTGAAAATTTCAGCAGACTCTTTACGGGGGGGGGTCTTCTGGAAATACTTGCATTTAACTAAGCTGTGTAGCACTTGCCTGTTAATGTGACAAAGCAGTTGGCGCTATCAGACATGATTTTATCTAAGTGACTATTATTTAACAGAGAGCAATGTCCTAAGGAAATGAGACATTAGACAGATGTGCCAATAGGGGAAAGGCAACGGAAAAAGAATCCAGAATGAGGACCTGCTGCATATTTAAAGAGAAAGACCCAGCTGCCAGCTTTCATCTCTGCAGCTTCCACAGTTTTACCCGAGGCTGGTCCTTCTAATCAGCTGGAAGCTTGAATATCAGCTGGTCTAGTCTTCCAATGGAGAGTCTCCATTCTAGCTGCATGTTAGAATCATATGGGAGACTTACAAAAAGATTAATGCCTGGCACTAAGACCAATTAAAGTTAGACCTTCGGGAGGTTGGGCCTGGGTGTTGTTTTTAGTATGACCAGGCCTAAGATCCTGTGAGAAGAATCATGCATGCCTGGCCAGCTTGGCTCAATGGTTGAGCATCGACCTATGTGAATCAGAGGGTCAGGTTCGATTCCTGGTCAGGGCACATGCCTGGGTTGAGGGCTCGATCCCCAGCGTGGGGCGTGCAGGAGGCAGCCAATCAATGATTCTCTCTCATCATTAATATTTCTATCTCTCTCTCCCTCTTCCTTTCTCTCTGAAATCAATAAAAATATATACAAATATATATTTTTTAAAAAGAATCATGCTTGCGTGCTCACACACATTTTGGCACCATTCCAGTTTGGGCAACATCATGCTTGCAAAGTACTCCAAAATCCGTTGCAGGTGCTGCCTCAACTCTAGGAGAATATGGAAAAAGGAAAAACATTTGTACTTTTGTGCTATGTGATTCCAATATTATAACACCATGTGTTTGGTTCACTTCAGGCTCGACTGACCAAAGAACAGCGCTGGGGAAGTGCATTACTCTCCAGAAATCACTCCTTAGAAGAGGAATTTGAAAGGGCAAAAGCAGCAGTGGAGGTAAACTTTTATAAAATTGCTATTATTTCATGTTTCTGAGAGTAGAATTCAAAAACTCAAAATTCAGCAGGGTCTACATGAAATGGGTCTTACTTTATAGACATGAAATAAACATGATTATGATTATCAGAATGAAACCTGTTACCAGAGAACTTTTGACTTCCCACCAGGAGTGACTAATAGATGTCACCTCTTATGCTGATTCTGTGATAGATTAGCAGTGACTGTCTGGAGTCCTGGGTCAGAAAGAACACTGAGCCTCATCTGGGTTCTATGATGAATCTATGCTATGCATTTTCTATGCCTCTCTCTGTGAGGCCAAGATTCATGCCTGGAATTTTCATCTCTCCAGCATCTACACAATGTCTGAAACATAGAAGGTGTCGCTGCCCCAGAAATATTATACATTTCCCTAACTGAAAAGGTATGGCTGAGATATTCCAGCCAATGGAAGGCCTATCTTGACTCAAGCCATAATTTTTTACTGTTAAGCATATGCAAAACAAATGGTAAGATGTCATCCTTTTTTATGGCCAAGTAATATTCCATTGCATATACATACCACATCTTCTTTATCCAGTCATCTATTGATGGACACTTAGGTTGCTTCCATATCTTGGCTATTGCAAATAATACTGCAATGAACATAGGGATTTTCAAATCTAAAAAACAAAGTTCACGAATAAACAGAAAAAAATTCAAAGATACAGATAACAAACTGATGGTTGCCAGGTGGGAGGGATAGGTAGAAAGATGAAAGGATTAAGAAGCACATATTGGCAGTTGCATAATAGTCACGAGTTATAAAGTACAGCATAGGAAATATAGTCAATAATCTATATCATAAAAGGCCTGTGGTCATGATACCATCATGGCATCACAACCAACTACTGGATTCACCAGGAGGTGCATTGATGGATCCCGCAGCGGCCACAGTGGGCGGGACTTCTGGAGTGTTGCGGGGTGCTGGCAGCGTCTGAGGAGCATCACGGGCTTCCAGCAGCGTCCACGGAATGTGCAAGGCTTTGCAGGGCGGTGGACATGACCCTGATGGTAGGTTAGGCCTAGAGGACCCTACACACGCACGACTTAATCGTGTGCTGGGCCTCTAGTATTGTAATAACTATGTATGGTGTCAGGTGGGTACTAGAGTTATGGGGAGATCACTTTGTAAATTATCCTAATATATAAAAACCCTGGGTCCATCATGACCAGAGGCTCGACCAACCAGAAGTCAGTCCTGCAGGCGCAGTGACCCAGCACTGACTGCTGAGGGGGCTGTGAATCAGGCCCGGAGAGAGGCCTGAAGAGAGAAGCAGTGTCTGATCCATAGCCTGTGTGGCAGCTGTTAATCAGCACGTGCCTCTCTCTTTCTCTCTGGGCTGGGCCAGCAGCCACGCCTCCATTTCTCTCCAGGCCTCCACCAGGACTGCTGATCAGCCCCGCTTTTCTGATCAGGCCCCATTGATAGGCCCAGAGACACTGACTGGCATAGAAACCAACCAATCAGAACCAAATCTGGGTGAAGTGTGAGGAGCCAATGGCTGCCTAGGAGGCGGAGCTTTTGATGCTGACTGGCATAGAAACCGACCAATCAGAACCAAATTGGCTGGCAAAGGAGGGCTGTTGGGGGCGAGATCAGGCCGGCAGGGGAGGGCAGTTGGGGTGATCAGGCAGGCAGAGGCAGTTGGGGGCAACCAGGCTGGCAGGGGAGAGCAGTTGGGGGAGAGATCAGGCTGGCAGGGGAGGGCTATTGGGGGCGAGATCAGGCTGGCAGGGGAGGGCAGTTGGGGGTGAGATCAGGCTGGCAGGGGAGGGCCGTTGGGGGCAAGATCAGGCCAGCAGGGGAGGGCAGTTTGGGGCAACCAGGCCAGCAGGGGAGGGTAGTTGGGGGCGAGATCAGGCTGGCAGGGGAGGTCAGTTGGGGGCAACCAGGCTGGCAGGGGAGGGTAGTTGGGGGCGAGATCAGGCCGGCAGGGGAGGGCAGTTGGGGGTGAGATCAGGCTGGCAGGGGAGGGCAGTTGGGGGCAAGATCAGGCCAGCAGAGGAGGGCAGTTGGGGGCAACCAGGCTGGCAGGGGAGGGTAGTTGGGGGCAAGATCAGGCCGGCAGGGGAGGGCAGTTGAAAAAAAAATTTTTAAAGAGTATGCCAAACAATGACAATGTTTATACAGTAAATAAAATGAGATACTTAATTCGAACACGAATTTTCTTATTTAGCCTTCTAATGAGGAAGAAAGACGGAAAGGAGGGAGAGAAAGGAAGAAGGAAAGGAGGAAGGGAAGCCAAAAAAGACAATCTTAGCTGTTTTTTATCCACTTTCTTTCTAGTCAGAATCACAAAGAGTGTACCACAGATGCCATCTGTGATACTCATCAGAGCTGTGCTAGATTGCTATTTGAGAGTGGATCTCTCCACCAAACCCAGCAGGAACTTGTCAGGATCTCCATTTCTGTTACTGATATGAAGTCTTGAAAACTGAAAGTATTCCTGTAATATGGTTTAGTTATGTGGCTGTCTTACCACTAGAATTTGGATGAAATTATTGTACTATGAACAGTCTTTCACTAACTCCATACTTGAAGTGCAGTTAAATCATATTTCTAATTTAATAGTGAAAGGATTCTTTATATTCTAGAAAATAATCCCAGTCATAATTTCATATCATCATTCAGAAACCCAATAAGAGAACACTTTTTATCTGATCACAATACAATTTACCCAAATTTCTTTTTTTTAATTTTAGCCTTTTTACTTTAAAAAATTAATGCATTTAAAATCTCTTGAATGAGCAACTGATATATTTATTTGAGATCAGCTGAGACCACATTGTCTAACTGCATGGAGCCTATAGCTCAATTTATTTTAAATGTAGATTTTTTTTCAGACTTAAGAGCTCATTTAAATTTATCTTTTGAACTCCTGCTATGTGTAGCACACTGAATTAGTATTAAAAAAGCAGATTTTTTAAAACCATAGAATTTGGGTCAGCAAAGACAGAATTGATAAGATCCCATTTAGAATGAGAAAGACAATGGGTTCACACTCAGAAGGCTTAATTTCAAAGTAACATATCAATAAGAAAAAATATCCATCTATCTATGTGTGCAATATATAGAAATAGATATATATTGATATAGAGATATGTACTCAAAAAATCATTTCATCTTAGTTTTGTAAAGACCTTAGAAGTTATTTATTCCAACCAGGCACACAAAATATATTTTTTCCTACTCAAGCATACTTGACAAACTATTCATTCAAACAGAACCTGTTTCTACTTGAACACTTCTAATTAAGAGCACCTCACTTCTTTTCAAGAAAACCTATTTTAGTTTTGGACAGTCCTACCTATTAAAAAGCTCTTCCCTGGTCTGGCCAGCATGACTCAGTGGTTGAATATCGATCTATGAACCAGGAGTCACGGTTCAATTCCCAGTCAGGGCACATGCCCAGGTTGTGGGCTCGATCGATGATTCTCTCTCATCATTGATGTTTCTCTCTCTCTCTCCCCTCTCCTTTCCTCTCTGAAATCAATAAAAATACATTAAAAGAAAAAAAGCCCTTCCCTGTATTATGCTGAAATTGACCTACAACAACTCTCAGTGTTGCTTAGTCTTGGCTTTGCCGTCTCCAGAACAAGGCAGAAATGAGCTGAATCCCTTCTCTACATGACACTCACCTCATTCCTTGTAGACTTATCTTTTCCTGGCTTCTCCTAGTTGTTATTTCTTTCTAATAGCTTCATTTCATCAATAGTATAGGCCTCAGTTTCCACACCTGTATGGTCCTTTCCAGCTACAAAATCCTAGGAGGCTGTAAGTTACTTCAAGTAGTCATTCATTCAACAAACATCACTGGCCGTCTACATGTGCTGACTGCTGTAAGCATAAAGAAAGTGTGTGTTTAAATGCTAACACTAGTATTCTTGGATGGCTAGATTTGGATTTTATTCCATCTCTTAGTTTATCTGTATTTTCCAAACGTTCCATCATAAACATGCATTATGTTGGTAACCAAGGAAAACGTGGTAAGTTATAGACATTAGAGAGGGATATAAGATGCTTAAAAGAACGAAAAGTGCCCCATTGTTCATTTCAAGGCCAACAAAGACTGGTGTCACAGACTGGCTTCATCAGAGACAGGCAGTTCTAAACACTAGTTAAGACCCAGAGGAAAATCATTTTCAAATAAAATTTTTCCAGAGTCTCCATTTTATATTTTATATCACCTGACTTCAATATTCTTTCTTTTTCACAGCCTATTCCATTCTTAAATGCTATTTTTTAAATTCCATTTATTTCTTTTATTGTCACCATCCTGCCTAAGAACCTAGCAGCTCCTGCTTCTCCTCAGTCCCCTCACAAGCCCCCGAGGTGCCAATGTCCTCCTTTGCCTCTTGCACAACAACCTCATTGCCCTCTGTTTCCACTCTGTCTTTCCTCTGCAGGGAGCACTCCCCCCAGATCCTCAGGGGGCAGGTTCCTTCCTGTCATTCAAGTTGCAGCCGGAGTGTCAGGGCCTCGGAAAGCAGAGCCTGCCCACCCAGTTGCTACCACAACACCTAGAGTGTTGTTTTTCTCCTCATATTTGTCACTGGGTTTTTTCTTGTTTGTCTTTATTTGCATGTCTGTTATCTGTCTTTTCTGCTTTAAAATATAACTCCCGTGAGAAAAGGATCCTGGTCCGGTATTTACCACTGTACCTCAGTATCTAAGACACTGTCTGGTACCTAGTAAGTATTTAGTAAATATTTGTTGAATTAATGGATAGATAGCTGATTATTCATCCCCTAATTTCGGGCCATTCTGTCTATTTACCATTGCATATAAAGTGCCATATCACCTCCTAATATAATGGAATATCTGCATTGTCATAGCTAATGTAAACAAACGATTCTGTCTAAGGCATAGAGGTTTCTACCAAGGACTGTGCCTCTGTGGTTGTCTCAGCCTCAATGTCAGGCAGTGAGACATACCTACAAGGATGCAAGTGGCATTAACCAGTCTTGCCGTAGAGTAACATTGGGCATGTCTTGTATTTTACATGGTACACATGAGTTTTCACTTTTACTAAGTAACACCTGACAACATGTCATTCAACTAATGTTTGGGCTAAAATGTCCTAAAACACAGTATCTCCTACCGGAGAAAAGACAGCCAACTCCACAGGCATATTGATTGCATATCTTAAATGGCCTGGGGACTGTTTATGTACAAAGGTTGACATTGCTCGAGCTCAAGCTGAGCTGTGGATCTAGTGAGGCCTTGTGTGGGTGAGGCTTTTTGTCTCCATATCTCGCATTTTATTGAAAAATCACTGCAAATTTATCCCTGCCCAAAGTATTGTAATTTTAGGACAGAAAAATAAAACACAAAATTTCCTGTTCATTCTTCCCTGAACAAGAATGGAGAGGGAATTCCTTGGGGATTTTCCTCCCAGCCAGCAGCCCAAGTGCACTGTCAGCTACAACGGGTTCCTAGGAAGGACACCCAGGGAGGCACAGGCGTGGGAAGTAGGGAAAGAGCCTGAAGCTGCCTCCCAGAAAGGGAGATCCCTAGCGAGAACTGTGCTGCATCTGCAGAGGAGGGAGAAGGTCACGCAGGCAGCTGGCAAGCCTGCAACCACATGCCAGAAACACTTCCTTTATCACCCGTTAGCGGGGAGGGAAAGAGCCAGTCGGCATCTAATATTGAATTTAGCTCGTTAGTCTGGCCAGGAGCCTCACCTTCAAATTCATCAGACATGTTTACGCTTCTTCTGTGGGCCAGGCACTGTGCAGGGTGCTAGAAATAGAAAATTGAATAAGACCTTCTTTGCCCTTAAAGAGCTAGAGAATCACAGGTGTTAGCATCTCAGGAGACCACTCAAATATAGCTCATCACGTGGCATAGTTATTATGGGTTTACATGTCTGTCTCCACACTAGACTTTGACCTCTTACAGGCAGGACTGTGTCTCATCCTTCATTATGTTCTCAGCCCTTTGAGTGTCTGGTGCAGAGAAAGGCCCCACAAAGTTTTGCTGGATAAATAAATGAGCAAAAATAACAATTGATTCCTCTAATGCATCTATTTCATCTAAGCATCTCTTCTCTAATGGATGCTTTAATAACATAACAAACTTACTGACTAATGGAAGATGAACTTTGGGCCCCTGACCTCAAAGTCACAATTCCAGTATTATGATGATGATTGTACGCATTTTAATCAGTGTTTTTACAGCTCTATCTTTGCCCTAAGGGAGGTCTGCTTGTGAGCAAATTTTGGAAAAGAATAATGGAGTATGTGAATGGAGGGAAATGAAGATGCATGGACAAAGGAAAGTATAATGGTCACAGGCAAGAACAAGAGCAGGCCCTGGCCAGTGTGGCTCAATGGTTGAGTGTCAACCTCTGAACTAAGAGGTCATGGTTCAATTCCTGGTCAGGGCACATGCCCAAGTTGTAGGCTCAGTCCCCATGCAGGAGGCAGCCAATCGATGATTCTCTCTCATCACTGATGTTTCTCTCTCTCTCTCTCTCTCTCTCTCTCTCTCTCTCTCTCTCCCCCTCTTCCTCTCTGAAATCCATAAAAAAAATATTTTAAAAAATTAATTTTAAAAAAGAATAAGAACAGGGAGCATAACTATAAATCGTTCTGGCTAATTAACTGAGCCTATTAAAATCTACTAACACTTAAATTCTAGAGCTCTGAACTCTTCCCATGCCCCAGTTCTCTGTCCTTTGAACTTCCCTTGGGATATTGCTTGTGATCATTTAAAATCTCCAAAAATTCTTTGATTCTCCCTTCAATATATGGAACTTAATTCTCCTCCCCTCAAGTGTGTGCTGGGCTTAGTGATTCACTTCTAATAAATAGAATAAGGTGGCAGTCATGGGATGTGACTTTACACATTAGGTCATAAAAGGCACCATGGCCTCCTCCTTGCTCTCCCTCCTGAATCACTTGCTCTGGAGGAAACCCAGTTTCCATGTCATGAGGACCCTCCGCAGATGAGGAACCAGGGCATTCTACCAATACCCAGCAAGGACCTGCAGCCTCCTGTCAACAGCACTGTCTGAAAAACCACAGACAAATTGGTAATTATCATGTTCAAGAACATGGATAGTGAGAGTTTAATGCTAACTACTAATTCCTTGTTCTAGAAATATGGGTGACCTTCTTTTCTGTGTTAAGTTTAATGAGTGGATGCCGTATTCAAAACAACACAATAGCTAAACTCAGCTCTAGTGACATAAACTTAAAAATCATTTTCATATAGAAATTTTGTTTCACCTGAAGTTAGTCTCTGTATATATTGTATATCTGATAGGCACCTCAGAAATATTAAATGATTGAAGAAAATTGGAGAAGATTCTGGGAACTGCTTTTACTATAGGATTATGTACTAGTAAGAAGCTACTGATTTGGGTGCCCTCCTTCCAAGAAGATTATCTATCTCCACCACCCCTTCGTACTTCCTTTTGCTTTCTAAGACAGCCTCACCTCTTTGAAGTAGGTGGAAGAGATTAATGGATTAAACGCTACTTAAATCATTCTTATTTAGATCAAATATCCAAAAAAAGATAAAATCTTCTGAAAATAAAATATTCTTTGGGAAATATCAAAGGAATCTTGGGATAGGTACAGACTTCTATAGATAGATTACATGAAGATTTGATGTATTGGAAAACCGGCAAAAGTTCCTTTGTTCTTATATTTATTTCATTTCTCTTCATTTTTAACAAACAAAATTTGATTTCCAAAAACAATATAAAGCATAGATAAGAATCATTGTACAGTGACTTTTGATAAACCCTCATAAGTGATATAGATGAAAATATAAAATGATATAAGGTAGTCTTTGATAAATGTATGGGTAGTTCTAGTCTTTAGTTCTATATTCAAGTCAGTAGAGCTATCTGCCCATTTTGCTTTTTTATAAAATAAAAGACTTTCTATAAAATAAAAATACTGAATGATCTTCTGATGACAAACACTTAAACTGCTCATTGGCTTAGTAAATAAAACATCAAATGCACAACCATACAGAATTCAGTGGAGAATTAGTGAACTCTTTGTGAGCAAAGTGGCATCTTGAATTTCCTCTATTCATTGGACTAAGACATATAATATACCATGCAATAATGGGTACAAATTGATGGTCAATACATGAATACTTCCTGATGATTAAGAAAGCAATTCTTTTTTATGGGGGTAACCATTGTCTACCTCTTCCTCCCAGATAATTAGTTGTCATCCTCTTAGATCTTATATTAGTCAGGGTTCTCTAGAGAACCAGAATCAATAGAATATACATTGAGTGACCAGATTATTATGATCTCTGAATGCATAATAATCTGGCCACTCAGTGTATATACAGCATATATATATATATATATATATATATATATATATATATATATATATATATATATTAGAGGCCCAGTGCATGAATTCGTGCATGGGTGGGGTCCGGCCAGCCTGGCCAGGGGGAGGGGACATGAGCAGTTGGCTGGCCTGCTTGCTGGTCGAACTCCTGGTCAAGGGGACAATTTGCATATTAGCCTTTTATTATATAGAATATACACTGAATGGCCAGATTATTATGTGTTCAAAGATCATAATAATCTGGCCACTCAGTGTATATATTTGGTTTGGGGATCTATTTTCTTTCATCAATTTCATCTAATCTCAGCTTTCTTTATTTAACATATTGATTTTAATTTATATTAAAATTACTTGATATTATTTGAAATATATATCAACCCCTGGCAACAGCAGCTACCTTGGCTGGACCAAGAGGGCTGGAAGCATGAAGAGAAAGTGAGCAAAAGGCAGAGAGGTATTAAAATTATCAATACTGCCCAGCTGGCATGGCTCAGTGGTTGAGCATTGACCTATGAACCAGGAGGTCACAGTTTGATTCCCAATCAAGGCATATGCCCAGGTTGCAGGCTAGATCCCCAGTGTGGGGCATTCAGGAGGCAGTCAACCAATGATTCTCTCTCATCATTGATGTTTTTATCTCTCTCTCTCCCTCTCCCTTCCTCTTTGAAATCAATTTTAAAAAGATATTAAAAAAATAAATAATGAAATAATAAAATTATCAATACCATCTATGAGCCACATGCAAGTAATTGGAGACAGAGTTTGATTTCCTATGAAAAGTTGAATTGTGTGGTGAAATCTGAAAATAAAAAATTTAGAGGCTTATTCTATCTTAGTTACCTTGTATCCAAAGAGTAAAAATGGATTAATAGATAAAATAAACAACATCAAGGCAAGCCCCCAAATCAAATTATTATGGTTATTAAACACCATTTGCTTCCTACATCAAAAAGCTTAGGTAGTTGGGAAAGGAATGAGCAATCAAATATTCTATTTCTGTGTCCTGCACATCTCTGAAGTGAAAATGCAAATACAGGATTGACTACCAGTACTTGATCTGACTACAGAACAAAAGTAGCTAGATCACTCTATCTTTAAACATAAGTGTGACAAAAGATTTAAATAATTAAAAGTAATCTGAGTGTGTTGTGTTTTTGTGATGGTAACAGGGTATTTATTGAAGCCATTTATAGTCCCCAACGTAGAGAATACACTTGGGAAAGCTATCGTGGAAGATAACCACTTCCTTGACTAAGTAATTCCTTGTGACACATTGGATCTTCTAAAGATAGTCTTCCTTTTCAAAATGAGCCTTTTTTTATTCTAAAGTATTTGTTCTCTACCTATGGTGCACAGACATTGAATTGTGACCATCAAATTCAAGTCACCTCATAGATTCGATTTTAGATTTCACTGGTCAGGTGGCAATAATACAATTTCATCTTTAAAATTGGAACTGTTTCTTTTATTAGTGAAGTTTGATTTTATAGATTTACCAAATCACAGTGATTATTTGGACCAATAACAGAGACATAAACCATCCTATATAATAAAGAGGTAATATGCAAATTGACCCTCACATCACAAGATAGCTGCCCCATGTGGTCACAAGATGGCCCCCACATTGTCACAAGATGGCCGCTCCCACGTTGTCACAAGATGGCTGGCAGGGGAGGGCAGTTGGGTGTGACCAGGCCTGCACGGGAGGGCAGTTGGGGGTGACCAGGCCTGCAGGGGAGGGCAGTTGGGGGTGATCGGGCTGGCAGGGGAGCAGTTAGGTGTCAATCAGGCCAGCAGAGGAGCAGTTAGGGGGTGATCAGGCTGGCAGGCAGAAGTGGTTAGGGACAATCAGGCAGGCAGGCAGGCAAGTGGTTAGGAGCCAGCAGTCCCGGATTGTGAGAGGGATGTCCAACTGGCCATTTAGGCCCAATCCCTGCAGTATCAGGCCTAAACTGGCAGTTGCACATTCCCCGAGGGGTCCCAGATTGGAGAGGGTGCAGGCCGGGCTGAGGGACACCCCCTCTCCCCCAGAGCACAAATTTTGTGTACTGGGCCTCTAGTTCAAAATAATAGCTTTGCACCCTTCAGGTTGCTTGGGATGGGTGAGAACACACACACATGCGCGCGCGCGCGCGCACACACACACACACACACACACACACACACACACAGCCCTATAAATTCAGGTAGAGGTTCTGGCTCATTCAGGCAAGGATCCTGAGCATGTGATGGAGGTGAAATGGCCACACGAGTGGAACCTGCAGATTCCCAGGCCAGCTTCCTCCAGAGTCCCTATGATGGGTGTGCAGCTTTTGGTGACACTAACTCCACAAGGCAGGCCTTTTACACTTGGGCTTTGCATCATTACTCAGGATTTACATAGTCCATCCTCAACCCATTCTGTTCTCAGGCTAATGCAGAAGTTAGGAGAGGTGGGGCCTCATGCTGTGTATCCATCGAAAGACGGGGAGAAAAGGGCAGAAAGTGGCCCCACACTCCCTGGCACCATCTGCACCTCTTGCTCCCTGGCTGTCCAAACAGCCTAGCACCATTCCCAAAGGGGAGAGCCTAGCTTTTAAAAAAATGTAAAAGTACATATGGACTTTGAGAAAAGAGTAGAAGGAAACACAAAGGTGTTAATAATTTATCTATGGATGGTGAGAATAAGAGATTATTAATTTTCATTGGCAATTTCAACTGTTTCTTAACAATTATAATGGCAATGTGTTGCTTTCATAAACATAAAATAAGTTGTTTGTTTTTCTCTCTTCTTAATGCATGCCCTGTGTGTCAGAACGAGGTTAAGAGACTTGGGCTCTCATTCCCCTCTGCTGCTCACTGCCTTGGTAGGCTGGGGACATCCCTTTCCCTCTCTGGGCCTCAGTTTTTTCATCTGTAATTTGAGACTACTAGATTATATCCATGGTACCCTAACTCAGCTGTCCCTTGGAACTACCTGGGGAGCTTCCAAAACTCCTATGCCTCTGTCCCACCCCCGGAGATTGTGATTGCATTGGCCCTGGCCATGGTCTGGACCTTGGAATTTTGAAAAGAGCCCCAGGTGATTCAATGAGCAGACTAGTTTGGGAATCTCTGGGTTTAATGATTTTTAAGGCTCTCTTCTGCTGTGCCAGTCTATGAGTATATGATTCTTCTCTTTTGCCTAGGGCCATCCCTAAGTACCAGTTCCTTTTTTTAGCAATTGCTAAGAAATAATATTCTAAAACGTTCCTAGGTGACCCATTTTGATGTCTTGCAATCATTTCAATCAGAGTACATTTTCTTTATGTCTAATCTAAATTCCTACTGCAGCAGTTTAAGCCAGGGTGGGAAAAGGGGCAGTCTAGCTATGATGGGCGTGGTTGTTGAATTCCTTGCATGAACTTATATCACCAGCATCAGTCATTTTTCAATCCCAACTAAATTCTCTCATGACCATATCTTTACCTAACAATTTCCTTGTCAAGGTTCTGATAGTGAGGGGGAAATGCAACATTTCTTACCACCATATTGCCCAAAGAATAGCATCCCTAGATATGTGTTCCTGTAGAGTTCTTAAATGCAGTATATTTTTAATCTTTTAACATTTTAATTGCTTTCCTTCACCTTCTTTCCAGATTTCCTCTGTACTTCCTCAGTGTTTTTCCCTTTTATTCGTATATTTTAAAGTTAACAGATTTCAACAAAACTAATTGCAAGAGACATGTCATAATACACATTCTGGGCAAGCACTCAAGGTACAACTAAAACGACTGAAAATACTGTGCCATTTACAAAATAATTATTTCCCACACTGAAAAAATATGGCTTAACACTCTTTACCATTGTACCCAGATTCAGGAAGGATGAATGACTTGAACATGAGCCCTCTCTTTATTTTTTCTTAAATGAGTTCTGGTTTTAGCCGTTACACTAGCCCCAAGGCTAAATTTGTTCTTTGTATAAATTTGTTCTTTGTATGACCATTCACCGTGAATCTTCCTTACATCTTACTATGGGCATTCATTTGCAAGTGAAAATAGAAACAGTCACCTGTCCTGGTTTCAGAACTCTGGTATAGAACCCTGATGAAATCTGCCCTGAATGGAGGGACTTGGTTCTGCACCCCCGCTGTGTTACATCTGTATTGTGGCAGCAGCCCGCAGGCATGCCACAACTTTGCAACGTTTTGCCTCATTGCTAACCATGAGGTTGATTGAGCAGCATTGTGATCCACTAACATTATTCCAGTTCTTCATGATTTTTACAGGATCTTTGAAATATTTTCAAAAGAACAGGAGCATTTTACAGAAAGCTGCTGGATTATGCTGACTGCAGAGAAACCTTTATGTCATAACTTGAACCATGCTGTATGCTTTATCTCCTGTACTCCAATGGTCTCTAAACTGGTCCTGTGATGAGATGGCTATGTGTCTAAAGCTTCCCTTGTATAAAATATCGATGCGAAATGTACAGACAGAAGACATCTGCTTCAGTCAAATAAGCACAAAGCAGAGAGCGCTGAGCTGTGTTCCACCTTGATCTGTGTTAGATACTGGTTCTCTCCCACCTCACAGACTATTTTCCCCCAGTCTCCTTTGTTTATTCCTCTGCTTGTATCTATCTTCTTAGCATCACAGTCACAGGGCACAGCCCTTGGTCCTCTTCTCTCCCCCTGCGTTGTCTCCTTAGCCATCTCTTTCAGTTCTGTGAATTTAAATAGTAACTATACCTTAATGGCTCTCAATCTGATTTTTCAATCTTGACCTCTTCCCAGAGATCCCTAATTGAATATCCAATTGCCTACTGATGCTGCCACTTGGGTTCGAAACTCCATTGTGTACTTTAACATATCTAAAAATCTAACCCTTTTTTTAACATATTTTCATTGATTTCAGAGAGGAAGGGAGAGGGAGAGAGAGATAGAAACATCAATGATGCCGAAACCGGTTTGGCTCAGTGGATAGAGCGTCGGCCTGCGGACTGAAGGGTCCCAGGTTCGATTCCGGTCAGGGGCAAGTACCTTGGTTGCGGGCACATCCCCAGTGGGGGGTGTGCAGGAGGCAGCTGATCGATGTTTCTCTCTCATCGATGTTTCTAGCTCTCTATCCCTCTCCTCTCTCTTCCTCTCTGTAAAAAATTAATAAAATATATTTTTTTAAAAAAAGAAAAAGAAACATCAATGATGAAAGAATCACTGATCAGCTGCCTCCTGCACGCTCCCCTCCCCGCCTCCCCTGCACTGGGTACTGAGCCCACAACCCGGGTATTGCCCTTGATTGGAATCCAACCCAGGACCCTTCAGTATGCAGGCTGATGCTCTATCCACTGAGCAAACCAAACTCTTGATTTCCCACCCCAAAGCAGGCCTCACCCCAGTTCAGTCATAGCATCACAGTCTGCACAAAACAAAACCCAAAAGGTGCCCTTTCTTCCCCTATAGCCTCACCTCCAATCCAACAGAACATCCTGTTGGAATAACATCCAAATGAAAGGAATTCAACTGAATCTATTATCAACCCTGTGCAAACTTTGCTCCACACCAGCATCATCCTGGCCCAAACTATTGCCACACTTCCTTCCTTGTCTCCCAGCTTCCAGTCTTGCTCCCTAGAAAATTCCAGGTTCTATTCTCAGATGGTACATCAGATCCTATCACTTCCCTCCAATAATGGCAGCTAAAATCTACCAGTAGTCTCCCATCACAAATAAAATGAGATCCAAAGTCCTTACTTATGGTCCATAGGACATGATCTGGCCCCTGTTATTATTCCTTCTTGTCCCTCCTCCCACCCCAATAAGGCATTCCAGCCACACTGGCTTTTCTGCCCATTCATCCCAAGCTCATTCCCATCTTATTCCCAGGTAAGAGCCTAGAAAGACCGTTAAGAGGTCTTCCTTGATCACCTTTTTAGAAAGAAGTCTTCCCTAAGTGTCCTATATAACTATTTCTTAACGTGCTAACAACTTTTTGAAATTATTTATTTATGTATGTACTTTTTAGTACTTATCTGCTTCCTCCAGACTGGAAACTCCATGAATTGTAGGGATTTTTGTCTTATTTACTGTCCTATCTCCTCTCTAGAATGATACACAATTGTCCTAGTGCAAATGAAGGAAAAGTATAGAAGTTATGTGAGTTTTGTGGGAAGTAGAGTTCTACCTTCTGTTGAATATACCCAGAGGATCCTATTTATTTTCTTCAGTATAAGATGTTAGCACAATAGTGCTATTGCCACAATATCATAATTTGTTAGGCTAGCACTCATTTGGCATATCTGTCCTATTTTCTTTAGGAAAACTTGACCAAGTGACATGTGTTTATGATTTTGCAAAAGCTTGACTGAAGGGTGTGTTCCAATTATGTAATGTAATTTTGAGCTAAAACACACAACCAGTATTGTCACCATTTGAAAAGCATGATGCTGAATTACAGTTTATTCAAAGAAAAAATAAAGTACAAAAGTCTAGGAACAAATAAGTCTTTATTCAAAAACCATGTCAGTTGCTTTCTAATCTATACCTGATTTTGTAAACAAATTTGAATAATAATCTGGAAACTGAAATTTTCCTGAATCTTTATTTAGAGTCAAATCTTTATGTTTCCTTACCTCAAGGCCAAAGGAAAAAGAACATCAGTAGTATTACATCATCACAGATGACCTGCCAGAATGAATCTCCACCTCTTCTACCAGAGAGAGATTTTTCTCTTTTCAAGGAGAAAGCCTCTTCCTTCAACAAGATCATCAGATTCTAGATTTGATGATTAGTTTAGAGACTATGGTCACCATAACAACCAATACCTTTAACAGCCTGTACTGGAAAATTTTTTCTCCTTAAAAGCCTATCATTAGGGAACAAGCTACATCAGAACACTGAGGGGGTAGGGGAATAATGCTTTATATATGCTATATAAAGTATATACATAAAGTATACATAAAGTATATATATGTTTTCTTCTCCATGAAATGAATCAATACATTGGTTAAATTATTTCTTTTTTAATGCAGTATTATATTAGTTTCAGGTGTACAACATAGTGATTAGGCATTTATATAACCTATGAAGTGATCACCCAATAAATCTATTACCCATCTGATTCTATACATAGTTATTGTAATACTAGAGGCCCGATGCACAAAGATTCGTGCAAGAATGGGCCTTCCTTCCCCTGGCTGCCGGCACCACCTTCGCTCTGGCTGGAGCCGCCTTTCTGCCTTCCCACGCTGCCCAGAGGCCCAGAGCTGCTGGGGCAGTGCGGAACACCTGCGTCCTGCCCCACCCCTGGCCACTCAGCGCCTGCGTATGCAAATTACCCCACCATCTTTGTTGAGTTAATTTGCATACTCATGCCTGATTGGTGGGTGTCATGAAGGTATGGTCAATTTGCACCTTTCTCTTTTATTAGTGTAGATTATTGACTATATCCCCTATACTATTCTTTGCATCACTATGACTATTTTGCAACTACCAATTTATACTCCTTAATCCCTTCCCCTTTTTCTCGAATCCTCCCAACCCTCCCTCCCATCTGGCAACTATCAAAATATTCTCTGTATCTATGAGTTTGTTTCTTATTTATTTGTTCATTTGTTTTTTAGATTTTAGATATAAGTGAAATTATATGGTATTTGTTTTTCTCAATATATATCAAAAGCTTCAAAATGTTTGTACCTTTTGACCCAGCAATTCTTTAATAATCCTTGAGAAATAAACCACTCATATACAGAAAGATACATGCTCCAGGATATTTGATGCAAATTTTTGTAATAGCAATAATAGAAGGTGAAACATACTAAGATAAATCTATATAACGAGGTACTACAGGATCCTTAAAAATGATGTGATGGTTGTTTATTTACTGGCATGTAAATACATCCAAAATAAAGGTTAAACAACCTCATGTACAGTAAGATTCCATTTTTGCAAATAAATAATAAAATGATTTGATTGAGCATGACTGTATTCCAGCTACTATGCTAAATATTTTATATGTATTATGAAATTTAATCCTCACAATTACCCTATAAAGGTTAGTATTTTTAACTCCTTTTTAAAAATGAGAAAATGAGCTCTGAGAAGGAAGTAACTGGCCCTAAGACTGAGAGTTCATGAGTAATTGTTTTTATATGTAAACATAAGGGGAAAACCTAAAATAAAGTATACCAAAGTGCTCCCAGTTATTATATCTAGGTAGTAAAATTAATAGGATTAGTTTTTCTTTTTGTTCATCTATTTTTTCTAATTCACCTACAAGGAAAGAGTATTACATAACTTCATAAAAAATTGTTTTTTAAGTATTTTATTTTTTTTAAATCACCCAAAAACAAATACCTAAATGAAATAAAAGTCCTTTTCCTCTCACATTTTGAATGAATTTTAGAAAGTCTCCAAAATAGGCTCTTAATACCCACTTAAGTCTAGTTTGAAAGATTTGGATGATCCCTAATTTAAATACATTTTAATCCTTCTGTTCCCTACCATCTGGACAGCTAATAGGCTCTGTGGATTCCCATTTGAAAACAGAGCTTGTTTTTAGTTTACTGTCATTAAATACTTAGTTAACGTGTGGGACTACAATTATCTCTGAAAACAACCTTTTAATTATTTAAATGTTGTGACAGCATAATTTAGCTGCAACAATTGACCTTTATATTTCTCTTGAGTCAGCAATGTTCTTCAGATTCTAAATATCCTTATAAAAAATAAATCACAAATTCTTTCTCCATGAAAAAAAAAGTCCCTAATGCAGTTTTGTCTTTACAGCACTTAAACTGGGTTTTTTGCTCTTGGCTACTTAGCAGCCTCCATTGCTGACTGACATATTGTGTAGTATCTCTTTGGACATTTAAATCATACAAGAAAAGTGGTATTATAAAATAATAATAATTATTATTATTATCATTATTATTATTATTATTATGCCACCTGATTCTGGTGTAACTCTTCATGGTTTACAGAAAAATTTCTCAAAAAATCTGAAAATGAAGAAAAGATTATTTGATTTGTCTAAAATCACAGCCCTATAGAGTGGTTGCACCAGGACAAGAGTCCACATCTTCTGACTTGTGATTCAAATACTTTTAACACCTCCCCAGAATTTCTTCTAGATGACTCTGAGATCCTTGAGGCCAGGAATTGCCTTTTTCAGCTTCGTAGTTCAAGAACAGAGACCTAGAATCAAGGGTTTAATACACACTGAATTTATTTAAGCTACACAACCTAATCTCTGCCTGTTGTCCTGTAGGTAGACAATTTGTCTTTTCGAGAACCAGAAGAGCCAAGAAATTCTTAATTCTTGCATTCAGATTATAAGAAATCATTTCAAATGAGGCTTAGTTCTCTGAACTAAGAGGACACAGGCCATTCAACGTCTGCCCAATTTGAGGGTGGGGGGAGACTAATTTGATGGCAGTAGAGTAGGAAAGCACAGACTAGAGTCAGAAGGACCTATGTTTAAATCTCAGTTTTGCACTGTGAGTCATTTTCCTTGGAAAGTTATTTAATGTCTGTGACATCTGCTTCCTCGTTTATAAAAATGGAAATAATGAACAGAAACCCATTTGAGGACGCAAATGAACTGGCGTGTAAGAAAGGGTACATCGCAGTAAGCTCGGAAACCATCCACTCACAGCAGGTATTTATTGAGCATGTGTCATGCACTAGGATCCTTGCCTATCATTTCATTGAATGGACAGAACTGGATAAGTTTCGAGTAAAAGAAAACTTTATATTCTACTGCCCATTCAAACCCCACTTGTGAATTAGTTTTAGCCTAGCCCCTGACTGAAATCACAGGTTGGTTTCTTATATTAACTTCCAGTGGCTATTGTAACAAAGCACCACAAAATGAGTGGCTTAAAACAAATGTATTATCTCACAGTCCGGAGCCTAGAAATCTGAAATC
Organism: Plecotus auritus; assembly: GCF_963455305.1. NCBI lineage: Eukaryota > Metazoa > Chordata > Mammalia > Chiroptera > Vespertilionidae > Plecotus > Plecotus auritus. The sequence continues at coordinate 189,048,234 of NC_137771.1, forward strand.
AAGGTATTGGCAGGTTCATGTTCTCTCACATCCCTAGGGAAGGACCCTTCCTTGCTTCTTCCGGCTTCTAGTAGCCCCAGGTGTTCCCTGGGCTGTGGCAGCATCACTCTAATTTCTGTTCCATCTTCACATGGCCATTTTCTCTGTGTGTCTGTGTCCAAATTCCCTTATTCTTATAAGGACACCAGTGATACCGGATTAAAGATCCATCATAGGAACCTCATCCGAACTTGATTACATCTGCAGACTATTTTTAAAGAAGGTCACATTCACAGATACCAGAGGTTGTGACTTCACCATATCTTTTCAGGGAACATAGTTTAACCCATAGGAGTCCCATAGCTTGCCGGTCACTCTAAGACAGTGGTCGGCAAACTCATTAGTCAACAGAGCCAAATATCAACAGTACAACGATTGAAATTTCTTTTGAGAGCTGAAAACCGACTTCTGCTCATGGGCCACAAAGTTTCAATCACACTGTACGTGTGCGCCCGCACGTGGTATTTTGTGGAAGAGCCACACTCAAGGGGCCAAAGAGCCGCATGTGGTTCGCGAGGCGCAGTTTGCCGACCACTGCTCTAAGATAATAAAAAAATCCTCCAGCCCAACCGACCTGGCTCAGTGGTTGAGCAGGGACCTATGAATCAGGAAGTCATGTTTTGATTCCTGGTCATGGCACATGCCTGGGTTTCGGGCTCAACCCCCAGTAAGGGACATACAGAAGGTAGCTGATCAATGATTGCCCCTCATCATTGACATTTCTATCTCTATCTATCTCCCTCTCCTTTACTCTCTGAAACCAATAACAATATTTTTTTTTATTGTTTAAAGTATTACATGCCTCCTTTTTCCCCCAATTAATTGCCCCCAGCCACTCTCACCCCCAAGGGCAAGCCCCCACCGCCCTAGTGTCTGTGTCCATTGGTCCTGCTAATATGCATGCATACAAGTCCTTTGGTTAATCTCTAAACCACCACCACCACTCCCCCCACCACCTTCTCCCTGAGTTTGGACGGTCTGCTCAGTGCCGCCTTGTCTCTGGATCCATTTTTGTTCATCAGTTTATATTGATCATTATATCCCACAAATGAGTGAGATCATGTGATATTTATCTTTCTCCGGCTGGCTTATTTCGCTTAGCATAATGCTCTCCAGTTCCACCCATGCTGCTGCAAATGGTAAAAGTTCCTTTTTATATAGCAGCGTAGTATTCCATTGTGTAGATGAACCACAGTTTTCTAATCCACTCATCTGCTGACGGGCATTTAGGCTGTTTCCAAATCTTAGCTATTATAAATTGTGCTGCTATGAACATAGGGGTGCATATATCCTTTCTGATTGGTGTTTCTGGTTTCTTGGGATATATTCCTAGAAGTGGGATTACTGGGTCAAATGGGAGCTCCAGTTTTAACTTTTTGAGGAAACTCCATACTGTTCTCCACAGTGGCTGCACCAGTCTGCATTCCCACCAGCAGTGCACGAGGGTTCCTTTTTCTCCACATCCTCACCAGCACTTGTCATTTGTTGATTTGTTGATGATTGCCATTCTGACAGGTGTGAGATAGTACCTCATTGTTGTTTTGATTTGCATCTCTCGGGTAATTAGTGACTCTGAGCATGTTTTCATATGTCCCTTGGCCTTCTGCATGTCCTCTTTCAAAAAGTGTCTATTTAGGTCCTTTGCCCATTTTTTGATTGGATTGTTTATCTTCCTTTTGTTAAGTTGTAGGAGTTCCCTGTAAACGTTGGAGATTAAACCCTTATCCGTGATAACATTGGCAAATATGTTCTCCCATGCAGTGGGCTTTCTTGCTGTTTTATTTTTAATTTAATAAATCTTTATTGTTCAGATTATTACAATTATTCCTCTTTCCCCCCCCCCACCCGGTTCCCACTCCACCCTCTGCCCTTACCCCCCCACATTGTCCTCATCCATAGGTGTACGATTTTTGTCCAGTCTCTTCCTGCACCCCCACACCTCTTTCCCTCCGAGAATTGTCAGTCCACTCCCTTTCTATGCCCCTGATTCTATTATATTCACCAGTTTATTCTGTTCATCAGATTTTTTATTCACTTGATTTTTAGATTCACTTGTTGATAGATATGTATTTGTTGTTCATAATTTTTATCTTTACCCTTTTCTTCTTCTTCCTCTTCTTAAAGAATACCTTTCAGCATTTCATATAATACTGGTTTGGCAGTGATGAACTCCTTTAGCTTTTTCTTATCTGTGAAGCTCTTTATCTGCTTTTCAATTCTGAATGATAGCTTTGCTAGGTAGAGTAATCTTGGTTGTAGGTTCTTGCTGTTCATCACTTTGAATATTTCTTGCCACTCCTGTCTGGCCTGCATAGTTTCTGTTGAGAAATAAGCTGACAATAATATGGGTGCTCCCTTGTAGGTAATTAACTGTTTTTCTCTTGCTGCTTTTAATATTCTCTCTTTGTCTTTTGCTCTTGGCATTTTAATTATGATGTGTCTTGGTGTGGTCCTCTTTGGATTCCTTTTGTTTGGGGTTCTGTGTGCTTCCTGGACTTGTAAGTCTATTTCTTTCACCAGGTGGGGGAAGTTTTCAGTCATTATTTCTTCAAATAGGTTTTCAGTATCTTGCTCTCTCTCTTCTTCTGGCACCCCCATAATTCAGATGTTGGTACGCTTGAGGTTGTCCCAGAGGCTCCTTACACTATCTTCAAATTTTTGGATTCTTTTTTCTTTTTGCTTTCCCGGTTGAGTGTTTTTTTGCTTCTTTGTATTTCAAAACTTTGACTTGATTCTTGCGGTCCTCTAGTCTGCTGTTAGGTCTATATAATATTTTTTTATTTCAGTCAGTGTATGTTTAATTTCTAGTTGGTCCTTTCTCATATCCTCGAGGGTCTTACTAAATTTATCAGCCTTTTCTAGGAAATTCTTGAAAAACGTTATAACCGTGGTTTTGAACTCTATATCCAGTCGTTTGCTTTCCTCCATTTCTTTCATTTGTGATCTGTTTCTTTAGTCTCCACATTTTTGCTGCTTCCCTGAGTTGGTAGAGTAGTTTTGTGTGCTAGGTGTACTATAGGGCCCAGTGGCTCAGCCTCCCTAGTTACCTGAGGTGGACACTCTTGGTGCACCCCTTTGTGGGCTGTGTGCACAGTCTTGTTGTAGTTAAGTCTTGATTGTTGTTGGTATCACTGGGAGGAATTGACCTCCAGGCCAACTGGCTGTGAGGATCAGCTGTGTCTATGCCAGGAGAACTTCTGTGCTGGAGATACCCTTATGAGACAAGACTTGCAAAAGCCTCTGTGCTCAACTTGGATGGGGCGGAGTCTCAGGGCGGAGCAGACAGACTTGGCTTCCCATCAGCCCTGCCCTATGAGGCCCCTGGGTCTCAGTGTCCCTTGGTAATCGCTGCAAGCACCTCTGAGAGAAAGCCACCCTCGAGTTTCGCCCGCTGCCAGACAGTCCAGTTTCCCCCCCAATGAGTCTGGGTTCCCAGAGTCTCACCTGGAACTGGAGTTCAGCGCAGTTGGGAGCTTTTGCCTACCTCCTGCTTGAGAAAGCCAGCCATGTACTCAGCCACCAGTCCTCTCCGCTCGCATGCGTCTCCATACCTCAGCCTTTTGCAGCTCCTCTGAGTCTCAGTGTGCTTTTCTCTTTCCTTCTAGTTGTAGAATTTCTACTCAGCCAGCTTTCCTGTGGTTCTGGATGGTGTCTGTTTTGTCTTTTAGTTGTAGTTTTGAAATTGTTGTGCGAGGCAGCAGTTTAGGTGTTTACCTATGCCACCATCTTGGTCTCTTCTTCTTTCTTGCTGTTTTGTTGATGGTTTCTTTTGCTGTGCAGAAGCTTTTTATTTTGATGTAGTCCCATTTGTTTATTTTCTCCTTAGTTTCCATTGTCCTAGGAGCTGTATCAGTAAAGATATTGCTACTACATATGTCTGATATTTTGCTGCCTATGGATTCTTCTAAGATTTTTATGATTTCCCATCTTACATTTAAGTCCTTTAACCATTTTGAGTTTGTTTTTGTGTATGGTGTAAGTTAATGATCTAGTTTCATTTTTTTTGCATGTATCTGACCAAATTTCCCAACACCATTTATTGAAGAGGCTGTCTTGACTCCATTGTATGCTCTTGCCTTCTTTGTCAAATATTAATTGAGCATAATGGCTTGGGAATAACAATATATTTTTAAAAAGAAGATCACCAAACCTCACCCTTCAAGGAACTCCTTTAGGAATCCATGATATCTTCAGGTTGGCTTGACCTTGGTGGCCCAAACCTGGTCATGAGAAATACACATCCTTCATGAAAATACTCTCCCCTGGTCCCTTCAATGTTAACTGCTTTATAAGAATTATAGGATAGATGTTGTGGTTTTATATATATCTTCTTGCAAGTCCTGCATAGGTAGTAAGACACCAATTGTTTTATTATATTTTCCTTCCCCTTTTTTTTTTTTTTTTTTTCTTTTTGGAACCACAACCAAAGAGTTTCATTGTAACTTTCTACTGTAGTTTCCTTCATTCCTGATAGGAAAGAAGCTGTATACACTATCTATAACCTTGTATTTTTAAACAGAATGAACTTGGTCTGTCTCAGAAAATTAAATGACAAGAGACAAACAGAAGGGCTCTGTTCTGCTCTTTCCTCCAACCAAGATAATATTTGCCAAGCAACAGCATTGATTGATCCTTAATGCTAAGGACAGGTAAGAGCTGCAGAGCCGAATGAGGGAAACAAGGTTGCATTAATGAAAAGGGTATAGAGTAGGAATTAGGAGATATGGTTTTGGCCCTGGTTCGGATATTAATAGGTAGTGACATTGGACAAATCACTGATGAAGGTCAAATAAGTTAATGTACTTGAAAGCTCTTTAAAAGTTATACATATTCAAGGTGACAATATTGTTGCTCTTAGTAGAAAGCAATGCAATTTTGTCACTAATCCTCTTATTTCTTCATTTAGAAAATCTGATTCACTCTTTCCTCTCTGTTTCCATTGTAATCACCCTGATCTCATCCCAGATTACTGCAATAGCCTCCTAATTTATCTCTCTTCTGCCCCACCCCCCACAATTCATCCCCAGGAGGAGGGGGTGGATCAGATATTCCTAAGGCTTCTTACTTCCTGCTGTGATGCTGATTCTATAGGACAAAAAAAAAAAAAAAAAAGGAAAAGAAAATGTGGCTGTTTCTTTCCCTATCCCACTCCCATCCTTAGCTTTGGCCATGATTCAAATAAGGCATTTGACTTAACAGTTAAAGATCATCTGGGTAGATAAGTAGATGAGTAAGTGAGTAGGTGGGTGGATGGGTAGGTATAAACACATAAAATTGAGGGGGGTGGGAAGCTGGAAGCTGGTTAAGTGAAGATTCAGCTATTTCACAGTTTCAATAACTCTCCAAAGATGGTTTTCTTTACTGTTACAATGTATGACAGTGTATGTCTCTTTATTTTAATTTGCTTTCAATCCATGGTGATCTGGCTCTCACACATATTCCATGGACGCTGTTCTGGGTGAAAGCATTGCTTCATTACTAGACACACTCACAGACACGCTCCAGCCCAGGCTAATCTCTCACGTCCTCTGCTAAGATTCTCTTCCATTGGATTTTCTGACCCCACACTCTTCCTCCCTCTGAAGGGAGTTCTTTCTCCTCTGCCTATTCCTTGTTCTCCAGAGTGCAACACCTAGCAGCCTGCTCTCCAATCCTAACACCATCTCACTGGTTGAACACATCCCCTTGTGTGAGTTCAGTCAACACGCACATGCTGATGACTAAAATCCTCATCTCTGGCTCTGGTTTTCCTCCTGAGACCAAACCCACATAGCACGCAGCCTAATCAGCATCTATGCTCAAACACATCAAAGGCACTTTACACAGAACATACCCAGATCTGAGCTTTTCACTGTAACCCCACTTTACCTTTTCTGTTCCTTAAGTCAGAGATCGGGGTCCTCCAAAGAAAAGCCTCCTCTCCTCCCTCTCCCTCCCCAGTTTCTTTCTTCTTCCCACCCAACATCTATCACTCCCCCAACATCTAATCAAACACCAAGACCTATTGATTCCACTAAATATCTCTCAAATCCACCCATTTCTCTCCATCTCCACTGCCAACACCCTATTCTGGTGGCATCATCTCTTATACTGACAACTCTAACAGCCTTGTAACTGATCTCACTGCCTCAAAATTGTAAAAATGGAATGTTCCACTTATTCACTCTCTTCACCACAGCCAGAGAAATCTCTCTAAAACACTGATCTGCATGACCTTCTACATGTTCTTAAAGTCCAAACTCATTGACCTGCTTATATAAGGTTCTTCATGATCTGGACCATTTTTGCTTCTACATCCTCAACCGTGACCCCCACCTTGATATGTACATTGGCATCATCATAAGTTATCAGTTCCTATAATAGGCGATGTAATCTTCCTTCTAGCTTTTTCATATGCTATTCCTCCTATCAGAAATGTTCTTTCCTCGCCCCATTACCTGCTAATTTCTGTTCACTCTTGGAGTCTCCATTGGTTTTCATTGCTTCTAGAAGATCCTAGGACTCCCAAGTCTAATTTGGGTTTCCCTCCTCTTTGCTTCTAGAGTTCCTATTCTCCCCTTATCCTACAGTACTATACGGCATTTGTCTATGCCCCACCAGACTGCACACTCCAGTAGCAAGATTAGCATCTGTCTTATTCATTGCTATACCCATGACTAGAATATTGCCTGCTACATAGTAGGCTTGTCAATAACTTGGCTGAATGAGTGAATTAACTGTATAAGTATATATAATAAATTACTTTGAGAAGATGCTACTCTTCAAATTTTATGAATCATCTCAATAAAAAGGTTATGTATGAAAAAATCAATTTTATAGACATTAGAAAAGCACTACTATCTTGTACATCTAAGTATTTCTTTTATAAAACATTATGCTTGACCCTTCCAAATGTGTTCCTAATTACATAATAGCTCCCAAGACCAATACAATATATGTCATTTGTTAAAGTCCAACAATTCTTGCCAGTACAGTCTAATATAAATCCATCCATTGCCTCTTCTTCATTGTTTGGTAGGCTCTGTAGAAAAGAGTGCTACCACGGCAGATTTTTCTCCCAGGCCATGGAGTCGCTGGCCTGGCATTTTATTGGGCTTCTCTTCTGTGTTATGATGCTGGGTATGAGTCTGTTGCTGCCAAGAAGCTAGATGCAATGCCTAGTATCCTTGGCAGAGAAAATATTTCTCTAGTTCTATCCAAATTAATCCTCACAGGCCAATAAATCAAAACACAAGGAGAATGTGTGATAATTTTAACCATCTGGAAGGCATGGGTGGGTGTAACAAAAACTACCTAGCTCCACAGTAGTTAAGAACAGCTGGATATCAGCTCCAGGCAGCATGAACACATTCCCTTCCCCACTCCACCCGAGATGAGATACTACCACCCTGGTCCTGGCTGTGTTTCAGGATTCTTGTCTTGCCCTTGAGTCAGCTAGTTTGATTTCAGCGTCAAAGAAAGCAGCTTCTGCCGTTTTCCTCCCCATTATCTTCATAAGATTACAAAGTGGATATACTAGACTCTATCTTCACACCTAGTCAACTGTTGTGACCATCAGGTAGTCAAAAAAAGGCGACGGGGTGGAGGGGAGAAAGTCAAAACATCAGTACAATATGACCAATAAATATATGAGTGATTTTTTAATTTGACTTGCCCATCAACATGACTGGCCCAATATTTTTCCCATAAATAACCCTAAAGGATGGGGGAAGGGTCACTGTGGAAAGTAGTGTCAGCATTGGCATTAGATATAGCCAGTTGTTGAAAGTATGCCATAGCTGGTTTGGCTCAGTGGATGGAGCATTGGCCTGTGGACTGAAGGGTCCCAAGTTTGATTCCAGGCAAGGGCACATGCCCGGGTTGTGGGCTTGATCCCCAGTGGGGGGGGGGGGGGGGCGTGCAGGAGGCAGCCAATCAATGATTCCCTCTCATCATTGATGTTTCTCTCTCTCTCTCTCTGAAATCAATAAAAATAATTTTTTTTTTAAAAAAGAAAGCATTACATATGTCTCCTTTTTTCCTCATTGACCTCTTTTACCCTGCCCCCACCTCCCACCCCTGGCCTTCACCACCCTATTGTCTGTGTCCATGAGATATGCATATATGCATACAAGTTCTTTGGTTGATTACCTCCCACCCCGCCACTCTCCACCCCAGCCTTCCCTCTGAGGTTTGGAAGTCTAGCAGGTAAAATTTTTTATCACCAGGTAAAATGTTGCAAAGGAAACTGCTTCTAAGACAATCTCTCTGATGGTTTTGCCCTGCAGCAAAGAAAGGAGAGGAAAAAGGAGCCTGTTTATAGGCACAGAAACCTTAAGCTTGCTTTAGTTGTAGCTGAACATGCTCCCCTGGTGGGTAGCTCAGTGCTTTACTGCAGCCTTATCCCATTTTAACGTGAGAAGCTGGGACATAGATTCGGTAACTTGTTCAAGGTCACACCACAATTCCAACCAGTCTAACTCCAAAACTCCTGCCCTTAGCCACTATTCCCAATACAGAGAATGTTTGCATGTTTCGCAGACCTTGAAACAATTATAGAACTTAAACATTGTTAGTCCCCAGAAAATGATTTCTTTATCAAACGGTCTCTCTTATTTAAATTATTTTAAAAGCAACCACAATAAAGGAAATCAAAAGGTTGGGGGAGGAAAGGTTAGAAACTACCCAGAAATCCCACTACACTAATAAATTAACTGTTTTCATTTTCTCCTGTTTCTTCCAGTCTTTGTCCAATCTGTACATACAATGATATGTAGTTTCAAAGGCCATTTTCAATGACTAGTTAATATTGAAAAGATAAATGCATCAAATGAGTTGTCTTCCCCAAAACATACCAAAATTACTTTAATTCTTCCCTCCACATATTGGGTTTCACTTCCTTTTGGGGAAAAATAAAACAACAAAATCTTGACGAATTCTGATTCACACAGCAGATGTGAGGATTAGAGAACCTGCTGGCTCATTGGAGATGAGTTTCATTGGAAACAATCACATACACGCAAACTGTGTGTGGTAAATTCCTATCCCTGCCCGTTTCTCAAGATTCACCAAATTCATCCCACCAACAATCTCTGTTTTTGTGGGCCTTTCTATGCTTATGCCCTGGGTCTCTACATCAGCATTTCCCAAGCTGTGTTCTGGAGAACCCTAATCCCCCACTCACTCTCTCTCTCTCTCTCTCTCTCACTCATTTGGGGGTCATCCCCCTCTTAGATAGTTAGCATGTATATTAATGTATATTAACATTTGAAGGTCCTAGGAAGTCACGCAGCAAAGATCCTGTTGTTCACATTTGTCCAGAATTTGCCAACGCTGCTACCTCCAGGAGCCAGGCATGTAAAGTGATGGCCTGGTGGTGACTGTGATGAAGTAGAGGACTGCATGAGCCACCTGAGAGTGCTGCTTCCAGACATGTGGGCCTAATATTCACAGATCTTCATGAAAGGTCTGAAATCTGGGTTTTGAGGTGAGATTTTGTATCTAGGCTTAGGAGGGAAAACGTCTCCTGGCTAGATCTGGCCTATAGGTTTGACCTAAAGCCTCTCAAGCCATTTGACCACAGCACTCTTTGTTCCTAGTGTGCCCTCTGGGGGATGCTGCGGCTCTTCATTACCGCCAGCCCTTTGAGGAAGCCCCATCATTAGGTCCCTTCTCTGCACCTCAGCTTCCTTCCCTGCTCTATCATCTGACCCCAAGTGTGTTCCAGTTACTCTGGATATGTAATAAATTATTCCAACACATATGGCTTAAAATAACAATGTTTATTTTGCTTCAAAAATCTTTAATTTGTGTACAGCTGGGAGGGGGTGGCGCCTCTTTGGTGCATAGGTGTTAGCATGGCTTGAAGGCTGGAGTGCGGACCCTCTGAAGCCATCACTCACAGGCAGACAGCCGGTACTGGTGGTCACTGAGACGTTAGCTGCATGGATGCCAGGACACCAAAATGGCCTTTCTCTGAGGCCTGGGCTTCCTTGCAGCCTCGTTGCTAGATTCCAAGGGTGTGTCCAGAAAGAAAGAGGGAGGCAAAAGCCATACCAGGTCACTGTCATCACATTCCATTTGTCACGGGAAGTGTTCAGACAGGCAGTAGACTCCGCCTCGTTATGGCGTGGCAAGGTTCTGAGGAGGATGGGGACCAGGAATACTGCTGTAACCATTTCGCAAAGTGCATTATGCCATAACAGGGCAGAGTGAAATATCTTGAATTCTGGCTCTGTTCTTTACAAGGTTAGCGTGCCTTTGAGCAAGCAACTTCATCTCTTTTTGCATCCTTTGTTCACCCTATCCTGGATTACAGTTTCCCCTGTTTTTATTTCATCACTGGACAGTGAGCTTCCTGGGAGTGGCTTCCATATCTAGGTGTTTGGTTTTGTTCTGTTTTGTTTAATAGTCCTATCATACACAGCACATAGTTTGGGTTTAGTAAATATTTCTAATACTTTCTTTTTTAAAACTGCTAGAGAGTTTCCCAGTAACTTTTTACTACCCGTAGACATAGCTAAAGGAGAAGAAACCCCCTGTGGAACCGATTCACACTGCTTGTAATTCACAATCCACATGCCAATCCTTTATCACCTGACATTGTTACATGGAACAGGCTCAGACCCCAGGACCCTCCCCATCTCCTCATGCCTGTGCTAAAGTAACCCTGTAGTCACATGCTGCTAGCTGCCCAAAGAGCAGCCTCCATGCCATTAAACGAGGAGGCATGTCTAACCAGAGGCAACTGGAAAATCTATGTTGAGTGCTAGTACCAAGAAATAAACAGCCTCTGAGATGTTGACCCCATGAAACCTTACTCCCAAAGTGGCAGCAAACCCAGGCTTGGTCTCCAAACCTCTGGTTCCAGTGCATCTTAAGGACAGCTCTTTGTTGTGAATACAATTACCGCTGGAATCACAAACATAGATACAATCATGTGAACCTCCAGTCCTAGAAAGGCATTCGTTTGCTAATGAGTAGGCTAATGACCCTGCCCATTTGGATAACAGGTTTTGCTCACTCTGCTTTTATACTCCATTCCTCTTTGCCACTCCCCAGAAGAGGAAGGAAAGAACAGAAAACTAACTACCTTAGATTCTCTGTTAGAAATGGCTCTTGGTTTCCTTCTGACATCCTGCTCAAGGCTTGTGTTGTATTATTTCCAGCCTCCTGTGTCCTTTCCTCTCCTTCCCATCATTTCCAATTTCTCTTCCCCACGTTTCTGCAGCTAATCTGCTGGCACGTTGTTTGGAGAGAGCCTCTGGCTACTTGCCCTGTGCCTGCCAACATCTGCAGTGATGGCAGCTCCATTAAACAAGGAGACATGTCTAACCAGAGGCAACCAGAAAACCTATGTTGAGTGCTAGTACCAATATTTTTGGTTTCCAACACTTCTGAACCACACAGTTTACAGTTTGTGGGATTGCATCCTCTCTCTATCTTGGGAAATACTCTTTTTCACTTACAAATATAAAATAGCATTAACTATTTAAGCCAGTTCCTTAGTTCTTAATGTTTCAAGTTCTAAGCACTTTACATACATTGTTCCACTAAATCTGCACAACCACCCTGAGAGACTTTTTACATTTTGCAGCTGAGGAAACTGAGTCAAAGAGGTGAACTAAGTTAAAGAGGTCATGTGACAAGGGGTACAGCCAAATTCCACCCTGTTCTAGCTGATGCCGAAGCCCATGTGTTTTTGTCCTTACACTGTTTAGGTTGAGAAAGGGCACCTATGACAGGTCTACTTCTTACCTCATTGGGATTTTATTCATTTTGAGCCTTCCTGTTTACTCAGTAAGTCAGTTCGTTAATAGTGTTACAACCAGAGACCCTCAGGATTGTAAGAGACTGCAGAATTTATTGGGTCAAACCTTCATCTAATCCAGCCGTGGGCAAACTACGGCCCACGGGCCGGATCCGGCCCGTTCGGCTGTTCCATCCGGCCCGCGGAGCTGAAAGAGCGGAGGGTTCTCTTGCTCTCCCCTCCGCTCCTTTACTTTGAATTTATATTAGTTCACACAAACACTCCATCCATGCTTTTGTTCCGGCCCTCCGGTCCAGTTTAAGAACCCATTGTGGCCCTCAAGTCAGAAAGTTTGCCCACCCCTGTGTGTGAGTCGTCTTTACAACACTCCTCACATTGGTTATTCTGTCTGTTTTTGAAGACTTCTAATATTGGAGCATCCATCCTGAGGAGGAAGCAGCCCACTCCATTTCAGACAGCTTCATATCATGTTTGATAAAAGTCTACTCCCTGGGCCGAAACCGGTTTGGCTCAGCGGATAGAGCGTCGGCCTGTGGACTGAAGGGTCCCGGGTTCGATTCCGGTCAAGGGCATGTACCTTGGTTGCGGGCACATCCCCGGTGTGGGGTGTGCAGGAGGCAGCTGATCGATGTTTCTCTCTCATCGATGTTTCTAGCTCTCTATCCCTCTCCCTTCCTATCTGTAAAAATATCAATAAAATATATTTAAAAAAAAAAAAAAAAAAGTCTACTCCCTGGAGCTGCCATTCACTCTTCTTAATTCTCTTATCTACACAACAAGGCTAAGCTGGCTGCTCAGCTCTCATCGCCCCGCAGAGCCCTGCTTTCCTAGGTAAATCGTTTCATAAACAGGGTTACTCTTGCACTTTCACTCTTGCCTGAGTTACTCATTTGTCAATGACCCCGCACTCCGCGGGACACCCAGGACTGCACCCAGAGCTCAAACTAATTCTGACCCATCCTTGAGCAGGGTGCTTCACATTTATGACTGCAGCTGCAGATTGAATTTCTTCTTTGGGCAGCCATATGGAACCCTTAACTACTACTGAGCTTCGTCAACAGGAGAGCAATGAGGTCCCAAACTGACTGCACATAATTTCATTTCAACAAAAATTGTGTGGCAAACACTTTACCCAGCCTTGCATAGTGATTTTTCATCCCTCACGATGCAAAGTGTACTCTCTTATGTTTTGCACATATAGAAGGAACTGGTTGGTTGGTTGTTTTTTTTAAAGTTCTGTCCAGTAACAGCTAATCAATGGCTGTCTAAAGAGGCAAAAAGACAGACTGGTGCAGCCACTGTGGAAAACAGTATGGAGTTTCCTCAAAAAATTTAAAATGGAACTTCCATTTGGCCCAGTAATCCCACTTCTAGGAATATATCCCAAGAAACCAGAAACACCAATCAGAAAGGATATATGCACCCCTATGTTCATAGATTAGAAAACTGTGGTACATCTACACAATGGAATTCTACGCTGCTGTAAAAAAGAAGGAAGTCTTACCATTTGCAATAGCATGGATTGAGCATTATGCTAAGTGAAATAAGCCAGTCAGAGAAAGATAAATATCACATGATCTCACTCATTTGTGGAATATAATGAACAACATAAACTGATGAACAAAAATAGAACCAGAGACAGAGAAGCATCAAAAGGACTGTCCAACCTATGAGGGAAGGCGAGGGGTGAGAGGGAAGAGATCAACCAAAAGACTTGTATGCATGCATATGAGCATAACCAATTGACACACAGTAGGGGGTGAGGGCATGTGCTAGGGTGGGAGTGGCCAGTGAGAGGTCAATGAGGGAAAAAGGAGACTCATGTAATACTTTAAACAAAAAAGAATTTAAATTTTAAAAATAAGAGAGGCAAAAAGAAAGCGAGATTCCTGACAGACAGAAATGGCATATAGTCTCACACGAATCAGTCCTTTCATAGCACAACCCTAGGATCTTTCTAATCAGCAGTTATGTTTGACCACAAAGTTTAAAATATTTCTGTTTTAACTCAGGGATGACCAGAATAGACTGGTGAATGGGAAGTGATAATATGTTGCTATCTTTAAAATATCCTGGTTCTAAACTAAATTATTTATTTTCTTATTCTTTATTATAATTAATATTTAATTCTGTCATGATTTTCATAGAAATTTTTATTTTCTAGTTTTACAATCAAAAACTGAAGGAAAAATGTCAAATATGCTTTGGGAAAATGCTTTAAAGTATAATTTTTGGAGATCAATGAACACGCTCCTTTTCCTCTTATTCTGATCTTCTGAATCATAGACAACGAAGCTGCCACTATTAGCTAATAAATCCAGTCTTCTCAATTTACAAATAAGAAAAAATAATGTACAGCTGGGTTAAAATGACTTGCTCAAGTTCACAGGGTTAATGGCAGTTTCTAGTGCATACCTCTCTTGTTCTAAACTACTAACTCTGAATATGTGTTGAAGGAATTCAGAGAGGCAAGAAATTGCTCTAGTGTGGGATCATTGGAGAAAGTAAAACTGAAAATCAGTCACCATTTTTAACCACTTTTTCACCAAAATAACACATGCTAGTAATAGAAAATTTGGGAAATACTGAAAGTACAAGGAAAGGTGATGGATGCAAATTATTCATAATCCCATCCCATGAAAGCAGTGCTGTTGGTGCTTCCCCAGCATATGATTAGTTGTTTTCTTTCCTTGTGATCATATTACTTATCAAGAAACATTATAACTCAAAGCTAGTCCATGTTGTAAGAAGTTCTTCATAAGTACCATTTTAATTGCTATATAACAGTCCATTTTTTTTTCACAACATTCTTTTTTTTTTTTAATAAATCTTTATTGTTCAGATTATTACAGGTGTTCCTCTTTTTTTTCCCCCTAGCTCCCCTCCACCTGATTCCCCACCCCACCCCATGCCCTTACCCCCCGCCACTGTCTTCATCCATAGGTGTAAGCTTTTTGTCCAGTCTCTTCCCGCACTCCTCACACCCCTTCCCCCCTGAGAATTGTCAGTCCACTCCCTTTCTATGTCCCTGATTCTATTATATTCACCAGTCCATTCTGTTCTTCAGATTTTTTATTCACTTGATTTTAAGATTCACTTGTTGGTAGGTATGTATTTGATGTCATTTTGTTGCTCATAATTTTTATCTTTACCTTTTTCTTCTTTTTCCTCTTCTTAAAGAACACCCTTCAGCATTTCATGTAATCCTGGTTTGGTGGTGATGAACTCCTTTAGCTTTTTCTTGTCTGTGAAACTCTGTATCTGACCTTCAAATCTGAATGATAGCTTTGCTGGGTAGAGTAATCTTGGTTGTAGGTTCTTGCTGTTCATCACTTTGAATATTTCTTGCCACTCCCTTCTGGCCTGCATAGTTACTGCTGAGAAATCAGCTGACAGTCGTATGGGTGCTCCCTTGTAGGTAACTAACCGTTTTTCTCTTGCTACTTTCAAGATTCTCTCTTTGTCTTTTGCCCTTGGCATTTTAATTATGATGTGTCTTGGTGTGGTCCTCTTTGGATTCCTCTTGTATGGGGTTCTGTGCACTTCCTGAACTTGTAAGTCTATTTCTTTCACCAGGTAGGGAAAGTTTTCTGTCATTATTTCTTCTAATAGGTTTTCAATATTTTGCTCTTTCTCTTCTTCTGTCACCCCAAAAATTCGGATGTTGGTACGCTTAAAGTTGTCCCAGAGGCTCCTTACACTATCTTCATATTTTTGGATTTTTTCTTTTTGTTTTTCTGGTTGGGTGTTTTTTGTTTCCTCATATTTCAGATCTTTGGTTTGATTCTTGGGGTACGTTGATCTACAGTTGAGTTTCTGTATATTCTTTATTTCAGACAGTGTATGCTTAATTTCTGACTGGTCCTTTTCCATTTTTTTGGCATTCTCATTAAGGTCCTTGAAGGTCTCACTAAGCTCCTCAGAGGTCTCATCAAGTTTCTCGGCAGTTTTTAGAAGATTCTTGAGTAACCTTATAAATGTGGTTCTGAACTCTATGTCGTCCATTAGTTTGCTTTCCTCCATTTCTCTCATTCGTGACATGTTTCTTTGTCTCTGCATTTTGTTGCTTCCTTGTGTTGATGGAGTGGCTTTGTGTGGTAGGTGACCTATAGGGGCCAGTAGCTCAGCCTCCCCAATCACCTGAGGTGGACGCCTTTGGTACACCCCTTTGTGGGCTGAGTGCAAAGTCTTGGTGTAGTTAAGCCTTGATTGCTGTTGGTACACTGGGAGGAATTGACCTCCAGGCCAATTGGCTGTGAGGACCCGCTGTGTCAATAATGGAAGAACTGCTGCGCTGGAGACACGCTTATGGTGCAGGACTTGTTTCAGTGGGGCTTTGGTGCTCACTGAGTCTGCCTCTTGAATGTATCACTTATGGATGTGAGGAATTGAAATCTGGTGTCTCACACTGACCACGAGGTACACTGGCTTCTGGATCTCCAATGGGGTGCAGGTCAGCTACTGTCTGAGGCCACCCAGCAGGAGCTACAGCAAGAACTACAGTTTTCTCCTCTTTGCTTGGGGTTTGGAGGTTTTGGAGCTGTCTGACCCGGGCTGCAAGTTTGCTAGGTTAAGCTGCGATAGGGCAGGCCATTCATATGCTAAAGGCGCTCCTTGGAGCTTGGGTGGATTTGTAGGTTGTGCAGGGCGGGGTCTCAGGGCGTGACTAGGCTAGGGCGTGGCAAACAGCGATGGCTGCCAGTAAGCTGGCTCAGTGGCTCTGCGTCTCCCACTGTGTCCCAGCACAATAAACAATTGTTCCTTCACGCAACCCTGCAAGCAAGCCTCCCTCACTTTCCGACCCCACGGCAGACAGTCCAGCTTCTCCCCGAAGGAGTTTGGGTCCCCCGCGTCTCCCCAGAAACTGGAGTTTGGAGTAATCGGGAGCTTATCTCCCTTCAGGTTGAAAACAGCAGCGGTCCTAGTCACCCGCTGCCAGCCCGATTCGCACGTCTCCGTACCTCAGCTTTTCAGTGCTTGTGCACCCCTCAATGCTGTTTGCTCTTTCCTTCTAGTTGTAGAACTTCCACTCAGCCAGCTTTCCCGTGGTTCTGGGTGATAGACGTTTTGTCTTTTAGTTGTAGTTTTGAAATTGTTGTGCGAGGCAGCAGTTTAGGTGTTTACCTACGCCGCCATCTTGGATCCTCCTCACAACATTCTTAACTTTCCTCCTCTTTTTTAATAATTAGACGGGAAAGATTTACATGACTAATGGAAAGATATCTGGAAAAGAATATGTAATTAAAACACCAAATACAGATATTTGATCTTTGATATTGTGGGTGATCTTTGATATTGTGGGTGATTTTCGTTCGTTGTTTTTTTGTGTGGTTTTTTTAAAATAGTTTTCAATGCTGGAAAAACACTAACAAGAACACCTACTTTTATTGTGCATTTACCATGCACTATATGCCACACATACATTTTCTCATTTAGTCCTCATAACAAGTAACCAAGATCACTATTATATATCTTCACTTTAAAGCCAAGGAAAATGAGACCTGGGGAGGTAATAGTACTTGCAGAAGGTTAGTGATGGAGCCAGAATCTGTTCCCAGGTTCCTCTGAGGAGAGGGCTGCCGTTCTTACTGCATATCCCAAGTTTTTAAGAATACCATTGATAAAATCAGAAAGCTATTTTTGAAGATGAAAATGGTTTGCAACAATAACTCATTTCTGGTATAAGCATATAACTTATTACCTGTGGAATATTAAAAAACAATCTACCAAAATATCAGGACAACTAAGAAAATCATCAATATATTAAATCCCCTCAGTCCTGTCTAAAATGTTTAAAATTCAAATATGTCTCAGGTTTCTTGAAATTGATTAGAAATAGAAAAAAGCAGCAGTGTTAATTGCGTTTAGGTGAATAAAGTCTGGATTTTGAGGCTGGATGAAAATTGATTGTGCTAAAAATAGTCTTCCGTAATTAAATGAAACTGTGCTGTGCACTTTAATTAGTCAGAACTTATTCTAAGTGGTAACAGTAAGGCCTGGTGTGTATCGTTAAGTGAGAGCGGGCAGCCCCCCGCCCCCCCCCGCCCCGCCCTCTCTGAGCTGAGGTTCCTCTGATGCCCACAGCAGTTTTATTTATGCATCCCCTGCTCACATTTGAAACTGCAGGAAAGGTGATGCATCTTTTTATAACCCAGATGTACACATTACAAAATCTTTCTCATTCTTTCCTTCAAAAGACTTATAATCGCTTTAAATTCTGGAGAAACTCAATAGGGGAACAAGTAACTGCCTTAAAAAGTACTGGAAGTCATTGGCACTTCACATTACCCACCAGGGGGCTTGGGAAAGTCAGTAAACATTGTAAAATTCACTTGACAAATTTCTGTCAGCATCTATGAAGACAGGATGAGCCTGCATCTTTGAAAAGCTATTCAAGGCAGACAATGAGACTCCAAAAAATGTCTCCTAACTCCTTAGTATCTAAGTGTTCAGGTTTCATGGTACTAAAAAGGGAAAGCTAATATATTTTTATGGTTTTTTTAACCTTTATTATTGTAAAACTAGAGGCCCATTGCACGATATTCATGCAAGAATAGGCCTTCCTTCCCCGGCTTCACTCACAGCTGCCCAAGACCGCCTGGGAGCCAGCAAGACCCCGCTCCCCGCCCCCTGGAGCCGGCACGTCCTTGCTTCTGTCTGGAGCACCACTCCAGAAGCTCCCTCCGCTGCCCCCCTTCCCCTCATAGCAGGCTTCACACAGCTGCACACCTGCATATGCAAATTAACCTCCATCTTTGTTGGGTTAATTTGCATACTCACTCTGATTGGCTGTGGGTGTAGCGGAGTGATGGTTAATTTGCATGTTTCTCTTTTATTAGGTAAAATTAATGCAAAATCAGAAAATTCAGAAAGTATGGAAAAACGTAAAGAAGCAGGAAAAGCATCACCCATCATCCCTTCATTCAAAGAGATTACTCTTAGCAGAGTAGCATATTTCCTTCAAGTAGTTTACCTAGCCATTGCTTTTATAGACCTGAGATCATTCCGTTTGCACAATTTGGTGTTGTACTAAAAAGACTCATTGAAAAAGAAATTTTGAATTGTATTCCAGTTTTAACCTGGATACGTGGTGGCCATTCCATGTGCTTCTAGCATCCCAATCATAGATTCTCAAGATGCCTGCTGCCCTGAGCCTTCATTGAAGGGAGGCCCCCACTGAGTACTGTGGTAGGAATGAGTATTCTGGATATGATAAAAAAAAGAGAGCAAGACCTACTATTTATTTAGTAGCCTGGGATTAATCACATTGCGTTTACCTTTATTCTCTGAACATTTGTATGCAGAAGAAATAAGGTTATATTTATCATTCCAAGCAACTTTGAAGAGTTCCGCCACAGCACAACCACCACCAGGCATCAGGGTGGTGTGGAAGGTGAGACTGGGAGGATCCAAAGGCGAAAAGCAACATCAAATCAAGTTGATGGTGTGTCAACAAGTCATAGGACTTAGAATCATAGAAATTGAGATTTGCAGCTAGAGTATGGATCTCAACCCCAGACTTGGGTGTTCAGGAAATGCCCATTTCTTTGTTTTCTTTAAAAGACAATAAGGTGGTTTCCAAGCATCTCTCTTGCCACATTGGGAAGGTAATTTAGTCTCAGACACCAAATCTGGGAAGCGTATGTGCTGCCAGAAAACAAGAATGAGTCTTCATTTTCTTATTTGTCTTGCTGCTGCTAACAGCCAACCGAGCTCCAAGTGGTTCCTTAAAATTCAATTTTTTTTTTCTCTATTTCCCTGACACATGGAGATCAGAGTTCAAGTCAGGTCTCTCCCCCACTCATCCCCTCTGACATCCCCTTGGAGGTCGGTCTAATTTGCTAGGGAAATACCTAAAAACTAAGCACCAGTCTCTCACTCATCTCAGAACCTACCACCTCTTCTCTCCCCACCCCTGGAAAGTTCCCCTTTCTCTCTCAAGTTCTTTAAGACACTTGCTCCTTTTTCCTCTCCCAAGACACCTAAGCCAACCTGGAACAGATCTTGGAGAAAAATTCTGCCTCCATCCAGAACACAAATCTCCTCTGAAGTAAAAACAGGGTTCCCTTTTGAAAGATGTAAAAAATAAAAACTATAAGAAAAAAGTGATTTTTTAAAAATTATCCTTCCATAGAAAAGACCTTGAAGACAACTCAGTCAAGTTCACAAAGCCAGGGTCCTTCGTTCTTTAGCATCAGGAGGCAGGTTTGTCATAAGGTGATAAGCCTGACCTTGGAAGCCAGACTAGAAATCAAATCTTGTGCAACCCTAGCTTTGTGACCATAGCCTTCTAGGATCACATTTCTCCCAGAACAGTGCATGGCATAGAGTAGGATCAACTAATGTTACTTTTCTTTGTCCATAGCCAACTGCCTCACCAAGTCACTGCCTAGCCAGTCCCAAAGCTGTTGCTCTAGCTCCTCATATCCTAGAGCAACCGGAGAAAGGCCACCCTTCCTAAAACGTGTGTCTGGTACCCACACTTGAAATTGGTCAAGTAATGGATTTTTAGCTGAATTTGGTCTAAATGATCCAGGGCCTTCAGATGGTAGCAATTTTCCTGCTGGAGAAAGTCACAGTTCATTCGGTTCAACACTCTGCCCTCTGAGGACCCTCCAGAAGCTCTTTGACTATGAGTATCATTTTGATCTATAAGGAAAACTGTCTTTCTGGAAATAAACCAAATGATAGAGCATGCTCTTAAATCCATCTCTCTTGATTTTTCCTGTCTCCTAGTCAGATACAGAGTTTTGGGATAAGATGCAAGCAGAATGGGAAGAAATGGCCCGGAGGAACTGGATATCCGAGAACCAAGAAGCCCAGAACCAAGTTACAATTTCCGCTAGCGAGAAGGTGACCAACCATCTTCTTATACATGCTGACAGGATTTCTCAATCTCTTTGAATCATATAATTACAAATTAGTTGGTAATCATTTTGTGAAAAAAATTTAAGAATAAAACAGACAATTTAATATCAATCAGATCTATAAGAAATTCTGATAGATGAAAACAATATAATCAGAAAATGTATCAGAGCAGCAAAGCTGGAATGGAATACCCTTATTTTTATCAATGTTGATACAGACAGTTTGGCAGTCAGCTACAGCTTGGATCCTGACTGCTGGCCAGTTACTGACCTAGCTGCCTTTGAGGGTGTGTTGGAACAAGACCTGGGCTAATCCCATAATGCTTTTCATCATGAGCCATGTCAATGAGCTGACAGAAGTAATATTAATGGGCAGAGGAGTGAAGCAGGGCTTAGGACTGTATCTCACAGGTAGTCATTATACAGCTAGCAGAGAAACTCAGTGGAAAAGGTAGCCTTCACACAACCAGGTCAAGTCCCAAGGGGATCCCTCAGCGTTATTTCCCTGACAGGAGCTCCAGCAAATGTGAGTGCAGTGAACAACCAGCCAAATTACCCATGAGGTCCTAGTTGCCCTTGGATTTACGCTTTTAAAAACAGTTGGGGAAGAGCAGGGGCTTGAGAAATAAGTTTAAATGACTTGAAAGATAAAAAGATTTGTGGAATTTTCTTACACTGGGGAGGGGAATCATATATAGTATTATGCTTGTATTATGATTTTTGTGGAGGAAGTCTCAATAATATTTAATTCTGGATAATTTCCACGATAGTTCAACCCAACAAATATTTATTTGTGTCTACTCTGCAATAACTACTAGGGAAATGATGATTAATAGTCTCTGATCTTAGGGGATTTTCAATCTACATAGTCATTAAAATGTCGTTCTCTTCTTCATATTCTGTGTCCCTCAGTAGGCCAGGCAATCTCATAAAATTGGAACAACCATCTCATTAAGAATAACTGTCTTTTCTACAAAAAAAAAAAATCAAAACTAAGTAAGAAGAAAGAACATTGATGCCGAACATCAGACTCTAATTACAGATGTCTCCCACTTCCATCCCCCCGCCTTTGAACTACAGTCCTTGAACCTGAGATATGGCTAGGACCCTGAGCCCCACACACCTGGGACCCCATATCCTCAACACAATTACCTAAGCGCAGTGGCTTTTGATAAGGGGTTTGTCTTTCTGAGGTCTCCATTTGATCTATTTTAAAACCTTAGTAGCATCATCTACAGGCTAGTTTAATTATATCTATCAAATTAGAAAGATTTTATTATAATCCATGCTAGCTAACGTTGCAATAAATAATGTCTCTCAGGTACTTCTGTTGAGAGTTTAAATTGGGACATACTTTCTCAAGAACAATTCAGCTACGCATATCAAGGGCCTCAAAATAGTTCATAGCTTTAGTCTAATAAATCTCTCTAGAAGTCTATCTTAAGGTAATAATCAATGCACACAAAGATTTGAGCATGAGGCTTTCACTGTAACTTTATTTATGAAAATAATCTGAAAGCCCATCAATATGGGTTTGACTAAGTAAATGTTAACATAAATAATTATAATAACTAAAACAAAGTGGGGCTTACACTGTAAAACTGTACCTATAGTATGAGCTTATTTGTTTACTGTATATAGTCATAGAAAAACACTAGAAGATTATTTGTACATTCTGCATTGTTTAAATTTTTACGATGAAGAAGATCTATAACTTTAAAACATGCATTCTCAGTGGGCGATATAGCCACCAATGGGGCATACACTGGTTTGAGGAGTGGGAGGACAAAAGAAATCTTAGATATTAAATGGTTTATAACCCTCAAAAGGGCCACAATGCATAAACAGATGTACAATATGCAGTATTAACACTTCAGGAGACTGGGTGGGAGCATGTAGCAAAAATATATCCAAAAACTCAGTATTTTTATAATCTTGGGGGGCAGGGCAGGGGATAGTTAAAACAAAATGAACAAAAGAAATATCAAAATGAAAACAAACTCCAAAATATTAGCAGTGATCATATTTAAGTTGCGGCATTTTGAGTGCTTTTTATATTCTTCAATGACAAAATCTAAAGTGTATACAATGAAAATGTACATTCATAATAAGAAGAAAACAGTAATTTAAATTTAAATGGTTAATTTTATGTTATGTATGTAAAATAAAATTTCACCACAATAAAACATACCTTGATTGGGGGTTGGGAAGACAAGAAGAGATAAACCAAAGAACTTATATACTTAATGCATAGTCCATGGACACGGGCAATAGGGTGGCAAAGACCTGAGGGGGTGAGTAAGAGCTGGGAGGAGGGAGTTAAGGGGGGGATGGGAGACATCCGTAATACTATCAATAATAATATATATATATTAAAAATGAATAAAATAAAAATAAAATTTCAAAAAAATAATAAAATAAAAGAATTTAATTGCAATTAAATTAATTAAACACTTTAATTTAAATTAAATTCTAAAAGAGCTTACTGCACGTGAGAATGAGGAGATAAACTGATGGCTCTGTGTTGGCCCTTCTGTGTTGTAGGGCTATTACTTCCACACTGAAAACCCCTTCAAGGACTGGCCAGGTGCATTTGAAGAAGGCCTAAAGAGGCTGAAGGAAGGGGACCTCCCAGTCACCATCCTGTTCATGGAGGCCGCGATTCTTCAGGACCCGGGAGATGCAGAGGTGTCTTTCCCGCTCATCCTGCCAGGCTCAGAGAGGGGCTGCATGCACTAGTGAGGGACAGAGGGTGACACAGAGCTCTACTGGTGGCATTTTCATCGAGTCACGGTTCCCAAAGGGGTTAGCCTGGCGTAGTGTGATATAACCTGTGTTCTAACCAAATCTGCAATGTCTATCTATGGTGCCACAAAAGAAAGGGTGGAGGGAAGCAATGAAAAACCAATATTGCCTACCTGGAAGCTCAGCAGCGGTGTTCAGGGGCAGTGTGCTGTCTTGTCTGGGTCTAGAGAGACACCCCCTCTCACCACTGATTTACTCACTCCACATTTATTGAACACACACTCCATCCCAAGACTTGTGCCACACACTGGCGCAGATCTCTGAAAGGCTGGAGAAATGGAACAACTGAAAAGACGAGTTAATGGTCTATCTGGAGGGACAAGTAAACAAACCAGTGCAGTGTAATAAATGCAAGTGCACAGGAGGCTAGGAGAGCAGACAGCAAGACACTGACTCAGCCTTCCCCTTAAGTGAATCCAAAGCTGAGTTTCCAGGGCCAGAGGCTTCATTAAAGACAGCAGGGGAGTGGGGTTGTTGTTTAGAGGAAATGGTTCTTGGCTGAGCAGAGGGACCTGAAACGTTAGGTTAGGGCAGTGGTCGGCAAACTCATTAGTCAACAGAGCCAAATATCAACAGTACAACGATTGAAATTTCTTTTGAGAGCCAAATTTTTTAAACTTAAACTTCTAACGCCACTTCTTCAAAATAGACTCACCCAGGCCGTGGTATTTTGTGGAAGAGCCACACTCAAGGGGCCGAAGAGCCGCATGTGGCTCGCAAGCCACAGTTTGCCGACCATGGGGTTAGGGGATGATGGGGGAGAGAATGGCAGGAGTGGAGGTGCGAAGAGGTAGGCAAGAGTTTGAACTTCATCCTGAAAGCCCTGGGGAGGACCACTAGGAAAAAGGGTGTTAGAAAAACCCCTTTCTCTGAGGTGTGAAGGGTGATTGGAGAGACCACCAAAGAGGCTTCTGCAATCTGACCTTGGTCCACGACACTTCCAAACCTGTGAAGGCCTGTCCTAAGGTAGTGGCCGGTAGAAAGTCTTTCTTCATAGATTGCAATTTTCGGGAAACTTCTTATAAGGGATATGCCCAGAGGAATTTGAGAAATTTTTAGGAATGGTTCTGTACGGTGCTGAGAAGGCAGTATGGAACAGTGGTTAAGCTTCTCAGACTCTGCCATTCTGTGTGGGTTCAAATACAGCAGTATCCTGAGCTCTACTGCTGGTTAGCCATGAGCCATGTGGTCTAGGACAAGTCATTTAAACCCTCTTAGCTTCTATTTCCTCATACGTAAAGTGGAAATCATGATTATAATAACCATCTCATTGGGTTTTGCAAGGGTTAAATTCGTTCAGTGCTCAGTTCATTGTCTGCTATGTCAGTATTTAGCCGTTATTACTACTATTGGTTGTACTACGTGTTGAAAGAACAAGTAAACTAGTCACTAAAGCCCCTGGTATCTTGTTAGTCAAAACACTGATAATGAAATGAGATTGAACTGAGAGCTGGCATTCTGAATCAAAATATTAGAATTTTTCAAAAGCTATTTTTTTTAAAAAGGTGAAGAGAGTTGCCAAAGAACATATATACATAACCCATGGACACAGACAACAGAGTGATGAAGGCCAGGGGAGGGGTGGCAGGGACTGGGTGGAAGCGGGCAAAGGTGGGGGGACATCTATAATAGTGTCAACAACAACAAAAAAGATGTTTGAATCATGTATAAGAGAAAATCGTTGCATTAATAGAAAAATACAGGTCACCTCCCCCGCCCCCCCCCCCCCCGCCAAAAAAATAGTGTCACCTTACATTTCTAAATGCCATATGTTCTCAAATGCCAGATGCAGAGGTGTCTTTCCCCCTCATCCTGTATATTATATCATTTGACACAACAACTTTGGGAGGTTAAAAAAAGTATGCGTTATTACCCCAGATTCATTAATGAGAAAATGAGGACACTTGGTTACAAATGGGTCCTAGATAGAGACCCAGGGTTTCTGAATCTGTGTAGACCCCAATCTAAGATAGTAGACATTCTGTGGACAGTGCAAGTGATGCCCGAAGCCTGGGAAGAAGCCCTCAGAGAAAGCTTTTCACCCATCTCTTCTAAGAAGCATTCTAGGATGTATGGAAGGTGAAATAAAAAATGGATGCTGCTTTGTGTACATTTGAAAGATTAAAAAGAGTCACTGAAATGGTGGGGGGAAATAATTAGTACTTTTATGAGTGTGTATGGTAAGTGTAATAATAATTCATAATTTTATAGCACTTTAAGATGACTCTGTATGTTTTCTTATAGCTTATTTTCAAACATCCATAGCATTGATTCTCAAAGGTGGGAGAGTTATGCACTTCCCAGACCTTTTCAAATCCCCAAGACTCAGCTACACCCCCAGCAAATTTGAGGACAATGTGTGTAATGGGAGGTCTTTTTTATGTGCATTGCTCTTGTAATGGTGTGAGAATTATTGTGCTAATATTAAAAATGTCATTCTAGATATGAAAAACAATATCTGCTTGGAGATATTCCTCACATTATTTACAATAGCAAAAGATTTAAAACAATCTCAGAGCAATAAAGGAATTGGTTGAGTTAATAATAGTATATCCATTCAACAAAATTAAAATTCAGAACTGTAAGTAGGAAGATTTTGTAAAAACATGAAAAAAATGCTATGATGCAATATAAAGTGTTAAGTGTAGGCTTTAAAATTATAGGTACATTACATTGCACTTTATTTATTTTGTGCATTTTAACAGTGATTATACAAGGTGGGGCAAAAGTAGGTTTATAGTTGTTTACATGGAAAATAATACAATAAATAACAACACAGGAATAAACTGTGTCATGTCCTCAAAACTGTAAACCTACTGCCCAACCCTAAAATAGGGCATTAAACACCTTGTAAGGGGTTTTGTTTTGTTTTTTCCTAGTTCCTAAATTTCCTGTTGCCTCTTCTAATAACTGCTTGACTTTCATTTATACAAGTTAATTTTGTACATCTTGAGATTTCTTAGTGTAAACTTTATTTAGCTACATTTCTGGATTATTTTTCTACCTTTTATCATCACGAATGCATACTTTTGTGTACTTATTTTTTGGTCTTAAGATACCTAACATCTCAGAAACTCAGAGGTTTTCATGGGTCACAGGAGAGTTTCCAAGTGTCACAAAAGAATTTGACTAGAGAAATGCATGCGACATTTTTTCCTTTTACAAGACTCTCCCATCTGAGACAGGTTGCTCTGCAAAGAGGGATCTGTCGCAGGTAAACAAACCAACTACTGTGCATGAGTGATTCTGCTTCCTCTTGCAATGTTGACATCAGTTGTTTCTTGTAGGCATGGCAGTTCCTCGGGATAACTCAGGCAGAGAATGAGAACGAGCAAGCAGCTATTGTCGCCCTCCAGAGGTAGTGAAGCTAAGTGCAAAACCACGGGACTGGTGGACAACACCTGTTAATGGACTTCCCACTGCTTCAGATTAACCTTTTGACCTTTATATACACTGCAAATAATTTGGCTGGAATAAGTGCTGAGAGGTCTCATATGACTTATACATAGCTGTGAAAAATGGGAACTGATGAAGAAATAATGTTCCTCAATTTCAATGTTAGGCCGTTTACAAATCATTGGCCTTCATTAGCATGAAAGAGTCTATGTCAAAAGCAGTCTTCAAATAGACTCACTGAATAAATAGTCCTTTTAATGTCCCATCCTTCTGCAGCATCTGAAGGTTCTCTTCAGATAAAAAATATACTCAAAATAATCTCAATGCAGTTTTAGCTCTGGTGTCTACAAAGCATCTCCCGAGATATTTTCAGCAACCTGCAAGTTTCACTCCTGAGCCCCTGACTAAAGCTCTAGACTACTTTGGGAGGGTGTAGCATCATACTATACTTGATTAGAGCCCCCATTTAAACTCTGGGGGAGGAGCACAGCCCCTACCAAATAGACTCCCACTTTCCCTACTCTTTCTTGTAAATATACAGTATATATACAGTATATATATATATATATATATATATATATATATATATATATATACACACACACACACACACACACACACAATCACATACCAGAGGCCCGATGTACCAAGATTCGTGCAAGAATGGGCCTTCCTTCCCCTGGCTGCCAACACCATCTTTGCTCTGGCCGGAGCCACCTTTCCACCTTCCCACGCTGCCCAGAGGCCCCGAGCAGCAGGGGTGGTGTGGAACGCCTGCATCCCGCCCCCAGCCGCTTGGCACCTGTGTATGCAAATTAACCCACTATCTTTGTTGGATTAATTTGCATACTCACTCCTGATTGGCTGGTGGGTGTCACGAAGGTACAGTCAGATAGCATGTTACTCTTTTATTAGTGTAGATATATATCCTCTTCCTAAAGCACTGATATAGGGACCATCTAGGGCTTGCTACTCAAAGTCTTATCCAGAGACTCCTAGCATCGTCATCACCTGGGAGCCTGTCAGACCCGCACAGCCTGGGCCCACCACAGGCCCTCTGTATCAGAGGCTGCATTTACCAGATCCCCAGTTCATTCCCATGCACATCAAAGTTTAAAAAGCCCTTGCCAGAGGCCAGTGGAATAGCATGAGGGGAAGCATCATAGCCTGGGCCTCCTGTAACCCACACTGATAGTCTGGAAACATGGAGTTTCCCTCTCCTTTTTATACAACACTGTTCAGTCTTTTATCTCTAGATGTCCAGATTTAATTCAAATCAGTTTGCTTTGTGGATAAGGTGCATTTAATACATTGACAGTAGAGCAGCATTAATGATATCCCCTACTTCTCATTAGATTAACTACTAATAAATTATGTGCAGGGATTAGCCACATTTTCTATAGTTTTTAAATTATTTATTAAAATTACCAAACCTGACATGCATCAGGGTGAGTTTTAACTTTCTTAAAAATAAGCGTAGGTCCTAATTTTCATGTAGGTAATGAATGTGATATTCTCCAGGGGCTTAACATAACCTTAGCAGTGCCATTTAATTTAAAAAGACCTCAGATTTTCTAAAGAACTGTTCAGACTCTAACTCCGGGGAAAAAAAATCTGAAATTAGCTTTTTCCCCCTTCCTTCAGGTGCTTAGAATTGCAGCCCAACAACTTGAAAGCTTTGATGGCTTTGGCCGTGAGTTACACGAACACGGGCCATCAGCAGGATGCCTGTGACGCACTGAAGAATTGGATTAAGCAAAACCCAAAGTACAAATATCTTGTGAAGAGCAAGAAGGGATCTCCAGGCCTCACCCGGAGGATGTCTAAGTCTCCGGTGGATAGGTATCCACATCATTAAATTACACTTTTACACAAACAATTAATCACCATGACGGTAATGAACGAGCCTGGGGTCCCCACCACCCAGTCCAGATGGCATGTAGGACAGCGTTCTGCCAGAAGAGCAGCACTGATTTAAAAGATCGAGCTGAGAGTGAGGCCAACCTTTGGACACATGATCTACACCGTGGGCACCCACAGATATTTATCTGAGTGCCATACGCTAAAGCCAAATGCTTTGGACATAAAATTAACACAAAATAAATTATAGTAAGTAGCCTTGTGCCAAGTTTTGTAAAGCCTGAGAATTAGGTATGGGGGACAATGGAAGTCCTTTCTTCTGGAATGTTATTTCTATCAGCAATAAACCATGATGTTAAATTCCTTCTCACTGGGGCCTCGGGACACCCAGCCCTAGGGTTTTCTACTTACAGGGTCAGTGGAACGCTCCTTTCCTAGCGCTGTTTGTATCCCTGTACGACAAAGTATTTCATGAAAATCAGCAGGACTTTTAAAACTGCAGTATTAATAATAGTCCTCTCAAACACTAAGATATTTTAAGCAAGATTTTTTTTTCCAGTCTGTAAAGAACAGCGGACATAATAGTAAATCATTTACGTTCAGACTATTTGGATTACAAATCTACTTTTCCCCCTGGTAGCTCTGTTCTGGAAGGCGTGAAGGAATTGTATCTGGAAGCTGCCCACCAAAATGGAGATATGATCGACCCAGACCTGCAGACAGGTCTAGGGGTGCTGTTCCACCTGAGCGGAGAATTTAATAGAGCAATAGATGCATTTAACGCCGCCTTAACTGTTCGGCCAGAGGTAAGTGCACAGCAAGAAACCATACGGTTCTCTGTTAAAGGAAAGTTTTCACCAGATGTACTTCGTACATTTTCTTGATCCTCACCTGAGGATTTTTTTCCCATTGATTTTTAGAGGGGAGAGAGCGGAGAGAGGGGGGGGGGGAGAGAGAGGAGAGAGGAGAGAGGAGAGAGAGAGAGAGAGAGAGAGAGAGAGAGAGAGAGAGAGAGAGAGAGAGAGAGAGAGAGAGAGAGGGAGGAGAGAGAGAGAGAGAGAGAGAGACATTGATGTGAGACAGACACATGGATTGGTTGCCTCCCACATGAGCCCCACTGGGCCAGGATCCAACCTGCAACCCAGGTGCATGCCCTTGACTGGGAATGGAACTCGAGACCCTCCGGTGCGCAGACCAGTGCTCTAACCACTGACCAACGCTGGGCAGGGCTGTGCATTTTTGCTACACTTTATTTCCCTGCACCCAGCAGTCGAAAGCGATCAGTACTAATGATATGCTACTGTGGCTATTAATACTTAAATACCTAAAATAGAAATATGAATTGCCTGACAGCACCCAATGGTAGCTCTCCTTGATGAATGAGGGTCATTTCACAAAGTAGTCCCTAAAGATTTTTGAGTAATTCACCACATCACGGCCCTTGTCCATGAGCGCTGGATAAATGTTCAGCCATCAGCCTTCTGCTGCAGGGATATGAGAACTCTGCCACTGTGGCTGGTGCTGGTGGGTAGAGACCTCTCTTTGTCATCAGGACTATTCGTTATGGAACCGTCTGGGGGCGACCTTGGCGAATGGAGACCGCAGCGAGGAAGCCGTGGAGGCCTACACGCGGGCGCTGGAGATCCAGCCGGGCTTCATCCGCTCCAGATACAACCTGGGGATCAGCTGCATCAACCTGGGCGCCTACAGGTGAAGTATGACAAGAGCCACGCGCGGGGCTGAGGCGGAATAACCTGAAAGGTTGTTTGCCACCAAAATATCTCCTTTCAGGAGTAATCCTCCTCCTCCTAGGGGCAAGCTTCCCAGCTTCAGTTCCTGAGGCCTGTAGAAGCAGCAACAATTTGTTTAGTGTTTCTCAGTCTTTAGAGAGCAGCCATCCTACCGGCACCGCGTGAAATGCAGATTCCCAGGCCCCGTCTAGAGATGATTTTTTTATTATTATTATTTTTATTCAGTCAGACGGGGTTGGGACAAGTTATCTGGATTCTTAACATCCCCAAAGGCGATTCTGAGAATAATCCGAACCTTCATTTTCCTGATAAGGGAAAGAAAACCTTGGGGGGCGAGGGCGGGGGGGGGGAGGGCGGGGGGGGGGAGGCAGGAGAGCCCAGCAAAATGACTTAAAAAGCGTCCAGGGCCAGATTTTGGCAAAGCACAACCAAGAACCCAGGTTCTCTAAACCAATAAAGTAATAAAACAGTGTTCAGGGACTATTTGTAAATGGTGGGTTTACAGTTTGAAATGTTTTTCTCCTTCTCTCACGATTCCTCATTATCACTGGGGTGTATGTCCTCTCCTGTCTTTTCCCCATCCACAGGGACCATAAACGACCTTTGTTTCTTTTGTGTAATGAAAATTCGGGTAATTTTTTTCCTTTTTCTTTCTTTTTCTATTTTCTATTGCTTTCATAACTGGAAAAAGAGAGAGAACTCAATGTTAGTTTTAAACCCCCACCAAAAAAAAAAAAAAAAAAGCAAACCTTTTTTCATTCCCAGAAGGAGCCAGGCTTTTAGAATCAGATAAGCTTGGGTTCAAATCACAGTTCTGCCCTTTATTGGTTTTATGACTCTGAGCTCATAACGGTGAGCCTCAGTTTCTTAACCTGCTTCAGAAAAGGGGGTGGGGGAGTAATAATGTCTATCTTGCAGGATTATTGTGCAGTTTAAGTATAATTGCCCAGCACAGAACAGATGCTCAATACCTAGCAGGAGTCAGTATTATGACTATTACTGCTGTCATCATCAGTATCATTATTGTTATTATTTAGGTAAGTCATCAGAGAGCTACATAACTGGATTGCATCTTTTGCCATCTGAAGAATTCCTGTTTCTGAACTGCTTTAGGACATTGTGCTGCTGACAAATATTAAGGCTCTAGAAACTAGATGCTACATTTATAATAAAGGGATCTTATAAAGAACATTCATCAGTCACTGGATTGCTCGGGTCAAAACCAGAAAACCTGAGTGACCCCTGAGCAACTGGTTTGTTTTATGCTGTGGACATTGTGACCTTGATCAATCCTCCCGCCTCCCTGCACATCAGCCTCTCAGACCTGACAGTGTCCATTTTGTATGTTAACTTCATCCCTGGCTTCCTCTGATCTCCCTAACCTGATTTTATCTTTACTACGTTAAGCGCCATGTCAGTCGCCAGTGACTGAAACAGAAAGGAAGACAAAACAGGCTTGGTGCTTAACGTGTTACGCATTTTATTCACTTATTTTCTAGGTATGTTTTATGAGATAATTTAGGTCCTTTTCTGGAACAAGGAGAGATGTAAATAAATACATATGTGCATGTAGGTACATTGAATTAAAGGAGGCTTTTGTAAGGCTTCTGGATGAGTTTTTTCTATTTTTTCTTTTTCTTTTTTAAAATGTACTTTTATTGATTTCAAAGAGGAAGGGAGAGAAAGAAAGAGAAACATCAATGTGAGAGAGCATCATTGATCGGCTGACTCCTGCACACCCCTTACTGGGCATCAAGCCCGCAACCCAGGCATGTGCCCTGACCAAGAATTGAACCATGTGACCTCCTGGTTCATAGGTCAACGCTCAATCACCAAGCCACACCAGCCAGGCTGGATGAGCTTCTGTATTTTTTTGTTATTGCAACTTCTTAGTGTAGAAAACATACTTGAGGGGCCAATAGAACACTTTCTTGGCAATCACAGATGTAAGCCTCAGTAGGGCAACTATTTGCAGGAAGCCCCGAAGGTCCATGACAAGTAGAAATGGGCAACCCTGGTGAGGTGTGGACTTTTAATCCTCAAGCAGGACAAAAGCAAGTCAGTGTTAAAGTTGCTGGATAAAATACAGAATGCCTGGTTAAGTTGGAATTTCACATAAATAGCAAATATGATTTTAGGATAAATATTTCCCAAATATTGCATGGGACATACTTATACTGAAACTTATTCATTGTTTATCTGAAACTGAAATTTAACTGTGCATCCTGTGTTCTTATTGGCTAAGTCTGTCCATCTGGATCAAATAGCAACTTTTGAACTTCTCGGCTAAGTTTTGTATGTCTTAAATTGTCACGCTGGATATGGGAAAGCTTGTGAAGTGATAAACATAGCGTTTTTTCCCTGAAAAAAAAAAAAAGACCATCAAGTGAGACACAAAATGAATTCTGAAAGTAAGTTTAAGCATATTTGTAGGAAATAACAACTCTCAGTAGAGATGTGGCTCAGAGGAGAGCCAGGAGCTGGTACAAAGTCTGGGATGTGTCCCTTAAGAACTGCAGGTGTGTGTGTATACGTTATAACACTCACTGTTTGTCATCTCACACTTTCTATAAGAAATCAAAGGCACGCCCTACCCTAGTACTGAATACAGTTGAAGTAAGGAGAGGAAGTTGTTGACCTAAAATGAGGGTACAGATTAAAATGCTACCCTTTTGTCAGTCGGAGCACCAGAGTAGAGCTTAAACCAACGAATCTTAACCATTTCAAAAGTGAGGGCCCCTTTTTAATGAAAAGATACATCTCATCCTCTTTGATAATAATAACAGGTGGGCAAAAGTAGGTTTACAGTTGTTAGTGTGGAAAATAATATAATAATTAGTAAATCATAATCTATGTATATAAAAAGCTAATATGCTACGTGTCCCTCCAACCATCCAACCGGTCACTCTGATGCGTACTGACCACCAGGGGGCATAAACTCAATGCAGGAACTGCCATGATGCACACGGGCCATTTACAAAGAAACAGCACTGCGGACCTGGTGCCAACAAACCAACACTTGGCTTCCCCCAAGTGGGACACAGGCCCCGCCACCACCCTGGAGTGACAGCCCACCAAATCACAGCCAACGCTTCTGAGACCCCATGGCACAAAATGTGGCCCACCGCTCAGCCCAGCCCGGAAACGGTCACTGTGGGAGCCAGATAATGACGTCACATAGCAATGCCCGGCTTTCTCTCCCTAGCCACTAGCCTCCTTGGAGTTTCTTCAGCCCAGGCACACAACTTGCTTTATAGCCAGGTGTAAACATTTTATACTTTAACCAAATTTCTGTGAAGCATTTTCCTGTGCTTCATCTCATTTGATCCTCACAGAAGTCCTGGAATAGGTAGATAGGAGACTCAGTGGAATCCTATTTTTTTTTTAAGCCGGAAAACAGAGATTTAGAAAGTTTAGAAACTTAGAAAAAAAATTAAGAAATGTTGGACCTTGAAAATGACTTCAGGTTTTGTCACTGTGCAGAATATAATCAAATTCTGCTTCAGTTAAATATTTTACCCTTTTTCCTCCCTGCGTGATCTATAGTAATAATCTGCTTCGTATTGATATTTACTGCTGTGTTGCTGACAATTACCTGAAAGAGAAGTTGGGGTGCTTCACTGGGCTGGGAAAAGTTTAGCTAAATCAGAAAGCAGGTCTAATTAAGCAATTTTATTCTATATATATATATAAAAGGCTAAGTTGACTCACGCATGCACGATACACATAAAGCTCTCTCTGGTGCCAATCGCATGCATATGTTTTGATCTGTCATTGTCAATCATGAATTTGGTTGACACTTCTATTGTAGAGAAAGGGCAAATAGAGATAATAAAATATTTCTTCTAATTAGTTTACTTTTAATGTGCATGAATCCATGCACTGGGCTACTAGTATGAGAATAAACTCTGTCTCCTGCATGCCTCCTACTGGGGATCAAGCCCACAACCTGGGCATGTGCCCTGACCAGAAATTGAACTGGCAACCTCTTGATGCATGAGATGACACTCAACAAACTGAGTCACACAAGCCAGACATCTTTTACATTTTTAACAGCTACTGAGAACTTCACAGGGATTTTCTTATGTGGGTTTTATCTATGAATTTTTACCACATTAGAAATTGAACAAAAAATTTTGAAAGACTCATCTACACCAATAAAAGAGAAACATTCAAATTAACCATCATTCTGCTACACCCACAAGCCAACCCACCAGCCAATCAGGAGCAAGTATGCAAATTAACCCAACCAAGATGGCAGCCGGTCATGGAGCTGGAGCAAGCAGGAGGCTAGGGTTGCCCCAGCAATGAGGAAGCCAAGCTTCCTGCCCTGGCCAGCCCTGGCCTCCACTCAAGGCTACAAAGTTTCAATTATAGAAGATAAATAAATCCTAGATACCTGCTTCCAGCCAGCCCTGGCCTCCATGCAAGGAAGTGCTGAAAAAAAAAAGAAAAAGAAAAAAAGGAGGGGCTGGGACCTTGGGTCACCGGGGAGTGATCAGGCCAGGATGGGACAGCAGGGGCCATTGGGGGTAAGCAGACCAGCAGGGGGGCCAGTTGGGGGTGAGCAGGCTGTCAGTGGGGGTCAGTTGGAGGTGATCAGGCCAGCAGGGGGTGCAGTTGGGGGTGAGCAGGCTGGCACGAGGGGCAGTTGGGGGTGATCTGGCTGGAGGTGGGGCAGTTGGGGACTAGCAGGCCGGCAGGCAGAGTAGTTAGGGGCAATCAGGCAGACAGGCAGGCAGGTGAGCGGCTGGAGCCAGCAGTCCCGGATTGTGAGAGGGATGTCCAACTGCCAGTTTAGGCCTGATCCCTGTAAACCGGCAGTAGGACATCCTTCAAGGGGTCCCAGATTGGAGAGGGTGAGGAACACCCCCCTATCCCCCATGCACAAATTTCGTGCACTGGGCCACTAGTTTAAATATAATAAACTAATTACATGTTAATATAAATTATATATTTTACCCCTAAAAATTAGTTTTCAAAACAAAAATAAATGTTTAGTGAAGAGTGGCATTCTTTTATCATTTTTGTGAATCTATTAATATTTTGCCTAAAAGAAGACTGATTTCTGCTTCCGCATTCAACCTGTGGGATGTTGTAAATCATGAGGTCCCTAGAAAATTCCAGTGTACACTCATGAGAGAATAACAGTAAAAGGTAAAAGAACATCTCAGGATTACTTTAAAAATTATTTTGGCCTCATTGATCCTCAGGGTTCCTCCAACAACACTTAGAGAACAATTTAAATTAATGATAAGAGTTTTCACATAAAATGATTCGACTGCACCTCACAAGGTTTTAAAATGACTTCTATTCTCCCTATTATATAGTCGGGGGAACTGAGGCTTGTAGGAGATAAAAAATATGCCTACGGTAACATAATGGGATACAAGCCCAGATGCTCTGATAAGAAACTGAACTCAACTCCTGCTGCTCCCCAGATTTCTATCACTATTAGGAAAAGCTAGACACTTTGTTTCTGAGTGGGGCCAGATGCTCCTCTTCAACCCTAGTTATATAAGCCACATCTGTGAATGGACTACGTCGTCACATCATTCTTGGAGTAGAGAAAAGTGGATGCATTGAAGAGTTAGCAATGGCCATTATTCTTCCTCTCTCACATGATTTCCCTAAAATAAAAATTGCTTTGCTTTTTTCTTTCTGATTTCACTACATTAAATGATGATTTTTCACAAAAAAGAAAGGCAGAATCAGAAAGTTGTTCATCTGCTGAGCCAATACACCATTGAAAGGTGATTTAGGATTTTAGACTAAAATAACTTCATCCATTTTTGTTGTCTTATTTGCTAACTCTGAAATGCATTGCATTTGTAAATGTCTGTTTTTCTTCCCTCTTAGAGAAGCGGTCAGCAATTTTCTCACTGCCCTCAGTCTGCAGAGGAAAAGCCGGAATCAACAGCAAGTTCCTCATCCTGCCATCTCTGGGAACATCTGGGCTGCCCTCAGAATCGCACTGTCTCTGATGGACCAACCAGAACTCTTCCAAGCAGCCAATCTCGGTGACCTGGATGTCCTCCTAAGAGCTTTCAATTTGGATCCTTGAAAGAAAAGAAAAAATAATAATACTTATCTATATGTGTACTCAGAAATGCAAACTTATTTTATTATGAATTCCAAAATGGTGACACCGGATGTTCAAAAGGCCATGGTGATAGAGCCTGAGGGAATACCTACAGACAATGCCCAGTCTGTTCAGATCCTAAAGCACAAAAATGTTATATGGAGTCAAGGTCGGGCTCGAAAGAAGAAGCAAGAGGCTCAAGACTAACCAAGATAAAGTAACTATGTGAATACTCTTTCCACAAGCTGCAAGCCTGTCGCAAAACATCTCCTTTGGGTTTTTGTCCCCACTTGCGGCTGATGACACATCTAAGGAACTTGCTTGTGGGACACCTGGAGAAAGCACTGCCTCAGATCAGGGAATTCTGACTATTTCTGAACTGTCCCCTGAAATTCCCCCTTTTAGAAGATTGAACGTAGTTTGGGCCAAGGTGCATGCACAAATATTAACTCGACTAAAAAGAGGCATTGCTTAAACCCGTTCCAATTTTAACTTTTACTGTAGCTTTTGATTCCAGAGAAGGAGCTTTGCTGGCAAAAGCAGTTTTTGCAATAGAAATTTTTGCTGTTCCCAATCAAAACTTTTCTGGGACTGTATATATGCACTTTAATATCTTATTTATGCCTTGCTGGAGTTTTGTTTTGTTGCTCCAATTTTTAACGTGGGGGGTAAAAGATTTGGGAACTCAGCCTTGTTTGCTCAATGGACCAAATAAAAATTCCTGAAATTAGTTTTTCACAGTGTAGGGTTTTGAAGGAGTGTTTTCCTTAAAGCAGATGTGATATAGGGTGTAAATATGCAAACACAGACCTTATTCATGTGCTGTCTGAGACTGTTTGACCTTAAGCAAGAGATTAGGCCCTGTTTCTTCATGCATTCTCTGTAGGACGGAAGTTCGATGATGTCGTGATTTCTAATGAGTTAACATTAACTTACTTAAATTTCATATTTTACTTGCTTACCAACTGCCCTGCACACTGATATTCCTTTTCAATTGTTAATATTTTAAATAGCATTTCTTAAGAGTGATAAATACATTTTTCCTAAAAATTGTGCTTTTCTGAGTTCCATAATAATCTGCATTGCCCACCCTTTTGCATTCTAAGTGACAGAGATCAGTACTTTCGAGCTGAATCTCCCTGAACATCAGAGGTTTCACATGAAAGATGCATGCCCCTAAGCTCTCCTCTTGAACATTTATTAAGTACTAGGACTTCCCGTTGGCAATGGTTTTTTATTCCATTGGTTCCTTCCCACTCAGTTCTTCAGAGTATTTTGTGCTTGTTGGGGGCTCAGTGATTATTGAGGAAGATATCACTTTTGAAAGGATTAGAAAAATTGTTTGCAAAATGCTAACCAAAATATAACTTCACCAATGCCCAGTTCCGGTAACTTGTCCTAGTAAGTTGTCCCATTCTTCTTCAGTTTGTCTGGTTCCTCCAGAATCTTCCCAAAGCAATCTGATCCCAGCTTTTCTTCATGTCCTTTGGTTAGTAATAGCTGGTTTTACTCATGATTATAGTTAACCAGGAAAACCAGCATTTGGATCAAGACAGTTCAATTGATTGGGGAGTTAGCTTCTACTGCACACATACTGAACTCAAGGTGCAGGCAGAAATGGTCTCCTCTGTTACATTCAAAGTCCCTGGCATAAGAAGGGGCCTCAGGTAAACATGAAACCACAAATCCTTGAGGCTTCCATACATTATAACCTATTCTAGTTTATAAAGATGAAGAGTTGAGGCCCCTGTGGTGGCAGCTTTGCTATTCACTGTCAAAGCTCACTCGGGTGAGGTGATGCCTCCAGTTGGACCAGCAGGAGGCAAGGCATTGAGGCATTCACCATTGGGCAGCAGTGACAACCAGTCTTGACCTATTTTCAAAAATGGTATTCTCCAGAATTTCAGAATCCTAGAAACTCAGCCTGGGAAGGACTCATAGGACCAGCCGCCAACCGAGAGTAGCTACCTGATTGAGTATCCCTGATGGAATAGCATCCCTTCTCCGCACGTTCCTTCCTCCTCCGTATCCCTGTGCATGCATGCTGGCCAGCTGACTTGCATCCATCATAGTCCATTAGGAACCTCTAAACAAAGGATTCAAAGCCACTTTCACAAATGTTCTGCTTATGACAACATTCTATACTTTCAATAGTAACTAAATTTGCAATAATAATAGACTGTTTTATTAGCTTTGCTGCCACTATGAAATGAGATCAGTAACAATTTAAAGCCTGACAGTTGGGTAAATGTGCATTGTTTTTATTAACTTGATTGTTGCTAAGTACTGGCAAATTTGGGGCCCCCGTTTTATTTTCCTATTTGAATATAAAGCAACTTCAAACTCCAAGGAATTGTTTTCAGCGAGAGTGAACAATTTTCCATTCCCATCATAATTTGGTAATTTGCAGAGCATTTGGTAGGACTTTCTCCAATATGTCTAGTCCATCAGAAACAAGATTTTCTTAAGCTGTTACCTGTCAGGAGGTGAGGAATTATTGCCCAAGACATTTTTTTTTCATAATATTTTTAATAAAATTGAGTTAAAACAGTTACTAAAAAGCAAGTGAAAGTTTATAGCAATCAGAGCAACACCAAAAAGTAAGTAGCAAGATCTTAAAACAGTCTTTATTGTATTCATCTTTTTCTTAAGTTTATACACATTTTTTAAAAAGCAAAATTGTTTTTGGTATCTTATCGTCATGGTGTAAAGTTGTTATTTATATTACTCTTTCCATTTGAAAGGGTAGGATGGCCTTGGTTCCCTTGGAAGCGCTCTGGGGAGGCCTTGATTATCTCCTTTCTTGCATTACTGAGTAACAGCCCAAGATCTCTCAGAGGATGGTACAGTTTTACAAGAGTGGCCACTCAATTGCATAGCTGTGACTCTCAAGGACCGATTTCACCAGGAGATTGGATGAAAATGCAGAGAAGGCCAGTGATCATTGCTGAATTTCAAAATTGGTTATAACTATGTCTAGCGGGCTATCTCTCTGTGCTGCTAGACCTCAATGTGAGGAGGAGTTAGAGGGATAGGGGAGGGGAGGGAAGGAGTAAAGTATCACTTACTGGACCAACCATATTGAGTCACCATTCCCTTGGCTTTCTCCCACGATCACTCCCTATGACTCCTTAAAAGAAAGGCAGATCTTGTTCACCAGGAAGCTTTCATAGAGAACTGTGAGCTGTGCTTTCTCAGCCAATCTGCGTTTTAACTAAAACAGCAAATTAGTGATACTTTTAACGGGATTGGAAAGTGCAGGACACACCCATTTTCACAGTTTTATGCCATTTTTTCATTCTTTTTTTCTTTATTTTTATTGTTAACACTATTATAGATGTTCCCACCTTCCCCCACTTTGCCCACCTCCACCGAGCCCCTGCCCCTCCCCCATTCCCTCTGCTCATCACCACACTGTTGTCTATGTCTGTGGGTTATGCATATATGTTTTTTGGCTAATCCCTTCACTTTCTTTCATCCAGTCCCCCTCCCCCATTCCCTCTGACAGCCATCAGTCTGTTCCATGTACCCATGCCACTATTTCTATTTTGTTCGTCCATTTATTTTGTTCATTAGATTCCACATATAATGAGATCATATGGTATTTGTCTTTCTCTGACTGACTTATTTCACTTAGCATAATAATCGAGAGCTACTGAGTTGAATCTTGGGTCCATGTCCAGATAATCGCACTAGATAAATCTTTCTAGTATATTCTTGCTATACAAGCAAGACTTAAACACAATTGTACTAGCCCCACTTGTACCAGGAGCTCCCAAACTACTTACCATAAACTTTGTGAGCTCCTTGGCAATATAAAAGCAAGCTCCTTTTG
Source organism: Plecotus auritus (assembly GCF_963455305.1). Lineage (NCBI taxonomy): Eukaryota > Metazoa > Chordata > Mammalia > Chiroptera > Vespertilionidae > Plecotus > Plecotus auritus. The sequence continues at coordinate 189,088,618 of NC_137771.1, forward strand.
TGCTTCTTCTTCAGTTCCACAGAACCGGGTTATACTTTCACATAGTTGTTGCTACTGTTTTACACCTTGAAATGCTTTTTTGAAACAGGGTATTATGAAGGCTTACTTCGTGTGTCATCTTTTTGAGGCTTCTTATTTTAGAAATAGCTACACATGCACACACATAATTTTAACTTTTTAAAATAAATCCAAATTCCCTCTCTGGATTTTATTGCACAGTATATCTTCTCGGTATTTACAGAACTGGTTGAACTATAAACTGTTTTGAACTAAGTAGATACATATATTTTTTAAGAGTGTCGGAGATTAATTCTGGCATATGGTTTGTAAAAAGGCAATTTTTAAAAAGTGAAACATATAACCTCAGGTGCAGAAATAACGCATGCATTAATCCTCACAAATCTGCCTACTCAAATATTAACCAAAAGCATGCAAGATAACACTACTGAATGTGAACTTACCCAGTGCATGATTAAGCCGCATGGGTTAGCTTATTTTTCCTTGCTTCTGAACAAGGAAGCATTTTCACGAACTTCGTGTTACACTTTTTCTATTTGTTTTTAACATCCTATCCTTGAGATTGTTTTCATGCTGTCACTCTGAACTTGACAGATATCCACGTGTCTGGTTTATGCAGCATTGCAACCAGTGCCAGACTACTCCTCTGACCAGCAGAAGCACACAGATCTAAAACCTAAGCAAAGTCCACGTATCCGAAGGCTCCTGAACAAAATCTTGTTGATTGCTTCAGCTCAGTTTTGGGGTCTAAATGCTAAATAGTGCATTTCAAATATTTTCTAAAAGTTTAGGAATAAATTTAGAAATACTGAGATTCTAAATATTGTAGAGATTAGGGTAATTCCAGGTACATGAAAGTCATTATAAGGCAAAGTGAACATGGGGCCTTAATATCCACAAATGTCATGTAGCAAGTGTGTGGGTGTCACACCATGTCCTCAGCGTATTCCTGTTTGTATGGTAGGTGAGCTACTTGGATCCATGTCCCTTGAGAAGCTGGACTTGGTCATTATGTCTAAAAACATTGAAATTCAGGGGTGATGAGGTGGTTTCTCGGTCACTCAGACCAGCTTTGAAGTCTTCTCACGGCCTTTGTCTGTGATCCCTGCTTTATGAGGAAATAAGGACAAGGAGACCAGAAGTGGAGGGAGCAGAGCTCAGTAAGGCGGTAGGACAGCTTTGTCACCATTTCATCCACCCTTAACCCCCCCATACACACACATACATATGATCTCAAAGACAGTATTCCCCAAACACACAGCAAAGACCTTTGTGTGGAGACATTGAAGAGTTAAGAGGAGAAAAAATGAAAATTAAAGTGTGAGGTTTAACAAACTCACATGTGGTATTTTGCCTTGAATAGAGTTTTCACTACTTGCAACCTTTACAGAAATACCAAAAAAAAAAAAAAAAAAAAAAAAAAAAACCCTCTAGAAACAAGCACCCCATCTCAGAACTGTTTTCTCACGACCTTCTCTACAAGAGAAAACTAACTTGCAATGTTACAGAGTGGGACATTTCCCTTAGAAACCTGCACTCAAAATAATATTAAGATGGAAAAAAGGGCAATTTGCTTAACAATAAAATGTGCTCTTTTTATTTGAGTGAAATGGTGCGACACAAAAAGGAATAAGGGATAGACACTCAACTAGGTCATTTGTCATTTTCACTGAGATACGGAAAATGTTCGCATCGATACCATAAGGAATTGCACCCTGTGCGGAATGTGTTCGTGACTGAAAATGTTACCCGTATGTAAAGGAAATAAAGCAAATCTGAGTTTTTACCAACTTCTTTTCCATTTTCCCTGTCATCTCACCCAAACCCTCTTCAATTGTCATTACCCAAATTTGTTTACATGGGTTGAAAAAAAAAAAACTGATTAATTTAGTAAACTTTTTACAAACTATAACAAGCATTTATTAACTATTTAGAAAAGACATTTCTATATATTTTGTATATCTATGGATACTGTATATCTAGTCTAATCTAAAAATACCGTTTTGAGAGGAATTCTTCTGTGATGCTTCCTTATTTATTATGCTCAATAATGTTTAAAGTCTTGGGAGTTCATTTTTAAGCTAAAATAGATAACAGAGAAATTTAACTTTAAATGTTTACATTGTTTCTAAGTTAACACCAACCCAAATTAAGTGTCCTATAGTAAATTAATGGCAATGGGGGGGAGTGTAAAAGTTATCGGCATACTACGTGATAATATGTCTGTGTATTTAGTGAAATATTATGTGTCGTAGCACAACTCTGTTGGTATTAAGGCTTCTTCTTAGTAATTCCCTGTGTTGCTCTTTGAAATAAAATTACTACCATAAAAATAACCTATTATATTGATGTGTTTAATTTACTCAGTTGGCTTATAATTTATAAAGTACCAGGATTAAGGTAGTATTTTTGTACTATTATTGGAAGCATGCCTTCCCTTTTTCACATTATTAAATTGTATTTATATTTGGGTAATTTTAAATTATGTTTTCAAATAAACTTTGCGGCTCCAAGATCTTTTCAGAAATCTTTCAAAATGAGATTTGGGGATCAGAATTGCTTCAGTTCAAATAGAATCCATTTTTACTACTGGCTAAAAGGTCCTTTTGTGGAATATCACTACATATGATTTTGCATGAGTTAACTGGAAATCAGGAATGCATTTTTAGATATGAAACAAAAACTTTAAAATCTTGTTAATTTTTTTAAGACTAAAATATTATTTAACCTAAACTTGGATTTTGTGATTTTTTTTTTTAGAATAAAAACATTAAAATATATTTCTGTTTTAGGGTCTTTTTTTTTTTCTTTTTGGTCATTCAATAAATATTTGAGCACCTACTATGTACAGGTACTGTTCTAGTGCAGGACAGAGGTTAAGTAAATTAAATCAAATTTGCACTTGAAGAATTCAGATTTCTGTGAGGGATCAACAAATACTTTAATAAAAAGCAATGTTATGTTCTATGAAGTGCTAGAAGAATAAGACATATAAGGTACTATCTATAGGCGGTCAGGAAATGTTCCTCTTGGCTGACATTTGGACTGAGATTTGAATGGCAAGAAGCCTGCTGAGTGGAATTGGGAATAAGCATTCCTGGCAGAGCCAACAGCTAGTGCAAAATGCCAAGGTAGGAATGAGCTTGGTATGTGTTCAGGGAGAAAGGAATCCAGGGCGGTTAAGGCTGTGAGCTGGCGAGACCTCAGGAGATGCCCTAAGGGTGGGAGACCATAGAAGGTCTTCTTAAATTCCCCCTCCCCGCTCCCCAGCAGGGGAGAGATGCCATTGGGATGGAAGTTTCTGTGTTTCTGAAACATTTACTAACTGAAGTCCTTGAGTGGTGAGGTTGGGATGGAAGGAACAGCTGGCTCAGCTGAAGACTGACTACACCAAGAGACCAGAGCACCCCTTCTCCCTCTTCACTACCCCCTCTATTGAACTGAGGCAGCACCTGGTGGAATTCCATTTTCTCCTCTGTAAAATCAAGCTGGGTGTCTCTCTTTCCTGCTTCACTGCTATCCTAAGGTAAAAAGTCCATCTACTTAGTGGTGAATGTGGCTCCTTTCCCAAGCCCTTGCATAATTCAAAACATTTTTATTTCTGGGGAAAGAACATGCCAGGCAGAGGAAACTTCTCTCAAAATCCAGAGTTGTATATTCAGCTTCCTACTCAACATCAAATAGAGGTCTGGTGAGCATTTCAAACTCAACAGGTCCCAAACTGGACTCCTGATCATCTTTTCCACCATCCCCCAACCACTAATTTTGTGGTCATTTGTTACAGCAGCCATGGGAAATTTATACAACCTAGAAAGGTGGCATCATAGAAATGCTGGAATCTATTGATGCAACTAGTGTAGATTCTGCTGCATTAAGGAAGCCATCAGCAAATTGAGAGTCAGAAAGATCTCGATTGACCCCAATATTCAACTAGACATATCAGTAGAGAAAGTCTAAAGGACACCAGACTCCTCCCTGCCTTGGCTCCTCCCTCCTCCACAGATGTTCCAGTGTTGATGGGGACCAGGCAGTCTGGGGGCCCACACGAAGAAACCCTAAAAGGAAAAAAAATTAGTCACTGTCTCAAGTTACCTGTTCCACTGATGGGTGAGAACCTACAAAGAGGAGAATTCGTTTACTTGGCACTTTGCAAAAGAAAGAAAAAAAGAGTCATCAAGGGACCTCAGATTGTGAGAATAGCTTTTAATTTTAAAACAAGTGAAGCAACAAATCATCCATCTCCCTTTCCATCACAGGCAAATACTCTCCCAAAATATCTGAGATAGCTTAAACACCAACTGTGACTAATGCAAAATAAAATAAATACAAACGCTTTCGAGAGCCAACATCGAAACCTGCTCTGCCGAGGCCGAGAGGAGCAGTGAGTCTGGGGCAGCAAGATTTACACAGTATCTCCACGCCCAGCTCTGCACAGAGTGAACTATACCTGGGGAGGGGAAACCACAAGAGAATGTTGCCTAAAGAGAAAGAAATACGCCCAGCACCCTCCTGTGGCTGACATCCTTGGCACCTGGCAGTTGCTTGAAAAATAAATCCAAAGTTAGAGGCTCCTAGGCAAAGCAAAGGAACAGGGTTTGGGGCTCATTTGCTTTTGTCTTTTAATTGGGGTCTTATACATATTGTTTTTTTTACACAGAAAAATCTTCTGCTTTCTGGAAGGCATTCTGTGCCTCACGGTGCTCCTGATTCCAGCAAAAATGTTCATGTTGCTTCTGTCTAGATGTTTCGGAGAATTACCTTCCATACCTAAGGTAGGGTGCTGTCTACCCCACACCATCTATCTCTAGATTAATACTGCCCAATAGAAGAATGAGAGTCACGTGACTAATTTTAAATTTTTTGGTAGCCACATTAAAAAAGATAAAAAGGAAAAAGTTAAATTTTCATATCTTACTTAATATATCTAAAATATTGTCATTTCAGCATGTAATCACTATAAAATATTGATAAAATATTTTACATTCCCTTTTTTTTTTTTTTTTGGTAGCACGGCTTCAAAATCTGGTGTGCATTTTATATGCACAGCACAGGCTCAGTTCAGGCAAGCCAACTTTCAAGAGGCCATTCATTAGCCACATATGACTATGGGCTACTGGACTGAACAGCGCAGGTCTAGAGAATATTAATACAAACCCTGGGGATGACTTACTGAGTAGGGAATCTCTGAGCCACGGTGTGGTAATCATATCACCAGCTTAGACAATCTCAGACAGGCCCTTGTTCTGTAACCTAGGATCTCTGCCCTAAGGTAAAGGACAGAATCACATTTACCTAATCCTATCCCCTGGTCCTGCCCCTGTCACCTGTCATCTCCCCACAGATAATGTAACTTAGCAACGGTGGTCCTACGAGATGAAAAACACATCTTTCTGTGGTAGACAACTTTCTTAGTACTTATTTGGGGATCACAGCTACAACTGAATTAGAATAAGAAAATCACCTGTATAGCCCAGCAGGCATGGCTCACTGACTGAGCGTCAACCTATGAAGCAGGAGGTCAGGGTTCAATTCCCCGTCAGGGCACATGCCTAGGCTGGATCCCCAGTATGGGGCATGTGGGAGTCAGCTGATCAATGATTCTCTCTCATCTTTGATGTTTCTCTCTCTCGCTCTCTCTCTTACTCTCTCTCTCCCTTCTTCTCTGAAGTCAACAAAAATATTTTTTTTTAAAAAGGAAATATTGTATAAATGTGACAGATTTAGCTGAAGGTAGTTCTGAGGTTTTTCGGAGCAGGAAGTATTCTAAATAATTTTTTTCATTTTTGAGAGGGATGGTAACAAAGTACCTCATGGACTGGAAAGTGGTTTTTCAAGAACGGTGGGAAAATGGGAAACTTACCAAAGAAAGCGGGAACAGAAGCCAGGGTAAGGACACTAAAAATGAGATTGGTTCTAAGCTGGGGTGGGTAAGCTGTAACAAATCAAAAACATAACATCTAACCTATGTGATCATCCTATCTCACAGCCCGATCTCAGTAGTAACAAAAGGAAAATAAAAATAGAACCGACTGTTAGAACAAGGAGGGACTTCTGAGCTTATCTGGTCTAAACCACCCATTTTAAAGAAAAAGGCCCAGGGAGGCAGTGACTTGGCCCCATCACACTGAGAGGCGGAGTTAGGATGCAAGCCCAGGAGCCCTCACCATGAACTGCAGATGGGGCTCCATCCCCTTCAGGTCCCAGGGGAATAAATGGTGTTGGGCGTCCCAGGCTCCCACTACTCACACTACACCTCCTGCAGCCCAAAGCAAGCCCCGGGGAAGGTCAGGCACATTCTCTTGTAGGTGGGAGGAAACAGCTAAGTCAAAATATTGAAGCAATGCTGATGTAAAACAGCATTCAAATGTGATTCTTCCAATAGTCCTTTCTGTATACTATTTTTCCCTTTAAAAAAAATACCCCAATTTGAACCAAACCGGATTTCTAATTAGTTATATGGGCATTTCGATCAATTGACAAAATAAAAACTTTGATACATTATATTTTCCAAAGACACATTCATTGGGATTTTACACAAATGGATATCAAAAGATATTTACAGGAAAAAGGGCTCTCTCACACGTGCACCCACACACAGTAAGAATTTCACAATTATACCACCACGCCTCACACAAAAGACTCCTAACAGGCTGATAATCAATTGACAAAACCCATACATGATTCCAGTTTTCAGTTACAAATAATTTCATCTACATACATGTGTAAAATTAAGCAGTATGTTCCAGACTTTTATTCCAGGGAAACCTGCCTTATATATATTAAAGGAATACATATAAATACATTTTTAAAGCAGAAAGAACCTCATTATTTGCTCCAGTTTTTCCCCAATTTTCCTTCTGAAATGAAGAATAGCACATATACAAAACTTGGCCTTGTAGAAATAGCCCTTTGTTTTTTGAGGCAGAAAAAAAAGGCAGCCATATTACATTTTTTTACAGTATGTTTAGGCATCAAAAAGGGCTAAATTAATTCTTCTACTTAATTAAATTCAATATTGTATAGCTTATAATTTTCTATACTGATTTTATACCACCCATTTTGCAAGGTTTTATTATAAAATTTTTATTCTGTGCAAAATACACATGCTATCTTTGTCCACATTTTAATCCAAATCCTCAATCACGCCCCCACCCCTAAGAAGGCCTTTGCTTTGTAATAGCATGAAAACCCGTCATTTTTGATGTGTCTGGTGTCATTATTCCAGGATACTCACTCAGCCCTAAGGAGACCAGACTTTGTAAGGTTGCTGAGCGTGGGAATTTCTACGGGAGTCAAGGACTCATGTAACGGAGTCCGAGTCGCATTAAATATGACCCCAGTGGGCAGAGTTTCGTAGAGAATGACTGCACCATGAGCTCCCTCCTTATGCCAATCTCATTTGTTCCCAAACTGAAGAAAACATCAGATGAGAGAGGAGGGAACATACTCCACTAGGACCCCCCATGCTACACCACCTGCTGCTCTTTAAAGATTCAAGGTATACAGTCTCACCATGTCTTCGAAGCAAAGTTGGAAAAAGAGAGCAGATGTCATCATACCATTGTGCAGACAAAGAGCGTGAGGAACACGGAGGATGAGGGACGTGCCCCACTAAAGGCAGTCCCCCGGGCTCCGGGACCCTCCCTTGGACTCTGTGCCCCGTACTCACAGATCTTTGTACGACAGCCCCCATCATAACCAAATCCTGATAACTCATAGCTCCCCGGGTCATAATCCACTGTCTGTGCTGTGTTTCACCCAACTGGTTCTATTTTATCTTCCTCCAGTTTCTAAAAAGATCCTTTCTACCAACAAAAGGCATGTCAAGCAGACAGCAACAAATCCTTTTTCATTTGACTGAATATTCTGAAATAGAAACTCCAGAGAGACTGGAACTTGGTGCAGAGCAGTAGAAGCATTCTAGTGCACTAGCCTTCCACTTTTTCATCCCATCTGTCAGTCTAATCCTACGCTGCCATTAACGTGTTGAAGTACCACATGGAAACGATGGTCTTTCATAACGTCATGCCAGGTTTCTTTGCATCTGAACCCGTGGACGTGCCCAAGATCGCATTGTTGGTGGCAGCAGATAAGCAGTAAAGGCAAGTCAGGAGGTGATTAGCCAAGAAAGGGCAGAGGTGAGACCCTGGCCTCAGAAAACGTAGAAATGGAGGCAGGTAAAGAGCTCACGGGGGGAGAAAACCAGACTAATTTGGGGCACTTAACATGATTCCAAAGAGTTGTCATGTGTGATGGTAAGAAGCGATCACCTAAAAATGCACACTATACCTTAGAGGGAAGGGCTGCTGACACACAGAATCCATCTACCTTTGGCAAAGACTAATATTGCGCTGCTCTCGGCATCTGGCGGTACACCACCAAATGTCGCACACCCAAGTGAATTCTTGACAGCGCTTAAAGGGACAACTCAGTCCATTTTATGCCTGAAAATGTAAGCAGGGAACTAATTTTTTCAACTGTTCCTGAGTTATGGTTTCTTTAAAAGATGTACTTGCTTTTCCCAGCTATGCTTAACGCCAACTGTTTTAACCTTTCCAAACAACCCACCACAGATTTCCTCATTGACACTCTCAGTCTCAGTCTCGCACACATTCGCACAGTTGTATTCTGAATTGTGATGGGATTAAATTAAGAACATTTCATCGCAGATGCTCTAATTTACTATACACAGAAAGGTCGGAAATTCTTGTACTGAATGAAAAAAGTATGTCACAAATAAAGCCCAGCCCAGTTGCTGATTTTTGCTATGAAACAAAAGTGGGCTTTTCATTTATTGTGGGTGGGGCCAGACCACTGACCCCCAAAGCAAAATTGAGGATTGGTGGCATATTTCTGTCTTTGACGTGCCAGTGGCAGATTCCCTACCAGCAACAGGAACACTTTTCTCTTTTTAATCATTGTCTCCTTGAACATTTATAAAAAGGAAAACTATCTACAGTAGTGTATCATTGCTAATAGAAATGTCTTCCCAGTTCTATTTCAGAAGGTGTCAAATGATGGTCATTAAATAAACTATAAATACCCCCAAGTATTCCTTTATGTCTGGCTGTCCCAACTTCTTTTTTTTTATTTTTTTATTTTTTTGGCAAATTAAAAAGGCGTATGGCTTCTCGCCGATTTGTACATCTGAGGTTTAGCTTGGTATCCTGCGGTAAAAGTACATGTAGCCCAGGTCTTTAGGGGGCCTTTCTGAGGCACACACTCTGTGGTCATTGTAGATCACCCATCTGAAAACAAAACACAGAAGCATTGGATGAATTTAAGTCAATTCCAGGAAACTTGGCAGGAGAAAAGTTACTGCGCCATGCATAAAAGAATCAAGACGTTTAAGATAACCAAACTCAAGTTTGTTATATAAAAGGGAACAGAATACTGGTGGGAAATTACAATTGCTTTCTAAGTCTTGAGCTCAATCAAAAAGTAGTTACTAAAAGAGCCTCTAAACTTTTTAAATCCTTTGATCTTATAATTTTTTTTTTGCAGAAATCCATAAATAACCTCAAAAATTGAGTCAAATGAAGAACAACTGAGCCCTAACCCATTTGGCTCAGTGGATAGAGTGTTGGCCTGAGGACTGAAGGATCCCAGGTTCAAATCTGGTCAAGGGCACATTGTCCGGGTAGCAGGCTCGATCCCTAGTAGGGAGCATGCAGGAGGCAACTAATCAATGATTCTCTCTCACCATTGATGTTTCTATCTCTCTCCCTCTCTCTTCCTCTCTGAAATAAATAAAAAATGGAACTCCCATTTGACCCAGTGATCCCACTTCTAGGAATATATCCCAAGAAACTAGAAACACGAATCAGAAAGGATATATGCCTCCCTATGTTCATAGCAGCACAATTCACCATAGCTAAGATGTGGAAACAGCCTAAGTGCCTCAGCAGATGAGTGGATTAAAAAACTGTGGTACATCTGCACAATGGAATACTGCGCTGCAGTATAAAAGAAGGAATTCTTACCATTTGCAAAAATATGGATGGAGCTGGAGAGCATTATGCTAAGTGAAATAAGCCAGGCAATGAAAGAAAAATACCACATGATCTCACTCATTTATGGAAAATAAAGAACAACATAAACTGATGAACAAAAACAGATCCAGAGACAGACAGTGGGGGTAAGGGGGAGAGATCAACCAAAGGACTTACATGAATGCATATAAGTCTAATCAATGGACACAGACAACAGGGGGGTAAGGACATGAATGGGGGGGTGGGGGTAATGGGGGAATAAGGACACATATGTAATACCTTAATCAATAAAGAAATTAAAAAGAAAAAAAAGAAAATATATATATAAAAAATGAAATAAAATAAAAAATAAACTGTTTCTTTAAAACAACAACAACAAAAAACCAATTGAGTCAAAGAATTATGTATAACTAGAGGCCCAGTGCATGAAATTTGTGTACGGGGGGGTCTCCTTAGCCCAGCCTGCACCCTCTCCAATCCGGGACCACTGGCTCCTAACTGCTCACCTGCCTGATCACCCCTAACTTCCCCCCATGCCAGCCTGATCACCCCTAACCTCCTCTGCCTGCTGGCCTGATCGCCCCTAACTGCCCCCCCTGCCAGCCTAGTTGCCCCCAACTGCCCCCCATGCCGGCCTGGTTGCTCCCAACTGCCCCCCTCTGCCAGCCTGGTCACCCCTAACTGCCCCCCCTGCCAGCCTGGTCACCCCACACAGACTGCTGTTCAGTTGTTTGGTCATCCCTCACAAACCCCCTGCTGGCCTTGTCGCCCCACACAGCCTGCTGTTCGGTAGTTACTGTGAGGGTGTCCTGACCAATTTGCATATTACTCTTTTTTTTCTTTTTTTTCTATAAATATATTTTATTGATTTTTTACAGAGAGGAAGGGAGAGGGATAGAGAGTTAGAAACATCAATGAGAGAGAAACATCGATCAGCTGCCTCCTGTACACCTCCTACTGGGGATGTGCCCACAACCAAGGTATATACCCTTGACTGGAATAGAACCTGGGACCTTTCAGTCCGCAGGCTAATGCTCTATCCACTGAGCCAAACTGGTTAGGGCTGCATATTACTCTTTTATTAGTATAGATAGTGTTTGTTTCAGCCTTAGGTATAAAACTAACTAAAAATCAGAAGTAAATTAGCCAGGCAGTGAATAATTTACAACTATTAAAATGTTTTCAAAGAATATTTGCAAAATTGAGAAAATAATCGCAATATAATACAAAGTGAGAAAAAGCAGGTTACGAAATTGTATCTGTTGTGTACATAAAACTTTTAGAAATGTTATAAATATATATGCATAGTTATATGTAGTATGTGTGTGTATAGATTTACATATCCTCTCCCAATGAAAACAATAAAAAAAGAGAAATATATCCAAATATAGACAATGATTATTCCTAGGCTTCCAGATGACATATTTTTGTATGTGTTTATATCGTACCAACTCCTATGATGAATTTTATTGTTTTTTAAATTATAATTAAACAATTTCTCTTAAGCATTTTTAAAAGAGCTATCAGGTTGGGTAATAAAAGGAATTCACTATAAATCAAGTCTCTGTACTCAATTATTTTATGAATCAAGTGGAAACAAGACCAAAAGATACAGCAAAAAGGAACACAATTGATGCTGGGTGGGAAGTGGTCACTGCTGCAGTGCGAGGCATGGGGTGAGATGCCAACATCCTTTAGGAGAGGCCAAGGTCACATGCTTCTTCAGCATCCACAGGGCCCACGCACTGCCTTGAGCAGGAGTGCCAACCCTAGGCCACTTAGTGGGGAGCTCCTGGGAGGAAACCAGAGGGGCCTTGCAGGGACCTGGCCCAGTGAAAGGGTTCTGAAGATAGGTGCAGCCTCACTTCCCAATCTGTCTCATTCCCAGTTCACCACATACCTAGCAATCCTACTTAAGATGCCACAAGGCCTACTGCAAGGTTGCAATAAAGCAAGACACTGACCGCTCAGTGTTGCCAGATAAAACACAGGATACACTGTCAAATCTGAATCTAATGTAGGCAACAAATTATATTTTAGTATAAGTATGTCTTGTGCAATATTTGAGTAATTCACTTACTTTTACCTGAAATTCAAATTTAATAGTGCAACTGGTTTTCCTTTATCATTATTATTAGCAGTAGTGGTAGTAGTAGTAGTAGTAGTAGTAGTAGTAGTAGTATTTTGCTTAATCTGGCAATCCTATGGAGGTTTCAAATATGACATCCATTCTGCTGTAGGATGCATCTTTATTGTGGAAAGTTACCTTGGTATGATGGTATGATGGTTGAGAGCAGCTTTGGATACCAGCTCTGACACAACAACTTACTAGCTAAGATCAAGCTATTTGGCCTCCCTGAGCCTCAGTGTCTTAAATGGTTTTAAGAGTATATCCTACAAGACCATTGTGAAAGCCACATGTGATAACATATGAAGCACCTAGTACAGTGCCTAGCACTCAATAAGACACATATATTATTTACCTTCTAAAAAGACTCACCTTCCTTCCTTTTTAATATGGCAAACATAATGGCCACTCATTGTAGATGTTCCCATGTGACTGATGAATGCAAATAATTCATACACTATGAAAGAGGAAACAACACAGTCACAAGGCAGCATTTCTAGAAACCAACAGCACTACTGATCAGAATTTAAAGCCAATGATTGTATAATCCAGCAACTGTTTAAATTGAAAGACAAAGTCTACTTACCTTGCTATACCCATTCACCCACAAACCCACCCAAAGTGACACCAAATTCAATCTTCTAAGTCATAACAAAGCGGGACATCAACCATCAACGTACAGAAAATTCGTGTCTGGAAGGGCTGTAAAAATCGTGCAGCCAACCTGGCGGCACATCCGTGGGTTTAACAGGGTAGACCCGGCTCTCTCACATTCAAGCAGCGTGAGGGCAGAGGGGTTGTCCCATCTCTCTAGGCCCATTTCTTCACAAAGATGAAAAACCCACCCAGTGCATAAGGTTGGATGAGGCTTAAATGAGCAATTCAGAATAAAATACCATACAAATGCCAGGACTGTAGGGAAGACAGCAGACAACTATTACCATTCATAGGAAGGGACGGTGCTTCGGAATATGCTTCTTGTGATTTCTGACTTGCTCATGATTATAAACTATATGGGACCAAAATTCAGGTTTCATGCTTTCTGAACAAGGAGATATATAGCCTCTTAGAGGGTGAAACTGATGTTTTTTTCTCTGACAAGTACCTCCTGCCATTTGATACAGGATTCTGTGTCAAATCCACATTGAATGAACTTCAGCTCCTGCTCCCCTGGCCAAACCCAGATCTACACAACACAAAGTGGGTTCCACGGACAAGTACCCGTCCATTCGCAAACTGCTACCAATTACAGAAATTGAGTGTTTACATTCTTTTATGATGATTTGAGAATATTCATGTCTGTGGAATCTAATAAGGAAAAAAATGGTCTTGCATATTCATTTGTCTAGTACTCAATCTTTATTGCATTTTTTCAAAGTATTTGTTTTAGGCCAGTGGTCGGCAAACCGTGGCTCGCGAGCCACATGCGGCTCTTTGGCCCCTTGAGTGTGGCTCTTCCACAAAATACCACGGCCTGGGCGAGTCTATTTTGAAGAAGTGGTGTTAGCAGAAGTTTAAGTTTAAAAAATTTGGCTCTCAAAAGAAATTTCAATCGTTGTACTGTTGATATTTGGTTCTGTTGACTAATGAGTTTGCTGACCACTATAGGCAGACCTCTGCCCTACCCCTCCCTCTCCCATTCTCCCATGCTCATCCCTTACTGAGCTGTGAATATCCACTCAGCTTACTCACTCTTTAGCACATCACACACAGCTGATCACCTCCTTCTTCCTCAAATATTTGCCCCCAGGATACAACCCTCTCTGGGTTGTCCAGCTGCCTCACTGGCTCCTCATCTCCCTGACCTCTCAATGGTGATGACCTCAGAACTTATTTTTCCCTGTCCCGATTTATCCAGTCTCATGGCATTAAATTGAACTGTTTTCTTAATTTCCAGAATGTTCATTGCTAATGTAAGGAGATACAACTGAATTTTGTATATGGATCTTGTTCCGACATTAGTAGTTCTAATAGTTTTTTAGTGGATTCCTTAGAATTTTCTATATACAAAATTATGTTATCTGCAATAGAGATAGTTTTACTTCTTCCTTGTTAATCTGGATGCTTTTCATTTCTCTTTCTGGCCTCACTGCCTTGGCTAGAACCTCCTGTTATATTGTTAAATGGAATGTCAAGAGCGGACATCCTCGTCTTGTTCCTGACCTTAAGGGAAAAGCAGTCAGTCTTCACCATTAAGTAAGATGTGAGCTGTAGATGCTTTTTACCATGTTGAGGAAGTTCCCTTTCATTCCTAGTTTGTTGAACATCCTCTCCTCAGCCTCAGCTGTCTCTGTCAATGATGATTCCATTCTTCCGATAACTGAGGACAAAATCTTAACTTCTCTCTCACACTTTACACACACCCAATCCATCAGCAAATCCTGTCAGCATTTCCTTCAATATATATCCAGAATCAAACCACTTCTTATCACCTTCAGTAGGAACCCCTGATCCAAGCAAGTCACCATCATCTTTCTTCTGAATTTTTACAAGAGCCTCCTAACTGGGGTCCCTACTTCCTTCCTTGCCTTTACAACTCTTCTCAGTACAGCTATCAGAGTCTTGAAATGGAATTCAAATTGTAGTTATTACTGTCATAGAACTTCCCAAGGTGTTCTATACCTCAGAGTGAAATTTTAGTCCTACAGTAGCCTGTGAGACCCCCTCCCCCCACTCCTCACACTCTCTCCCACTCCAGCTACTCCAGCTATTCCGGCTACTCCGGCCTCCTGGCTGCTCCTCACATCCACCCATATGCTCCATCCCTCAGCCTCTACACCAAGCATGTCAAACTCAAAGGCTAACATGGGCCAAATAAACAAGGTTTAAGTTTATGTGGGCCACACAAAAAAACAAAAGCTTCAATTTCCATAGAAACGTAGGTTTATTTCAATAGAGACATGCTGAATACAAAGGGCTGAAATAAATGAGTAATCGTTAACATAAAATAATAGAATATTTTAATAAAAATTAATATTTTTTCTTGAATATTAACTTATCAGACACTGAATAACTGCACAAATTAATATGCATAACGCAAATTTTTCTTGTTCTCCGAAAGTGAAATATTTCCTGTTGCGCACACCAAACAAGTCAGTACAAGACTAATGACGTGGCAATCAGCTGCTAAAGAGAAATGGTGCGCCTGCGCGTAAGGGAAATGAATGCAACACAATTATAGTAATCAATCATTAGCAAACATTGTAGTTCATTATTAATAATTATGTATAACAGGATATTGTAAAAATTAAGTTAGGAAATTTTTATTAAAACATTTCTTAAATACTGTTATATTGGCTGGGCCGCAAAAATATTCGTTGTGGGCCGCATGTGGCCTATGGGCCGCGAGTTTGACATGCTTGCTCTACACTCATTGTTCCCTCTATCTGGAACTCTTCTTGCAGCTGTCATATGACTCAACCCACACCTCCTCAAGGTCTCAGATCAAATGTCACATCAGAGAGACTTCCTGAGCCAACTTATAAAAGAGCAACTCCCTCTTTAACTCCCACCTTCATCCCTGACCTGGCTTTACTGTTGTCTATGTAGCTCGAAGTAACACCTGCCAAGTCACATATTTACGTGGGCATTTATTTACTGTCTATATCCTTTTAGTCCAGGCTAAAATACAGCTCCACAATGACGAGAAGTGTGTCAGTTTTGTTTACTGAAATATTCTAGGTACAGGGAACAGTGCTTAGCATGCAGAAGGCACTTAATAAATATGTATTAAATGAATAAATGAGTGAATGAAGGAATGACTCTACTCTACTTCTTCCCTTATTTTTATATCACCTTGTATTGTATACATTTTTATAATTCATCTACCTAAGTATAAATTGGAATATAAATTAGTAAAATAATTACATAAAAGAGAAAAGAATCAGAGGAGATTGCCTTTCCTACCATTAACTAGCTGTCACATCAACTAATAACCAAAAATATCCGAGGTTTGAAACCAGAAACCAGCCAAAAACAGTTGTGAATGATAACCATTTTGCCTGGCACATATTTTTTGAAATAGTGATCAAGGGACTCTACCCTGCTCTGCCCTCCCTTTTGCCCACCCCCAATAAGAACTCACTCCTACCCCAGTAAGAAAGAGAGGGTGTGGGCTCAGACCGTTTCATGTTTCTTGACCCTGGTTGGTTTTTAAAGCTCTTTTTGAATAAGCCTACATCTAATTCCAAATGTTCAGTTTGAAAGATACAGTCCTAGTCTCCCAAAATGCAGCTGCTGTCTTAGAATTTTCATGAAATAAAGAGAGGACACGATACCCCAACCAGGCTCCCCACCCCAAGGAACTGTCCTCCAAAATAATGACTAAAATAATTCATCAGAGAATTTAAATGGGCATTTCCCACCATTACCCAGGGTCACATCAATAAAACACTGCTGAGACATCAACACAGCCAATGGGTTGACAAAACAAATAGATATACAGAAAAAGATAAATCCACACACCCAATACACCCATGTCATTAAGTTCTCAAAGGAATTTTTTTCCCTCTTTGGTTAAAAACAACTCACCTGTATACTCAGAACCATAAAAAACAAATTAAAGCCCAGCTAGCATGGTTCAGTGGTTAAGTGCTGACCTATGAATCAGGAGGTCACCGTTCCATTCCCTGTCAGGGCACATACCTGGGCTGGAGGGTAGATCCCCACTGGGGGACGTGGAGGAGGCAGCCAATCAATGATTCTCTCTCAACACTAATGTTTCTCTCTCCCTCCTTCTCCCTTCTTCTCTGAAATCAATAAAAAAATATATTTTAAATAAATAATTAATTAATTTTAAAAAAAGATGAGCATAAATCTTAGTTCTACAATTAAAATTAACCATGTTTATCAATATAAACACCCAAGACCTCCTGCTAGGAAAAAAACAGCAAAAGAGAGAATCACAACACATTTGCAAAAGCTCAACAGGTAAAAAAGGGGGGGAAGAAAAACCTCAATTAATATTTGTTTCCAAAGAGAAGTCAAGGTAAACCAGAGAAGGAAGTTCCTGCTGATTTTTTTCCAAGTTCCCAAAGGACCCCTTCTAAAAAAAAAACAGCATTATGTCACACACTCCCCCCAAAATGTACACACTCTTTTCTTCACATAGATAGAAAAGGCAGTGTAAAGCAAGGTAAAACGTTTTGAAAATGCTAACTTTCAACACAGAATTTTTCAAAGTACCGGAAGCGGTAGAAAAAAAACTGCCTAAACCACTGTGTCCAACATCTGGCAAACAGTGTCTCTCTAAACAGCCAGAATTAAACAGTGTCTGAAACTAGCATCCTTCCTCCCTACTTCCCTCTCCCAACAAAACTTGTCCTTTTTGAACATAAGAAAATGTTCCCAACCTTTCTAATATGAAGAATTTTTTAATGTCAAAATTTTCCACCACCACCCCTACCCAACATAATATCAATTATCCTCTGATTTTATTCTTTGAAAAAGCACCGTCACAAAAAACATACATGAAGCTTGGCAAGTCGAAGGGATAGACAGCATGTTCTTTCATGTCATATGGATAAATAGTCTCCCCGGGGTTATCTAGGGGAGGGACCAGCATACTACCATGACCCATAGGCCAAATCCAGCCCACCGCCTATTTTTGTACTGCCAAGGAGAAAGGGAAGAACGAGGGGAAAAAAAAAAAAATGAGATAATACGGGTATGGCCCATAAAGCCTAAAACATTTATTATCATCTGTAAAAGAAAAAAAGAAAGATTTGTTGGTCCTGGTCTGGTGGAAAGAACTTAGTTCATCTCACTGCTTACTGCTGATTAAAGGTCCCAGACTTAATGAAGTTACTTGTAGATCTTTGCTGGTAAAGAAACAAAAATAATCTGTTCAGTAAAACATAACCTCAAGGGTCTATGGTCCTAGTAGACACTAATTTTATATCTAACTCAGCAATCAGATTTATTTAATTATTTGTTTGTTTATTTATTTATTTTTGTTAACCCTCACTCAAGGATATTTTTCCATTGGTTTTTTTTAGAGAGAGTGGAAGGGAGGGGGAGAGACAGAGAAAGGGAAACATCGATGTGAGACACATCAATTGGTTGCCTCCTAACCAGGGCTGGGGATCAAACCTGCAACTGAGGTATGTGCCATTGACCGGAATCAAACCTAGGACACTTCAGTCTGTGGGCCAACACTCTATCCACTGAGCCAAATTAGCCAGGGCTCAATTTATCTTTAAATACCTTAGCTTTTCAGATGTTTTTGAATCCATAATAACATCTAACTGTTTCCCTCATTAATTAATGCCTCAAAGAAAATCTGAAATGTGTTCAGTTTATATATACCTGAGAGTCATGACTTTACTCTTTGAAAATCGTAGTTCAACAACACATAATGAACAAAAGCAGCTCTAGATTCAGGAGTGCAATTAAATGAATTTCTATTTTATAGACCATTGATTTGAAGAGCAGCAGTATCTCTTTAGGGTGAAACACATCAATCGGTCTACAGGGAAGGCTCAGAATACAGAAACACCAAAAGATTCCTTCAAATAACCACCAAGACCCCAGGAGTCTGCAGCCTTCTGGTGA
Source organism: Plecotus auritus (assembly GCF_963455305.1). Lineage (NCBI taxonomy): Eukaryota > Metazoa > Chordata > Mammalia > Chiroptera > Vespertilionidae > Plecotus > Plecotus auritus. Next base: position 189,107,308 of record NC_137771.1, read on the forward strand.
GAAACTCAAACTGAGTTTTCCAACTGAATCTTCCTAACTTGGATAATTTGTGGCATTACCCACCCCTAACTCCCTCCGTACAACAAAGGGGAAAACATCATCTCCAGTTGACTAACATTTGACTCATAAACACTCTATATCTACAAATAACTTCTTCCCCCAACAGCTTGATTTAGAAAATGTCTGAGTTCCCAAGAGAAGAAGGGATTTGGGTAAATCAATAACAGGTTAAGGCAGCTGCCTCTCGGCTCCCCTTGCTGGAAAATCTCAGCTGTGGCAGGAGAAGTCTGAACCACTCGTGAAGAGGTTGAAGGAGCCAGGGCAGGTTTGAGTAATCACAGACTAATCACATTGTAATTACAGTGGCAGTCAGTTCTTTTTTTAAAAAAATAAATGCTCATCAAGTGCAACACAGAAACAGAAATGATTTTGCAAATGGCAGAAGCCCAGATAGGTCAGACTGAAAGACTGATTTTCCACTTTTTTGAAATTTTAAAAAATACAACAGAAAGGTAGGTGCCAGCCCTAACATAATGACAAATAGAACCTTTTCAAAAATAAACTCCTGCCGCCCTAGCCAGTTTGGTTCAGTGGATAGAGCGTCGGCCTGTAGACCAAAGGGTCCCGGGTTCGATTCCGATCAAGAGCACGTACCTGGTAGGGGCTCATGGGCTCATGTAGGAGGCAACCAATTGATGTATTTCTCTCACACTGATGTTTCTCTCTATCTTTCCCTCTCTCTTCCACTCTCCCTAAAAACCAATGGAAAAATATCCTCTCATAAGGATTAACAAAATAATAATAAATAAACTCCTCCTGCCTCCATTCCAATATGGAAAATCTAAAATAAGATGATTCACCCGGCCAGCATGGCTCAGTGGTTGAACGTCGACTGATGAACCAGGAGGTCACAGTTCAATTCTAGTCAGGACACACATGCCCAGGTTTTGGGCTCAATCTTCAGTGTGAGGCACGCAGGAGGCAGCCGATCAATGCTTCTCTCTCATCATTGATGTTTCTATCTCTCTCTCTCCCCCTCTCCCTTCCTCTTTGAAATCAATAAAAATATATTTTATAAATAAATAAATAATAAATAAATAAATAAATGAATGAATAAATAAATAAATAAAATAAGATGACTCAATCGTGGGTAAAGGAGAAAGTCCACAGGCTTCAAAATCAGCCAGACCTGAATTCCAAGCTGGTTCCACCACTAGGAGGCACTTAGCTAGTGGGAGCCACCATCTGAATACCCTGCTGCAAGGAGTGAGGAAATGCCTAGAGCAGGCGTTCAGTAAAGGCCAGCTACTGTTTCACCAAGCGTTAACAGCACTGACCCTTTTAAGTAAATTAGGTAACATTTAATAAAAGAATTTCATGTAATGGCATGACTTCTTCATGCAAAAAGATGGCTATAGAGATTTTTAATTGACATATTCCCTCAAGGAAGAATCTGATGCAAGCACTTATTAAATCCCTGTCCTTGTAATAGTCACTTTTTTCCAACTCAAACACCAAACTTGTCATTATTTTCATCGTTAACCTGATGTCCCAGTAGCCACTTTGCTCCTTCCTAAGGCAATAGTAACCTAATCTTGCTTTTAAGGTGTGTTTCTTTGGTTTAAATGGAATTAGAACCACTTGGCGGGCCTGCTGAAACAGATGGCTGGGCGGCTCCCAGAGGATCTAACCCAGTAGGTCTGGGTGGGGCCCAAGAATTCACATTTCTAACAAATCAGAGGTGATGCTGATTCTGCTGGCCCAGGACCACACTTGAACCAGGGCTTGAAGGACTCACAAGCTAGGAAGGAAAATGTCTCCACCCTCAGGCTCCAAGTATGGGGCCTGTGACTGGGGAGAGGTGGGCACATGCAATGGTCTCAGGACCTTTGCTGAGTGGCCTGGGGGGACACAGCTGTAGGAGGCACTGGCAGCCATCCTGAGGTCACCAGGGAGAGCCCACCCAGACTGGAACCAACCCAGAGGAAGCAGAGCCAAGAGGCACTTTCAGATAAAAGGGTTTCAGTCCTGGAGTCAAGTCTCCCTGGGACTTCCCAGCTTTTATGATACAACTAGAGGCCCAAAGCACGATTAAACCGTGTGCGTGTAGGGTCCCTTAGGCCTAACCTGCCATCAGAGCCATGTTCACCTCCCTGTGAAGCCTCACACGCTCCACAGACGTTGCTGGCGCCCCGCGACGCTCCAGAAGTCCCGCCCATGGCGTGACCCATCAATGCACCTCCTGGTGAGTCCGGTAGTTGGTCGTGACACCATGACGGCATCACAACCACAGGCCTTTTATGATATAGATACTTCCCTTTTTGCTTAGACAAGTATTGCTCAGCACTCCTGCCACTTACAACAGAGCCTGAAAACTGAGGTTGATGGTTTTATTTGGTTTCTTTGTCTGTCTGTTTGTTCTAGCTCTCCATTTTGCTCCTAAATACCAACTACCCTTACCTTTAAATTGTCTTAACCAATTCGCCAACCAACCACCCCCCCCCCCCAAAAAAAAGAAAGAAAAGTTAAAAAGCCATGTCTTGGGAATGTAAACCACCTACCTACACAGAATATGCATCTCCCCAAGTTAACCCATCAAGTTAATTAATTCTAATCAAATCTTGCAGAATGGCCAATTATAAGATCAGTAACTTTCCAAAGTTCAGCAATAACAATTTAGAAAATATAACGGGGAAAAAATTTATTTGTAAGTAACACAGAAAATAGAATTGTGTTGGGATGTTTATAAAGAAAACCACATTGCTTTGCAGAGGCTGGAGAAGGGAAGCATGAATCAAAGGAAAAGGATAACATGTTTCTGGCAGAAAAACTCAAATACTGTAAAGGTGCCAGTATTCCCAAACTAAAAGAAAATACAGGAAACTCTCATAAGAATCAATAAAAAAAAAACTCAATAAAAATGGGTAAATGGGCCAAAGGAAATGAAGACACAATTAACACAAGAAGAAAAGCAACTAGGCAATAAAGATACAAGAAAATATGAAAAGTGCTAGCCCAATGGGGAACAGGAGAGCCATCAGGGTGTTTGTTGGGCTAAGATAATAAACATCTCAAAAACCTAAGATGTTACTCACAAACTTCACTTCCAGAAACTTACCCTAAGGAAATAATCAAATGAGGGCCCAAAAATGTTCACCACAGCATTAATTTTATTAGAGAAGGAAAGGAAGAAATTTAAATGTGAGCAAATGTTTATTACCTGATAGGGATTGAAAAAGATGTTTGTTGTATTTCTGTGAACAGAATTCATCCCTTAAGGAAATTTTTAAAAATCACTGCCATCATCTTCTCAATGTACAAATAAACTTGTTATTTGAAACTTTCTGTAATCATCTTTTATTTAAATAATAACTAGTTGGCCTAAAATTAGGGATATAAATTATGGTACATCTATATAGTGAAATGTTATTAATACACTAGAGGCCTGGTGCACAAATTTGTGCACAGGTGGGGTCCCTCGGCCTGGCCGGCAATCTGGGCCGAATGGGGCTGTCTCTCCCAGTCCCGATAGGGGATGATTGGGGCCAGCCGGCCAGGGGGAGGGACCTCAAGAGGTTGGCTGGCCATGGGAGGTTGGCTGTGAGAGTGCACTGACCACCAGGGGACAGCTCCTGCATTAAGCATCTGCCCCCTGGTGGTCAATGTGTGTCATAGCTACCAGCCAGTTGTCCGGTCATAACAGTCATTTAGGCTTTTATATATATAGCTATTCAATAATCTAGACTTATGTATATGGACACCCACAATTAGGGGAAAAGAAGGAAATAAAATAACATGTATAGAATAGAATTTATATTTTTTATAAATATACATATTAACCCTGGCTTGTTTGGCTCAGTGGATAGAGCATCAGCCTGTGGACTGAAGGGTCCCGGGTTCAATTCTGGTTAGGGCACATGCCCAGGTTGTGGGCTCGGTCCCCGGTAGGGGCGTGCAAGAGGCAGCCAATCAATGATTCTCATCATTGATCTTTCTCTCTTTCTCTCTCTCCCCTTTCCTCTCTGAAATAAATAAAAATATATTTTTTAAAATGCATCCTCTTAAAAAATATATATATTTATACTCATTTTTATGTATTTGCATAGAAAAATATAAAAATATACACAAAACATTAACAGTGGTTATGACTGGGTAGTGGGATTGTTGAGTCATTTCTTTTTCCTCTTTTCAGATATCTGTATTTTTTTCAAGTTGCTAAAATTATCACATATCCTTTTAATTATAAGAAAAAATAAACAATATAAATGATAATTTTTTTAAAGGAGAAGTGACTGACATGAGTTCAAGTGCTAATGCAACAAAGCACAATGAACATGTTTTTCCTTTCCTGTGAAGTATGCAATGTAACACAAAATAGGATGCTAAGTCTTTTTGCTTTCTCTATTGAGCACTTATGGAGAAAGCAAAAAGAAAACCAAACTATCCCTGTGACCACTACCTGCTGCCATTCATTTAATTCTTCATTCAATCATTCATTTGCTGATCAACTCCCAGGGGCCAACCACAGTGCTAGAAAGGCTTCTGTAAAAACATCTGGGAAGGGGGTGGGAGGGTATTAAAAGGTAAAGGGGGCCAAATATATGGTGATGGAAGATGATGTGACTTTGGGTGGGGGGCACACAATGCAATATACAGATCATGTATCATAGAAATGTGCATTTGAAACCTACATGATCCTATTAGCCAACGTCACCCCAATACATTTAATTCAAAAATAAGTAAGTAGAAACATCTGTTCAGAGGCAAAATGCATTTGCTGAGTTAGGGTGGTTTATGTTTGCAGGTTTTTCATAATTAAAATTTTCACTACTACTGCCCTGAGGTTCTGTACATCCTGTATGTGACTTCTCATTGTGCATCTCTGTCTCTTTCTCCACCCCCACCCACAAGTGCCCTAAATTTGGGGGCGATGAGAAGCAAGGCCACAGAGTTTGGCCCATAGTGCCTTTAAATTAAGAAGCTTGAAAGCATCACATCATGACATCCTATTCAAAGATGCAACTCCAAACCAGCAGTGCCAGGGATCTCTGCAGATCACTCTGAGCGCAGTCAGCCCAAGGAGAGATGGCGCTGTTCAGATCGGTAGGGCCCGTCTTGGAGAGCATGGTTGGGTTCCCTCCAGGCTCCGTCAGAAGATGGAAAACCTGAAGGATCAGACTCTCCCTCCCTCTGCAGCCAGATATCTTGGCATCTTTACGATCACTCCATCTTGTGGTTTATTCCTTCTGTGAGAAGGACTCACCCAAGTCCATTACAAAAAGTCAAGGAAGCAGTGAGCCGATGGACATGTAAGAAGTAATAAATCCTGCCCATGAATTATTGGCGACTTGTCTGTTACAGATTTTAATATTTTAGGCAAACCACTGGTTTCTAAAAAGTAATACAAGATCCTTTGAATATAGAAGTTGGGAGAACTTTATTTCATCCTTTTCTTACCTAGACAGGATTTAAAATTTTAAATAAAGAAATTCCCATTTTATATAAAAGAAGGTTTCCTTCCCATCCTCTCTCTCTATAGAGCTAGATCAATACATACATATTATGTCTGATAAGACCATTAATAAGTAGAGCTACAGCTCTATGGCAATAGGAGTGAACGCTACTAGTGTAATTTAACTAAATCCAATTATTTTTATTTGGTACTTTCTATGTGCTAGCCACCATGAGCTTTATAAAAGTAAAATGGCCTCTGTCCTCCACAGCTTCCAGTCAAATGGGAGACACAGATATTGACATAAATAATTTTATTGCAACATGAATTTGATATCTCTAATAACAAAGGGACAAACACCATGTTAGAGTGGCTCTGGGCACAGGCTCCAGAGGCAGACTGCCTGGGTTGGAATTCTGGTTCTACCCATCACTAAGCTGTGACCTTGGCAATTAACCTTCTTTACTCAGTTTCTTCATCTGTAAAACCTACCTTGTAGGATTATTATGAGGATTAAGGGTGGCACAAAAGGAAGTGTTATTAATATTGGTATAATTATTACGAGCACATGGGGTAAAGATGGACTGACTGACAAGGACCTGGGAAAGCCAACAAGAGAAATGGAATCTGTGGCCAAGTTTTGGATCACAGTAAGGATTTTGGTGTGCAGTGATAGGAAAGAAGGCATTCCACAGTGAAGGATTAGCCCGAGCAAAGGCCTGGAAGTAGCGAGAAGAGGGTGAATGACAGCTGGGTGGGCTGGTGCTATGGCTACAGTTCCAGGCATCTGAACTGTGCAGGGAGCGAGGGGCAGAAGAAATGACACTGAGAGAAGGTAGGCTGACATCTGACTGAAGGAGGAGACGCATGCCAGGCTAAAGAGCTTGAACATTATTCTGTAGGCGATGACAGTCTGAGAAGCAGGGTATCACAGTGAGAAAGAACATGGACTCTGGGTTTGAATCTTGGCTCCACCTCTTAAGAGCTGCGTGACCTCAGGCAGGTACCTAATCTTTCTGTGCCTCTGTTTCCTCCCCTATAAAACGAGTGTGTTGAGGATTAACTGACTGTATACATGCAAAGAGCTTAGAACAGTGCCTGGCACACAGTGACACACGTAAGTGTTTGCTCTTCAAAGGTAGAACATTGGCTTATGGCACCTCTTCCTGCCATCCTGATAGCCCTTCAGGGGCAATGACAGGGTCGAGGGCATAAGACCGCTTTTCAGCTTTCAAAACCACCACATGAAAATAAATGTTCTCTTTTAGACACAAAAGTTCCATGGTAGCCCTGGCCGGTTTGGCTCAGTGGATAGAGCGTCGGCCTGCGGACTGAAGGGTCCCGGGTTCGATTCCGGTCAAGGGCATGTACCTTGGTTGCGGGCACATCCCCTGTGGGAGGTGCGCAGGAGGCAGCTGATCGATGTTTCTCTCTCATCGATGTTTCTGGCTCTCTATCCCTCTCCCTTCCTCTCTGTAAAAAATCAATAAAATATATTTAAAATAAAATAAAATAAAATAAAAGTTCCATGGTACATGAAAAGACGTTATCTCACAGGACAGACAGAGTCAAAGCTGGCGTTAAACGTGAGCACACGCACTACAAGGCAGCATGACTGAGTTTGCCCAGGACTTTATCAGATCACCGTGACCATGCAATGTGGCAAAATGTACCATTTATGAGAGGATGAGACCTGTGCTCACTTTTAAATGATGGCAAACGTTTTACTTTGTGTGGTGGGAGGGAAGAGGGTGAGCTAAATGCATAGTCACAATTACTCAGACAATCCCTCAGGGAAAGAACTTACTTCCACATCCATCCTTGACTCTAGGTCCTTCAGGCTTGGCCTCGGAAATAATGTTTGCATTGGCGTTATTCTCCATCTCAATCACAAAGTCACTGTCCTCCTCAAACTCGGGGTGGCTAAAGATCCAGTCCAGTGCTCTTTCCAGGTTACTGTTCTAATAAAAATAAAAAACATGTTTACAATGTATGCCATCCTCGGGCCTCATTATATCCTGACCATGTGAACCAGGATGTCAAGCAGCTAAGGCAGGAGACCTGAATCCATCAGTCCTAAGTGTCTTCTGAGTAAGAAGCTCTGACTCCACATATGAAATGTGCTTGGTATTCTGCAAGTCTCCCAGCCGAGATCAGTAACTAGATTCACTGGAAAAAATTCTGAGCAGCAGATCAGCATTCCAAAGCCCATATCAGTCTTTATTTCTGCAGGCGGATGCTGATAATAACAGGGTACAGAATGCCAAGGAGTATGGCATATGTTTGGGTGCAGCCCTTCCGAAGGCCACAATAACTGCACACACTACATTCTCTGCCAACTGTACTTCCTGCAGATAACTATTCCAGGTAGAAGGGTACCAATGCGAGTACTACATTAATGCTTCCTCTCCCCAAACGATGGCACAATGGTTGAACTGCAGTAGAGACTAAATTAATACCTTGATTAATGATGACAACACTGGTTAGTTAAGTTAAATTGTTTTAAACTGACCTCCGTACAGTTCAAACCAAATGACCAGAAAAACATGTCCATCTCCCCCTGTTTGTGATATCACTGGAGGGGTAAAGAGTGTATTTAGACATAGTCAGAATCTCCGATGGAAGAGTCAAGCAAGTAAAATAAGTAAGACATAAGCAGGTGCCCAGAGTGAAACAAATGCTAGTTGAGAATCGTGGTGACCAGCAGGCAACCAGTTAGGACACCGAGAAGGAATTGGTAGCAGACAACCACTCATAAATGGAACATAGTGTGGCAAGGAAGGATGGGTTTAAAAAAAAAAAAAAAGTACTTTCCCTCAATATTAAACAGAGATGTGCACTGTGGAAGGGAAACTTCTATCTCTAGCTTCATTGTGCCTTCTCTCCTGACAATATCAGAAGGTTCATGAATACCGGAAGGACCTTCTCTCTCTGCAGAGAGAAACAGAAGCAGAGAATTCCAAGGACCCATTCAGCCTTCGCTATGAGGACTTCCGGGGACATTTCTCCAAGGTCTTCGTATCAGAAAAGCATGATTTTTCCCAAAGAACTGCCTTATTGAACACAGAATTTCATGTATCCCTCTTCGCTTTAGGACAACAAGTAAGCTGCAGGTCAAATGTCTGGTCCTCTGTTAATAAGCATTAAGATGATATGGAGTTTCTTTCAGTTTGATCATGTTGCCCCAGTTATATCATCTCCCTATTTTTTTTCTTATCTCCCTAGTTTTAAACTCTCTGTATGATTCCCTCCTTCATTTATTTGAGCTTTATATATACTGTATGCAAATAAATCCCCATGGGCCATGGTGGTGCACAGAGTAAGGCAAACATGACGCCAAAAGATCGCAGAATATTGGAAAGTCTCAATTGCTACTGACGAAATACAAACCACTCGGATCAGAGAAGAGAATCCAGCTCACAGTCTCTCACACTTACCGTTGCTCGTAGCGCCTGAAGAGCCTGATTTCGCTGGAATCCCATGGAGGTGATGATAGATACAGTCTCCTCCGGGGGCTGGTTATCCAACCCAGTAGCACCAAAAACAGAGGCTCCAGCAGAGGCTGCTCCTCCGTAACCAGGCATGGTCAACGGTTCAGCAAAATCTGGGGAAAATACTCATGCTCAGAACGTTTTCTTTTTTTGATCTTAAAATAAACAACACTTCAAAGCCAAGAAGGAAAAATACCTGTAAAGTTACAATAATCAAGACAGTCAGTACTGGCATAAAGATAAACATATAGATCAATTGAACAGAATTGAGAGTCCCAAAATAAGCCCACAAATCCATGGTCAAATGATTCCCAACAAGGCTACCAAGACCATTGAATGGGGTTAGGACAGTCTTCTCAACAAATGCTGCTCAGAGAATTTCATATTCATAGGCAAAAGAATGAAGGCAGAACTCTACCTCACACCATATATAGAAATTAACTCAAAATGGATCATTGACCTAAATGTAAGAGCTAAAACTACAAAACCTGTAGAAGAAAACATATGAGTAATCTTTGTGACGTTGGGGTAGGCAATGGTTTCTTAGATACAACACCAAAAGCACAAGTGACAAAAGAAAAAAACTAGATAAATTACACCTCATCAAACTTAAAAACTTTTGTTTATAAAGATACCATCAAGAGAGTGAAAAGACAACCCATAGAATGGGAGAAAATATTTCCAAGTCATATATCTCAGGTACTTGTATTCAGAATACAAAAAGAACCCTCAGAACTCAACAATAAAAAGACAAATAACCTCATTAAAAATGGGCACAGGATATGAGGAGACATTTCTCCAAAGATATATAAATGACCAATAATATGAAAAGATGCTCTACGTCATCAGTCGTTAGGAAAATGCAAATCAAAACTATAATGAGACACCACTTCACATCCACTGGAATAGCTACAATAAAAACAGTAATAACAAGGTTAGTGAGGATATGGAGAAATTGAAACCTTCATACATTGCTGGTGGGATGTAAAATGGTGCAGCCACTGTTGAAAACAATTTTGCAGTTCCTCAAAAAGTTAAACATATCGAGTCACCATATGACACAGCAACTCCACTCACGAGAAATGAAAACATGTCCACACAAAAATTAGTACACAAAATAGTTATAGCCACATTATTCACAGTAGCCAAAAAGTGGAAACAACCCAAGTGGCCATCAACTGATCTATAATAATAAAAGCATAATATGCTAATTAGATTGGACGTCCTTCCGGACGACCTTCCAGACAAAGCCAGGCTGTGAGGGAAGCCTGGGTCCCGGGTGCTGGAGGGAAGCCGGTGCCAGCAGCTGGGGGAAGGAAGGCCTACTCTTGCATGAGTTTCATGCATCGGGCCACTAGTAAAGGTTAAATAAAATGCAGTGTGTCCATACAGTAAAATATTATTCAGTCATAAGAAGAAATGAAATACTGATATATGCTAAACATAAATGAACCTTAAAAGCATTATGCTAAGTGAGGGAAACTATACACAAAAAATCTTGTATTTTATGTTTCCATTTGTATGAAATGTCCAAAATACGCAAATCTAGAAAATTGACTAGTGGTTGCCAAGGGCTAGGAAGAGCGGGGGAATAGAAAGTGACTGCTAAAGTGTACAGGATTTCTTTCCAGGGGACAAATATTTTCTAATGCTAGGTAGTGGTGATAGTTGTACAACTCTGTAAGTTTACTAAAAACCATTGAAATGTACACTTTAAATGAGTGAATTATCTTAATAAAGTAGATAAAAATAAAAGCTAAACAGGCTCATGTCTTCACACACATTTGTCTATTTCAAGTCTTCATCCTCTCCTCTGTAGAAATATATCCCACATCTTTCCAGTGGACTGAATTATATCTCAACCAAGCTATTACTTAATAAGAGGAAAGACAAACACTGTGACTTTGCTCCACAGGCAAAGGCAGCCCTCACACACACACACAAACACACACACTGCAGCAGACTGTGAACTAGAAAGTCATTTGGGGAACAGATCTGGAGGGTATGGAAGGACCAAGGCTTAGTTAGCATCACTGTGTTCTGCATCAGACTCAAAAGCCATCCCATTTCCGAAGACCTACCTGGCTCCTCCATGTGAACAATGATCCAGTTGAAGGCCACCTCGGCTCCCATATTTCCAGTAAAGTACACAGCCTTCCGACACGCTTCTAGAGGGAAGCCCATCTCGGCCAGCTGCATCACCGATGACTCATCAATGTCTGAGGCTACAGAGCACAGCAGGACATTCTAGTGTGAAAAGGTAAACTATCTTCCTGTCTTAGCGACTCTTCACCTCTTTATCCACCTGCTATCCAAAGAAAGTGCTATTTTGTTAGGTGTGCAAATGGTGGTTTAACTTTGTTCTATTTGTTTCATTTGAAGCCATCCTAATATTAAGCTATTTGAGTTGAGTTGACCTAAAACTTTGCCCTCAATAGGAATCATGATAATCACCTGGTCAATCCAAGCACTGAAAAACAATTCTCTAATTTTGTATGGGGAGATTTAATGTATTCCCAGAACCATGTTAGCCTCTCAGATCATGCTCAAGACCTCTACAGCAGCCTCTCCTAGGACTGAAATTGGAAGAGAAAAGCATTATCTACAGGTCAAAAGGGCTGTTCCTTAAATCTCACGGGAAGCTACAGCAGGCCTTTAGGTATATCAGCAATCAAAGGAAGTAATCAACTCTGGGAAATGGAGCACAAATGTTAACAATAGTTCATCTCCAGAAAGGCTTTGTAGACAAAAATATTCAGTGTATTTAGTGCTAAACACTCCCTCTTTCTCCTAATTATTATCTAAATACTTAGTATAAATAGTGTATTCTTAATTTTTTTTTTCAGAAAACCAAGAATATCAGCTCCCACAGGATTAAAGGAAATAAAAGGCTATAAAATTAACACACAATCCAATGACATTAACAGCCTTGAGAGTATTAATACTACCATATCATGCCAAACGTGTGTCTTCATTATGTGTCCAGCATCAGGAGCAAAAAGGTGACTGGCTACTGTGCTCTCATTGCAAGAAGAGGCCTCCTCATGTGGCCAGAGAAGAAAGAAATGGCCCCCATTCATTCATGAGGAAACAGGCTCACAAAATGATTCTAGGTCACACAGTCATGAATGGCAGAGCCCAATTTTCCAACCCAGGGTTGGTTCACTGTCATGCTAATGGTCACTCTCGTGAGCTACAGGGACACTTAACCACCATTGTCACTGGTTTACATTTGCTAACTCAACTTGCAGACAAAGAATCATTTCCACTGAGGAAAAGCTACATATACACACGTACAGAACAATGAATGCCCTTCTACTCAACCCCCACAGATAAATGTGTCAGGCCAACAACCATTCTAAGGCACTAGGAAATTTTTCAAAAGATACATACGGTCTATCAGTTGGTTCATCAGGCGATCTGGAAATTAAGAAAGAGGGAATAAAATGAGACCAAACCATGGCAAAGTGTTTTAGAAAAAGACCACCCCCACCTGACTAACATAAAGTCATTACAGTGAGGAGGGGAAATACCAGGTTTCAGGCATTTAGAGCAGATAAAACATGGTGCTCTGGTTATCATCATAATGAACTAAATCAGTTCTCTCCCTGTATTTCTAAAAACTCTATGTAGTTACAAGCCGATGATTCTATTAAGAGCCTCAGAGAAAGCAGGAGCCATGCTAATAAGCCATCTTGTCCTTCTGTGATATTCATACTGATCTCTTCTTTCTTGAATTCCTTTCAAGAATCACCTGTACCCATAACACAGAATGTCCCAAGTACAGGTCTCTCCACACTCTGTGCTATCACATTTGATTAGTATTAGAGAACTATGGGACAAGATGCCTATCTGGAATCCTGTCTTGCTCCTCTTGGATTCACCTTACCCTCCTTGTGTACTCAAATTAGGTCACTAATAACATTCACTGCTCATGTGATGAAAGGCCTTTGGTAGAGGGGCCTACAGTGCTCTATTACTATGAGTTATTCCACTTAATTAACTTTTTAAGGAGGTGAACAGTAAACAGGTGAGCAAACAAAGCCAGAATGAAACTGGTTTCATCAGAACAAATGAGCTAATCATGGAACCAAGATTTTTCAGCGCTGTCCTTGGAACCACGAAGGTGAGGCAACTATTTTTTGCACATCCTTTTCCATTCAAAAATGAAGCATTATGAACAATGAATTACTTATCATTCACAGAGTGAAAGAGAAACTCAAACCACTCTCTTGCTATAAGCAGTGAGGAAGCTGGGAAGGTGAGATGTGGGCCAGGTGATTAAAACCAACACACACAGTTGAATTTCCCCTTCCGGTTGTCCAAAGGTATTCCGAGAATGACACAGCTCCCCTACACTAGGAGCCTACTGAAAACACCCTCTTTCTCCCCTACACGTCCATTTGGGGAAGTGGAGAGAAGAAGGTAAAGCCATAGGTAAAATAATCTAAAAACTTCCTAGAGCTTGGCTACCCTCTGTTGCCACAGGTCCCTTTCAACTACTTGTGATGGGTCTGTGCCTCTTCCCACGTCTATTTTAAGTTTACGGTTGCATCCAGGCCTCACTTCTGTGTGCCCATGGTGGGTTACATCAGAGGAAGGCAGCCAAGGGGCAGCAGAGTGGTGGGAGAAAAGTGACTATTCCAGCAGACTAGGGTAGCGGGAGGGGTAGAAAATGTCCTTCTGAAGATGATACCTTTTGAGTCATCAGGAATGACAATGGGGGGGCTGATGTCCGGAAGTTCCTCCTCTCCTGGCTGTAACCCCCTGGCTCGGAGATGGTTGATATCAAGTAGGTCTGGCATATCAATAGAAACATCTGCAAAATGAGAATAATTACATACACTGGTTTCTCCAAAATCTCACAATCACCTCCTAAAATCAGCACCACTGACTCTATATGCATGTATCTAGGCAGAGCTAAGGGAAGCTTTGCCGTTCCCTGGAGTAATCACTGGGCCAGCAGGCTCATCAAGACTGATTAGATTTTAGTGGAGAACCAGGGGAAAGTGCAGAGGGTGGCCAGATTTCACACTGAACAAGAAAAAATGGGATTAGCCAGGGGTCACACACTGACACCCATAGACCATTTGTAGCCCAGAAGCTTTCTGTGTGATGTTTTTAAAATGTTTTCAGCAACTCTTAATTCCACCTCTTAAATTCAAGATTTTAATGTAGAAATGCAGATTTCCAGCTTATTTCGAAAACAAAACTGTAGCACCTTCTCATATGGGTGCCCTCTGTGACCGTCTGTCACAGACCTCGCCACTTCCTATTGCCCCCAGGACCCTGAGCCTCATATCTGTGCTGTTCTGATTCTTACAGTAGAAAAACGTTTTTCTAATGCATGTCTTTATTCAAAGTGGAATACCGAAGAAAGAGCAAGATAGCTAGCTACATGTCTCTCATACCCATCCCATTTCTTTAACTTACGTTATCACCCTGTCCTCATTAGACATGTGAGTTTGCAACCCCTAGTTTGTGCCTTTTCTCAGATCATGATGAGTAATGTGATTTAACTAAGGTAATAAATAAAAAATGAAGTTTTAAAGAAATTAGTTGAATCTCAAGTCCTGGGTACATCTTTTAGCTTCTCAGTTCAGTTGTTCTTGTGTTGACTAACATACAAAATTTATCAGTCTAATATCCTGTTGAGACTTAGTATTGCAGATATTCAGATATAATAATAAATGGGTTCAAATGTTGTAGGGTGTGTGTCTTGGGCTAGCAAACAGAACCTGAACATAGGATCCCCCAATCCCGTTATGATGCCAGGTATATCAACCCTACTTTAAAACAACCACCCAACGAAAAAGCTTAGTTTTAAAAAAGTTTGTAATCTTAGAGGACAGCAAAAACAAACATAATGTCTGACCTACAAAATCAATACGATTGTTCCTCAGCAGAAAAATTCAGGTTCATTAAAGAAAGCTTTGGAACTCCTTTAAATTGAGCAAGTCTATGAAATCTTATCTGGATTTTTGTTCCTTTCTAGGAATTCCAAGGACAAAGAAAAATAAGAACACTATGTCCAAAACAGTGCAAAGCCTTTAGAAAGTCAGTTTTTTCCCAGGTTCTTCTCAGATCCACGGAGGAAAGGCTACATGATGAGCATCCTGCCCTCTGCCCTCCTCCCTGCCCACAAAATCATTCCACAGGAAGAGTAAAAATCTGCCAGAGAATCAGTCACAGCCCGGCATAACGTCAAACAGGTGCTATGTAAACTGGTAGGGCTGGAGGGTTCTGGGAAATCACTCCAGCCGATTTTCCATTCTTTTCACCCATCCCCTTCAGATGAGCAGATGAGTGCTTAATTAACCAGTGTAAAGCCTGAGTGGTTGTTTTTTGGGGGGCATGCAGGAGGTAGCCGATCAATGATTCTCTCTCATCATTGATGTTTCTATCTCTCTCTCCCTCTCCCTTCCTCTCAGAAATCAATCAAATATATATTTTTAAAAAAGAAGAAATTACGAATCCCAAACCCCACTCCAGACCTGCTGTATCAGCATCTGCATTTACCAAGATTCCCAGGTGATCTGTATGCACTGCAACGTTTGGGAGGCACTATTTATTGATTATGTGGGGGTCCTGTTTTCACTCCTAGGGTCCACTCATGCCAGACCCCATTATTCGAGGGGTGCCAATTTTATCATCGGTGCTTATCATATACTCTGATTCAAAAGAGAAAGGTGGAAATAATGGAAAAAGAATGAAATGGAACTTTCCGGCAGCCAACCACTCATGGCTCTTTCACATGCCATCTTTTTTAAATGGTTAATTTGATGTTTTAAGCAAAAGCATGCACAAGATACCTACCAAATTTTTTGGGAACCCAGTCAAGACCAAAAGTGAACTTCTTTATCTGCACTACCAAGTATTCAGGGAATGAGGCAAAGCGAGATGTTCTGGGAAACACAAGGGGATTGTATCAGTGAAACAGACAGTCAGAATTGTGAGCACAGTTCATGAAGCATCACCTTTGTCTGAGGCACACCTTCAGTCCGCGCCCGGGCCAAGTGCAGGAACAGCAGACAGACGTAAGCGCACACACTCAGCCACTCCTGCTCATTCATCCTGGCCTTTTTATGAACTTGCGAGAATGCTGTTCTTTGAGAATGACTTTGGACGCATTGCCAAATTATTACTTTTACTTTGCTGTGGCCTTTTATATTTCTGAAAAGTGCTTTTCAACCAGTTTTCTCTAAAACCCTTGATGAAATTTAGTATATACATTTGTAGGTGTGTGAAGACATGAATGCATTATGTGGGGGGTTTTTACATTCAGTATTATTTTGCATTAGTTTCAGGTGTACCGCAGAGTGGTTAGATAATCACATATTTTACAAAGTGTTCCCCCTAATACTTCAAGTACCCACCTGGCACCAGACAAAGTTTTTACAATATTAATTATTCCCTGTGCTGTGTTTTATAACCCTGTGACTGTTTTGTAACTACCAGATTGTACTTTTTAACTCCTTTACCTTTTGTATGATGTGTTTGTATATGGGATTTGTAAAAGCTCCCCAAGCAATCCTGACACAATCCCGCCTCTGCTTCCACGGAGAATCGCTATCTTACAGCACAAAGGTGGCATAGAGGGGTCTTTGGAGCTTTTGTTGAGGTTAACTGTTGGAAATGCCAGGGCCTCATTAACACATTAGCATACTACTGCACCTAAATCCAAGGTCACACAGATTATATATATATATATATATATATATATATATATATATATATATATATATATAAAATGGGTAAGAAAGGCTGAATTACCTGGAATTGAGTTTGGCAACTTTATGCACAGACTATTCAATGTGCACACCTAATTCATACCCTGGTTCCAGCTCATTCTCTCAATATTTATCATCTTAGTTATAACAATCATTTCTATTTCAGTGTCAATGTGAATGTGGTAGGTATATGTAAAAAATAAAATTAGCTGTAGACAGGTACCATAGCTAAAATAAAAAATTCTAGAAGAGCCTGTCTGGAAACTCCACTTTCCAAATCTAAGTCAGTGCCTTCTACCTGGACTGTATTCTCCCAGAATTCAGAAAACAAATGCAAATCACTGCTGCCCCCTAGTGCAGAAGAGAAGTCGCAGTACAGAGACAGCATTGTCCAAAAAGAGTTGAACTCTGGTGGGTCCTGGATATGCTACTTAATTCACTCCAAATTTGAGCAAATCACAGACCCTCCCTGAGGCTCCATTTTTCACATCTACAAAATGGATTTATTAGTAATATCTACCGGCTAGAACTGTGCTATGTTCATAAAATTATGTGAAATCGCTTGACACACTAGAATGTACTACTATCTATACCTAAGGAATTAATATGATCATTTTGTCATGAAAGAGCTAGACTGCATCAGGCCTTGGACATGACTCAATGTGTCATTGACCTGTATTTTGCCTGAGGTGAAATGTCACTGCTCTTCATCTCAAATTCGCCATCACAGTTATGGCAGAGGGGACCAGGCAATAACATAAGGAAGCTCTTAAAAACAAAACAAACAAAACAAAAAAAAACTAGAGCTTAACCATCCTAAGGAATGAATCTATTATGACCGTGGCTCACTCTCCAGAAATTACATATTATCTCTAATTAAGTTTTCCTATTTCTGAGAGGCAGTAATAAACACCATTCTTACTTAATTATAGCCAAGTCCTCAATTGCACCAAAAACCAAGAAACTCATGTTCAACTAATGTAAAATGTAACTTCTCAGGCCTTTTTCTCTTACCACATTGGCTTCCAATCTGAAAAATGTATAACAGTGAAATCAAGCAAAAGTCATCAACAAATCAGCGATTTTCGAAATGTGGTTGAGGAGCCCCCAGGCTCTTGTAGTTGCTCTGTGGTCCGTGTCTGGGTGAAGTATCAGCTGGTAAGTATTACCATGGACAGGGGACAGGGTTAGGGGAGCAGAGCATAATTTAACATTCTTATGAATAACTACCCATCTAAGAGTACTAGAAAGCAGTTAGATGATGTCCACATTATATTTGCCCTGTTGGGTAAATATTTTTTATTCATCTTTGTAAGCTCCACAAGTCTCAAGTTGAATCACACATGTAGTAATGGTTAAATATATATATAAGGAAATAAAATGAGCTAAGACATATAAAATGCTTAGAACAGTGTCTAACCTCGTTACTGTTGTCTATTGACAACCTATTATCATTATTTAAAATATATCAGTTGTTGACAGCCAGCATGGCTCAGTGGTTGAGCGTCGATCTATGAACCAGAAGGTTAAAGTTCAATTCCCAGTCAGGGCCACATGCCCGGGTTGCAGGCTCAATCCCCGGTGTGGGGCATGCAGGAGGCAGCTGATCAATGATTCTCTCTCATCATTGATGTTTCTCTCTCTCTCTTTCTCTCTCCCTTCCTCTCTGAAATCACAAAAATATATGTATCAATTGTTCATTAATTACAATTAAGGCAAAAATATTGTGTAAACCTTGTTAAGAAAATAAAAGCTGCCCCCTCTCCCCAAAATTAAGATTGTCTACTATACTAAAAACCTGACAACTAAAAAAAAAAAAGAAAGCAAAAACAATTCAATCCTTTCCATTAAATATGGTAAAAATATGATAATTATTTAACCACTCTCAAATTGTATAATCTAAGGCAAAAATAAAAGGGAAAGATAAAAATAACTGTAACGATGATTACAGCATAATTTACTCTGGGCCAGGCACTGTGCAAAGCACTTTACGTGGCTTATTTCACCTTAGCCCTCCCCTAACCCTGTAAGGAAAGCACTATTATTATCCCCAGTTCACAGATAAGGAAACAGGGATTTAAGGAGGTGAGTGAGGTCACTTGGCCAAAGTCACAGACCAGTAGATTCAACACTGGGGATTCACTGCCACCTGTCTACCTAAAGTTTGTGTCCTGTAGCCCCACAGCGTGCCTGTCTCTTCATAAATGATGAAGTTCAAGCGAAAACTCTCCCTATGGACCCTTAATCTGTGAGCTGCTTGAGGGCTAGGTCTTATTCAACTCATTTCCTAGAACACACTAGGTGAGTGACAGTATTTGCTGAGTGAATGAAATTTCAAACACTAATATTCTTCCCAACACTGTCTGTTCAGGACCATTTAAGGGAAGGGTTTATATCTGGTCTATACTGACTCGCGATCTACCAAGATCCTTTGGACGTCATTTGCCTCTTCCTGGACTTTCAGACCCTGGGTCTAACTCAAGAAAAGTTCAAGGCCCGAGATTGACATAATAAAGAGATAGTGTCTGAGTTATAGCCTATATTGCTGGAAAAAAGAAAAGGATCTTTTAGGAACCCACTGAACTGGTTTCCCCAAAACTAATATTGGAAACATGATAAGGCATAATAAGAAACAAGCAAGGCTACTTAAAGACCATAAGGCTGTATGGATAAGCAAGCATGACGAGGGAGATGGGGCACTATCTATAATAATAAAAGGATAATATGCTAATTAGACTGGACAGCCGAACGACCTTCCAGACATCCTTCCGGATGAAGCCGCTGTGGCAGGGGCCGAGGCAGGGGCAGTTAGGAGCAATCAGGCAGACAGGTGAGCAGTTAGGGGTGATCAGGCAGGCAGGCAGAGTGGTTAGGGGTGATCAGGCAGGCAGGCAGGAGAGTGGTTAGGAGCCAGCGGTCCCAAATTGTGAGAGGGATGTCTAACTGCCAGTTTATGCCTGATCCCTGCAGGGATCCCTGCAGGATCGGGGCTAAACCGGCAGTCGGACATCCCCGAGGGGTCCCGGATTGAGAGAGGGTGCAAGCCGGGATGAGATGCACCTCCCCTGCACGAATTTCATGCACCAGACCTCTAGTATTATGTAATCCGGGAAAAGTAAGAGTTTAAACTTTGAACTCAATCAACCTGAATGAGTCCCCAGTCTACTACTTACTGGCCAATTACTTCTCCTTTTATTTCTTCATCTGTAAAATGAGAATAATGGTACCTACCTCATAATAGTACTAAAAAGACTAAATATAATTGATGGGAAGAGCTTAACACATGACCTGGAATGATTAATATGCAATAAAAAAGATAGTTGCTGTATTACCCTACAGCACTGTTTTCTCCTTCCCCACAAAGACCAGTTTTCGATTATTAATAATTGTAATACATCCAGTATTGTTTTCATGTATATAAGAGTATGTGTATATGTAAAAGATGGAGAAAAAGGAAAACACGTTTAATATCTTCTGTTACTGGATAGGACTAGAGCAAGCAGAAACCCTCCTCAGAGTTTCTAGATAGTGATGTTAGCACTGCCTACAACAAGCAGGTCAAACTCAAAGGCTAACACGGGCCAAATAAATGAGGCAAGCGGCCTGCGGCCCACGAGTTTGACATGCTTGGCCTACAACTAAGTCTTGGTAGCATGTGAAGAGAAAATCAGGTCTGCAAGCATCGTTCCTCCATTGGAGGTGGGAGGACACTGGGCGGTGACTTTGCCCTGGAGTAGAATATTAGCTGGGAAGTGACCACTAGCCCAGAGGTCAGAGGCTCCATGTCTGTGGAAAGCTAATGCCTTCCATGCCCATTTTAAAGATGGGCCTTTTCCAAGTGCTCAGAGTCTCCTTCCTGCAGGCCCAGGGAGTACATCACACCCTGTGCTTCTAAGACTCGAATCCACTTTTCTGAAGAACGCTCTGCAGCTCACACCTGAGCTGAGGGCTTCCTAGGCTGCCGGGCCCTGGATCACTTCCACCTCCCACATAGAGTCAGAATTAAAGCACAAAGAGTAAAGGATAACTGTTTGAGGACTCTTCAGCCTTTTGTCGATACTTAAAGTAAAAAACAAAAATCAAGTCAATGTGTTGTACACCTTAAACTTACACAATATAATATGTCCATTATATGTCAGTAAAGCTAGGGGGAAATAACTAAAGAAATTGTTTCTACCACTACTATTATGTATAGATATCTAACTGCCCCAAAGCTGTCTCCAAGTTGCAATGCAGTGAATACCGATGTTTGACATACCAATTATTATCTGCAAGGACAGGTGTACGGCCGTGCGCATGCACGCACACACACACACACACACACACACACCAAAACAGAGTAATCCTAGGATGAAAACTTATGCTGCAATGGATAATTGATAACTGAATGAACTATTATTAATCCTCATTTGGATATGAAGAACCCTTTTTAAATTATTTTTTTAATATGGCCTTTTTTAGCTTTTGAAATAAATACTTTCTGTTTTCCCATTTTTGTTATATGAGGTCAATCATCTAAAACAGAAATCCTGAGAGATGGCTGTCACAGAGAATACGTGATTTAAGTTTGACTGCTACTTGAGGTTGAGATAAAAACAGCCAACAGTAGCTCTTCCATATTCCACTCCCCTTCCCATCAACTAGAGCTCAAACATAGCCTAGAATAAAAATGACCAAAGAAAATCTAAAAGTAGGGGAACTCCAGAGCCAGACTTTCAGATTTCCTCTCATTTTTGCCACTATAAGAACTCTTTTTCCAATTATATAAAGTGTGTCAGCAAGGACTTCACTGTATAAAATTAACTAAGGTGTCAACTGAAGAAAGAAATGTTTATGTAGCTGACGAGGCTGACAATGTGGACCTAGAACACCTCCTGCCTAAGTCCCGAGCAGCTCATCTGAACGCACTCAGGCGCCTTTATAGCCACTTTGAGGGGCCCCAATACCCCTGGCCTCCAGGTAGAAACATAGTCAACCAAGTTTAAGCCAATATTTAATTATAGATTGAAATCTATCACAGTGGAGTTTGAACATTAGAGATAGTCATAAGTATTTTTGCAATTTCATTCATATCACTCTTGCCATGGGGGAGAAGGTTCTTGGCTACACATTCTTGGCCAAAAAAAAAAAAAAAAAAAAAAAAAAAAAAAAGCAAATTCTTAAATTCTTAATAGAATATAAACCACAACCTTGTTTTTCAAAAAAGAAAGCATTCCCTCCCTAGCACATAATATATAGAGCATATACCTGTTTTATTGGACAGGTCTCATACAAGTGAGGTGTATAACATCCAAGGTTGTGTGAATCATAATCCTATCTCACCACACATGAGCAAGCATGCGCTGACTCATACAATACCCTACTACCTCCACCTCTCCCTTACCCCTGTTCCCACCTCTCAAGGCTGCCTCCCTATTCACCACCACCAAATAAGCACACACATGTGCACGCGGGCATGTACACACACACACACACACACACACACACACACACACTTACTTCACACCCGCAGACTTTGCCTGTAGGGCACTGCTCCAGAAATCATGCACGTTTTCTGGTTCAGAAAAGGCCTGGAGGCAGGCACTAAATGGTATCTTGGCACGAACCAATTCAGGAAGGGGTCTTCTGTTTGCTTCTGCTTCCCTTCTCGTTAACTCATAGGCGATCAGTTCATCTGAGAAAAAGACAAGCAAATTAAGGTCTTTGCAATCGCTCTTAACTTCTCAAAATGGAAAACACCCCCTTTGGACAACCTTCGCTGAAGGCTACTGGACGGGGGCAGGGTTGCTTACTTGCTGCCCTTCCCAGATGGGAAAAGCATGCAGAATGCTTGTTCTTGGGGTGTCTTTATAGTAGCGATGACAGGCTGCATCGAGCCATTCATATTTTTTTGCCTGTTCCCCTTTGAGACTAACAGGAGGGAACTGTGAACTCTGACCTAGATGAGAGGTTTAGATCACATGTGCGATGTAAGTGATGCTTGATCCTGGTCTGGCATTTGTCCAGAGGTCAGGCTGGTTTAACCGAGTGCCACCCTCCCATCACAAAGTCTTCACACAGAGAATTTCACACTGAAGGGAACTAGAGGGCTCACCTCTTCCCAGGCCCTTCTCAGTGACTAGAGGCCATAAAGCAGGGGTCCGCAAACTACGGCCCGCGGGCCACATGTGGCCCACCGAGGACATTTATACGGCCCGCCGGGTGCCGCTGCCTGTCCTGCTTAGCAGCCGACTCATCCCGGGCCCGCAGTGCACATAGGAATTCGTTCATAGTTTTTTTTTAAACTATAGTCCAGCCCTCCAACGGTCTGAGGGACAGTGAACTGGCCCCCTGTTTAAAAAGTTTGAGGACCCCTGCAGAGGGTGTGGGCCACGGAGCAAAAAGAGCCATAAGGACCGCAGTTACCCACAGCACACAGCCTGTGGTATTGACATTGCCAAAACAACTCCCGGGTCTGGTTACTCAACACCTCAGACAGTAGAGTAACCAACCCAGAAGGCCTTTCTATACTACCCCTGCTGAGTGGTTATATATATATATATATATATATATATATATATATATTAGAGGCCCGGTGCATGAATTCGTGCATGGGTAGGGTCCGGCCAGGCTGGCCAGAGGGAGGGGACATAGGCGGTTGGCCGGCCTGCCTGCTGGTTGAACTCCTGGTCAAGGGGACAATTTGCATATTAGCCTTTTATTATATAGGATATACACTGAGTGGCCAGATTATTAGGCGTTCAGAAATCAGAATAATCTGGCCACAGTGTATGTACTTAGGTGTTTTCTTAAACACATCTGACTATTATTTTTTTTTCCAGAGAGCAAGTAAGAGGGAAGAAGAGATAGAAACATCAATGATGAGAGAGAATCATTGATTGGGTGCCTCCTGCATGATGGGGGATCGAGCCCACAACCTGGGCATGTGCCCTGACCGAGAATCAAACTGTGACCTCCTGGTTCATAGGTTGATGCTCAACCACTGAGCAACTGCACCTGGGCCTGAATATGTTTTTAAAATTCATCTCCCAGTCTAACATCAGTGTACAATGTACTTATATCTAGTTGGCATTTGGTGTTCTCAACGTCCAGAGGCTAAATGATCAGCCTCCTTTTTGAACAAAATAATTACCACTCACAAATTATAAACAGCGAGTCAGACAGGATCACAGAACCAAGCAGAACATGTGAGTCAGTATCCCCGAGGTCAGCAGGAGAAAGCAATGAAGCCTAGTTCTAAAAGGAAACAAACGGAACGCCCTCACCCTCATTTCTATCCTTATAAAGGATAAAACTGTAAAAACGGGTCACAAGCTGCAGGAGCTTATAGAAAATGGAAATCATTTTACCTTGAAACCACCAGAATCATCACTTTCCAATGAGCACAATAAAGTGACCACACACACACACACACACACACACACACACACACACACACCAAAAAAAGAGTATGCATGAAGCTGCTGGACTTCACAGAAATGACCCATTCATAGAAGAGAAGCAACCTAGCACATATTTTGCCTTTTTCTGCTTCTAATAAGTTAATTCTAAGTAATATCATGTGTCTGTTCTGCTTGGGGAGAACCAGATTCTAAGTAATATCATGTGTCTGTTCTGCTTGGGGAGAACCTGCCCCTCAGACCCCATCCTGGCAGCAATATCTCCGCCTTCTTCCTGCCTCCAAAGCCTGGAGGCCCCTCCAATGGGCCTGGTGCCTGTAACACTTCATCATCTATAAGAGGCACCAGAAAACTTGGATGCTAAAGCTGGATTATATCAAGAGACTATATCAAGAGGCTGCTGCTTGAATGTCTCATATCAAAAAATGCAGTTCTAGAGTGTGGCATCTTGGAGGGAAGGGAGGCGGGGAGGTAATCAACCAAAGACCTTGTATGCATATATGCATAACCCACGGACACAGACAACAGGGGGACGGAGGCGGGCTGGAGGGGGCCAATGGGGCAGGGGAAGAGGGCATGTGTAATACTTTCAACAATAAAGATTTTTTTTAAAAAAAATGCAGTTCTGATCATTTCCCTCAGACTTCATAGCACAGCTTATGAGTGATCAAACCATTAAAGGCTTTTCCACATGTATACTTACAAATACCTTCCCCAGAATGAAGCAGTCTCCAAGCCAACCAGCTGGTCAAATTTATAGGCACTGAAATAAGTTCCATCCATAGCCCTCCACAGAAATCTGTGGTGCATTTGATTCTCTGAAAGGCAATTACGTGGCGACCGAGGAAAAGATGGAAAGAGACATGCAAACCAGGCCAGCTGGGCCGGGTCTCCGCCCAGCAGAACTGTGTGGCGACTAACGCCTACGACCTCTGCTTCCAGGCTTCTCGCACCGGAAGAAGCCCACTGCTAATGTCCCCCTCGGGAGCCATTACCTTTGTTGGTTGCTGCCTCCATGGCCACAGGTAACTGCATCAGGTAATCCACCCTCTCCGTGTACCGGACTTTTCGGGTCTGACAGCACTGAATGCGTTCTTCCACCAAAAACCGGAAAACATCACTGGGATTTTCTGAGCCAATGCGGTTCCTCTGAAGGTTAGATTACAGCAGATTAGTGAATTTGTGAATATTAAGCCATAAATAAAAATTAGCATGAAATCAAATATAGCTCTGATGTAAACATCAAACGATGCTACGAAACAATCCCTCTGGGACGTGCCATTTCACCAGAGTGCTTTAAAAGCAAAACACTGGTGTTTATAGGAAGTCCCCAAATGGGGGACTGGCTTAATAAAGTATGACTTCTCCTGTGAATTAATAGTAGGCAGCAATTCAAAGTCTTGGGAGAGGGACTGACCTGGACGGAGTTAGAAGAAAGGGAATGAGGGAGCCAAACTAAAGAGAAAGGGGTAAAACTAAAGGACCGCCCTGGGAAAGCCAAGGCCGTGTATATCATTAACACATGCATTCGTGTAAATTATATACAAATAAAAAAGAAATCATGCTAAATTCAAATATGAATGAGATGGCAAAGCGTTCACAGCAGGTTAAGCAGAAAACGTTGCTTAGAAACAGCACATTTCTAAATGCACCTGGAAAATGCCTGGTGGGTCAGACACCCAAATGTTAACACTGGCTGTCGGTAGGGGCTGCTATTACGGGTGATTTTTTTATTTTGATATTCTCCTTTGTGCCTTTCTGTATTTTCCATAAAGAACACATTTGTAATCGGGGGGAGGGGGAGTTGTTTTTAACAGGGGGGGGGGGGAAGCCTTTAATCATGAATTCTTAGCGACTTTTGAAAATTGCAGCATTTGATGTGACTCAACTCTGCTGTGAGCAAAGTTTGGCCATCTCTGAGTGGTGGCAGGAGGACAGCAAATACCACACAGAACTCTCAAGAAGCTTCGTCACCAAGAAAGGAAAAAGAACGGTGAGTGAAATAACTGACAAACACTCCTACAACACGTACAAGTTAAAGGAGAACAGCAGATCCACCAGCGCCTAGGAAACGGACATGAGGAGCTATCCCATCCAGTGGCTGGTGGAGCCTGGGCAGTGAGAGATTTAGGTGAGGGAACGAGGCACACTTCTTACAGCCCTGCTGTGCGTTTTTGAAGATGGCTTACTCACCTCTACCAGATTCACCAGGTGCAGGAAGAATTCCTGGGCATCCTGCTGTCTGTTGGAGGAGAATTCTGGATGACTCTTGCTTACAAAGGCCTTAAACATGCGTGGCGAGATCCCATTCTGCTGAGGCTACAATACATAAAAAAATCCAGCTCACAATATTTGTACACACAGTAACAGCACTAAGTGGCAGGCAGAGTGGGGATTAGCATACACCCTCGTTTGCAGGTGAGAAAACGGAAGCCCACAGAAGCTCCACGAGCACGCCCCGTGCAAGGGGATGTTTGGTACATACCAGGCCCTGCACTCCAGACCTGATATGAGAACAGGATGGGACCCTTCCTGCTGAGTGCAAACTGAAGACATGATGAATATCCCACTTTCTACTCGTAAAAGAGGAGGCACCGGGCCCATCCTCCCAGGACCGGCTACCTGGTGGCCAAACTGTCGTTCCAGCCCACTGCAGAGCAGGCTAGGGATGCGTTAGGGAGGAAAGCGCTGCGGCATCTTCTTCGCTCCCCACGAGGGAATATGAGAGAACCCCTGGTAGAGACTGGGGCGCCTGCAAGGAAAGGAAATGGCACTGCGCCCTGTGACCCTGCAGGGCTGCCCGGGCTGTTTCTGGAGAGGAGCGCAGGGAGCTGCCAGGAGGGTGCCCCTCACCTAGGGGAGCAGAAGGACCTGGCTGCAGCTGCCAGGATGGCAGAGAGGAGAGGGAGGGGCTGGGACAACTTGGCAGGGCAAGGATGCCTGAACTTCCCCAGGGGCTGAAAGGACAGCACAGAAGGCAGCCAGGCTCCTCGGGAAAGGACACTGCACAAGATGACGGGAGGCCGGCTGGCCAAAAAGCCTCGGGGCAGGAGGCGGTGGGGGGTTACAGGGTCAGCTGGCCAGGGCATCAGGGAAGGTCCTCATGGAGGTCCCTGAGGGGAGAGGGGAGGCATCTCTAAAGGATGACTAATGTGCCCCACACAAAGGCCGGCCATGACAGGAGTCACAAGCAGCCAGAGGGAGCCACGCACACCAGCTCTGCGAGAGGCCCTTCCTCTCCGCTCATCTCCCCAGCCCTTATCCTGGCTCTGAGGGGCCAGAGGAAGAGGCAGGAAGCACAGAGGGGGAGCAAGGACAAAAATGCCAGAGGGTCACATGATCTCGCTCACATGTGGGATATAACAAACAACATAAACTGATGAACAAAAATAGATCCGGAGACTAAGAAACACTGATCAGACCGTCCAAACTCAGAGAGAAGGCGGTGGAGGGGGCGGAGGGTGGGGTAAGAGATCAACCAAAGGACTTGTATGCATGCATATTAGCATAACCAATGGACACGGATACTGGGGCTGTGGGGGCTTGTCCTGGTGGGTGGGAGTGGCGGGGGGGGCGGCAATTGGGGGAGAAAAGGAGACGTATGTAATACTTCAAACAATTTAACAAAAAATGCCAGAGGGTGCCAATGCTGACCCTGCTGCACGCTGATTTCTGAGACCCCTGAGTGGGTGGTGGGGGGAGAGAAGCTTTAAACTGACTTTGATGCAAAGTGGACTGTATAATGCTGGTGATGTGCAGGAAATCACGGGAAATCCAGGCAATCTGCCTGAGCCACTCTGAAGAGGCAAAGTGGGGAGAGTCCACTTCGCCTTGAGGACAGAGGTGGGCTCATGAAATGCCATTTCCTGAGTCCCCTCCAAGTTCAGCCCATCTAATAATGGGGCTACATGTCACCTCATTCAGTACAATAACCCTACGAAGGAGGTACAACCGTTATCCCCATTTTATAGCTAGGGAAACTGAGACTGGCAGCGACATGCCAGGTAGTCCTTTCCATGAAAGTGATCTTACAACCAGATTATCACCCAGCTAACAAAGGGCAGAACCAGGATGAACTCCCAGTTCTGATGCAGGTCCAGGCTCTCTGTAGCAAACAGGGAGTGGTAGCTGTAGCACATAGTAGGTCTCAGGGACACAAACCTCACCTTGTCCATCAAACCAAAGAAGTAATGCATGAGCTTTCTGCAAACGTGTGGCTGTGGTCTATCCACTTCTCAAAACTACCACGTGCTCAGCCTCCAGGCCACATCTCCTCCTCTGAAATCCAGAGACCTTGCCACGTGGGCCATCAAGGGGCTCAGGGCACAAAGCCCCCATTTCCTTTCACTTTCAGCCTGCTCTGGCCCATCTGACTGCAATCTGACAGGCGGAGGCCATGTCCACACTTCTTTGAGATCTCCTGGACCCCCAGTCAATGCCTGGGGTCTGGAGACCATGACGGGTGTACACAGTCACACAGTCAGATGCAACGGGTGATGGAAAAACTCCCATAGCCATCAGCCAAGGAGTGGGATCTACATATGAAATATCTCTAATGTGCATGTTCTAAGCAATCCTATCTAATAAAGAAGGAATATGCTAATTGACCCTCACACCAACGCAAAGATGGCGGCACCCACAGCCAATAAGGAGGGAATATGCTAATAGACTGCCCCACCCTCAGAGATGACAGCGCCCACAGCCAATAAGGAGAGAATATGCTAATTGACTGCCCCGCCCTCAAAGATGGCAGCACCCACAGCCAATAAGGAGGGAATATGCTAATTGGCTGCCATGCCCTCAAAGATGGTGGTGCCCACAGCCACAAGATGGCAGCACCCAGTCCCCTCAGCCCCGCCGGCCTTGCCACATGCCTGCCACCAGAGTCCCCCAGTCCCCTCAGCCCCCCAGCCACCCAGGGCTGGCCCGAGGCACAGGCAAACCTCGGATGGTGGCTGCCCAGCCACCCAGGGCCACCCGAGGCTCAGGTAACCAGCGCTGGCCGAGGCTTGTGCTGCCAGCAGTGGCAGCAGCAAAGGTGTAATGGGGGCATCGCCTTCCCCTGATCGCAGGGTCGCCTCCCACCCGTGAGGGCTCCTGGACTGTGAGAGGGGGCAGGCCAGGCTGAGAGACGCCCCCTCCAGTGCATGAATTTTCATGCACCAGGCCTCTAGTGTTTCTAATAAAACTCAAGTGGGTTTCCTGTCTTGCAAAACTGAATCTGATCTAGTCATCCAGTATTTACTGAGCACCTTCCTGCAGAGCACTATTGGGGATTCTGCGCTCCAAGAGCTGACAGACAACACACAGATCTATAATGAATGGGAAAGACACTGCAGGGACCTGAAACAGCAGCCATCAGAGAATTCTGAGGAGCTGGAACCTGTACTTAAATGACCGGCTTACACACATGGCTTTGGATGTGCCTCCAGTGATATGTGAAGACCAATTTATACCTGATAATTAGTTTTACTACCTGTATAAGCACCTCCTAAAAACTATATGGCAGTTGTAACCTTCCTCACTCACTATGCTGATGTAGTTCTCCATAGTATCAGCCAACACAAGCATGCAGAAATAATCCTTATCTTTATGCATAATGGCTAACATTCATTCATTCAATAGAAATTTACTGCGTGCTATAAAATGTCAGACACTGTTTCAGGTACTTGGATGAATACTTACCAGGTCCAGGCATAGTGCTGAGCACTATGTATGTGTATCTTGCTTCATTCACCCAACTTCATAAGGTGATTAATATTAGTATTATTTTTTCCACTTGACAGGTGAGGAAACTGAGGCAAAGAGGTGTTAAGTAACTGGCTCAGGATCACCACTAGAAAAGTCAGTCTCTTCGTGTCTCTCTGTCTCTCTGTCTCAGGTGTCCTAATACCACTTCATGCATACAAGTGACTAGTTCTCATCTCTGATGATCCAGAGTCCATCTTACCGGTGGAAACAACAGCACAATATGTATCTGACTCTGGGTAATCCCTCTTCAAGCCCACGCACGGCTGGGGCCAACATCCCAGGCCATCCAGCAATCACCTCCCCACGCCCAGCAGTGTGCAGGCTCCACTGTGAATGAAGCTTTTGCATTGTGCGTCCCCGTTTGGGTGCTCACAGGAGCGTGCACTCACTCCTTCTCCTGATGGAGTGCTTCATGCCTCATGTGGCCGCCAGTCCACCCGAAAGCAGCTGCTTTAGGAAGTTCAACAAGTCAGTGAATTCTGAAAGGCTGCCTGCTGCTTGGTACCACCAGAGGGTCATACAGCTAGGAGGAGACATTTCAACAGACACCCTGGTGAGAAGTCCGGGAAACCCCAGACACTCAGAATGAACTGAGGTCCAGCCTCATTCATTCCCCTCCCACGCTTCTACTTTCTGTGCCCATTTCATTTCTTTTCCCTCGACTGACCTTTCTTAATCCTCTGTTCAATGGACAAGTGGGTAGCTTGAGAACTGCGGATCACTGAGGAGCTATTTGAAAAAGCGTCCTAGCCAGAGAAATGGTACCTCTCCCTCTCCACGTCACCCTGCAGACCAGCTCCTGGCTCTCACGGCTGAGTTTGAGCATTTTAGCTCAAACTCAGCTACTCCACACTGAATGCCTTGAAGATTAGCCAGCCCTGTCCCCCTGCACCACACCCCACCCTGTGATATCTTTAATTTCAGAAGGGAGATCTCACAGGTCCCCAGCCTCCAAATTACTGTGTTCACTTCATATCTTGTATATTAGAAAGTCAGTAAAAAAGTTGAGCCTGAATCTAATTAAACGTCCAGCTTATAAGAAACACAAGCTACACAATAGCTCAAGGAAGCAATCCCTAGAGGAATCCTGGCAAGCGATCCAGCTCCTTCAGCAAATCAATAGCATGCAGAAAGAGAAGGGGGACTTAAAAGAGATGTCTTTGATACTGCAGGGAAAAATCCAGATGTGCTTCTAACACGTTAAAATTTTAACCTGATATGTATGTTTAAGAAAAAAAGAAAGTATTCTAATTATAGCTGCATACTGAATATTTACAGATGAAAAGGAGGATGATTGGATTTTGTGTTAAAATGCTTTGGAAAAGGAGAGGGAAAGGGGGAGGAAAAAGTTAAGTTTAGTGGGGTTGATGAAACCAGACTGGCAGAATGGTGATTGCTGAAGTTACCTAACGGTACACAGAGAAGTGTTATCTTCACTCTCTACTTCTGTGTGTTTTTGCAAATTCAAATAAACTTTTTTCAAGGTCAGGCTCTGGATAAGGAGGTTTCTTTCTAAAGAGAAACTAAAAGCCAAAATAAGAACCAAATACCTAAGTAAAATAACGTTTCCTGGTTGGCAGTGGGTTGGTGACATCACCCGAGTGTCCCCCTGTGGACCTATCCCTGCACCAGATAAGAGGGAGAGACCAGAACTGATCAGGAGTCAGACCTGCGCACACCCTCACTGTGAGCCAGCCTCGGACACCTAAAGGAAAGGTTTGTCCTGACAACTAACTGTATAAGAGGGAGCCCCAGGGACCCTCCAAAACAGCAACCACCTAAGGAACCTGCTGTACTTGTAGGATACTGTACTTACTTTCTCCGTCAGCAATTGGGAAACAGAGGAGCTAAAATTACAGCGAGGACTATGGTGTTCAGAATGTTTCCCCAATGCTTACGCAGGACTTTCTGATGCACACTGCACACGAAGGCAGCTGGACGCTGTCCACTCATATTCTCGAGCCTAATGCTTTACTCAATAGGCAGGCAGCGCAGCTGAGGCTTTATATCACATTAAAGCAACGCCTGTTCAGAGATATACGTTGTAAGACCACAGGAATGAAACAAAAATAGGCCCATCTCAGCCTGTCCCCAATACACAAGTGCATGCCATCTGTGGATTCAAACTTTTACACTTAAACCCTGGACCAGTAGTTCCCAACCCAGATCCAACTCCCAAATCTCCTAAGCTAAAGGAACAGAGGGCATCCCCCTAGCTATTTTTCATATTTCAGATGGTGAGTTGAAAATGTTACATTTGCCCAACCCAGGAAAACGGAGGTTAGTAAAAACAAAGCTCTTAGTTTGTGGCTAAAATTACATCACCTCCAAGTAGAACACTGGTTATCTCATGTTTATCAAAAACTGAGACCAGCAACTATGTTTCAAGGATTATTTAGATGGGACATCAAATGAACTGCCCCTTAAGAAACGAAGTTTGTTTAGAATGCAGAATTGTCTAAAACATGTTATCTTTAAAGGAGAAACAAATTAGATTATCCAGCACTAAAATGTGTGAAAGCACTGTCTTAGAATGCACAAAAAAAACACCTTTTTTAAGAAGAAAAGGTATCCTTTGGTAGGAGGTGTTATCTATCACAGACACAAGTTAATTTTTAAAATTAACTCAAAAATGTAAGTAAAAAAGGCAGTACCCAAAACAAACACTGCAAACCTTTGTACAGATGAAAAAGTGTATTAAGCATGCACATATAAAAACTAGATTTCACCTTGGCCTGCAGCAGACCAGTTTAATACCAGAAAGTATATATTCTATAAATGACCCAAGATGTAAGACAGAGGTGGGAAATCCAAGTGACTGGGCTACCTGGTGATTCTGCAAACATTAAGCATCCCCTTTGTCATCCACCCACCACCATCTACACACGGAGGCTTAAGTGGCTGAAACAAGTACGGGAACAGCTGTTAGGCACGCAGGCTAATGCAGTGGTCACACACACAGACTCGGGGGCCAGACTGCCGGGTGGAAAGCCCAGCCCTCCCACTCACTGGCTTGGTAACTTTAAGAAAGGTTTCTGAGCCTCCGTGAATGTACAGGAAGAGCCTGGCCTTTCATTGGTACTCACAACGTTAGTATTCGCACCACTGGTGGTGGTAGCCCTGTGAAAAGGCATTCCCGCCACATGGCTCTGACCCCTTCCCGCTCTCTCCCCTCCAGCACACATTCCTCTCGCAATCTGTCCTCTTCCCCACTTCAGCACAACTTCTTTCCTCTCTTGGGGCATTTCAGACTCATCTACAAGTCACAAACACAAGGGCCTGGGACAAGACCAAAGGGCTCCTGATGCCTGAGAGAAGAAAGACTCTCACAATTTGATTTCTCTGAAAACAATTGCAGTGAAAATCCTGATGCCCCAGAAGGTAAATCCCTCCACGGCCTGTTTAAGCTTAACAGTGATACCTTCAGGACCTCAAGGAAAATCACCCGGTCAATTCAAGCTTATAAAGGGGCCCTATTGATCATGGCACCTCCGAGCAGGGAAAGGCTTTTGCAAACCATTTATACACCCACACACCTAGCCCATCGGCCAGGAGATGGTCACAGAAGGCCTGGAGCCAGCTGGGGACTGTGCGAAAGGAGGGCGGCTACTCTGCTCCAGCCAACTGCCTTCAGAACTGGAATTGCCAGAGGTCCTGAGTGTGCAAGAAAAGCTGGAAGTTCAGATATGTATGAGTGGGCCAAGCAAAACACACCTGCAGGACATAAATGGCCCTAAGGCTGCCAGGTTCCACCCCTTGAGCTGGACAGAGAAGGGGTTCCCACCTGCCATCCTTGGACCCCTGGAGATCACAGACCCACTGCACAATAGTCACCAAATCCAATGGCAGGGATTGGACAAGGGCCCCAACCAGTCATTGTTCATCAGCTGAGTCAATAATGTGCCTTACTCACATAAGAACTACTTTTTTTCCTAATGCAAAAGGACTCTGTGCTATTAACAAAAACAAATGTTAGCCCTGGCTGGTGTGGCTCAGTGGATAGGGTGTTGGCCCACACACCAAAGGGTTTCCAATTCAATTCCTGGTCAAGGGCATGTACCTTGGTTGCAGGTTCAATCTCCAGCCCCAGTCCAGGTGTGTGCGGGAGAAAACCAATCGGATGTGTCTTTCTCACATCTATGTTTCTCTCTCTCCCCATCCCTCCATCCCTTCCACGCTCTCTAAAAATCAATGAAGCCTAGTCGGTGGAGCTCATGGTTGAGCGTCAGCCTATGAACCATAAGGTCACAGTTCGATTCTAATCAGGGCACATGCCCAGGTTGTAGGCTCAATCCCCAGTAGGGGGCGTGCAGGAGGTATACAATGAATGATTCTTTTTCATGATTGATGTTCCTATCTCTCTCTCCCTCTCCTCTCCTCTCCTCTCCTCTCCTCTCCTCTCTGAAATCAATAAAAATATATTTAAAAATAAAACAAAACAAAAAAATCAATGAAAAAAAATCCTTGAGTGAGGATTAACAAAAAACAAAACAAAAAACAAATTTTATTTAATTCTGCATTAGATGGCTGAGCCTGGAAGCTCCCGTGACTTGCCATGGTCCCTTGGCCCCTCACAGGCCAGCAGAAGAAGCCAGGCTCCCAAATCCCGATCAAGTCTCCTCCTCCACTAGGAGGGTGGACCCTGGCCCCCAAGAGTGGCTCAGGAGACTGCCTGGGTGAAACCCAGGATAAATGTGATCAAAACAAAATTCTGAACCAAGTTTTTCACCATCACCTCTTCAAAATTCCACAAGGGCTTAAAGGTGGAAGCATGGATACCTGCTACCCCGGCCCTACACCCAAACCATCTCCTCAGCTGCATTCCAGATGCGGATCTTCTCGTCTCGGGTGAATAAGGAACTCATTATCTTGCAAGGCCGGATGGCAGTGCAAGTGGAGAACTTGTCTTCCTGCCCCACAACACTCTGATCTCCTGGCCTAGCCATTCCAAATGTCTACACCCCTCTCAACCCTCCTCATGACCTACTTCCTTCTCCCCACCCCTAAACACTGCCTCTGTAGGTTCATATGTTCCCTGTATAATCTCCCTTCCATTGGCTCCATTTCCCCAACTAACTGGCTTCATTACAAAAAAATTTAAAAAAAGGGTTGCTTCACTTTCAATTCTTACTTCAGTCTGCAGGCATCAGTTAAGGATGACGGATGTAAGATGAGAGCACAGAGGTCAAACACTTGAGAAGCAGAATTGGAAGGACCTGCCCACTAAGTCAAAACAGGGCACTCTGAGGGCAGAGCAGGTGCTGGGAAGTGGGGCATGCATTCCATCCAGGACATCTGCAGCCGCATACACTGCACACTGCTGGACTCTAAGGATAGCACTCTAACAGACAGGGTTCGAGTGGCGCCCTCTGGCGTGTGTAACAGAGAACCCAGAGAGGCATCAGTGGCTCATCCTGTAGGTACGTGGAAATCTTTCCATTACTCTATCAATTAAGAGTGGTCAATTGGGGGAAAAGGAAACATATGTAAAACTTTAGACAATAAAAAAATTATAAAAAATAAAATAAAATAAAAAATTTAAATTTTAAAAAAAGGAGTGACTACATAGTTGTCCTGGATGGTTTGGCTCAGTGGATAGAGTGTCGGCCTACAAACTCCAGGGCACATGCCCAGGTTGTGGGCTCAATCCCCAGTTGGGGGCATGCAGGAGGCAACCAATCAATGATTCTTTCTGATCATTGATGTTTCTATCTCTCTTTCCCTCTCCCTTCCTCTCTGAAATAAATTTAAAAAAACATTTTTTTTAAAGAGTGACTACATGGCCAACTG
The DNA here is from genome assembly GCF_963455305.1 of Plecotus auritus. Lineage (NCBI taxonomy): Eukaryota > Metazoa > Chordata > Mammalia > Chiroptera > Vespertilionidae > Plecotus > Plecotus auritus. Next base: position 189,142,922 of record NC_137771.1, read on the forward strand.
AGTTTCTCAGACTTGAGTGTGCTTACAAACCCCCTGGCAGCTTACTGAAAATGAGGACTGCCCGCCCAGTCCTCCCCAGAAATTCAGAAACCTCAGCTCTGGGGGAGGGCCTAGGAATGTGCGTGTTGTTGTTTTCATCAACCAGCCTCTCAACAAACCCTAGCAAACAAAGTTGAGGCTTAGGAGAAGAAAGACACCGTAAGGGCCAGGATTGTGATACCAAAAGGAAATGTTTCTATTTTATAAAGTTTATTCCTTCCATCTCAGCTGTATTTTATGAAAAATATTGTTTCTGGCCCTGGCCCGCTTGACTCAGGGTTAGAGTATCAGCCCAGAGACCAAAGGGGTGGGGGTTCAATTCCCAGTCAAGGGCATGTACCTTGGTTGCAGGTTCAATCCTTGGCCCTGGTTGGGGCACATGCAGGAGGCAACCAATTGATGTGTCTCTCTCATATCGATGTTTCTCTCTCTCTCTCTTTTTCTCTCTCCCCTCTCCCCACTCCCTCCCTTTTACTTTCTCTAAAAGTCAATACAAAAATCCTCAGGTGAGGATAAAAAATATATATATTGTTTCTGTAGACCATGAATGATGGTACTCACATGAAATCCATGAAGCAACTGCCACTAGAAACCCCACCCTGCCTGGTCCTGTTTAAGAGCATGCAGACAGTTGCCCGGTCGGCAAACCGTGGCTCGCGAGCCACATGCGGCTCTTTGGCCCCCTTGAGTGTGGCTCTTCCACAAAATACCATGGCCTGAGGGAGTCTATTTTGAAGAAGTGGCATTAGAAGAAGTTTAAGTTTAAAAAATTTGGCTCTCAAAAGAAATTTCAATCATTGTACTGTTGATATTTGGCTCTGTTGACTAATGAGTTTGCCAACCACTGCTGACTCTGAAATGAAATAGCTGTTCTGACAGTGTGTTAAGTTTACGCCACCGTTAGCCAAGTCATAGGAAGTCCACATCCTAGCTGGCAAAAGCACCTCCTCCCTACATACCAGCATGGGAGCCACTCAGACACATACCTTATGCTCCTCCTTCATCACCTGTTCAATGAGTTCGGATTTCACGGGAGGCTTGGAATACTGGCCTGAGAGAAGGCCATGTCCTAACTTAGTCCTGGACGGGAGGGAGAAACAAAAACAAAAGGTCATTGTTGTTTCCCTTCAGAGATGTTACAATTATCTGTGAATTTCAGTAAGTACAGCTACTTTCAGGCCAACTGCTTTATCTCCATTCCTCACAAATAACTTATTCATTTGATTCTACTTGATACTGATTCCATTTTTAAATTTTCCTCAGTACTTAATAGATCATTTTTAATAATTTCTTTCTTCTTGTAAAAAAAATGTGCTCATTTTAGAATACTTTAAAAATATATAAAATAGCCCAGCCGGCGTGGCTCAGTGGTTGAGCATTGACATATGAACCAGGAAATCATGGTTCGATTCCGGGTCAGGGCACATGCCTGGGTTGTGGGCTCGATCCCCAGTAGGGGGCATGCAGAAGGCAGCCAATCAATGATTCTCATCATTGATGTTTCTATCTGTCTCTCCCTCTCCTTTCCTCTCGGAAATCAATAAAAAATATATTTTTAAAAAATACATAAAATAAAGAGAATTGCCTTTAATTCTGCAAACAGAACTACTATGAACACTTATTGGAGACATTTTTTAAAAACTATAATGAGGCACTTACATCTGCGTGTTGAAATCTTGTGTTGGATCTAAAGGAGAATAGTCAAATATTCTGGGAAGATTTCCTACATACCTAGGAAATGAGAAGCGACAGTCAAAACACGGAACTGAGCCATGAACTGAACCAAAATAAGCCATCATCCTGCTGAAGACCTCACCATTCAGTCAAAATTAAATCATCCACCTGGAGAAAAGTGTTTTCTGAGGGCCTACCTCTGCAGCCATGGACCTCCCTAAACTGTGTGTGCTCCTATCAGTGGATCTCAACCCTGGGTGTGAGTTAGAATCCCAAAGAGTTTCTGTAAAAATGCAAAGTTCTGCCCTGTCAGCGTGGCTCAGTGGTTGAGCATCAACCTATGAACCAGGAGGTCATGGTTCGATTCCCGGTCAGGGCACATGCTCTGGTTGCAGGCTCCATCCCCAGTGTGGGGCATGCAGAGAATCAATCAATGATTCTCTCTCATCATTAATGTTTCTATCTCTCTCTTCTTCTCTGAAGTCAATAAAAATATATTTTTTTAAAAAAATACAAGGTTCTGAGTTCACTGTCTGAGACTGAGGTCTGGGATTTGGAATCTTTTACAAGTTCCCCAAGCAATTCTAGCACGTGGCCAGAGTCAAGAACCACCAGTGTATGCCATCGCAGCTGCTGTTTCAAATACAAAGAAGGTTAGGAATTGTTCCAATCATGCCAAAATGACTAATAATGATAATGTCAGTGACAACTATCATTTCCTGAGAATTTCCTATGTTACCTGGTTGGGTCTTCATTACAACCCTATGAGGAAGTGATTAGAATCAGTACCCAATTTGAGAGATGAGAAACTAGGATGCAAATTCATTAGTTCCCCCAGGGAGGGAATGATGAAGCCCAGCATGGACCCAGGCTGCCTGGCTCAAGCTGTGCCCTGAACCATCCTTCCAACTGTGCCTGCCTGTCCACGGACCCTGTAGCATCCCTCCTTCTGACCAGCTTATCCTGACAGCAGTGCTACCTTAACGCCGTCTCTCACCCTGTCTCTGGCGCCCTGTCTGAGCGCGGCCTAAGGAAGCAAACGGCCAAGGACAGCTCCTCTGCCCCTTGCTGTGGCAGGACGAGGGCAGCCTGGTACGCACAGGTAGGAAGCGCCCTCAATCAGTGACTCCCAAATTGTCTCCACTGAAGAGCCAGCTTTTCCTTTTTTCAACTCACTCAGGTGATACATTTGAAAAAGACAATGAAAACAAATTATTAGAAAAATGAACTGCCACTTATAAAACATGGCCGGGTCACAGGGCTACAAAAATCGCTCAGTGCTTGCTCACTGCCCATTTCCACTCTTGTCTCGTCGCAGAGCCGTATCCAGCAGTGTGAGGACCAGTGCCAGTCTGTGAATCACACTTAGAGTGGCAAAGAAATGAAACACTGAAATCCTCTAAGACATGCCACTGACCAGCACTGACCAAAAAGATCACTGAGTCTCTCCCAGATCGTCTATAGGAAGGGATCTGGCAGGCTTGCTGTGAAGATGCATGATAAACTTTTTCTTGGCATAGAGGGTGACAGTCTAATGATGCAAACCATTATCAGTGTGACAAATTCCTGTGGAGGGGGTTAGTTTACAAAGCTCACTTTATCTCATCTGATCCCCATAAGCCAGAGTTCCCACCCAGCTTCAGTGCAAGAAGTCACACCACGGCCCAGCCGCGTGGCTCAGGGTGAGCGTCCACCTATGAACCAGGAGGTCACAGTTCGATTCCCAGTCAGGGCACGTGCCCAGATTGTGGACTCAATCCCCAGTGTGGGGCGTGCAGGAGGCAACCAATCAGTGATTCTCTCTCATCATTGATGTTTCTAACTCTCACCCTCTCCCTTACTCTCTGAAATCAAGAAAAATATGTTAAAAAGAGAAAAAGAAGTCACACCATGGATGACGTGGCAAGATGGCCTGCAGCTAATAAAGACGGGCTTTTCAGCACACCCGGACTGGGCTGGACCTGGCGGGGGCAGGGGCAGCACTGGGCCGGGGCTGCGGGGACACTCACGCTCTCTGGAACTCCGGGATGCTGAAAATGGCCTGCATAACGGAGCTGAGGTAGCAGCTGTTGCCCAGGTTCTTGAGCCCCGTGTACCCGGGGCCATACATGGGCTTCAGCTTTGTCCCCGTCTCCTGGATCACTTCCCACTCGCTGACCCTCGGCTTGATGTCATTGTCCCGGAGCCCGTTCTCTGTCTGGGGCAAAGTCATTGAAGAAAAACAACTTTAGCTGTGATCATTGTTGGATGCCCCATGAATTTTTTCTAACAGCAATGGTGTTTCCGCCTCTTTTTCCCCCAACTAAGCAGAGGAATAAAAACCTGATTAAAAGAGATTGAGACGGTAATGGCTGTACAACAATGTAAATACACGTAATGCCAAAGAATGGTTAAAGTGGTAAATTTTATGTGAAGTCTATCTTTCCACAAAAAAAAAAAAAAAAAAAAAAAAAACTTAAAAGTCAGAGAGACTGGAAAAAGAAACCAAGATGGCGGCATAGGTAAGCACCTAAACTGCTGCCTCGCACAACAATTTCAAAACTACAACTAAAAGATAGAACGGACACCATCCAGAACCACAGGAAAGCTGGCTGAGTGAAAATTCTACAACTAGAAGGAAAGAGAAAAGCTCACAGAGAATTGGAGGTACAGCAAAGGGTCTTTGTGCGCGCAGAGAGGAAGGGCGGCTGAGAGCCTGGCTGACTTTCTCTGGCGGAAGGGGGAAGGAAGCTCCCGACGCACTGAACCCCGGTTCTGACTGCACTGAACCCCAGTTCCGGGCGAGCCCCTGGGGACCCACGCTCTTACAGGGGGAGTCTGGACTCTCGGGCGGAGACTTGGGAGCTGGGAAAAGCAGAAGTCTGAAGGCGCGCGAGTGTCAGTGCGCACAAAGGCTGCGGAGGTTGCCACAGGCTTTCCCTAGTGAAAGGGAGTTGGAGGCTCCTGACTGCACTGAGCCCAAGTTCTGATTGCACTGAACCCCAGTTCCAGGCGAGCCCCTGGGGACCCACGCTCTTGTGGGGGGAATCTGGACTCTCGGGCGTTGACTCGGGAGCCGGGGAAGGCGGAGGACTGAAAGCGCGCGCGTGCCAGTGTGCACAAAGGCTGCGGAGGTTGCCACAGGCTTTCCCTAGTGGAAGGGAGTCAGAGGCTCCTGACTTCACGGAGCCCCAGTTCTGACTGCACTGAACCCCAGTTCCAGGCAAGCCCCTGGGGACCCACGCTCTTGTGGGGGGAGTCTGGACTCTCGGGCGGAGACTCGGGAGCCGGGAAGGCACAGGTCTGAAGGCGCGCACGTGCGCGCAAGGCAAGGCTGATGGGAAGCCAAGACTGAGACTCCACCCCATCCAAGCTGAGCACAGAGGCTGTTGCAATTTGGCAAGTCTAATCCTATAAGGCTGTCTCCAGCACCGAACTTCTCCCAGCATAGACACAGCTGATCCTTACAGTCAACTGGCCTGGAGGTCAATTCTTCCCAGTGATACCAACAACAATAAAGACCTAATTACAACAAGGCTGTACACACAGTCCACAAAGGGGTGCACCAAGAGTGTCCACCTCAGGTTAACTGGGGAGGCAGACCCACTGGGCCATATTGGAAACCTAGCACACAAATCTACCCTACCAACTCAGGGAAGCAGTGAAAATGCGGCGTCAAAGAATCAGATCACAAACGAAAGAAATGGAGGAAAACAAGCGACTGGATATAGAATTCAAAACCACGGTTATAAGGCTTTTTAAGAATATCCTAGAAAAGGCTGATAAATATAACGAGACCCTCGAAGATATGAAAAAGGACCAACTAGAAATTGAGCATACACTGACTGAAATAAAAAATATTATACAGAGATCTAACAGCAGACTAGAGGATCGCAAGAATCAAGTCAAAGATTTGAAATACAAAGAAGCAAAAAACACTCAAGCAGAAAAGAAAAAAGAATCCAAAAATATGAAGATAGTGTAAGGAGCCTCTGGGACAACTTCAAGTGTACCAACATCCGAATTATGGGGGTGCCAGAAGAAGAGAGAGAGAGCAAGATACTGATAACCTATTTGAAGAAATAATGACCGAAAACTTCCCCCACCTGGTGAAAGAAATAGACTTATGAGTCCAGGAAGTGCACAGAACCCCAAACAAAAGGAATCCAAAGAGGACCACACCAAGACACATCATAATTAAAATGCCAAGAGCAAAAGACAAAGAGAGAATATTAAAAGCAGCAAGAGAAAAACAGTTAATTACCTACAAGGCAGCACCCATACGACTGTCAGCTGATTTCTCAACAGAAACTATGCAGGCCAGACGGGAGTGGCAAGAAATTTTCAATGTGATGAATAGCAAGAACCTACAACCAAGATTACTCTACCCAGCAAAGCTATCATTCAGAATTGAAGGGCAGATAAAGAGCTTCACAGATAAGAAAAAGCTAAAGGAGTTCATAACCACCAAAGCAGTATTATATGAAATGCTGAAAGGTATTCTTAAAGAAGATGAAGAAGAAAAAAGTAAAGATAAAAATTATGAACAACAAATACATATCTATCAACAAGTGAACCTGAAAATCAAGTGAATTAAAAACCTGAGGAACAGAATAATCTGGTGAATATAATAGAATCAGGGGCATAGAAAGGGAGTGGACTGATAATTCTCAGGGGAAAAGGGGTATGGGGGGTTCATGAAGAGACTGGACAAAAATCATACACCTATGGATGAGGACAGTGGGGGGGAGGTAAGGGCAGAAGGTGGGGTGGGAACTGGGTGGAGGGGAGCTATGGGGGGAAAAAGGAGAAATAATTGTAATAATCTGAATAAAGATTTATTTTTTTTAAAAAAAGAGGTTACAACAATGATTCTAAAAATAAAAAATAAAAAAGTCAGAGAGACTGAGAAGAAAGGAGGTAGGAGGAGGAAGAAAGACAAATAGGAATCGGGGAAAAAAAAAAGAAGCAAATAGAATAATTTCAGGAGAGGATAAAGCACAATCCAGCAAACAGTTGGAGAGGAAAGTGACGGAAAACTCGGGACGTGGGAGTGTTTCAACCCAGGAGGAAGGCTTACAGAAGAGCAGAGAAAGCAAATTAACACGTGACACGAGTGAGAAGGAGGAGATGGGAGAACATGAGGAGCGGGAGCCGGCGCAGGCTGCGCGGAAAGGGCTAAGACAGAGCACACACATTTCAATAGCTCCTCCCAGGGAATAACATCACAGTCCTGGCAGCAGCCTGGAAACACATATTAAATGAAGTAAAGCTCTTCCATCAGCAATAATACGTTGGCTTATTCTTTCCCTCCCCCAGACGCTCTGCTTCCCTTCCTGAAGTTAATTAAAGTGATGTTGGTCACAGATAATTTTAAAGGTCATCTCCCGTACCTTCCCCCTTTAGTGAACAGAGTGATTCATGCAACTCTCCATCCACGGAGATTTTGCACGTAAACTCCAACTAAACAAAATGGTACTTGACAAGTTGCCATTTTTATTATAACATTAAAAAGTCCACGCTGGTAACCAAAAGAAAATGCCAATGAATTACGTTCAAAAAATAAATGCAAACACGGAAACCTGTAAAATGAAGACTCATGTTAGGGAAATTATATATTAAATAAAACAGACCGTTCCCTCCCCACAAGATGGGAGCAGAGACCAAAGCAGATGTTCTCACCCCATGCATGTGAAGCATATCGATTCCAAAGTGCGCTAAGTGCTTGGCCAAGTGAGGATCCGTAACAGGTTCCTCTTCTTGAAACGAATAAACATCTAGAGAAGAGAAAACAAGCTGTAATCAAGTCATTTAATATTCAGCATATATTCACTGAGCTCCTACTATGCGCCTGGCTTGGGATATATTAATGAACAAAACAAAAACCTTTTGTAAGTTACACTCAACTGGAGAAAGACAGATGATGAACAACAAACATAATAAATAGATATTCTTTGTAAATGTATCCATATATCAATTCCTGTGACATTTCAGGAATATAAAAAAAGGTTTCCTGAAAGAGCAGTGTCTAAAGTTAAAATACTTTAAAATTCGACAAACATAAATGCCTAACATTTGACTTTTCTAACCAAAACCACAGTGGCAGTACTCTAAGTTCAGGAGGAAAGAGGGTGAGAGAGGAGAAGGGGGACACTGTGTGCCCACAGCAGGGAGAATCGATGGGGGAACACTGGCCCTCAGTAGCAGCTGAAAGGCTGATTTGGGGTGTAAGGTCCAGGACAAAACACAATTCTGCTTTGGAACTTCTACAGTCTCAGGCTTATCAGTTCACCAACTTCCAGCTGCCACCTGCCGCCCTTCCCTCTGTCCTGCATCGGGGTCCACACCTCACAGTGCACCCTGGGCACACACAGAAGATGACAATGCGTGACATCATTTGCCTCAAATCCCACAGGGGGCCCAGAACCCAGGTACTCTGACGCCTGGCCCCATCCTTTCTCTCTGCACCAGCCTATTTCCTGAAATCTCCCAGGAGACCTGCAGACTTGGTGAAGCGCCATCCTAGGCCCTCAATAGAAATGGAGAGACAAAAGCCATTTCTTCACTCCTGAATTTGAAGAATTAAATGTATTACAGGGGAAATAGACATAAAGATATCATTCTGTAGGAAAGTAAAAGATAGACTGTCCAAGGAGTTTCCTGCTCTTTGTAATGTCACCAGCAGAAGAAAAAGTAATACACAGAAACTATGGTGACCCTTTGGCCCAAACTCAGGTACATGGAGATTCACTGTCATCAAATCCATGGAGATTCTATTATTAACTAGAGGCCTGGTGCACGAATTGGTGCACTGCACCAGTGGGGTCTGGCCAGCCCACCTCAATCAGGGCCAGTTGGGCCAGGCCAGCCAGGGGGAGGGGCTTTGGGTGGTTGGCAGGCCGGCCCCGCCTCCTGGTCGAACTCCCAGTCGAAGGGACAATTTGTATATTAGCCTTTTATTATATAGGATTGATTAAACATTGTATAGCTTTTTCTTCTATTCCTCTTTCCCTAGGCCCATTTAAATTTGTGGGTAATAGTCTTCATTTATATCCTTTTTAAAAATATAATTCAGTGCTTGAAAGCAAAAACAAAAGACAAAACCCCAACCCAATTAAGAAAACACTTCCAAAAAGTTAACTAAAAACATCAACCAAGTATTTGAACTAATAACTTGAAACAAATGCAACAATATTTTTCCTCTATGACAAATGACAGAAAAATGTCACTCAAATACTGGCTGGAAGATGAAAAGGACATTCCCTGGGCACTTAAACTTGGGTTATTATTAACTGGTGGGGTTGTTTTGAAGACTTAAGACTTTAAGCCTCTCATTATCAGAGATCTACTAGAAAATAATAAAATTGCTAGAACTGCACCATTGACATTAGCCCAGAGTTTTAGATTAGGCAAAAATCACAGAGCTACTAGGATAATGAGTAACCCACCCCAGGGGTGGGCAAACTTTTTGACTCGAGGGCCACAATGGGTTCTTAAACTGGACCGGAGGGTGGGAACAAAAGCATGGATGGAGTGTTTGTGTGAACTAATATAAATTCAAAGTAAAGGAACGGAGGGGAGAGCAAGAGAACCCTCCGCTCTTTCGGCTCTGCAGGCCGGATAGAACAGCCAAACGGGCCGGATCCGGCCCGCGGGCCGTAGTTTGCCCATGGCTGCACTAGACTCATGCCACATAGAGAAAGTAATGTTTCCTATCTCCAGTCATTCATTGCTCCAAAGATACGACATGATTCGGTCAGACACTATAGTTACTTCTTACTCCAATGACAAAAGCAATTTGGTGAGGAACATACAAGTAATCTGAAAATGAACTGTGATCCTTACACTTGGTCATCATGAAGAATTTATAAATAACATGGAGTCACAGAAAAAAAATATATCTGGAGTGGACTCAGAGGCTGACAGTCCTGACTTCTAAATTTTTCATTGGGAAATTCACTTCGTCTCTAACTTCGGTTTAGCAAAGTCCATCTTAGCTCAGAAACTATTGTAGCAAATAAGCATTGCCTGGCCCTCCCCTACCCTAACTTGACTTAAAAACTTGGAGCCAAGAAGCACAGTTAGGAAGTCCCCAGAGGATCCTCCCAGGAATATCCAAGCAATGTTTCACAAGTATGAGAGTATACCACACACATGGTGCTCAGGTGCTGCTGTCCAAGGTGACCACCATTCAACATAGTTCCAGGGTCTTGTGAAAAATGCTACGGTAGAGCAATACAAGGAGGGACACAAGCCAGATCAAAATTAAAATGAAGTCATCAATCCTTGATTCCAAACCCTCTGGCTGACAGGAACTCAAGGGAGCTTATGTCCAGGTCAAGAGTTAAGTTGATCAAAGAAGACCACCTTGAGAATCTATTGAGAGGGTGAAGCAGCCAGTGGGATAGGCATTTTCACAGCTGCCTTGGGCATCTCTGGAAGACTCTTTCCCAACCACTCAAGGCATTGAGGCATGTTCTTGAGTAAACTAGTTTCCATGATGGAAGATAAATACACCCTCTCTTTCCCCCACCCCTTCTCACTCCCTTCCCACCAAGAACCTCTTCCTTGCTTTGCCAAACCAATGTCTCCTCCCACAAAGGAAAGCTTCTTGTTTGTTTGTTTGTTTGTTTGGTGATCTGTTTGTTTCCTGGTTTGTTTGTTGTGGTACCCATGGGGACCCAGAGTGGAATTTGATATGGGCCCATTTTTATTACCCATGCAACCACAATGGCCTAGCCTGGGGGATCAGGGCTTCTTGGAAGAGCTCATTCTAAGTTGAGACCTGAAGATGAGTAGGAGTTTGTCACTGAATAGGTATATCCTTATAGGGGAGAAGGAAATCAGCATGATCAGATCACACTACCATTAAATAGTTGAGTCCACAACCTGCTAGGATTCCATGTTTACTAAACAATATTCTAAATATAATTCAGCTTTCCACAGGGAAGGAATGTACTGGTCAAGCAAGCAGTTATAGCTCTCGTTATAAACTAAAAAATAAAGTCTGAATTTAAGACTTTGTCTCTTGTGAATTGAATCAGCCTCAATTAGCTTAGCAAGTGTGGAACATGGGACCCTCAGCAGTGGTACCTTTGCCAGGAGGTGGCCACCCTGCCCCCAAGGGCACCGTGCCCTCTGGGGCCTCAGCGTACACAGGTTCATCATATGATATTTAGGGAAACTTTACGCATGTTTCCATTAACTTATTTGGCTTTTAAATAAACAGTGTTACAGTTAGCAATCTATTAAACACAGATTTAAGAGAAACTAAAACAGAACTGATGCATCACATACACTTGTATGAAATGATAATTAGACTGAAAATAGTCATTTGTGTTAAAACCAACTCGGCACAAGATAAGCAGGAATCAAATTCTGATCTTTTTTCAAAAAGTGAACATTATTTCAGCTAAATGAATTTGAGAACCCTCACCACGGATTGTATGATTCACACTGCTATTGTCAGTGTTTTGTTCATCTATGATTGAAATGTGAGTAATTTATTCAAATATTATCAATTATATAATAAAGGAAACCTTAAAAGTTCTTCCTCTAAAAAAAAAAATTAACTAGCCCAGTTGGTGTGGCTCAGTGGTTGAGCATCAACCTATGAACCAGGAGGTCACAGTTCGATTCCTGGTCAGGACACATGCCCAGGTTGCAGGCTCCATCCCCAGTAGGAGGCGTGTAGGAGGCAGCCTGTCAGTGATTCTCTATCATTGTTGATGTTTCTATCTCTCCCTTTCCCTTCCTCTTGGAAGTCAATAAAAATATTTTTTTTAATTTTAACTATGTCAGATAATGGGTTAATATTCTTTTTTTCATTTTTTAGTTTTTATTGATTGATTGGAGAGAAACATCAATTTTTTGTTGTTCCACTTATTTATGCATTCATTTGTTGATTCTGGTATGTGCCCTAACTGAAGATCACACCCACAACCTTGGTGTATTTGGAAAATGCTCTAACCAACTGAGCTACCCAGCTATGGCTCAGCCCTGGAAAAAAAGGGGGGGGGGGGGTCAATATTCTTAATAGCTAAAGTTTTTTTAAAACAATAAGAAAACACCTACACATAAATCTATTTGAAAATCAGCCTAAGAAATTCACAAAAATTACTATGAATGGCCAAGAGTACTATAAAAAATGTTCATTCTCACTAGTAAAGCTAATTAAAACAAGATAACAGATTAGCAAAGGTTTTGAAATTTTCTGAATACCTCAAGTTGTCCAAGATTTGGTGAAATGGGTATTCTCATACACTGGGGTAGAAAGTGTAAATTACTACAACTGTGTAAAAAAGAAACTCAGCAACTGAAAAATTAAGTTTCAGTCCTTTGTTCATAGGAATTTATCATAAAAAAATAGACAAACACCCAAAGGTTTGTATGTCCACAAGGATGTTCATCAGAATAGCAAAAAAAATTATAACAACTCACAGGGAAATAGTGAAATGATTTATGGAACTATCCTGAGATACTGATGAGATTCTCATGACATGAAAAACATAATTTAAAGTTAAAAGATAAAAATAAGGTATAAAGCTTTATACAGTGTAATTCAAGTTTTGTAAAAATAGGGGTTGGCGGGGGGTGCAGGGCTTGTATAAGAACTAATCAAGGCTTTAGAGAAGAAAAAAAGACTTAAAGAAAATATCCTAATTGTTAGAATTGATTTTCTGGCAAGTGTATTACTAGTGATTTTATTTACTTCTCTACACTTTTCTCTGTTTTCTAAATATGTTTCACTGAACATCTGCTTCTTGAATAATCAAGGGGCAAATATAAACTTCCCTTCCTCAAATGAAAAGGAAAAAAACTTCAGATGCACTCTAAATTGCAGTTTAAAAATAAGCTTCACTCTAGAAAAAAAGATTTTGAACAATTAAATATGCAAAGAAAATAGAATTAACCTTTGCCTTTATTATTTAAATGGCACACATTTAAATAAAAACGTTTTTTATTATTTTTAATATATTTTTATTGATTTCAGAGAGGAAGGGAGAGGGAGAGAAAGACAGAAACAACAATGAGAGAGAATCATTGATCGGCTCCCACAACCTGGGCATGTGTCCTGACCAGGAATCGAACTGTGACCTCCTGGTTCATAGGTTGATGCTCAACCACTGAGCCACGCTGACCGGGCCAAATAAAATCTAATTACTTAAATACTTATATGCCATTTGGTTCATTTAACAAAAGTATGTGTGCTTACTATGTATAATATTTTGTATGGAACCCAAAGATAAGTAAGAAATAGTCCAGCCTTCAAACAACTAAAACTGTATAACTAAGACATGTACATCAACATTTGTAGTCTTGAACAGGCTGTATCAAAGCACTACATAAGCACAGAAAGTAGAAACATTTGAATTATTATCTCCTTATAATTTCATCCAATAGAATGCCTACATTACAAATCCTTCTTTCTGTGGTCCCATAAAAAGATGATGATGGTTGCCTTATACAGCAGTCATTCAACACAGCAGTGATCAGCAAACACTTGGCTGGAGCCCTAGTCCAGCCACATATCCTGAACTTTCTCTTCAGATCCTGGAAGCCTTAGCATTTGACCTGGCTTGTGTAGAGTTCTGTTTGCTTGGGGAGATGGGGGGATGTTTAGCATCAGCACCTTGCCGGGACTGACCAGCAGACCCTGAGCGATAGATGAATGGATTACTCTGACACACGTTTCTGTGAAAGAGAGGCTAAGGGACTGCTTGGCTATAGGAACCAAGCAGCCCCATTCGCCTGCCTCCTTAGGCTTTTATTGTAGCAACAGCTTGAATTAAAATTAATCTCTAGATACAATCAGCAAGGTAAGTATCCTTGAGAAAGCACATTCTTCTACAAGGTTGAGTCTAAAGACTAAACATAGAGATTCCAGTAAAACACCCGGGGCTCGGACTTGTTTGGAAAAGTCAAGGCAGGGGCTGCCACCTTTGGCAAGGTCTCCCTAGAGGCCCCCAACCTTTCGGAGAATCCTCCTTACACACTTTCCAACCAAGTCCCACACTTCCCCACAAGCACCTAGGCCTCTTGCAGCTACTTTACTCTAATGAATTAAAATAAGTCCGCTAACTTGGGAAAATTACCCAAAATGTGAATCCAAAGAATCTTGACATGACCTAACTGCCAGCCTCAGTGATAAAACAAGTGAGAAACAAAACCAGTTCAATGGAAAGGTTGACCAGAGCACATTTAGTGGGCCCATCCTAGCCAGTTACTCAGAGGCAGGCTAACTCAGAAAGAGAACAGAGAAAAGACACATCTTACCTAATAATAGAAAAACATGTAAATTGACCATACCTCCACTACGCCCACAGCCAATCAGAGTGAGTATGCAAATTAACCCAAACAAAGATGGCGGGTTAATTTGCATATGCAGGCACGGAGCGGCCAGGAGGGGCGGGACACCTGCTATGAGGGGGAGGGGAGGTGGTGGAGGGAGCTACAGGAGTGGTGCTCCAGACAGAAGCGAGGACTTGCCAGCTCCCAGGCAGCTGGAAGTGAAGCCAGGGGAAGGAAGGCCTATTCTTGCACAAATATCATGCAACGGGCCTCTAGTATCTTTATATTGCTCCTAAAAATTCATCTTAACCTTAACATAAAGAAGAAATGGACTTTCAAGCCTGGACAGATGGAGAAGACAGCCCTAGATGTTGACCCAATAGTGCTTAATAACTATTTTCAATAGTGCTTAGATGATGGATGGGTCTTAGGGCCACTGCTCAATATTTAAGTTGCTCATTACTGACCATGATGTGATTTCCTTTTTCCTCACAAATGGTAGAAGGAATTAACTGTATAAACACGGCCAAAAGTATTGTTTTAACGTATACTGTGTGAAACCGTAAAGAAAAAAAAACAATCCTGAAGCTGACGGTGTAAATAGGGAGTAATTCAACTCCTTGCTGCACATGAACCACCACTGCCAGAGGGTGGCAGGGACTCTGAACACACAGTATCCATCCTTTCAAACCCATCTTCTCCATAATGAGCCTACTTGTTTCTAAAAGAATGAATTCTAGGGCTTCCCCAACTATTCTAACACTGAGTTTGATTGTGCCCATTTGCTTCACAAGTATCTGGTTCCTGCTTCTCCCCTCTAAGCCAAGAGAGACACAGAAAGATAATAACCAAAGCAGCTAGCTTTTATCAACACCTTACTGCGTGCACTGAGCTAAAACCTTATGCACCTTAACAATCCTGTGAGGGAGGTACCATGGTTATCTTCAAGATGAGGAACCTGACACTTAGAAGGATATGAAAACTCCCCCAAGACCTCATAGCTAATAAGAGGCAGAATCAGGATTCAAACCTGAGCTGTCAGAATCTAGAGCCTTCACTCTTCAACCACTGAATTAAGACATTGCTCAAATCTAGGAGGCAACCACTGCCCATTCCCAGAGTCATACAAGCACACTCACCTGCCCCGTCAGGAGTGATGGTTCCCAGTTTCACAGCGAGAGGGTAGCCCATGTCTCTGTAATGCTCCAGGGCGTGCCCGTTGCCCCCAGAGCTGTCAAAGAACCACTTCCCACACAGGATGGAGCCATCGGTGAGGTTCAACCAGAGGTTTTCCCTCAGGTCACATCTGGCACACTTCCAACCACTGGAAAATCATTGGAAAACAGTTAATACAGCTGGAATCCAAGGCATAATTAGAAAATCAACAGTGCCTCAAGAAGGAACAAGCCTGGCTGGTGTGACTCAGTGGTTGTGCATCGACCTATGCACCAGGAGGTCACGGGTTCAATTCCTGGTCAGGGCACATGCCCGGGTTGCAGGCTCAATTCCTCAGTGGGAGCATGTGGGAGGCAGCCGATCAATGATTCTCATTCATCATTGATGTTTCTATCTCTCTCTCTCTCTCCCTTCCTCTCTGAAACCAATAAAAATATATTTTTTAAAAAGAAGGAAGGAGTGCCTCAAGCTGGGGCCACAGTAAACAACCAGTGGAATAATCTGAGTCACTCCCAGAGCAGCAGGACCCCACAGTACCCTGCCTGCCACCCAGATGGGGACCAGCTCCTCCCATTCCTCAGAGATGGCGCTTGGACTTTAGAGAACTAACACAGGACCTGAGGGCAGAAGGGGAGGTCATTTCCTTAAAATTCCCACATGAGGGAAAGAGGAGCTTGAATAAGTTTAAAACATTAAGGATTCCACATATATAAACACCTAAATTTCAAAAGCATTAACTAGGAAACCTAGTTTAAACAAAACCCTACTACATGGCAAATCTAAATTAAGTAGAAGGGAAATCAGCCTAATGGAAGGCTAAATATCGGGTATGTGCCAGGGACTTACTGAATGAAGCTCTATCATTTAATTCTAATGAACATCCTCAGCATCAGTATTACCAGCCCCACTGTGAACAGGAGAAACTGAGGTATCGTGCCTGCACTAAGACTACACAGAATAGGACTGCAGTACAGTAAGGGTTCAACAAGACTGGTCACGTTCCTAATCTGCTCTTTCCTTCTAGCACCTGCCTCTGGAAACACACCAGCAACTAGGAGATGCTCAAGTGGCCCAGAGAGCATTCCAGCCAAAAATGTGACAACCAAAGACTACTCTAAGTTCCCCAAGAAGCAGAGTCTGAGACAAAAATATGAATGTAAATGGCTTGTTTGGGAGGTGACCCCAGGAAGCATCACAGGGAAGTGAGACTAGAAAGGGCAGGAGGCTGCCACGGGCGATGGGGGCCCAGTCCAGCTGGGGAACTCTGGAGGCAGTTATCCCACCTGAGTGGGGATCTCGGGTATTTGTCCAGCCACTCCACAGGCACTGGCTGAGGGCTTATCCAGGAGGGCAGGAGGGAGCATTAACTCCATAGCATCTCTGACTGTCCCATCAAGAGCTTACCTGGTTTTGGCAGGCAGAGAAAGCCCTCAAGGAAAGAGTTGCAGGTGGTTGCAATTGGGAGCATTAGGGTGGGGACAGAGTCAGGAGTATGGGCTGGTTATATTCAGCATCTACTACTAAGGTACAGATAATTTTGGTGTTTTTTTTTTATAATTTCATTTTTATTTTTATTAGAGAGAGTGCAAGAGGCAGAGAGAGAGAGAAACATTGATGTGAGAGAGACACATCGATTGGTTGCCTCCCACATGTGCCCCAACGGGATCAAGTCTGCAACCGAGGTATGTACCCTTGACCAGAATCAAACCCAGGACCATTCAGTCTATAGGCTGACACTCGTATCAACTGAGCCAAACTGGCTAGATAATTTTAGAGAGGTTTTTTTTTTTTAATTGATTTTAGAGAAGGGGGGTGAAGAAAGGGAGAGAGAGAGAAAAACATCAACTTGTTCCACTTATTTATACATTCATTGGTTGATTCTTGTATGTCTTCTGACCAGGGATCGAACCTGCAACCTTGGGTAACGGGACAATGCTCTAACAAACTGAGCTACCTGGCCAGGGCCTAGAGAGAATTTTTGAGCTTATTTTTAATAAAAGGCATCTGATAAAAATATATTAACTGCTAATTCAGAGAAGAAGGTAGAAGAGTAGATATTCTTTTGGCCAGTTTTAGGGAGTAAAGCTCCATTTTCCCGACACTCACCTTGGAGGAATCCTGACTCCATTGTCCAACTGGGTGAGGTTATTGGCATACTTGGATACTGGCAATTCATGTTCCCAGGTGTCTGGGTCTTGCTTTCTGTATGGAGATTTTGAGCTAAGAACCGCATCACAAGCAATTGTTACCTAGAAGACAAACCCAAATGTAATATATTAGAACAGTTTGAGAGAATAACAACTTCTATAAAATAAATTTAAAGGTTTATTAGTAAATACAGCTTAATCTAAGAAAATGCAAATGGTACAGTTACCACAAAAGCAAGATCCTCCTTTCTTGATTCCAGCACTTTCTCCCTGGCTCTTTTGTCTCTGGCCTACAGTTGCAGTATTGACAATAGCACAAGATAGCAAGGAGCCAAATCCAGTTTGTAAGCCCAAGTGCAAGAGCCAAATTTAAAAATTCCTACCCCTTAGCAAACAGAGTGAAAAGTATAAGGTGAACAATTTAAAAATTAGCCAAGGGAATACCCAAGGGGTGTGTTTTCCTCCTAACAAATATACACCCAGATATGCAATACCCTCAACTCATCACACAATGGCATGTGGTCAAGGGCACTTGAATGGAATGCAAGCATCAGCTTCATTACTTAATCTGGTGCAAATGTGACCCTGGCCAGGGATGTGCCTGGTGTCTCTGTGCCAGATCCATCCACATTATGAACAAGGCGGGGGGGGGGGGGGGGGGCTGGCCGGCGGTGTGCAGAGTCTCTGCTTTCTCCCAAACCCAAGTGACCTTGGACATATATGTCCATCATCACATTTGCTTAATGATACGTTATTTCTGGCTGTCTTAAAAAACATATTCTGGTGGGAATGTAAAATGGTGCAGCCACTTTGGAAAATAGTTTGGCAGGTCCTCAAACAGTTAAACAGAATTAGCATATGACCCAGGAATTCCATTCCGAGGTACATACCCAAGATAAATATGTATCCACACAAAAACTTATACACAAATGTTCGTAGAAGCGTTATTTACAATAGCAAAAAGGAGAAACAACCCAAATGTCCATTAATGATAAATGGATAAATAAAATGTCATACGTGCATACCACAGAATGTTATTTAGCAATAAAAAGAAATCAAGTACTGATACATGCACAGCATGGATACGTCTTGAAAATATATGCTAAGTGAAAAGAAGCCAGCCACAAATAAACATGTATTACATAATTCCATTTATATGAAATACCCAGAATAGGCAAATCCATAGACACAGAAAGTAGATTAATGATTGCCATAAGCTGGGGGAGAATGAGAAGTTGAGAGGTAGGATAATAAAAATATTTTAGAATGAGCCCTGACCGATGTAGCTCAGTAATTGGAGCATCGGACTGCACACTGGATGGTGTGAGGTTCGATTTCCCGTCAGGAGCAAGTACCCAGTTTGTGGGTTCACTCCCTACCCCCAGTAGGAGCGAGTGAAGTAGGCAACAGATTGATGTGTCTCTCTCAGATTGATATTTCCCTCTCCCCCCCCTCTCCTCCCTCCCTTCCACTCTTTCTGAAAAGTAATGGCGGGGGGGGGGGGGGGACTCTAGAATGAGATAGTGGTGATGGATGCCCAATTCTGAATATAATAAAAGCCACTGAATTGTTAAAAACAAAAATTTTAAGCAAACATTTGTATTTTGCATCACTAACATCCTGCACAATTAGCTGAACTCCATGCAGAATCTTTTCCCCTGGGTACCACTGATTGATCCCAGAATTGATTAAGAGACAATGGAGGAAGTTCCCTCAGCTGCCATCCCACCCCCATCCTGCCCATGGGCAATTCCTATCAGTCCTACATCCAAAACCTATTTGGAATCTAGCTCTTCTCAATTTGGACACACCCATCTCAGTTCCAATAACATCACAGCTCACCCAATGGCTCTTACACAGCAGCCCCTTACAGTCTCCTTCTTGCAGCAGCCAGAGTGATCTGCTGTGAATATCAGATCCTATCCTTCCTCAGCTTAAAACTTTCCCAAGTTACACTGAACACAACCAGCTGACGACACTGGGTGAAGCACAGTCAGGAATGAGGAAAAAGCCCCTGCCCTCAGAAAGCTTTTACTGCGTGATAGATCAGCCATCCATAACTATCATTTACAACCTTTTAAAAAAAAAAAATGTTCCCATTCATCTCTCATCACAAGTGCTACTATATAATTACCCTCTCCTCTCAATTATCAAAATTCATCTCTTACCCCCCATCCAGGGCTGGCCCTACAGAACGGGGCTGAGGTCACCACCAACCCCTTCCTGATTTTTAGGGGTTTTTTAAGCTGTCTTCGAACTTCTGGCTATGTACCCTAATCTTTTTAGTCTGGTCTGTCATAATCCCCTTCTTGTTTCACCATCTTCCTCAACCCTTTCTAGTCCTCATCTGAATTGTATCTACCCCACTAGGTCTTTAAGTGTTCTGGTTTGTAATACACAATGTTTTTTATTAAGATCTGAATATAACATTTATTTTCTTTGACTATCCTTCCTTGTGACACTCAACAAAACTTCCTTAAATTCTGGGCCACTAAAATACACTAATCTAGTGTTTTCAGAACATCATCTAAAATCACTTAGAGGCCTCTTTTATGGATCATCGCTGAAGGTCAAGATACACCACCCTGTAATTATATTGTGAATTATCTTTCCCTGGATTTGTTTTCTGGAGTGAAGTGAGAGACCTTGTTACTAGTCCTGACTTCATCCCAGGTCCTCATGTTCAGTGGGGTCCTAGAACCTACTCAAACCAGCTCACAGACTCAATTATTAAATATTAAGAAATTGTGTAAGATATTGGTTAAACACTGCCATTATTAAAAACTAGAGGCCCAGTGCATGAAATTCATGCACGGGGGGGGGGGGGGGGGTGAGGAGTCCCTCAGCCCGGCCTGCATCCTTTGGCAATCTGGGACCCCTCAGGGGATGCCGGGCCTAAACCGGCAGTCGCACATCCCTCTCACAATCCAGGACACTGCATGCACCAGTGACCATACTTTTCATACAGGTGAAAGACATCTTGCTGTTGTATGGGCAGCTACATTTTTTTGCCCTGATTATAAAAATTAGTACATAACATGATCCTTCTAAGGCGGTAGTACCATTTTCCCCATCTTATGGGTGGAAAAACTGAAGCAGAGAGAAGTTAAGTAAGTGGCTTGGTCACACAGTTATAAGTGTCAGAATCAGGGCTGACCACAAAATGTGCAAGCCAGAGTCCATGCATGTCATCGCTGCATCATCCTGTTTTTTTCAGTGTTAGAGTAGCCTTGCTAGGTTTTAATTTTTAAATCTAAGAGACTGTTCCCAATATATAGGGTAGGGTCCCTAGGCCTGGCCGGAGATCAGAGCCATCTGTGGGCAGCCTAGCCCTGACCGCTGGCCAGCCCTGCCCCCCAATCGCTATCGCTGCCGCCACCGGTCACCTCCCTTGTGGGGGGGGGGTGGGGGAGAGTGCGCATCATAGGGACCGGTAGTTCCACTGTTTGGCCGATTTGCATATTAGGGTTTTATTATATAGGATTAAATTATATAAACTTAACATTAAATAAACTATATATTTCAAAGGTAGCAAATATGCAAAACACTTTGTAATGGTTTTACTATATCTTACTAGTATCCATGTTCTCTTGAGGTTATTTACATCTATGGTATGTGAATGGTGGAAATTCTTAATACTAGCTCTTCCCAACACTGCATTCAGTGACATTTTGTTAGCCTGAAATCAGCCATGGTGGCAGTATTCACACACGGAAACCAGTAACCTCTACAAAGCGGGACTTTTCCCAGCGAGGTGGTTGCTAACCATTTACAAGCATACCACTGCTGACTTCCTGAAGTCTGAAGCAAGGTACTAGGTCCCAGATTATAAAATCCTTACTGAGCCCCCAATGCTCTCTCTCTGTGGACCTGCATTGCTGAGAGGTGGTTTCACTTTTTGGTAGAATCTAGTAACTAACTACCTGAAACTGAATTTTTCCAGTGCTGAGAAGCTCATGAGATATAGGAAGAGTGACCTGGTTGGGAGGTTTTGAGCTCAATAACTCTGTTATTTAAAAGCATGAAAAGAAAATGTAGTATAGATAAATCCTATTAGTTACCATCAGATAAATCCAGGCTTTTCCTTCAAGCTCCCCTTCCAAATAATTCTCTCCTCTTTTTTAATTCTCAAACTATTCCTTAATTCTAAAAGACTGTAGTAAAAATTCTGACTTATACTGCTGGGTTTAGATTTCTATGTCACTGCACTTTTAAATAAAAGAATTCATACCTCGAATTATGTTCTGAATATAGGAATAATTTAAAGTATTTAGAGATTTTTTTATTCACTTTCTCACATGAAGACTTTTCCTTCATAGGTGAATGGGAGGAAAAGCATTTATCATTTACTGTGTGCTATTTTACTGCTTTCCTGATGGCACAGTTATATTAGACAAGGACAATGAGAACTCTCGGTATTGCAAAGATATAAGCTGTAGTATATAAAATCAGGTAGTGGGACAAGGCAAGACCATTTGTCCACTCCTATATTTTATCCTTGGTAACAGCTCCGGATCAACACAGGGAATTGGAGAATGCAGAAGTAATTTAACTCTGTATGCCTTCCTAAAGGTGTACACTTAGTGCTTAAAAAGAATATGTTACATGTAATCATTAGAGAAAAGATTTACAATGCCTAAATCCAGAAAACGTTCATTTCTATGGTCTTCTATTTAGGTATAAAGTAAATCAGGGGCAGAAGAGGTGGGATGGTGGAAACCTGGCCCCTAAGGACATGGGAACCCCAAGCACAAATCAGCCAGGGCAGGTGAGCAGGTGGCTGTAGATAGGCTCACACAAAGTCTTGAAGACTCCGGGACCTAAAGACCTGGCTTTGGTCCTGACAGAGTTTAAGAGACGGGGGGTGGGGGTGGGGGGGTGGGGGAGGGAAGAACTGACATGTCTACCCTCCAAGTGACCCTGACCCCTGACCTCTGACTCCACTGCTATCTGTGGCCAGACTCTGAGAATTCAGGGTGTACACAGAGTGGGAAAGAGGAAAAAGCAAAAAAGGAGGGAGTGGCAGAGACAATACAGGAAAAAGAGGAACGAACAGGAAAATGGTTAGGGTCTCCTAGGGAACTCCGTGCTCACTCCCAGGATTCAAGAATGGACGTGAAACACCTGGCTCCTCCCCCGACCAGCACCCTCCCCAGCTTGAAGTTGTTCGGGAAGATGGAAGTTGCTCCACGGAAATGAAGGGAAAGGAAGAGAAAAAAATAAATAAATAAACCTCACCATTAAATCTAAATTCACAGTAATCTCAGTCCTCATGAGGAGCAAAACTGAAAAGTGGGTTCACGTAACCACAGAGCCACTGCAGCCCCAGGACGTGTAAACATCTGGTTATTTTTGCCATCATGTTGCTGTTGTTGCAGCCGTGGGACTTGTTTATTTAATCCCAAACTAAATCTTACATGAAAGGCCAACATGCAGAGGACATAAAATGATAGTCGTTCCTCTGATCAGAAGACAAGCCCTGCACATCTTGGGATGTGGCTTGAAAAATCTAAGCAACGGACTGTGAGTCACAGGCAGCGAGAAGCCAGGCTCCTGAAACGGAACCCTGCGAGCCCTCTTCGCAGAGAAGAAACGCTATGCTCATGCCTGTGCTCATTCTTCTCCTCTTCTCGCATTCAGCCCGCCTTCCCCATCCCCACGTGCACGCACACGGCACACGCACACACACCTGACACAGAGAGCCACGCGCATCTAGCTAGCAGCCGTGCACACTCACTGACCAGGGCGGGTAACTCCTCAATATTTGGTAGTGCTATTTCATAGTGGTCTGGGAATATAACAAGTTTGGCTTCATCTTCATATTCATAATCGTCGCTATTTAAATCGTCATCAGTATCTAGATCTGAGGAGAAAACAAAAACAAAGAACAAGACATGAAGAAAGAACATCCCACACGAAGGCAGCACTCGCTGGGGAAGCCAGACATCCACAGGGACCACACCGAGGGCAGCGCACTCACACTCCCTCCTCTGACCGACCATCCACCGGCCCAAACCCGGGGCGAAAGGCCCTTCCATCTGCCTAAGCTACGAATACTTACTTATAAGTGACAGATGTACAAAGAAGACTGAGTCACATCAGACAGCTTTACAGTTAAACATAAGTACCAGATATCCCATTCTTAAACATGTGTAAAGGACTAGGCTGTTCATTATGATTTTTGGGTGCCTGGTTCCTGATTTCACAAGAATGGGTTGGAGTGTTTGTCCCGACACTATAATTTGGAAGAAAGTACATGGGTTTCAGAGTAGATAAACCTAGGTTCAGTTCTGGCTTCAAAAATTAATGTTACTTTTGGGCAAATCACAAACTCTCCAAGCCTTAGTTCCCTCATTTGTAGAATGGAGATAACAACACTTATCTCATACACTTGATATGGGGAATAAATAAGAAACTGTAGACAAGCAACCTGGCACAGACCTGGTGGTCAATAATAGCAGCTATTAGTGAAAAGTAAAATCTCAATGTCCCTCTTTCTCTCGCGCGCTCTCTCACTCCTCCCCGCCTCTGAGAGCTGTTGGGATATTGGATAGTACCCCAGAGGGGAAACTCCATAATGTAAATTGGTCCTCGGGCTGTGAGGAATTTTCAGTAAGAAAGATGAGGTCCTCTAGGCTAATGTCTATCAAGTCGTCGCCTCTTTGCTTGGCTAATCCCTGGTAAAGGTTAGGTGAAGGCTCAGGAAACATCTTGTCACAATATTTACATGGACATTTCAGCCTTGTGTTCACATGATGCCAGCAGCCCGATCATGTTTGTATATTTAGGTGTTTGGAACTATGGTGACAAAGAGCTACTGAGCCACGTTCCACTCACACACACACAAAGCCACACATAAACAGGTACACAAATATGGGCTCTGTTGATTGGAGAAAGTTATTGTACTAGATAAAGCAGCCAGCTGAAAACCAAAGGATCTAGATTCTGTTATTACCCTATTGTTTGCCTCCAACCAAAAATCTAGTATCTTCCTGTGTACAGCTCTGCTCTTGATTCCCAAAGGGAGGGCAGTTTTAAGTAGAAAATGAGATATAGCTAAAACACAGTATAAGTGTGTTAATGAAGGATCCTGAATGACAAGACTCAGAAATGCCAAAGGAGAGAAACAAAAACATTGTTAGATAACCATAAGAGGTTTATTTCAGAAAAAGCTGCATTAAAGAAGATTCCAGCCCAGCCAGTGTGGCTCAGTGGTTGAGTGTTGACCTATGAACCAGGAGATCACAATTCAGTTCCAGTCAGGGGCACATGCCTGGGTTGCGGACTCAATCCCCACTGGGCGGTGTGCAGGAGGCAGTCCATCAATGACTTCCTCTCATCATTGATGTTTCTATCTCTCTTTTCCTCTCCCTTCCTTTCTGAAATCAATAAAAATATTTTTTAAAAGATTCTAAGAGTTTAAGAAGTGACTAAAGGCATTTATTTCAAGGAAATGACTCAAAGATAGACATTTGGTGTTATAAATATTTAAATATCTATAATAAAAAATGAAAACTTAAATGTTCAGTGAAGACAGTGTTCAACCCAACAGACTATTATTAAAATACTAGTGGCCCGGTGCATGAAATTCATGCATGGGGGGCGGTGTTCCTCAGCCCGGCCTGCACCCTCTCCAATCTGGGACCCCTTGAAGGATGTCCTATTGCCGGTTTACAGGGATCAGGCCTAAACCGGCAGTCAGACATCCCTCTTGCAATCCAGGACTGCTGGCTCCTAACCGCTCACCTGCCTGCCTGCCTTCCTGATTGCCCCTAGCCACTCTGCCTGCTGGCCTGCTTGCCCCCAACTGCCCCCCGCCGCCATCCCGCTCGACCCCAAATGCCCCCCCTGACAGACTGATCACCCCCAACTGCCCCCTGTGCCAGTGTGCTTGCCCCCAACTGCCCCCCCCCCCCCCGCTGGCCTGCTCACCTCCACCTTCCCTCCCCACTGGCCTGCTTGCCCCCAACTGCCCCCCTGCTGGCCTGCTCACTCCAAACTGCCCCCCCCCGCTGTCCTGATCACCTCCAACTGACACCCACTGATGGCCTGCTCACCCCCAACTGGCCCCCCTGCTGGTCTGCTTACCCCCAACGGCCCCACCCCCCACCAGCCTGATCACCCACAACTGCCCTCCCCTTTTGGCCTCTAACCACCTCTACCTTGGCCCCGCCACCATGGCTTTGTCCAGAAGAATGTCCAGAAGGTCTCATGGAAGGTCTCCCAGTCTAATTAGCATATTACCCTTTTATTAGTATAGATAGAGGCCTGGTGCACGGGTGGGGGCTGGCTGGTTTGCCCTGAAGGGTGTCTCAGATCAGGGTGGGGGTCCCGCTGGGGTGCCTGGCCAGCCTGGGTGAGGGGCTGAGGGCCATTTTCAGGCTGGCCACACCCCCTTCAGGGTGGGGGCTCCTGCTGGGGTGCCTGGCCAGCCTGGGTGAGGGGCTGATGGCTGTTTGCAAGCTGGCCAAGCCCCTCAGCGGGGACCCTCACCCCATGGTGGTGTGGCCAGCCTGGATGAGGGGCTGATGGTTGTTTGCAGGCTGGCCACAGCCCCTTCAGGGTGGGGGTCCCCGCTGAGGGGCTTAGCCAGCTTGCAAACAGCCATCAGCCCCTCATCCAGGCTGGCCAGGCACCCAAGTGGGGACCCCCACCCTGAAGGGGCCAGCCTGGGTGAGGGGCTGATGGCTGTTTGCAGGCTGGCCACGGCCCCCGGCGACCCAAGCTCCCAGCCCCTCCTTTTTTGTTTTTGTGGGTTTTTTTTCAGCACCTCCTTGAGTGGAGGCCAGGGCCGGCTGGAAGCAGGTATCTGGGATTTATTTATCTTCTATAATTGAAACTTTGTAGCCTTGAGCGGAGGCCAGGGCCAGCCAGGGCAGGGCGGGCAGGAAGCTTGGCTTCCTCCGTTGCCAGGGGCAACCCAAGCCTCCTGCTCGCTCCAGCTCCATGGCCACTGCCATCTTGGTTGGGTTAATTTGCATACTCGCTCTGATTGGCTGGTGGACGTAGCAAAGGTATGGTCAATTTGCATGTTTCTCTTTTATTAGATAGGATTTTTTTAGAATAGTTAGAAACATGAAAATGTCTATGCTATGTGAACACTAAAAATACAAAATCATTTTCAGTATAAAAACAACTTTGTAGAAGTTATGCTCCTAGATAAGAACTGGAAGGAAATGAAAATAGTGAGTGGGTGAACTTTTCTCTATCTTTACATTTCCCTTTATTATATTATTTATAACAATTTTAAGTAACCAAAGTACAAATCTTTTGTTTTTATGTATAGAGTCTGCTTATATAACACTAGAGGCCCAGTGCACAAAATTCATGCACAGGTAGGGTCCTTAGGCCTGGCCAGCAATCAGGGCCGATCAGGGCCTTCTGGCTGCTGGCCGGGACCTCCCTTCCCTGGCTGCTGGCTGCCAACTGGGGCCTTCCTTCATTCCACATTGCCCCTGGTGGTCAGCGCACATCATAGCGAGTGATTGAACTCTCAATCTCCTGGTCAAACTCCTGAGGGGACACTTTGCATATTAGCCTATTATATATACGATATTATGTAGGTGTCTCTTTTCCCTAGAAAACATACTCATCTAATGCTAATTCAAATCTTACCTGACCAAACACAATGACAAACTAAGTCCAAGAAAATGCCACCCTGACATTTACTAGCTATGTAACTCTGGGCAAGTTCTTTCAAGTTCATTTTCCTCAGGAGGAAGCTATGGATTGTGTACTCCACACAATTGTTGAGAGGATTAAACAAGGTAAGGTTTTAAGGCACCTCGTACAGGACCTGGCAGGGCTTCTCAGCTCCAAAGATAGTAGCTGCCATCACCTCCGCCATCACCATCACCACCTTCTCTCCACTCCTGACAACATGTTCAAAAGTGCCTTCCCTTCCTTTTGGCTGCCCCCGCTCCAGAGCAATCCTGGAATAAGATTCAGGAAGACCACAGTATCATGTGGGGGCCTGCCATGTGATCTGACCGTGGAGAAGGGATGAACTTCTAAATGTGTGCAGAGTAAGCTGCAAGAACAGGGAACAGGTCGCCCTCACCTTCCATGTCCCCAGTCCCTGCACACACCATACATCACACACTCAGTAACTGTGTGTGAGAGGAGACTTGAAGAAGTTAAAACTCCACCAGGCTAAGGACAACAGCAAGGCAAGAGCATCAGAAGGGTTGCTGTGGTTTGGGGGTGTTTTTCATTGATGACTGACTGGTATTTTAAAAGAAGCAAGACTGCTGTCATACAAAACAAACAAACAAAGCAGAACTTTGTTGGGCTTCTTAACACTTTTATTTTTAATTCAATGGAATGGAAGGGAACCTTGATCTTTCCCAAACATCTTAATCCAAATTAGAGAAAGTCAACAGAAGGAACCTACACTCCGATTTTAAGGGACAAACCTAAGGTTTCTCCTGAATATAGATGACCCCACAAACCTAGGTATGAATCTATAATTTCCAAATTTCTCTAATTAGAGTCTCACCACTCCAAAAATATCCAGTTGAGAAACCTGCAGAGTAAGCATGCCCTAGGGACCAGTAGGACTGGGACCCCCAACTTCTCCCAGCAGTCACTTCCCATCGTGACTAATAACTGGTAATGCCTGGATGGGCTCTTTTCCTAAGTTTTAAAAAACCTTTTTTGCCCTAGCCAGTCTGGCTCAGTGGATAGAGCATAGGCCTGTGGACTGAAGGGTCCCAGGTTCAATACCGGCCAAGGGCACATACCTCAGTTGCAGGTTTGATTCCCAGCCAGAAGGCAACTAATGGATGTGTCTCTCTCACATCAATGTTTCCCTCTTTCTTTGTCTCTCCCCCTTCCTTCCACTCTCTCTAAAAATCAATGGAAAAATATCCTCGGGTGAAGATTAACAACAACAACAACAACAACAACAACAACATAAATAAATAAATAAATAAATAAATAAATAAATAAATAAATAAATGCACAAATCTTTTTTTAAAAAAATACCACTTCCCCAGCTCTACTTCATCGATCCTCTCAGATCCCTGGGAGAAGTGGCTGAGACCACACCCATTTCCAGAAAGCAACTTGCCTAAAGTTCCAAGCAGCACAGTGAGGAACGGATCCCTAAGGAAAATCAGGGCTCTGATCCCAGCTCAGCGTCTTCTCCGCCTGACCACAATGCATGTCCTGGAGGTGGGCAGTCTGGCTGCTCCAATGCTGTGAAATCAGACCAGCCATTTACCCTCAAAAGAAGGGGAAGTTTTGGGAAAGCTCTTGAGTGCAGACCCTGTTCTGTGACGGGCTTTAGAAGGAAAGGCAACATGGAATCCACTAGAACCTTCTGGTCATGAAAGGCACAGGGGAGTTTTCAGAACAGGCCCATTCCTGGACCTCTCCCCAAATGCTCTCTTTTACAACCTGTTTCTCATCAAGTATGAGTGCCAGGGCTAAAGCCAAAAAAATGAACTTTACGCTCTCTGAGGTTGAGGTAGTTCTTTGAAGTCCCAGCCTCAGACACAAAGACCCTAACTCATTCACTCTACTTTATGACTGTTGTGGGAGGAGTGCTTAATACAAATATAGGAATATTTAACACTATTTTCATGACATGACAAATATCATATTTTTTATGAAATGCATTAGCAGTTACTTATACATCTAAACACATTTGTAGCTTTGTTATAAAAATTATATAAGATTAGACCAGAATCACATCCCAAGTCCTGGGATATTTCTTTGAAGATCCCAGACTCCTTTACATTTGCTCTTCTCTTCTTCTATCTCATAAAACAATACATTTTATATAAGCTTATTGCCAAAATTCACAATCTATCATATTGTGGTAAGTTACCTTTGCATTACAGTGTCCCTTTCTAGCTTGAAACATTAACACAGAGCTACCAGCACTTTCCCAGTTCACAGCATCCCAGCAATTTTCACACAGCAGCAGGAAGCCAAGAAAAGCCTAATAGTTCTGTTTATTTAGTAGTTACATCCAAACAACTTAATTAAGTATTTATGTTCTAACTACTTATTGAAAAAAATGATACACATACATTGAAAGAAAAAGATGTTCTATTTCATTCTTAAATAACACAATTCCTTACTTACGGGATGAATACACAACTTCTCTTTGTATCAGACTGGATGTTGCCTCCCTTTTTCCCATTCCACATTTATTTTCACACGGTATTTGCCTTTTACCATAGAAACCACCAAAAAACCAGCTTCACAAAGGGATGAAATCATTGAAAGGAATATTGGATACTCCAATAGTGAAACTACAAGAGCTAATGGTCCATGCAGTGTTCAAGCATCACTGTGTTCCCTTGAAGAGTTAAAACATCCTGAGGTGCACCTTTGAATCTGCCACAGCAACCCAGGGTGCCTCAGAGCACAGTTTGGGAACCAAAAGTGTTAATGGCTCACCACTGCCTATAGGAAAAAGTCTAAAAGTATGGTATATGTATAGACTATCACAGGAAGAATATACAAGATATATAAGGAGATACAGACAGAAAATACTATTTGTCTCTGGAGAGACTAACCAGGGAGCTGGGAGACACAGAAGGGAAAGAAAGAAACTTACTCTTCCTTATAGAGCCACTTATAACTTTGCAAATTTAAGCTTATGTTATACTTTCAAAATATTTTTTAATCCTAAATGCAAAAAGAAGCATAAAATGAAAGTGATTCCAATGTTACCCATAGTTTTTATTATTGGTTAAAAAAAAAAATACCAGCCAAAACTAGAGCTGAGGGAAGAATCCTTAACTGTGATTTCATTGATGAGCATCAATGTAATTGGAAGAGTAACTTGACTGTTGAGGCCAGGATAGTGCTCAGGAGACTTGGGGTAAGCCATTCAGCACCAGGTAATGGCCTCAGTTTCCCTTATAAAATCAATACTGAAGGTCATAACTGAATGATTCAATGGTTTCAATGTGACTGTTGAACCAAAGGAAGAGGAATTAGTCACAAATCAAGTGGATGTGGATAAAAGCCTCCCTCCAGGAGAAAGCATTAGTCATCTGCCTCCGTTCATGAAGGAGAAAGGGCATCATACCTCCATTTCAACAGCAGCGGAAAAGCACTTTCGGTTCAAAGAAACAAGAGACTGCAAGAGAGTTCTGGTTCTCTTCCTGTCCATGAAGAGACAACCCCAATGTCTCTTCTAGGGAAGGACTCTGTGGCAGAAGCTACTAGCTGCCCCCTGGTATCCATGCTCCCCTTCTCACTTACTAACAGGATTTACTTAATGAAGACAGTTAACAGACTTTACTTTCCAGTCTCCTGTGCAGCACCTGGTGTGACCATGTGTCCAAGTTCTGACCAGAGAGGTGAAAGCTGAAGTGCTGCTGAGGATCTGTGAGAAAGCTGACAAAAAGAAGTGACTCCCCTGGGAGATTAGACTTCTATCCTTCCCCCTTCATCTCCCCTGCTTTCCGGAATGGAGGTGTGATGACTGGAGTTCCAGCAGCCATTCTGCACCAGGAAGTAACCATGAGGTTGGAAATCACAGGCCAGGATGGAGGGTGAAGCAGAAACATGGGAAGAGTCTAGATTCTAATAGAACGTGAGGCTGTCACATCAGCGTGGACACATCTTGTGTCTCCTGAGATATGGACTGTTGAGTGAACACAAGGCAGCCTGTAGACAAGTCCCACCAAAAGGAGCTGGTCAGGGAGTGCGCCCAGGAAGCCATGCGAGGGCTCCACACCGAATGAAACACAAAACCGCGGTGCTTGCCTTTGGATTAATTTCTTAAAACCAGTTACTTGACAACGTCATCTACCACCAAAATGATCACTAAAGAAATCAAACCCCAAAGTCTTTTGAGTAAAAGAAACAAAGTTAAAGGACAAGATAGTGAATCAAAGCAGGAAGAAACTCAGCTCTATGACTGTTTCCAATGGTTTTCCTTTTAAAATAATGAATATGTCTTTGTATTACAACAGTAACATACATTTGTTATGGAAAAATTTAAAAATAAATAAGCAAAAAGAACATAAAAATCACCTCAATCACACCACCAGTAAAGAGCTACTTTGAACAATTTGGAGTATATTCTGCCAGACTCTTCCACACTCGCAGTCATATATGCATACATGTGTGTATAAACATACATATATACACACATATTTGCATATATATGTACACACATATATAGATATGCATGCACATATACAGGCATATTTATATATACAAGATGGGGCAAAAGTAGGTTTACAGTTGTGAGTACACGAAACACAGAGTTTATTCTTGTATTATTATTTATTAATTATTGTATTATTTCCAAGACAAGCAACTGTATACAGGTATATGAGTGTATACACTTTTTCTTTCACCAAAATAAAATTGCAATATGCAAACAATTTTGAAATTTCTTTCAAACATTAATCCCAGGCATTTAGGGATTTAAAATTGCTTGATGAAGCATTATGAAACCACTCTTTCTCCTGGACAACCATATCAGAAGCTCAGTATGATATACGATCATGGTAACATGATATTAGAAACCATTACTCGTTTGCATAAGCAAAGCTAGCTCCTCTGAAGGAGGGAGAGATCAAATCACTGTTAGTCAAACACCACAGTAATCACTGCACAGGCAAGATCCACTGATGGACGATAAAATTAGTGGGCAAAACCTTGAGGAGAAATGAGTTATTAGCATAGTCTCCAGCTATCACTCCCAGCACATTTATTAATTACACTGCAGCTTTACAGGGAGAAGCCCACCGGATACCCCTCAACAAGTGATCAGGTTGACATCACCTGTGTGAAGACATCCTATGCCCCTGATGTCGTGCAGAGGAGGGCACATCACTCTGTGGTACTCTTGCCAAAAATGCATAACCTCAGACTTACCATAAGGACACATCAAACAAACCCAACCTGAGGTCCATTCTACAAAATAACTGGCCACTACTCTTCACACAGGTCACGACTATCAAAGATGAAAAGAGAGTGAGGAACCATTACAGATTCGACAGGGTTAAGGAAACATGGGGTTCTGGAACATAAAAGGACACTAGTGGAAAAAACGGTGAAACCTGAACAAACTCTGTAGTTTGGCTAATATTAAAATATGAAAACTGTCTCTTCTTTAAAAGCAGTGGGGAAAAAGACCCAAAGGCAGAATTGCAGTTACTCTCTGGGCCCTGTAAGCATAACTGCTTCAAAACACTAACCCGGCTGGAGTGCTGACATCTTTCACCACCAGGTAAACATGAAACAGGGTCAGCTCATCTCAAGTTAAACTGGTTCCGCTCATCCTTACCTTATAGATCAACAAACAGCCTATTACTCCAAATGAAGCACACACATGCACACACACATATGTGTACACACACACACACACACAGTTATCTGGGCACACGACTGATAACTATGCACATTACCTAAAAAAATCTTGGAATTCCTCCTTTTGGGTAAAGCTCCACCAGATGCCCCTTTTACTTTCTGAAAAGAAAAAAAGAAATTGTTAAAATGCAGCCCATGGAATAGACTAGAGGGGGTGGGGTGGGGTGGGGGGAAAAGTACATCTCAAAGGTTCCCAGATTTTATAAAAGTCCAGAGGAAATATTCAACTTGGATTAAAGGATCCCAGATAAACAGGAACTTGACCCAGGTCAATGGGGGTAAGTGAAGGGCAACGCTATTGTTCCACCTGACTGTTTTCACCAAGCTGCACAGAAAGCACTCTGGAAAGGGAAGTGGAACCAGGCATCAAAGTGAAGTAGATGCTCCAGCTTCAAATGGGCACATTCTCCCAAGAGGCTGGGGCCACGCCCAGTGCTGGAGGCACTCTGGAAGGATGACGCCTGTTCCCCTGCTTCCTACCAGGTCCCTAGAGGTTGGAGCCTGCCAACAATTATTGTTGAAAGACTTAATAAATATTAATCTATAGTCACAGATATTCGGTCCTATTACATCACTCTAACCTCCTTAAACATTTCTGGAGCACTGCGGCTGGCTATGTCAGTGCATTTTCTACCTACCATGGAAATTCCCAGCAGGAATGAAATGAACACCCATCCGGTGTTCATGAAAAAGAGGTCATGCATTACCCTCTGACACTCACACAAAATATTTTACTCTCAAATAGGATTATAGAAATGTTTGTTTCCAATGGCCAAAGCAACATCTCCACATTGTATGTTCTTTCGGTGAACAGAAGAGAGCACGTTTCCAACACACGGCGGGGTGCGGGTCGAACCCCGATGCCTTTTCACATGGTCACATGTCATGGCCTCGCTGCTTCTTCAGTTTGTGCCATTCTTAGTGCTAGGTCTCCTTTCCCACATTGTTTCATCTGGCATTGAAGGCTGACTCCTCTTTGTGTTTCTCACATTACGTTTTTACAGCTTGTAGTATGAGTTTCTAGTTCACGTCTTAGGAATGTGAAAATTGTTGAACACTTTAGCTCAGACACCTGTCTCCCTAATACTAATGCCAAATTCATGTCACTCTCTTGGATTCCCTCTCCTCCATGGTCTCAGAGCCTCTGGTCCTCTGCCCTCCACTTACCGGCCTCGAAAAGGCAGAAAAATAAACCTGTACTGAAGGCACGTTTAACAGTCCTGGAGGTCACTGAAATCTCTCTATAAGTTCATGGCATTCTTCCTTCAAACTTACCGCCTTCAATAATATATCATAAGGAGGAAAGGATAGTTCTTCTGGAGGTGGAAGGTGTGGCCAGGGATGGTCAGGTAAGAAGAGCAGCAGGCTCTGTTGTATAGCAGCTGCTCAGCAAGTATTTGTTGGATGGATGATGGATGATGGATGAATGGATGATGGATAGGTGGATAAATGGATGATGAACAGATAGATAGATATGCTGACCACAGGAATGCAACAGGTGAAAGAGGAGTGGGGGTACAAGTAGAGCATCCCAGACCAAAAAAAAAAAAAAAGGTACAAAGGCATGAAATCAATGTGTCCCAAGAAGAAGTGGTTTGCTATGTCTAGAGCACAAAGATGGCAGAGTAAGAGTGAGGGTTAGAACGGCCACATGGAGGGCCTTGTAATCATGTGCAAACGAGTTTGGGCTTCATCCTGCCACAAGGGGAGAGACATCAGAGATTTCAGCCACAGATGCGCAGATCATTCTGGGTGCAGCATGCAGACTGGATGGGTTGAAGGCGGCAAGTGTGAAGGAAGGAGACTGGTCAGGAAGCTGCAGCACTGGTCCCTCAGGGAGTGATGAGCACTCAGACAAGAAGAACAGGTGTGCAGAGGACAGGACGGGCTTCAGAGCTATTTGGGAGCCCAGATAACAAGACTTGGTCACCAATCAGTCATGGACTGAAAGCAGGATCCAAATGATGTCTATGTCTCCAGCATTCAAGACCAAGGACAACTCTGAGAAAGAGGATAAATAACTCATTCAGTCCGGAGATGTTTCAAGTAGAAAAAGCCAGGTCAGATTCGGGTGGCCAGATCTTTGGCTCTGGAGAGAGCTGATCTAGAGGCATCAGCTCAGAGACGGTGGTTAGACACAGATGGGCATGGCAGTGAGGAGGAGGGGCAGCTTTCGGAGAAAGAAGACAGGAGGGTCAAGCAGAATCCTAGGAAATGCCGATGACTAAGGGGCAAAGGAAGAAAGCGATGAGGAAGGGCAATCTGAAAGGCAGGAGGACAGCCAGGGAAGAATGTGCCCAAGAAAGCAAGGAGGAGCAGCTGCAAAAGAAAAACAAGTTCAAATGCTCAAAACATCACATAAAATCAGGGCTAAACTGTGTCCACCAAGCGTGACACCGAAGAGGTCACTGACAACGTCGCAATCGTAATGGGTTGACAGGAGATCAGACTGCAACATTGAACTTAGAGGGAGGTGTAGTAGAGCTGATGAGAATAGAAAAGTTTTTAAAGAAGCTTTAATTAAAGGATGGGATGACTAAAGGAGGACACATCAGAGGGACAATTTTGTGGTGTGTTCTTTTTTTAAAATCCTCACCAGAGGATATGTTTTTTATTTTTCTGATTATTTTAGAGAGAGAGGAAGGGAAGGAGAGAGAGAAACATCAATCAGTTACCTCCCATATGAGCCCCCACCAGGGAATGAATCCGAAACAGGCGTGTGCCCTGATCAGGAATTGAACCTGCAGCCTTCTGGTGTATGGGACCACACTCCAACCAACTGAGCCACCCGGCTGGGGCATGGTGGTTCTTTTTTAAGGTGGGAGAATGAACAGCCAGAAGAGGGAGTGGTTGGGGGTGTCAGAAGGAGTGGAGTAAATGAAGGAGCAGTTTCCCAGGTTGGAGTAAAGAGGACTAGGAGGACCGAGAGAACACAGCTTTCTGCTGAGAAGGAGGGACTGAATGCAGATGAGTTCCCAGGGGGCAAGAAAGGAGCTCGAGGAGTCCCTGTCCATGCGGTCCCTGTTTTCTCGGAAAAGTACAAGCCAAATCCTTTTCCGAGAATCAGGAGGGAGGAAAGCATCCGGAGTCTGGAGTGGGAGAGGGTACAGACTAGGTTTGCTAGGCAGTGACGGGCCCTGCAGAGGGGGAGGCCAGGAACAGGACAGGGTCCAGACCCCATGCAGTGCAGGCTCCCAGCAGTGTGTGCATGAAAGCAGAGGATGATGCCAATGCCACGACCCGTAGGAGTTCTGGAGGACCGTTAGGGAGGCAAGACACGGGGGTGAGGGTCAGTGAAGGGTACTGGGGAAAAGGGAATGTTTAAACCAGGGATCCTAGGGCCTCTTTCCCCTTCCCCATGTGGGAGTCTGTACTTGTTCTTCAATAAATCTCATATTGGCTATTAAAAAAACAAACAAAAAAAAAACAGGGATCCTGATACGCAGGCTCACCAAGCAGGGAAGGGGCTGCCTGGGCATGCCACAGGCCTGGAGCTGTCAGTGAGAGAACAGCAGATCCACATCGGAATAAATGAGTAGAAGGGCTAACCCAAGAGAGGGTCGTGGTCAGAGTGAGCTATTTAACCTAACGTTTCGGAGACAGAGCTAACTGTGCAAGATTCCCAGCTTCCTGCAATCCTGCCACTGCCTCTGTGGCTGTGAGCAAGTTACCTCAAGTCTCTGGGCCTGTTTCATTTGCCCCTCCCCCACCCCCCTGTTTTGTAAAATCCATCACTTTATACTAAGAAATGTGTGGAACAAAGCAGACTGCACAAGAACTTCTATGTCCCGACTGACGGGAGTAGTAAATGTAAATCATGCAATATTAGGCCAACATCATCATTGAGTTTATGGCTTATCTGATCTTCTGGCCTTTCTCCTCCTCTTCCCCCTACTGTCCCCACTGTCTAATTTTGGGATCTCTCCTCACTGTCCAAAATAAACAGAGGACATGTTAAGTAGGCTAGGGGGAGAGATTACATGAACTTCAACTCAGCACTGATGAGTTAGAAGATCCAAGATAGTCTACAAACTATTAGGGCTACAGTGAAAGTTGAACAAATGCTGCTAAATATAAAATCAACATCTGAAAATTAATAACAATCCCCAAACACCATCGATCACATTAAAATGCATAAAAAATAAAAGATAGCAGTTACAATAGTTACAAAAATTACAGAGACCCTTTTAAAAAGCTAACTAAATACAACTCCTTTACTGAAAATACCCAAATATTATTGAAGGACATAAAGAAGCCCGGAATAAATAGAAAGGTATGCCATGTTGAATAGTCATTCAATAAATATTTACGAAGCACCTAGTGCTGAGGACACAGAAGTGAACAAAACAGGCAAAAATAACTGCCCTCATAAAGCTAACACAATGATGTGGATTATAGCTTAATCTACTTATTGAATGTGATCCTGATCAAAATGTCCACAGGATTTTTTAAACTAGATGAATTGATTACAAAATCCACAAAGAAAAATCAGTGTCAAAACCCAGGAAAGTTCTGGGGGAAATTTACACGGAAACAGTGCTTGCATTACCAGATATCAGGCTTGTCGCACCAATGCAGAGATAGAAAAATAAGATCAGCAGGAAAGAACTGAGCCCCCAAACAGACCCGAGTGGTAATGGCGAGTTAAAATATAAAAAAGATGGCTCTGCAAATCACTGGGAAAGGCTGCACAACTCTCGGAATAGTGGGACAGCTGGCTATCGACATGGAGAATAACGTGTAGATCCCCACACTTCACAGAAATATAAAAATAACTTATAGGTGGATTAAAGACCTAACATGTTAAAGTACACACACACTTCTAAAAAAGTAAAAGTATTCAAACAAATATCTGTATGACCTTGAGTCGGAAAACAATTTCTCAGACACAATACAAAAAACACAATTTGTAAGAAATGTTTAGTACATCAAACTTCAAAACTTCTATTCCATAAGATAATTCATAAACAAAGCAAAAAATTGCTCAGCTGGCATGGCTCAGTGGCTGGGCATTGAGCTATGAACCAGGAGGTCGAGGTTTGATTCCCAGTCGAGGTACATGCCCCAGGTTGTGGGCTCAGTCCCCAGTGTGGGGTGTGCAGGAGGCAGCCAATCAATGATTCTCTCTCATCATTGGTGTTTCTGTCTCTCCCTCTCCCCTCCTCTCTGAAATCAATAAAAATGTATTTAAAAAAACAACAAAGGAAAAGGTTTTTATATCTAGAATGTGAACAAAAAGCTAAATAAAACTTTTAAGAAAAAAAGATAACTCCATAGAGAAATAGATCAAAAATATATATAGGCAACTCAGAGAAGAGAAAACCAGAATGCCCAATAAACATATAAAGATGTTCATCTCTCCCAGAAGGAAATGCCAAATATTTAGATGTTACTTCACAACCATTAGATTGGCAAAAGGAAAAGTCTGACCAAGTGTGAGGCTATGGAAATCCAGGAGTTCACTGTCACTTAAGACAGGAGTATAAATTGGTACAACCAATCTGGGGGAGAACTTGTAAATATCTAGTAAAAGCAAGGAGAAGCACAGCCACAAGCCAGCATTATCGCTTCTACATAGATTTCCTTAAAAAATCTTGCACATGTACTCCCAGGAGAAAAGGTTGAAAATGTTAATTGTTGCATTGCTAATAGAAGCAAAAAAAAAAAAAAATAGAAACAATCTAAATGTTCATTAATAGGAGAATAGAATAATAAATGACAAGGTAGAATACCAACTAGTAAAATGAATTAAGTACAACCAAATGCATCACAACATGAACAGATTTCAAAAACAATGTTGAAAGGGAAAGCTTTACACAGAATCATAGGCAACAGTATGATAGTATTTATCTACATCTTTAAAACACACAGTCATTCCACATATAGAAGGTGAATACCTATAATAAACAGTGACATGCATAGGAGTGAGAAACAACAAATTCACAGCTATGGTTACTTCTAGGGAGTGAGGGAAACAAATGGGAAAAAATGAATCTGAAGCAAAAATATCCAAATATTTTTTATTTCTGATTTTTGCTTCCATGAGTGTTTCCACTATTATTTTCTGTACTTTCCTGTATTTTTTTTTAAATATATTTTATTGATTTTTTTACAGAGAGGAAGGAAGAGGGGTAGATAGTCAGAAACATCGATGAGAGAGAAACATCGATGAGAGAGAAACATCGATGAGAGAGAAACATCGATCAGCTGCCTCCTGCACACCTCCTACTGGGGATGTGCCTGCAACCAAGGCACATGCCCTTGACCGGAATCGAACCCGGGACCTTTCAGTCCACAGGCCGACGCTCTATCCACTGAGCCAAACCGGTTTTGGCTCCTGTATTTTTTTTTTCAACCCATATCTTCTTAACTCCAAGCAGAGGTTCAGAAGGAGAGAGAAATAAAACTGGGTAAGGTGAGCCTTGGGGGGAATCTATGACTTTCTACAGACAGTCCTGTTGTTGTTTCCCATCATCGAGGAGAATCAGAAGTTACGTGGGCACAGTAAAGTCTCCATGCCATTCACACACTAAGACAGCGTCACAAGAAAGACACCAAGGCAGTTCTCTCACCTCTCGCACATGTCTTTTCAGGTGCATGTATACACTCTGTCCGGTTTTTCGAAAATGTCTTTCAACGTGTTCCCTTCCAAAGGCCAAAAACGTATTCATGCAAACATAGAGTCCACCTTCAGAATTCTGGAAGAAAGAGACAGGTTACAACGTTAGCCGAGAACGCCTCGCGGAGCAGTCTAGATTCAGAGTAAGGGAAGGGGAAGGAGGGCCGGAGACGAAGACAAAGCCCGGCAGGGCCACCTGGCTGTCAGTCATTGCGGTGCCCCAGCGGCTCCACAGCCACCACAGGGGCAGCGCCGCCCCGGCCCGGGTCCCAGTGCTCCCGGACAACTAAGATGGTCTCGTGGCGTGAGACCCTCAGAGGCCCGGGGAAGGAAACGTGTTTGTCTGACTCTCCAGACTGGGGTAAATGACAGTAAGAGACAGAAGAAAACTGGCAAGCGATCCAACGACCATCGCTGCAGTGATTTATCGTGGCTACTTCCTCATCTGTCAATGCAATCTCCAGGAACAAGCAATTTCCTTTGAGCAGCACCAGGATCTTCAAAGAAATTGTTCTTTTTTTTTTTTTTTTTTTTTTGATAGTTGTTAATCCTCACCCAAGGGTATATTTCCATTGATTTTCAGAGAAAGTGGAAAGGAGGGGGAGAAATAGAAAGAGAGAGAGAAACATCGATTGGTTGCCTCCTACAGGAGCCCCAACCAGGGCTGGGGATCCAGCCTCCAACTAAGGTATGTGCCCTTGACTGGAATCGAACCCGGGACCCTTCAGTCTGCAGGCCGATGCTCTATCCACTGAGCCAAACCGGCTATGGCAAGATATTATTCTTTGAAGATATGATTTTTTATGGTATCCATTGATAAGTTATAATAATTTAATACATA
Source organism: Plecotus auritus (assembly GCF_963455305.1). Lineage (NCBI taxonomy): Eukaryota > Metazoa > Chordata > Mammalia > Chiroptera > Vespertilionidae > Plecotus > Plecotus auritus. The sequence goes on from NC_137771.1 coordinate 189,183,036, forward strand.
AATAATAATTTAATAAGTAAATACTAGCGGATGGAGTCCTATAATAATCATAACTACATGTTATTGCATGCCTAGTATGTGCCAGGTGCTTTACATATATTATGTCTAATCCAAACAATACTGCAAGCTGCTTATTATTATTTCCACTTTAAAGTTTTTTTTAAAAAACTAAGGATAAGTTGCTTGCCCATGTTCACACAACTTGGGAGTGTCAGAGTTAAATCTGAATCTTTTTCTCTTTTTATCTCTCTATGCAATATTTCAAATATTATTTCATTATAGACATACTGCTACAATGAATAGTCAAAAATATTGTTCACATTTTAGATACTTGAGTTTCTATCCCAGTCTCGTCTCCCCTTTTCTCTCAATCTGCTTAACATGCTTCTAAACTTAGCATCTAAAATTAGCATACTGCCTCAATGGGAGTGGATTTTTATTAAGAGCCTGTTAGTCACACCCCTGCAAACAAAACAAAATACTTAAATGCCTGTCAGAATTGCCAACGAACATCTATCAAAATTCCTTACATTGCATTTTTTAAAATTGTTATTGAATTTTTGAGATGATATTGGTTAATAAAATTATATAGGTTTCAGATGTACAATTCTGTAACACATCACCTGTATATTATATTGTGGGTTCATCACTCCAAGTCAAGTCTCTTTTCATCACCATTTATTCCCCCGCCCCCTTTATAATGTCAAAACATACACTGATACTCATTACCAATATATGAAATATAATTTTCAAAGTTCTAACAGCTCAAGATTGGTTATTTAAAAATTTTCTAATAAAATCCTCCAACATTGTGTCTATGGTTTATGAGCCAGACATAACGTCTTGACACAATGAGAACATTATAACAGCCCTGGTTCAAACAGGTGCCTATCACTGTAGCATATACACTGCAAAAGTCAAGGAGGAAAAAGGCATAAAGATGACATTATAGTCTATATGGAAAATCCTAACAAATATACAAACAACTAAAAATAACAACCTGTGAAACTAATACATGAATTTAGCAAGGTAATAGGATAGTTAAATAGACAAAAATCAATTTCAATTTTATATTCTGGCAACAAATACTTTCAAATGAAATTTTTAAAACTTGACTATAAAATAGCCAAAAACCTCAGAATTTTATAGCTTGTGCTTCTGGATACATTTTTTTCCCTTAAATGAGATCATTTGAATAAAATTAGAAAAGTTCTTCATATTATATTCATTTGATCAATAAGTTAGGTAAATATTTTCAAAAGATTTTTTAAATAATAAATATATTCTTTTGCATAGTCATAACTGTTAAGAAAAATATTACTTCATCATAATGGTTAGTTATTCATTAATCCTATTACATTGAGCAACACATATTATGATTTTTTTTAAAAACTTCCATTCTGTTCCAGTAAAATGTAATTCTGTTCAAAAGAAGGAAAACCAGAAGACACACTGGGGAAAACTAAGGCAGGTTGTCATACAGGCTCTGCGCTTCAGCAACTACCTCTGTACCAATAGCCCCCCCTCACAGGGTTTCATGGAAGTCAAAGAAGATGAAACACATTCTGTGCTGTAATGCATTACATAAATGTTGGTAATTATTCATTGTAAGCTAAAAGTTCGGTGTGCTACATGCATCTCCTAGTATCTCAATTATTTTATAAGGGGGGAAGCAAGCAGATGGAAGAAAAAAGTGAATCTGACCGCCACCCAGGCTAGTGGTAACAAATAATAACCTGTCAGAAAAATACATTAGGCAACTAGCGGGAGAACCAAAAAAATTACTAAACAGAAGAAAAAAAAAAGGTTTAAGTGTAGACTAGCTACATAATACAAGAGTTTTTGGTCTCTAAAATAATCGTAAAGTCTTTGCTAATTTCATTGCCAAGAGTTTTTGACTTATTAGGGAATTTGATAAAAATTTAATATACCAGTCCTAACCGGTTTGGCTCAGTGGATAGAGCGTCGTCCTGCAGACTGAAAGGTCCCAGGTTCGATTCCGGTCAAGGGCATGTACCTTGGTTGTGGGCACATCCCCAGTAGGAGGTGTGCAGGAGGCAGCTGATCGATGTTTCTCTCTCATCGATGTTTCTAACTCTCTATCCCTCTCTCTTCCTCTCTGTAAAAAATCAATAAAATACATTTTAAAAAAAAATTTAATATACCAAATATTCATTCTCAATTTCTGGAGTCACTTGATATTGTCACAAAGTCCATAATCAAAGAGAAATATGCTAGGGCACTCGGAGACGAATGGCCCCACATAGGGAAGGATTCTATGACAAACTCCCACAGGCTTCTTCCATCACACACGGGCTGACCTGTGAGGCAGCATATGCCCCTCTGCTAGCAGCTCTGAGATGGAGTCACTACCCAGGGAACTTGCCAGTAATTCTAAAATCTCAGGACACACTGAGACAGAAAACACTTTCAAAGTTACTACATACAGAACAAACCCGCCAGTCTAATGATGTACACTATCTTCCCTCTTGCCTTACTAATGTCTAAATATTGGTCCCATAACGACACTTTATTTCACATCCACAGTCAACGCTCCATGCCCTGTACAGTTTCACTATTGAGGACAAGTCTGCTGACAAATCTCTCCCAATTCCTTTGTGACCAAAGCACAGAGAACGGTTTGTAGCCTTGGTATCAGAGATAAGCTGATTGACTCTTGAGGTTTTCGAACCCTCAACCCCATCCTCTCATGAACCAGCCACTCCCCCACTAAAATCACTGCTTCAAGAAAGCACCATAAAGCACTTGCCTTCATGGGGCCAAAAGTGCAGCAAGCAATCGGGCAGGGCCTTCCTTCTGTACGACAGGCACTGTGCTAAAACTAAGGGAACTAGGCTACCATCGTGGCTTTTGTAATGATGCCAGCAGAGTCCACACAGGAAGATCAGTAACTGCACTAGACAGTAAAGACTAGGGTGAACCTCTTTCTTAATGTCCAATGTCCTTTGTCTTAAGAGTTCGTGCAATATGTCTTCAGAAGAAAATAAAAATTAAGCAATTGTTTTAATCAGGCAGGTTTAGGGAACTGTACTGACAGTGAAATACAACTCAAAGAATAAGAGGAAAGAAATCAAAATGATATTTTTTTCAAGTCATGGTGGTGGAGTGCTTTATTAAATAGATTACAAATGACATTTCTATATAGTGGGTTAACTTTTGAAATAAATAGTAGCATAACAATAGAGATTCCAAAAAAATATATTCATTCCATATGGCAAAAGCTCTTAATATGTCAAACCCAAAGAATGAGGGGGAAATCACTAATCAAAGTTACTGTTACATTTAGACTTCGGAATTTAATCTAGATCCACATCTTACACCAAACACTATAATAAGGTTCAGATAGATCCAAGAGATCACATTTTAAAAACTAGGAAAGAGCAGAATAGCATATTTATTCCACTTGTAAAGGGGAAAATAACTTCTAACCAAAAAAATATAGAATCGCAAAAGAGATGGCGTAACTGAGTACAAATGTATAAACACTAATGAACAAGTTTGACACCACAAAATATAATGAAACAAATAAAGACCAACAATAACAGAATAAAGCTGTAAAGGACAATGAAGAAAAGCTTACATTCAAACTATGTAAAACTGATAAAATTGGAAGATGTCAACATCTATGTTCAACTTGGTAAGAGTTTTTTTGTTAAGATTGTTTAATTTTACAGGTGAGAAAATATTAAATTCAAATCATCACATCCTCACCACCTCCTGAAGTAAGCACATTAAAACAACTTCCAGGTGAGTGTACTAGTATAAGCCTACTAAAATAACAAAAAGCGTTATAATCGCACAGCCTGGAGCCACAGAAAAGTCTGTGTATCGATTCCGACAATAGAAATCGATTCTGTCTTTCTACAGAGCAATAAAATTGTGACCTTTGACACAGTACTTCACCTTTGGGGACAAACTCCAGGGACCCAAAAGAAATAGAAAAAAAAATAAAAACATTTGTTTAAAAATACTCACGGATGTACTATTTATAACAGGAAAAGTTAGCGATGGCCCCAAATAGAGGAGCTAAGAACCTGTGACATATAAACACCATGAAATACTTTAACCTTATTTAAAATGCTGCATGTATGCATTATGTGTAATGTGTGTAGAACATCGGTATGGAATTGTATATGATGTGCATAGGAAAATAATGTTTATGAAAAAAGAGCACATGCTGATGACAAGGAGGAAGGGGAAGAAGGGAAGGTGAGTCTGTACATTGACGAAGACTGAACTGAAAATGGGATGTGATAAGTGGTTGCAGATTTATTTAAGTCCTTGACCTTGGGGCCCACAGCCTCACTCCCATTACTTCCACGCTCGATGTGAGAGAGAAACATTGATCGGTTGCCTCCTGGCACACCCTAACCAAGGCTCAAACCCACAACCTAGTCATGTGCTGTGATCCAGAATCAAACCCACAACCGTTTGCTGTATGGAATGACGCTCCAACCAACTGAGGGTCAGCACCTCCAGTGCTGTTTCTCAAACTACCGTTGTGCAGGAGCAGGTTGTTTTGTCCGGTGTTTTGTTTTGTTCCTATTCATTAGGGAAAGATACGTGGCCCCCTGCACAGGACTAGTTCCCAGCTCCAGCCAGATGTGAACGTACTCACACTCACACCTGTAAGTCCCACAAAACCCAAATGGGTCTACATCCTGTTCAAACTGGTTTGCTGCTCAAGCACTTGGAGGTGGCTGCAAAGTCAAGTTGCTATAGAAATTTCTAAGCACGTACTCTTCGATGCTTGTACTTATCTCGTGGCCCAGTCAGCTGGCTTCCCTTTGAGTAGCCTTAGTCCAGGGCTGGGTGAACTGCCCAATCCTACGAGTGTCTCACTGTCAGGAAAGCGTCACCTCAGGGATCTTGGGAACACCAGTTCAGGCCTCAAGCCTTCAGAGCAGCCCCATCAAAGCCAGCTACCCATGTCGATGCCTGCGCAACTGTGGATGCCCCCCAGATCCCACACCGGTGCACCCGTCCACCTGCCAGCCTCTGCCCACGACCAGTTCCCTCATCTCCCTGCTCATCCGCCTGTGCTGACAGCCCTTCACCCCAGACCCACTTCCACTTCACAACTGTTCGCATCTTGCTATTTGAAACCTGAAGCTGTGAAAAACCCAAGCTTCCTTCACTTGGGGCCACTGATTTCAGAAGCTGAGCAGCACAGCCTCTCCTTGAGAGCAGGAAACTTGTTTCACATTCATTACTGAATTCCAAAGACAGTATCTGGAACCAAGCAGGACTGAACATTGGTGGAATCAATGGCAGGTGTGTGTAATTTGCTGTCATTCTGTTACATAGTTTAATTCTCTCTAACGGGTCCTCAGTGCCCCTTTTTAAACTACTTCCTGGCACAGCCTTCATTTCATATCTGGCATAGCTAAATAATGGGGAGCATCAAGGGAAAACTGGCCCTGGCCAGGTAGCTCAGGTGGCTGGAGTGTCATCGTACAGCAAAAGGTTGTGGGTTTGATTCCCGGTCACAGCACATGCCTAGATTTTGGGTTTGATCTCTGGTCAGGGCGTATTCAGGAGGCAACCAATCTCTCTCTCTCTGTCTCTCTCTCTCTCTCTCTCTCTCTCTCTCTCTCTTTTTCTCTCTCTGTCTGTCTCCCCCTCCCACCTTTTCTCCCTCTTTCTCTCTCCTCCTCTCTCTCTCCATCTTTCTCTCCCTTCCTCTCCCTAAAAACCAGTAAACACATGTCCTCAGTTGACGATTAAAATAAAGAAAAGAAAACTGATGGTCGTGCATAGACTTACAGCCTGAGACCCCAGCAGGAATACTAGCTTTTCTGGTTTGTTTGGCTCAAGTCACACTCTTAGCAGCTTGGACACTTGAACCCCACTGGCCCAGCTCTCCTACCTTCAGTCACCAAGCCAGCCTCACATGGCTCTTTGGGACAATGGCTGCCATCTCCACACCCCATCCCACCTTGGACCCTTGTCCGGCTCCCACTTTCAGAGGCCACCCAGCCAAGAATGGCCAGTGTGTGCTTCTCTGCGTGTTCTTAGCTAAATAAGTTTCTAATTATCATCTCCGTGATGCACTAAACAGAAACTTGACCAAGATGCAAGGCTTGATTTAGAAACCTGAAATCACTCAGGATTTCTCTAAGGCTGTATAATGATTCCCTTTGAAAATTTCTCCCATCCCACGATCAAACCGTCAGAGAGAAGAGCAGCATTAGAAGCCCATGGTTTAAACGCACTCTTCAGTGCATTTCAATATGGACACGATATATCCATGGCCTTTCATTTATTACTTTCCATTATACTGCATACTATCCAGAAGTAACATCAAGGAAGAAGTCTCCTTTTTGTTATACTGCCTGGCATTTAAAAGAACATTAAAACAATGGCGAATGTAAAGGTCAAGGTTACAACGTGTTTCAGAGTAGCCAGTGACCCGTCATTTCAATTAAAAATACACCACATTGTCAATCGGTAGGTGTTCGGAGAACTTTGTTTACGATGCCGTGCTCTTGGAGACCAGCTCCGTTGGAAGGCCGGAAGGCTGGGCCAGCATGTGTGAGCAGCAAGAGGCGCTGCGTAACGCTTGTTTTTAGAACCACGGAACCGTGTGGAAAACAAGCGGTCATCGCCACAAAGAGAAACATGATGTCGGTAGATGGAGTCACAACAAATCCAAGTACAGGACAAACTGCATACCACCGCCCCCACCCCCCCCCCCACCCCCCCGCCTCCCGCAAGGCTGTGACACCCACACTCGTGCAAAAGGGAGATGAAAGGACAAGAACATAGTATTTTCTGGAACACTGATTTTTAAAAAAAGAAAATAAGCCCTCGCCGGTTTGGCTCAGTGGATAGAGCGCGTGGGCCTGCGGGGGTCCAGAGTTCGATTCCAGTCAAGGGCACATACCTCTGTTGCAGGCTCCTCCCCGCCCGGGCCCTGGTCCGGGCTTGTGCAGGAGGCAACAAATCCATGAGTTTTTCTCACATCGATATTTCTCTCTGTCTTTCCCTCTTTCTGATACTCTCTCTAAAAATCAATGGGAAAATATCCTCAGGTGAGGATTAAAAAAAAGAAAATAAGTTAAGGAAATTAGGTACTTATAACAGTGAAAGGAAATAACCTGAATGCCCAACAACAGATGTGTTTAGTAATTTATGGCATATCCATGGAAGTTAACACTCTTCGGCCATTTAAAATTGACTTGTGACGAGTGGTTACTCAGAGGTATTTCTGAGGGAGGAAGCCAGTGATAAAACTGCGTGTGTGATGTGCACGCTGGGTGGCGCGATGTTATCTCAGCATGACGAGATAATGTGGGATTGTTTTCTTCATCTTGTCCTTCGGCATTTTCCAATTTTTCTTCCAAAACAATAAGATTTTCCTTCACTGAGTGTATTTAGAACCAAATATGTGTATATGGAACAGAATAGGCATCATCCAAATGTTCCCCCTTCTTCACCAAAGTGTTCCTTAAGCTTTTGCAAGCCACCTTCACAGCCTTCAGGTGCTGCGTAGTCTCGTTACTCACAGTGAAAGGAAGGTCTGAAATAACTAAGAGATTATTTTGAAATGTGTAGCTAAAGAACTTTGGGGACACACAAGTAAAAGAGAGAGGAGAGGAGGACTGTAATCTCAGGGAGCCAGACTCGAATGTGATTACAACAGAAAAAAACGAAACACATCAAGGACACCGTATCCCAGTTGGATGCCATCCAAGCTTCCAGCCGAGGGACAGTCGGACAGTCGTGAGGAGTCTGGAAAAGAAGCTGAGGAGGAGAATAAGGCTGTGCTGTCTTCTCTGGGGGCAAGAGAAGTTGGTGGGGGGTACGGGGCAGGGGTTTACTCGGCAGAGAGAGACAGACAAGCAAGGTTGGTGCCCTGATGACATTTCCATCCTGGTAAGGAGAGACAGGAAACAAACAAGAGCTACAGAAGATAATTCCCAGCAGCAATAACGGTGATAGAGAAGCCTGAGGGAGGGTGGAGAGATAAGAGGGTTGGGGGATGTTATGCAGCTCAGGGGATGAGGGAAGGGGTGAGCTCAAGGATGAAGGGCCAGACAAGCAAAGTGGGAAGAACACCCTAGCTAGACAAAAAGCATGTGCAAAGGCCACAACTCCAGAGAATGCTTAGCTACATCACCAAAAACAAAAGCAGAGACAGTCAGGGTGCTAAGATCGAGGGAGAGGGAGAGGTAGCAGGATCTGAGGAGCAGAGGTCTGCTGAGGCCAGAGGAGTTGGCCTCAGGGGCATGAGAAGAGCTAGAGTTCAATCTAAGTGGGATGAAAGCCACTGGAGGGTTTTCAATTGAGAAATGCCACAATCTGATATACATTTTTTAAAATACATATATATATATATAATTTATATATATATATATTATTTCAGAGAGGAAGGGAGATGGAGAGAGAGATAGAAACATCAGTGATGAGAGAGAATCATTGATTGGCTGCCTCCTGCATGCCCCACACTGGGGATCAAGCCCGCAACCTGAGCATGTGCCCTGACCAGGAATCGAACCGTGACCTCCTGGTTCATAGGTTGATGCTCAACACTGAGCCACGCCGGCCGGGTGCTATACATTTTTAAAAGGTCACTCTGGCTACTGGGGGAGAACTACAGGAACAGAGGGGTCAAGAGAATGTATGGTTATGAAGCCATTACATATTCTAGACCAGTGGTCAGCAAATTGCGATTTGCCACTCTGTTGACTAATGAGTTTTCCGACCACTGTTCTAGACTCTCGCTGTCCAATATACAGTAGCCACTGGCCACATGTGAATATTTAAATCTAAATTAATTTAAATTATGTTAAATTAAAAGTTCTGGACACATCTCCAGCTGCTCAATAGCCACGCCACACGTGGCTGGGGGTCATCACACCGGAAAATACAGATACGGCAAACTCCATCATCACAGAAAATCCTTTTAGACAGCCCTTGTCTGAACAAGGCCACGTGGCGGCTTAGCCAGGGGGAGGCGGCAGGAAGAAGAGGGAAGGGGGCTCATGGCAGAGAAGGGGAAACTTGGGCAGATTCAGGGTACGATGTTAGGATAGAGCCCATAAGCCTAGGAGATGGATGAGATGTGGGGCTGTGTGGAAAAGGGCCAAGTCAAGGACACTCCTAACTGCTTTGATTCAGTACCTCACAGGACTGCCCACCTCTCTCTGCTCAGTCCTTGCTCTCAGTAAGCAGCCATCTGCCTATTAATTCAGCCTCTCGGGCACTTCCCTCTCTGAATAGTAGATATGAATATTCCAATGTACAGATCCCCAGTACATTCTCACTTCTCGAGCAAAACAAACAGACAACAGTTTTTAAATGAAAAACTAAGCACATGCAGATGGGAAGCAAATGTGCCATAAGAAAGTAAAACCAGGTTCCAGATCAAGCGCAGCCAGGATGCAACCCAAAGAAGGAAATGTGGAATAAAGCCCTGCCCTCTGGAGCTCAAGGAAAGACTCAACAGTTGACCAGTAGAACAGAACTACCAGATACAATATTTGCAAAGTCCAAAATTTTGGTTTCAACCGCAAATCCACTGAAATACACTTGGCTATATAAGCCAAGTAGAAAACAGCAAATGCGTAGCATCTCAAGGTGGTGTCGGCCTCTCTGCCAAACACTGATAAAGCATACTGTGGCCATGAAGTGTTAAGAAATAATAGAAATGTTCATGCAGTGGCTCTTCCAGCTTGCTCCAACTTGGAGGCCTCCCTCTCTGCAGAGGACTCCTACGCCTCAGAGCTGCACAGGCTAAAGGCAGGGTTTGAACAGCTAGGCTTTGACACAATATAAATTCATTAACTTTTTTTCTAAGTGTAACACCAAATCCTTGCTCTGGGTGTTTGGAGCAATGAGGACGCTGTCACCAAATAGCTGGGGAACAAGGGTTGAGACAGGGCACAGAGAGCAGCTACTATAATTAATGCTCACAGGACAGGTGACAAAACAGAAATCATCAGAGGCTGAAGACACTAGGTGAGCGTCCGCAGCAGTGCTGAAATGAAGCCACAACGCATCGAAGTGGTTCCCAGCTTACATCTAAGAAAAGAAACGGTGAGGCCACCCTGTCAAAGGTGAAAAACCTTTTATGGTCATGTCTTCTTATTTTCTAAAAGAGATGGGTCTCTTCAGGATGCATGTCCCCTGATAAACTGCATTATACATGAGGACTCGGTGTGCAGGCTAACCCCTGAGAGCCCATCACCAGGGGGTGAACGTGAGGATGAATAACAGCCCCGCCCCGTCACCCTCAGGAGGCAGCACACACTCATGCCCCGGGCGGGCCCTCAGAGCAGAGCCTCGCACAGAATTACCAAGAACAGCATGTCTCTCTTGCAAAGCCAAGACCATAAAATCCCTCTTCACCTTCTTCTCGGAGGGATCCCTCCCACTGAAGCCCACTGAAGAGATGGGAAGCAGTAAGTCACTGTGATGGGCAGCCGTGATAACAACACTGCAGGGGGGCACGACAGAGAGGAAAGCCAAAGCCCAGTGAAATTAAGGCACTTGCTGAAGTCGTATTGCTGCTCAGTAGTAAAGGGGTGGAGGGATTTGAACCCAGGCCAGTCTGCCCTCCTCCCACCTGCTGATTGGAGCAACCGAGAAGCAGACGTTTTGGTGGCAGGAGCTAGCACACACCATCATGGGGGCCTGGGGAAAAGAGCAGTTTCCTCTTTTTCTTCAAGGCTGTTTCATTCCAAGAAAATAAAAGGGACAGGCAAAGGAGAGCCACCCCACTCCAGCAGCTTGTGCCAGGTGCCCCGCCAGGCTTTCCTGCCGGGAAGGGGGCTTCAGCAGGCCCCACCAGCTCCACTCCCCAGACTCAGGCAGCTGAAGTCCCTGGGAGGAGCTGCCCCAGGCTGACAGCTCCCTGACAAGATCAAAGGTGTGGGGCCCCCAGACCCTGGTGAATAGCTGCAGGCTTTGGCAACCCCACAGTCCACCCACCCTCATCAACGTAGGGTCTGCCATTGGATCTGTCCATGGTCCTGTTCTGCTGGTCAGGGCCTGGAGAAAGAGTCCACACCAGCTGAGGCCCCTCCCAAAGCTTCAGGCTGGAGGCCCAAAGCTGGGTCCAAAGGAACAATTCAGCTGTTGTCCCCAAAGGATACAATATAGAAATTGCTTTCACCCCTGCCCTCTCCCTGGCCCATTCCTTACCTTCAAGCCCATATGTCCTCTTTCCTCCTGGCCAATCACCCACTAATCCCACTAGCAGACCGCCAAGCCTATTTCTAAGAATTGTTGGGGACAGAAACATCTATGTCCAGGTCACCACTTTACAGCCACACCCAAAGAATCAGCCAGGACAAAAACAGCAACACTTGATTTGATTCGGAGAAAGTTTTCATAGTTGCAACTCACAAGAACAGTCAACCTCTTGGCCAATCACCCATGTGGTTAACATGGGGCAAATTTCCTCTAAAGTGATTTTATATCATAAAACATTAAAGTTTACATGTATCCCATCTATAATATGACTATACTTGGGTAATATGACTATCTGTTCAAATTTCTAACTCCTGGAAAAAATACTGCCCCAGGCTCCTGAGTTTCTCTGGGAATTGAGCCAATCGGTGGGAGGGCAAGAGGCATGTGCCAGTCTCTGCTTCCTCTACAACTTAGGGGGAAAGGTCTCAGGAGCAAAGAGGTGGGGCTCTGGGGTCCTTCACAAGGAAGGGCTATTCACAAATCCAGGGTCTCTAAACTAGGGACTGCCAGTCTCTGCAATCTTAACCCTCACCTCTAAGCTCCATCCAGTCCCCAACTGTCCCAGTGGGCATGCAGGACTTGGCCACTTGCATCTGACCATCTCACCTTCCTCATCCTGGATTCACTTCATCTCCCAAGCTATAGGTGTGAAGTCACCTTTACCTCCTCCCACTCCTTCACCCACTGCATATTCTGTCATTAAGTTAGGTCATACTGTTCATGAAAATTTCTATTGAGTTTATTCCCACCACCCAGCCACTTCTACCCCCACTATCATCACCCTAATGAAAGCACACCCCCTCCAATATTACTCTAGACTCCTAGTGAATTCCTGTTCAAGGACTCCACACCTCCCACCAACTATTCCTCATTCCACTTCTAGAACACCCACACTAAATAACCACTGTCCTTGTGCTGTCCCCTTGCCACACTGTTTAAAACTTAAATATCCTAGATGTGCTTCATGACTCATCAGGGCTAAGTCCCATTTCTGCCACATCCCGGCCTTAGAACAAGTCCTTGAACAAGCTGCCTAACCTCTGACTCTCAGCTTCCTCGACTGTAAAACAGGGCAGCACCACTAACTATCGCTTATAAGCCAATTCCTATTGTAATTACATGAGATAATATATATAAAAAGTACCTAGTACACTGTTTGTCTCATAATAGACACTGAAAATTGGAGGGGAGAGCCATGTCATTCTCCCCTCCTGTGACCCTCTGCTTCCCTCCTAAATACTCACACCCTCCCTACCACCTACAGCAACTAGCTCAGGGCTGGATGTACCAGGCTCTAACTAAGTACTAATACTTGCTAATAAATACAAAACAAAATGTTTGCTTTTTAATATTATCACAGTAAGCACATACTGTGCACCTCAAGCAACATCTCTAATCTAGTGGCCTGTTCAGATTCATTAAATTCTTGTCATTACTGCATTGTCTTGCTGTCCTAACCCTAAAAATAGGTGCTCCTGTGCACATCTTCCCTGTACATGGGACAAGGGGAGTCCTCGATGACCCCCATAATACTGAACGTGAGCAGCAGCACAGAGGCCTGGGCTATATCCACAGGGACCTGCCCTCTTGTCATCTCCCTGAGGGACACCACCTGTGACCACTTCTACCAACATCCCCTGGGACACCTAGAATCACAACATGCAAAACTCTTGGTAAATCCCCAAGATACCTTTCCCTGGATTTTTAAGAGTCAAGTTTATGACTTGTCAGATAATATCTATATCTATATATATATAAAAACCTAAGCAACTGAATGACCAAACAACCGGCCGACCGGTTGCTATGATGTGCACTGACCACCAGGGGGCAGATGCTCAACACAGGAGCTTCCCCCTGGTGTTCAGTGAGCTCCCACAGACAATCTCCCTGGCCGGCCAACCTCCCACGGCCAGCCGCCAGCCCCTCCACCACACATGGCCCCGATCACTGACCAGGCCAAGGGACCCCACCCATGCACAAATTCGTGCACCGGGCCTCTAGTGATAAAATAAAAAAATACAATATTGGCTATTTTTAGTAACATTTTTATACCAAAATATATGGTGATGATTTTTTTTAAATAGGAACAGAACAGATGTAGCCTACCAGATACAGGTTCCCAAATGGCAGCCTTTCAGTCCTCTATTCTTTTCCCTTTCATTCTCAAAGCCCTCAGCTCTTCCATGTCTTCAACAATCATATCCCAACCCTGACAGAGATGTACAGAGTATTTTGGAAGCACAGGAAAATGAATGTTTGACTCAGCTGGGGAGCGGGACGGGGCGGGGGGTGAGGGGGGCGGGGAGAGGGGGGTAGAGCGCGCTCACAAAGAATACCCGAGCTGGTGTTTAAGGACTGGCAGGGTTTTCCTGCGGGGAGGGGAGGGGCTGGGAGAAGGCAGTCCAGGCTGAGCACCTGAAGAACACAACATCTTTTGGGCCAAACGGAATGTAAGTAAGCAGAAGGCAGGTGTTAAGTGACGGCACTGGCTAAGTAAATTGGAGCAACACGTGCTGTGTTAGAAAAGTCTGAATGGGGACTTTGAAAATTTCTACACAGGAAAATGGCATGATAAGACCCATGTTTCAGAAAAACATTGAAGAGTTCAGTGTGACAGGCAGGAAGGGAGGCAAGGTGGTCAGTTAAGAAGCTTCTGCAAGAGTCCAGGCAAGGACTGATGAGGGCCTGAACGGTGGCAGTGGAGAAGGAGAAAGGAGGTTATGCTGGGACCTGGGCACCTGCTTACTAGCAGGATGTGGTGTAAAAGAGAGGGAGGTACACCCAGGTTCAGAGCAGAATCATTCACAGTAGCCAAAATGTGGAAGCAATCCAAGTGTCCATCCACAGATGAATGGATAAACAAAATGCGGTACACACATACAATGGAATATTATTCTGCTTTAAACGGGAGGAAATCCCAACACGTTACAACCTATGAACTTTAAAAACTTATGGTAAGTGAAACAAACCAGTCACAAAAGGACAAATCCTGTATGATCTCACTTATATTAGGTACCTGGAGCAGTCCAAATTCAGAGAAAAGCAGATTTGTGGTTGCCAGGGAGTGGGGAGAGGGAGGGAAATGGGAGTTATTATTATCAGGGATATAGAGTTTCAGTCATGCAAGATGAAAAGAGGTCTGGGGATAGATAGTGGTGATGGTTGCACAACAATGTGAATGTACTTAACACCACTAAACTGTATGCTTAAAAATGGTTAAGATGGTCACTTTTGTGTTATGTGTATTTACATAGTTTTTTAAAGAGAGGGAGGGAGACTGGATGGCACTGTACACCTCCCAGCTGGGGTGATGAATGACGGCAGCCGCTGTAGGTGAGTCCCGGGCCAAGGCAGCCACAGGCAGGGAGTAGAAGCAGAATTCAGAACTGCACCTCTAGATTCAACACAAGCTGAGATCACAAACTTTCTCAGAAAGGCTCCCTGACAGGATCAGCAGCATCGCTTACATCCCAGAACTTGAAAAATGAGACAACTTTAAAGGTAATTACTGCCAAAAAAACACCAGAGTGACTTCTTGATTTTAGTTTGGAAAAGTGGGACTCTAGGGAACGAGGGCAGACTACACTCACACATCAATTTCACTCCTTTATGAAACACAAATAAAAGGACTGTAAAGGGATTTTTTGAAAACATAAACCACAGCAACAAAATCTGGAACGTGGACTGCAAATGGGTACGTGCTAAAAAGACTCAGACAAGCTGACAAAGCTGGATTCCAAGCCCATGGCATAGAAAGCCAGGATAAAATCTGACATACACCACAGAACTTCCAAAAGACTCCAGAACAAACAGCCCTGGGTAACTCTGGAATTTGGGGTAAAAGAGGGACTAAAGAAAGAGGAAGGGTTGGAAATCTGTCTAGGTAGCAGTCACAGCCCCAAACCTCTCCTCCAGGCCAAGCAGTCCTTCCCACATCAACCAACTACTAGAGATTCTTCTAAAGCAGGTAGAAACAAAGGACTCAGGTCTGTGGTACACCGGGCTCAGTTAAGAATAGGGGTTCCATGCTGAATACACAGGGACTTGGAGATGTGGGTGTAATATATGTGTATTGGTCCAGATCTAGTTAGAAAAGACAAACCATCCTAGGCATTTCAGGCAGGAAGGGATTTAATGCAAGGAATTGGAGGCTTACAAAATCCTGGGAGGAGCTGTGAGAGCCAGGGGCAGAGAAACCACCACTCATGTTCAGGAAATCAGGAAGCACACGCATCACAAAAAACTGCACAGATGATCCCAGCTGAGGTGGCTCTGAGTCCCACAAGAACAAGGAAATTCCCACGCCTGCCACGTGCCACAGCCGCAATAGCAATCGTGGCTTCTTCTCTTTACCTTCTGAATCTCTCACTGGCAGATTCAAAACCAAAGTCCTTCTATCAAAGGTGTCCAGCTTCCCAGCCCCTGCAGCACAGGAAAAAGCTTAACAAAACAGGGATAGGGTTGAGAACCAGAAGACACTACCCCACCAGTACCAGTATGCAGATGCTGAGCCATCCTCGTCCTCCTCCCACTCAGCTCCCTGGGTGCTGCCAGACAGGCTTTCACCTCCCAGGCGAGAGATGGCAAAGGTCTCCTAACCAGTGGTCAAAGGGAAAAAATCATGATGCTCAAAGTCTAGGCTCCCCAAAGAAACAGCCCAGCCAGATCACACTACAGTGAAGCTCACAGTCAACAGAATAAAGAATTCTCACCTCTGAAAGAGCCAACAATTAATTCCCAGTCCAAGTAGGTGCAAATTTTTTCAAAAGGAGTCAAATTCTCTACATTCTAATTTGCTTCAAAAAGAATGTATGAGCCCTGGCCGGGTATTCAGTTGGTTAGAGTGTCGTCCTGATATGCCAAGGTTGTGGGTTTGATCCTCGGTCATACAAGGAGCCACCAATGAATGCATAAATCCGTGGAACAACAAGTCGATGTGTCTCTCTCTCTCCCTTCCTCTCTCTCTGAAAATCAATACATAATTTTTAAAAAAAAAGAATGTATGAGACATAGCATTTCTGGTTGAGTGAAGAAGATTAGCAACCAATTATTCAATCACCTCACATGTGAAAATTTGACCCCATAAAAGCCGCAGTGCAGGTGGGGTACGTCACTGGAGGAACCAGTTGTACTTTTCTTGACTAAACTCTAGAACTTTGGTTTTCAAAGTATGACCTTGGAACCATGTGATGCCCCCATGACCCTTCAAGTACTCTGCAAGGTCAACCTGTTTTCATAAGGTGAATTTATTTGTCTTTTTCAATCCTATTCTCTCATGAGCACACAGTGGCATTTTTCAAGAGTCATCATGACATATGATGACATCACCACTCAAATAGCTAATGCAATGGAAGTTGTTTTAAATTTTTCTGTCTTAATTTCTAGTATGGTAACTAACAATAGATAGAAACCACATAAAAGCTCTTAAAGGTCTTCAAAAATATTTAAGAGTATAAAAGGGGCCAAAGAGCTTGAGAATCATTGCTACAAAACAACTTTTTAGTTAGCTGCTTTGAGCAGGGAACTTTTTTTTGGTTAATACTCACCCAGGATATTTTTTCCATTGATTTTAGAGAGAGTAGAAAGTGGGGAGGGTGGGAGGAGAGAAGAGAAAGAGAGGTGAGGGGGGGGAGAGAGAGAGAGAGAGAGAGAGAGAGAGAGAGAGAGAGAGAGAGGTGAGAGAGATACATCAGTTAGTTGCCTTCCCGCACACACCCTGACCAGGACCGGGTATCAAATCTGCAACCCAGGTACACACCCTTAAAGGGGAATTGAACCCGAGATCCCTCAGTTCTAGGGATAACACTCTAACCATTGAGCACACAGGCCAGGGCTGGGCAGGGAACTTTTGATATGTGAAACTAATTAGGCTTAGTTTAGGTTTTCATCTTCAAAAAAAATAAAATATGTGCTTCCTAAATTTTACTTTACTATCTTATATCAGTTTCTGTTTATCCATTAGGATGATGATTTTTCTGCATAGATCCTAAATTAAATTATTTTTCCACTCCAAGTAAGCACTGTCATGGCCAGTCTCATTGCCCAGAAGGCAGCATGCATAGCACAACAGTAAAAAGACAGATTCTACAGGGACTCAAACAGAAACTTATACACCAATGATCATAGCAGCTTTATTCATCACAGCCAAAAGGTGGAAGGGAATTCTCATACTACAACCTGGATGAACCTTGAAGATATGCTAAGTGAAAAAAGCCAGACACAAAAGGACAAATACTGTGGGATCCCACTTACATGAGGGGCCTAGAATAGAGACAGGAAATAGAACGGTGGTTACAGGTGTGGTTGAAAGGGGCTTGTTATGAATAACAAATAACGCCTTCTTGCCTCTTATCGCTTAGGAAACTCCAAGAGTTTTAGGAACTCTGTGCCAGGAACAAAGACCAAATATACAGTACGTTCCTTATAACAAATCAACAATATCACAGAAGGATTTACTGAGCCCCTAATAGGAAGTTTTCCTACAAGTAGATGACCTCAAAGCCTTTCCCAACGCATATCTAAACCAGCCATTTCCATGAGGCCCCGTCCACCAGAGTTTGGCAAAGACTCCCAGGAAAGCAGAGAACCAACAGTGACATCTCAACATCACCCAGAGCTCTCAGAGCTTTGGAGAATGGGGGAAACTCCCTTTTACAAAATAGTGCTGATCGGTGCTGGGAGGGAAGAAGAGGTGTGGGGCACTCATTATGCTGCTCTCACATCCTCTCGGGCCACCTTTTTGGGGTATAGCTGCTTGCCCAGCAGGTGTGACCTGCTTTTTTAGCCTCACTGCACCAGGATCTCCACCTTCCCAGCTGCTGCCTGCTCAGCCCCTCCCGCACCAACACCCACCCGGAAGAGTGAGGGCGCTTCACCCCTGGAGCACCCTTGACCAATGGGCCATGGGAGCCAGTGGGTAAAACTCCCCTCTTCCGTGACCCAGGTGGAGGGTGAGGAGGTACATTCAACAGTTTCCCAGAGTCCCCGCCCGCCCGGCTTAGGCACGACTGGCCGCAGTGGTAGCCGGCTCACTCACTCACTCTTGGATTGTCTTTCCTTCCTTCCCTTTGTCACTGTTCCCGTGGATGTTCTTCCACTTCTGTTCCCTGGGATACCTTTCCAAAATAAACTGCCTGGGCCGAAGCCCTGCTCTCAATCTTTCAGTTGATCCAGCTAAGACCAGGCTTAAGATAAGCTCTCCACCCCAGACAGGTGGGGCGGGGGCAAATAAACACAAGAGTGGCCCAGCTCCTCCAGTACCTGGTGCTTGGAAAGAGGCTTTAAAACTACCAGCTAAATGGGAAAAAGGAGAGAAAGAAAGAAAGAAAGAAAGAAAGAAAGAAAGAAAGAAAGAAAGGAAGGAAGGAAGGAAGGAAGGAAGGAAGGAAGGAAGGAAGGAAGGAAGGAAATAATGACAAACTATGGAAGTCAGACTATAACTTACTGCTGTGGTGATGACACAGACTCTAAGTAATAACAGAGGCTCCAGAGGAAAGGACCAAGTCTGAAGCAGAAAGGGAAAGGTGAGGAAGCCCTGAAAGACGATCAGGAGAGGAAGGTGGTCCTGGAAAAGGAAATGAATCTCATGCGTCGAAGACCTGGAGACTGGCCTGCCGGGAGCTGGCAACCTGGAAGCTGAGGAGAGGTGGGACAAAGCTCACTGCGGTGAAAGAGGGGCTCAACAGGACAGGGGATGGAGGAGATTTTACACGGTGGTCCCTGAAGACTTGTGAGCAGAAGTGTGAACCAATTTCCCCACGTAACCACATGAAACTTTCTGCATAACCCCTGACATCCAAACACTCAGGCTTCCATCCGTGATTGACTTTCTTACCTTTCTATAATGATTACCAATTGGCCAGGCACACTTCATATATTAATGTATTTAATCTGCAAAACAACCCAGGAGGTAGGTTCAATTATTGGCCCCATTTCACAGATGGAGAAACTGAGGCAGATAGAAGTTGCAGAGCTGGGTGACAGAGCTAGGATTCTGCCTGTCTGAATCCTATACCCCACAATCAATGGAGTTACCACATTCTACATAATCCCCCATGATTCCTTTTCCCAAGTTTCCTATCTGTTGTGTCCTTACCATTTTCAGAACCTGTAACCACATGTAATTCATACATTTCCTAGACATTCATTGAGTTCCTGGTATTTACGCCAGATGCTGGGCAGGCTACTGAGGACACGAAGATGCATAGTCCCCACTCTCCAGGAAGGTCACATTACAGATCTTGCAAGGTGAGCCGAGTCATGGAGAGGTGAACCTACAGGATGAGGTAGCAAAGTGGGTCTGGGATGAAACCAAATTAGCAGATGAAAAAACAAATTCTCACTCATCCCAGAAGAACTGTTACTGAGCACCTGCTTTGTGCTAAGCCCTGGAAGGTGAGAAGAAAGAAAGGACAGGGCCTGGCCAGTGTGGCATAGTGGTTGAGCATCGACCCACGAACCAGGAGGACATGGTTCCATTCCCAGTTGTGGGCTCGATCCCCAGTAGGGGACGTACAGGAGGCAGCCAACTGATGATTCTCTCTCATCATTGATGTTTCTAACTCACTCTCCTCCTTTTCTCTCCCTCTGAAATCAAAAACATATTTTTAGAAAAAGAATGGAAGGACAGGGATACTAAAATGAGTTATCATACCATCCTACTCAATACTCATACCCAAAAAAGGTGAGGCACAGCAAAGGTAGATACATAATAAAAGTTTATCAGTTCAGTCTTCCTCTAACACCAATGTAAATCCCATTACTTTAAGTAGCTTTCCATAACTGACTACATGTACATAAAATCAAGATCCTGTTCTAGGAACTATTCTACTGACTTCTTGTTAAATCAATATTTTCCTTCCAAATACATTACAAGCAAATAAGAAACTAATGTTCACACTTCGTGTGTTTACACATGTAATTTACCTTGTTTGGAATGTTGGTCTCCTTTATTTCTATCCATCTTTATCTATGACCTTTTTCAAAAGTATCCAAAGCAAGGATTCCTTTCTTATTTTTAATCAAATGATTTTTTGGTCTTTTTTCTTCAACAGTCCTATAATACTTGTGGATTAAAGTTTCTGGTGTGTTTGGCACCGAGGCATTTTCCTCTGTGTAATTCTTACAGCCATGCCTATATGAGTTGGCACATAGTAGGTGCTCAAGAAACCTTGCTTGGTTCATGATGAAGTGTTAAGTAACTACCATAGGGAAAGATCTCACATTATCATGCACTGTGCTTTGGTAAAACTTGTTATAAAATCCTCTTTCTCTTCCTCCCTGAAACAGAAAATGAAATATACTGATTCATCGGCCTTGTAAATAAGCCCAGTCCTCCCCAAGGAATGAATGAAATCATCATTTTACATCGGACAAGATGCTTCTAGAACATCTAGTGTTTGGCACACAGTAAGCTCCCAATAACTATTTGTAGAAGTGAATTTAAATCGTCAGCTTTTTCACACCTGCTATACATTATACAATGAGGTAAACATCACCAATGAAAATTTTGTAAAAATAAATAAATAAAAGTTTGAAGATCAACCCAGACCAAACAGTTGACATGTTGTGCTCCTAAAAGACTTTTTTAGGCCACTTTTTTCTTCCTGGAGTTCACAGCCTGTCAGTTGCTTAAGTGAAGACCATCCTTCTGCACCTTAGGAGCTATTAGTGGGAACCTGCCCAGCACTGGACACAAACCCTGAAATTTTCAAATACTTTTGTGGATAACAGAATTTAATGCCACTGCTGACAATCACTTTAAATAGTGTGACCACAGTATGCTAAGTATTAAACACAACCATTTCATTCCACTTTGCACAGATCTTTTCGAAAGAAAAAAAAATAAGTAATTAACAAGTAAGTGAGATTTTTATCCCCCAAATGATCTGGAATTAGCATAAAAGGAAAACTAAATGTCACAGAGAGGATATGAACTCTGGTGCTCCACCATATACCAACGAAAGTACTTTGAAATCAGCCAAGTAACCCACAAGATACTTGGGAAATGTGCCACTCATTGGGTGGTTGTTGTCTTTTCTCCAACAACACTCTACATAACATGAATAAAATGTGTTAGACTCTTGTGAAACCTGCCTCAGCCCCTCCGATCCAGGCACCTCCCAGTTGCACTGGGATCTGCAGGGTGACACATGAGATCTAAAGTGGGTGGATAAAAATAACCTGGTCCTCAGAAAGACATGATAAACGCCAGACAGCTGAGTCACTTCGAAGCCCATTTTGACTCCTGAAAGGGACATTCGCCCTCCTTTTCCTTCTCTTTCTTTCTCTCTGTCTCTCTCTCTGTCTCTCTCTCTCTCTCTCTCTCTCTCTCTCTCTCTCTCTCTCTCTCTCTCTCTCTCACACACACACACACACACACACACACACACACACACACACACGCACACACACAACCTGGTGAAAACCACCATCAGTGTCCTGGGTGGAAGGCAGGCATCCGTCTTTACTTCCTCCTCCAGTCTCTGAGGTCACGACTCGAGATTGAACTTTTAATAATTTATACTAGTGCATTTCAGTCCAAGTGACTCACTTAAAGGGGAAAGGGGAGAGGTTTAAGAAAACCATAATAATCCAGGAGATTTCCCTATTTCTGTCCCCCCCACCCCCCACCCCCAGTAGAGGTAGCAGAGGTTTCTTCTGACATTCTTACGGAAAGAAAAGGAGTGGGGAGAAATGGAAAGTGCAGGCAGCAAAGCTCAAAGGGGAAATTAGGGTTGTCCAGGAGTGGGAATCCCTGGGCAAAGCAAACAGTCCAAGAGAAAGGCTGTGAGTGTCCAAGGGAATCCATCCGTCCACCTACGCGCCCTGCGGTCTCGCCTCCAGGAGGACGCAAACCCTCTGCACCGTGCAGTTCGGATCAGGAGACTTCCATTCGATCTTCCAAACGGTGGCGGAGCTTGAGGCCCTGCTAGCCTAGGAAGGCTGGCGGGGCAGACCCCCCTGGCGACCCAACCTTCGGCTGCAGGCAGCGCCCAGTCCCCAGCAGGCACTCACTAAGCGCTCGCCGAACTGCAGTACCCTAGAGCCAACTCTGCCGCCCGGAGGAGGAGATCCCCGGCGGCCACTGCGCATCTTCCCCGCCCGCTTCACGTGCCGCCCAGTTCCCCAGCTCGCAGACGCCCAGGCCGCCGGCACCGCGACCTCCCCCAGGTGCCGGGAGCGCAGCCCAGCCTCACTCACCGGCGAGTCGTAGGAGAAGGCGCATTCGGTCTTGTAGACCCTGTCCCCAGACCTGGGCACGCGGATCGTGGGCATGTGGGGCACCAGCAGCTCGCCGATGTCCCCTGCAGCCATCTTCCTGCTGCCGCTGCCACCCGGCACGCCGAACAGGGCGCCCCGGCGCTGCATGGCCGCGGCGCGCACCGAGCCGAGCCGAGCCGAGCGGAGTTGGGTCTGCCCGCGGCGGCGGCGGGCTGCGCGGGCGATCGGAGCCGAGCTGCGGCGGGCGGGGAGAGCGGGCCGCGGGGCGGGAGCGGGCACCGGGACCCTGGGGCCAGCAGGCGGGGCTGGGGGGACGCTGCTATTTTTAATCCAATGGCGAATCGCGGGCCCAGCTGCAGCGTCAGGCGGGGCGCAGGGGAGCGCCAGCCGCAGCGTGCCGGGGAGGGGGCGCTGGCGAGGGGCCTGGGCCGGGCGGGCTCCGCGGCGCGGGGCGGAGGGCTAGCCCTCGGGCGTCGGCTTGGGAGCCTGGGGTGGGCAAGGGAGGCTGCAGGTCCATGCCGGCGGCCTGCGGGGGGCTCCCCCACAGGCGTTAGGTTGCGAGGAAGCAACTCCGAGGCAGCAACACAAAGAGCAGGAATGGGGGTTTAAAAACCGCTTGCTTTTAAAATAACTGAAGATGGAATGGGAACGTTCCCTGATTGGGTAGGGGTGGAACTCCATGTACAAATCTGGACCCTAACGTCGGGCCCAAATCTGAATTTGCTCTTTGCGCCTCGGTGTTAACCTCACGCAGGCTTGTTCCTCACTTATCATCCAAAGCTCATCAGAAGAGAACAGGACCCAGTGAAGCTGGGCTCTATTTTTGCTCTCATACAGAGTTTTCTTACATCAAGATTTCATCCGGAGGGGATTATATCTTTCTTTTTGTACCGTCTTCTACGTGATTCGAGGTCTCCCTGTCCAGCATTCCATTGCCTGATGTGGGGGATCTTACATGCAGACATATATATTCCTGTCTTGCTCTCCAGTTCCTCAAAACAAATAATGACTGGGATTGGTCGGAAGGTGGGGGGAGTGGGGGAATAATTTGTAAACAGAGAATGCCTTACAGCATACTCCATTATCAAAAAACTCTTTTTTTTTAATGTATTTTATTGATTTTTTACAGAGAGGAAGGAAGAGTGATAGTCAGAAACATGGATGAGAGAGAAACATCGACCAGCTGCCTCCTGCACACCTGCCACTGGGGATGTGCCCGCAACCAAGTTACATGCCCTTGACCGGAATCGAACCCGGGACCCTTCAGTCCGCAGGCTGACGCTCTATCCACTGAGCCAAACCGGCTTTGGCCATTACCAAAAAACTCTTAAAACGGGTTCAATTCCATTGCGGTTCCCTTACCATACGGACAATAAAGTGCAGGATACCTGGTGATTCCTGCCAGTTCTTGAAACGCAGAAATAGTGGATTAAAACGCCTCTCCCAGATCATTGTCCTTAAATTCTTTTTTTTTTTCCTTCCGTTATTTTTCTATAATTCTTCCTGATTTTGCCGATATGCTGGTTCTGCTAGGGAGGCAGGAGAGGTCCCTGGAAATTGAGGTGAAGTGGACAGACAAGCCCTCTCTTGCCTTGCTCTTCTAAATTCCCATTCCCTTAAGCAAGGCTCAAGCATACAACACATTGCCTGATGGAAATGGAGAAGGAAAAGAGGCAGAAAGCAAGATACTAAACACTATTCCTATCCCCATATCGGGCAGACACTGTGAAGGAGTTTTTGCTTTTTACTTATTCTCCCCTGATTATCACCCTCTAGTAGTATCTGTGTCTGTTTCAGAATCTTGTCCAATTATGGGGAAAAACTTGATTCAAACGCATTCCAAACTTAAACATTTAAATATTTTTAAATTAAATGCAAACTAAATGAAGACACCATTGTTTAGCCGTTAGCCTAATAAAGATATATTGAGTTGGCCTGGGTTTGGGAAATAGACCATCATAAATATTATTGGAGGGAATAAAAATGGTAAACCTCTTTCAAAGGAAATTAACAACACCAATCATAATTTTATATGTGTATACTGTACTGTCTTTTTTCAGCAATTCCTCATCTGGACATTTATGCCACAGATAAATTCATGCTGTGTAAGAATCATTGTTGGAGCATTAGTTATAGTGCAAAAGACTGAGAACAGCCTAAAGATCCATCTACGGGAAATGGTTAAAATACAATACCATTGAAAAGAATGAAGAGCTCTGTGTGTGCTGATGTGGAATAATCTACAAATAATATTACTAGAGGGAAAAAGCCAAATGCAAATCAATGTGTGAAAACAAGGAAGGCATGCAAGGCTGACGATACGCAGTAAGCACTCTGGTTCATCCAGTACACCATGGGCCTTCCTTCTAGTTGGTTGTTAACTGTGGTAAATATTTCTAATGTTGTCCGTCAATATAGATGATGATAGATAGATGGATAGAAAGATAGATAGATAGATGATAGAAATATATGCAATGAGTGATAGATAGATAGAGTGATAGATAGATAGATAGATAGATAGATAGATAGATAGATAGACAGATAGATAGAGTGATAGATAGAGTGATAGTTAGATAGATGCTTGTTTGGCCTTAGGAAGTCTGCACAAGCATACATAAGAAATTAACGAAGTTGAGCTCTATAGAGAGGAACACAATGCCTGAGGTTAAAGGAGAACTTATTACCACTTTTATCTTTCTGTATTATTTACATTTTTATTATGTGCAAGTATTGATTTTAAAAGTAATTAAAACTCAATTGTAAAAACACTCTAAGTTCAATAACCAGTAATATTAATCAAAATTGAAGATGCTTACTGCATCCCTATAAAAATGTACCCAACTTTTTTTGTGTAATGGCACATAAAAAACAATAATGTTTGTACAGCCCACTGAAGCCACCAGTTAAGGATGCTTCTCACAGTCTAAGGCGACTAGTCTGGGGGCCCAGTCACAGAGGGACCCCCCCCACACACAGCCTCCCAAGAACCCAAGAGACCTTGTCACACCTGAATTCCCACCTCTGCACACCACAATGCCAATAGCACACCAGATGGAAAGTTCTAATCAAAACGGGAAAATGGAAACCACCTAAAAACATGGAGAAATGGTTAAATTGTGTATATCTACTCAAAGATGTTTAAACAAAAATTCACTATGATGGCTTTAATGTATTGTAGTATGTTCGCTTAACATATTTACAATGCTTATACAATATTATTGTAACTGGGTAAAAATAAACGTGCATTTTGACAAGACTAGAAAGACGCAAAATTATAATAGCTATGCTTAAATTTGATTATAGGATTTTGTATCTGCTTTCAAAATGTCTTCAACAGTGTTATATTTGTTTCATAATATAAAAATGTATCAAGACAAAAAAGTTAAGAGAAACTTCACTGAATTCAGACAATGTCTTAACCTGGCTTTTTCAGGATTAAAAAAATCTAGTTCAATTACTAGAACTATTTAACTTAATTTTGCAAATTCTACATATGAACTTATAATGACTCTTTTACTGTGGGGCTGGTTTCTACATGTTGATCTCGATCTGAGAGCAGGAATGAAGTGATGCTGGTCAAACAATTTTAACTTCCAACATAAATTCAAAGTCTCGTCCTAACTGGTTTGGCTCAGTGGATAGAGCGTTGGCCTGACGACTGAAGGGTCCCAAGTTCGATTCCGGTCAAGGGCATGTACCTTGGTTCCGGGCACATGCCCAGTAGTGGGTGTTCAGGAGGCAGCTGATCGATGCTTTTCTCTCATCGATGTTTCTAACTCTATCCCTCTCCTTTCCTCTCTGTAAAATATCCATAAAATATATTTTAAAATAAAATAAATTCAAAGTCTTACCAAAGAGACTAGGAACTGACTAATGTCACACCAAGGTGTTCAGGCCACCATGTCACTCTACTGATAAAAAGCCTCCTCCCATGATGCTCGGCGGAGCCCAAACTCGTTAGCCTGACATTCAAGGACCTCTCCCCTCCAGCAATCCTTCCAGACTGTCCTCTCACTCCTACACTTCGGTGAGCTCGCTTTATTGTCCCCCAAGGATGAATGTACTTGTCTCCTAGGCTTAGCTGAAAGCTGTCCCCTCTGATTTCTATCTTCTCAATTCTTTCCAGACTTAGTATTTTTTCCATAGGGTCTTTTCTGACTGCTCCAACCCTGAGGGGCTGGTCTTTTTAAATGACAGCCCCTCTTGCCTGTATCCATCATTGGACACTACCTTATAACATCTTTTGTACTGTTATTTAAATAACCTTGATTCTATATCTTGTCCCTCTCTATAGAGAGCAAATCCTTTGAAAGAAGTTATATTTTCAGTATCCTTGCACATTGTGGAAGCTCAGTGTTTATGGCATGTTGCCTGCCTGAAAAGGTACCGCTCTATTTATTTTAGGGACTCAGTAAGTACCTACCAGATGAATGGTTCACGTTGGTGACATTGTAATAGATATGTTTTGCAGCCGGCTGTGTGCCTTTTAGGTAAAAATTATTGCTGCACAAATGTTGTTCCCAGAACTGACAGAGGTTACATTAAAACATGACATGAATTTTAGTTACTATGACTAATGCCATAAAAAGGAGAATTGGGGAAATCTACAGAGAAAAGAGACACTTTAATTATTTCAATTAGCAGAACAGCTCTTGACCTCAGATGTGCTCCAAAAATGTTCAGTGATCTGGTGGAGCTATATATGGTGACAGCTTATTGTGGAAGCATAATCATAACATTTTTTAAACTCACAGATAGCCTCTGCAAGAAACACTGATTATTAAATGTAAATCAGTAGGTCACGGGCTAAGAAGTGTAAGGCATTTTCTGTTTGAGGAACTTGTATGTAATCATTGAAAGTCATGTCATATAAAAATATATATTGACGTGGGAAAATGATCACTATACTTGCACACTTCAAGAGCTGGTTATTAGTGAGCGTATACACTATTATTCTGTTTAAATATATATACACATATACATAGTCATAGCAAAGAAAAAATATTAGCTTGCAATAGGCCATATGTTATGGTGATTATCTTTGGGTGTGAAAAAAATATTTTTGGTTTTTATTCTTTGTGTTTTTCTGTGTTACCTAAATCTTTGCATTCAGTATCCATTTCTCTTTTTTAAAAGATATATTTTTATTTATTTCAGAGAGGAATGGAGAGGGAGAGAGAAACATCAATGATGAGAGAGAATCATTGATCAGCTGCCTCCTACATGCCCCCTGCAACCTGGGCATGAGCCCTGACCAGGAATCAAACCGTGACCTCCTCGTTCATAGGTCAACGCTCAACACTTCAGCCACATGGGCTGGGCCAGTATCCATTTCTTTTTGTGAGTAAGGGGAAATATTAACTTTTACACTACCATTGATTATATTGGTTTTTTTCTTTCACCTGTCCTTTCGTACCTGCTTGTCCCCTTCACCACCCATTGAAAAGGTTTCTGCTATTAGGTTTATAGACAATCTGCTGAACTAGGGGGAGTTTCATATTGGAATGAGCAAACTCCCTGAATAGCTCTTAACATCAAGATGAGGTAAGCTGTTACTCAGCTTAGGAGGAAACCTGAGATCTCTGCTCACCGTTTTGGGTTTCATAATGTATAATGCTCACCACAGTCCTTCCAGAAGCCTGACTCACAAGTTACTCACCGAGGTAAGTAGGGAGATTGCCTTTCAGGCCAATCTGACACCATCCCTACTCAGGCCCAACAGTTCCACGCACACACAGGTAGATATGTCCTCTGTCATGTACAGAACAGCCAGGTGTGAACACAGTTGTTGTTTTTTAAATTAACCAGGGAGGCACAAGTTGCTTTTCAGGTTTTCTAGTAAACAGTAAATGGGCAAAGCAAGTTAGCTGAATATGATGAATATTGGCTCTATAATCCAAAGAAAGTCACCAAATATTGTGCCTCGTTCTTTTTTAAAAAAAATTTAGCTTTACTATTAAAAGTATTACAGCCCGGCCGGTGTGTTTCAGTGGTTGAACATCAACCTATGAACTAGGAGGTCATGGTTCGATTTCCAGTCAGGGCACATGCCCGGGTTGCAGGCTCAATCCCTACTGTGGGGTATGCAGGAGGCAGCCAATCAGTGATTCTCGCTTATCATTGATGTTTCTATCTTTCTCTCCCTCTCCCTTCCTCTCTGAAATCAATAAAAAAATATATATTTTTTTAAAAAAGTATTACAGATGTTGTTAATGACAGGGAACTACAGATGAAGAATTTGACCTTCACTTTTCTATATTATTAAACTGCCCCTGGAGTTTTACTGGGGTGGCAAGCTCCTGCATTTCCTCAGACTATATCTACCACCTTCTGTCACTGGGCACCTGCCACCTCCTGGTCCCCAGGCCCTGTCTGCACACTGTCATCACCATAAGGACTAGCATGTCTTATAGGTGCTGATGGTCAAGATCAGGAGTTGGCAAACCGCGGCCCCTGAATAAATCCAGCCTGCAGCCTGCTTTAGGAAATCAAGTTTTGTTGGAACCCAGCCACGCTCATCCACTTACACACTGTCTGTGGCTACTCTGGTGCTACAACAGCAAAGTGGAGGAGCCATATGGGCTAAAGCCCAAGATGTTTACTGTCTGGCCCTTTACGGAAAGTGTTTGCCAACTGCACATCAAGATCCCTACAATCTGTGCGCTATGGTCCAGAATCAGAGAACTGGTGTGACCTTAGACTTGGGCCACTGATCCTCCACGTGATGGCAAACCTGTTTATCTGAATGGAGAAAATGCGTTCACCAGATCGGAAGCTACAAACCAGATGCTGGGAGATGTGTTAATCTGCCTTAGTAAGGAGATCATCTCTGGAACAGCAACCAAATTGAAATCACCACCTTGTTAACTTTACCACAGTCCACCATCATTCTCCATTCTAATGGGAGAAATGGTGGGGAAAAGAATGGAGGTATGATGGGAACCACCAAGCCTGTGACCTCCTGGTCTGGGATGCTGGCACAATCCCTGCCGTTCTACTCCAAGTACAGCTGTGTCTCATATGTACACTTTTGTTAGGAAGAGGGGACCCTGATGGCAATCCTCTTGGTCCTTCCTACCACAGATCAGGGAGCCAAAGTGGAGACTATACAGTGTGTTAAGGATATGTAGTCCAACAATACTTTCAGGAGTGAAGTACTATCCACAGGTCTACCATGAAGTGTAAAAGGGTCAGAAGCACTTATATCGTCTTCTCCCAATAAGCCTCCACTCTGGCAAACAGAAGTGGCTTTCCAATAGGCTATCGTTTCCATCAGAGTCCGTTTCTCTCTCTTTTTTCTTTTCCTTTCTTTTTTAAATATATTTTATTGACTTCAGAGAGAAAAGGAGAGAGGGGGAGAGATAGAAACATCAATGATGAAAGAGAATCGTTGATCAACTGCCTTCTGCATGCCTTCCACTGGGGATCGAGCCCACAACCCAGGCATGTGCCCTGACTGGGACTTGAACTATGACCTCTTGGTTCATAAGTCGAGGCTCAACCACTGAGACACGCCAGCTGGGCCAGGCCTGTTTTGATAGTCTCTAAAAAGTTGGGCTATTTCCCATTCTCCAGGGCACAGTTACTAGGGGGTGGCTGCAAGGAAGGCCAGGATAAAGGTTCACAGTGTCCATGCTTAACAATACTGTGGCATCTTTCCTAATCAAGCCTCCACTCCAATCAAGGAGCTCTGAGAGTGCCAAGTAACTCCCATCTCTAACTGCGACTATCTAGTGTGGTGAATTGATTCACTCCTCTGCTTGCTAAACTTGGAGCTGGGGAGGACGGAGTATGATATCTCAGTGGAATGTGCATTGCTTACACTCCTGGGAACTTCATGATAGCTGTAGCCAGAGTTATCTGTGAATCCATGCTGCTCTGCTTCTGGCAGTGAATTACTACCTCCTGGGTGTCCATCTAGAGCTCCTTCCAGCCCCACAGGGATCAGAAAGCCCACCTTCTGGGCAACTCACATCAGCAGCATTCAGAACCAGTTGGAACATAAACCATATGAGCTAAAGCCCAAGATGTTTACTGTCTGGTCCTTTACAGAAAATGTTTGCTAACTGCTGGTCAAGATCCTGACAGTCTATGTGCTACGAAACAGAGTCAGAGAACTGGCATGACCTTAGACTTGGGCTACTGATCCTCCAGGTGATGGCAAACCTGTTTATCTGAATGGAGAGAATGCGTTCACCAGATAAGTAGCTACAAACCCGATGTAAATCACCTTTGAAAGATTCTGGGCCCCATTGGAGACATACATTATTTGATAAATCAAATTCAGCATTTCTGTCTCTTGACTGCCTTCCTCTATGCAATACCAAGGGATTTCTATCCCTTTCTCATCATTTAGCAGGACCCAGTGTATGCTCCAGGTTTGGGTTGGACAACCCAAGTTTGTGTTAGGATCATGCCCACGCTAATGAGTAAATTCATTTGAACAATTAGACGTGATCCAAATTCATATTTTGCCATCCTTGGTTGAACATCTCAAAATCCATTCCCACAAACATTGCCCCATTTTGTAGAATGTGCTGACTCCTGTGACAACACATTGAGTATAATTGCTAAACTCTGATTCTGCAGTTTGCTCTTGGAGACCACGTTGAATTGTGAAAATGACCACAGTGAAAATGATTAGTAGTAGAAAACACTGAAGGGCTAGATAATGGAGGAAATGCTAATATGCTTCTAAAAGGGATTTTGGCTTCCTTGGAGAAGGAAAGAGTGAGGGGAGCAGTTCAGAAGTGTTTCAGAACAAGTCCCCTACATACTCCTAGATTTCTCCATTTCAGTTGTGGGGATCCTACTCTTTCCTCATTCATGCCAAAGTTGAACATAAACGTAAGAGAGTGAGATAGCATTTTCAGCAGTAGGACTTGATTTTCAAGAATCTCATTCTACAGCTACAAGCAGGAAGTAATTATATTATCATGGTCCCTATAAATACTTTGAGATTTATTCTAGTCCCATTCCTTGAAGACTAAAGATTCGAGCATGTCTACCCCTTGTATTAAATTACCCAGTGTCTTTTAAAACAGAGCCCTGGCATGCCCCACTTCCTGGGGTCCAGGGCAGCCACCTTTCCCCAGAGTTTTATGGCTCTGGGTACAGAGTCTCAAACAACATAAGTGCTAACTTGACCTATTTCACCACTGAGTACAAGAGTCTACTGTTTTCTATCTTGAAATCTGAAATGATGACATGACAAGAGACCACAATAGGGACCCTGGTCAGGTAGCTCCGTTGGTTAGAGCATCATCCCAGCATGCCAAGGTATGGGTTTGATCCCCAGTCAGGGCATATACAAGAATCAATGAGTGCATAAATAAGTGGAACAACAAATTTCTCTCTCTCTCTCTCTCTCTCTCTCTCTCTCTCTCTCTCTCTCTTCATTTCCTCTCTCTCTCTCTAAAACCAATAAATAAAATTTTAAAAATAGACTACATAAATTGTGCTGTATTATTACTATTGTCATTTTGATAGCCCCATCAAATATAAGTAGTTTGCAAGAACAGTTTGCTATAGGGAATTCAAAATGCTGTCAGTGTTTGTGGATTTGTTAACCCAAATGTTGTACCCCATCCTATCATCAATGGGTACAAGTGCAATCTGATTGTGTTGGCGGCGATCAATTTCATCTTTAAAATGCTTTTGGGCCTGGCCGGTGTGGTTCAGTGGTTGAGTGTTGACCCATGAATCAAGAGGTCACTGGTTCAACTCCCGGTCAGGGCACATGCCTGGATTGCAGACTCTATCCCCAGTAGGGGTGTGCAGGAGGCAACCGACCAATGTTTCTCATTGATGTTTCTATCTCTATCCTTCTCCCTTCCTCTCTCTCTAAAGATCAATAAAAACATATTTTTTTAAAATGCTTTGGGACTGGCAATGCTTTGCAGAAACAGATGCAAGGGAAATCAAAAGCTCACAGTAGAAAAAATGATACAGCATACAAAAAAAAAGCACAATGAGTGGGAACAGCTGAAACAACCAATACACAAAAACATACCTGCAAGATTTCAGATATTTGAATTCTCAAACACAAAATATAAAATTACTATGATTATCATGTTCAAATAAATGAAAAACTAATTTTAAAATGCCTGCAGGGAACAGAAGATAACTTTCTGAATAAATTTGTTTTGTTGGCATTAATCATCTTTTATTGCAATTGCACTTAGTAAACAAAGTTAAATTGTCAAGTTCTGGAATGCTTAGCAATGATATAGGGTCTGTGCTGAGTGGGAAATAATATGTTGAGAATTACACTTTTCACAAGCCTTTGGGGGTGTTAAAAGAAACTGTCACAAAATCCTACCATCAAGCTGACAAAAGACTTGAAGACTTTAAAACTTTGGGGCTTGAGAAAATTGTTCCCCTCTGATGCTGCCAGTGGGAGTGTGAATTGGCACAACATTTAGGAGGGCAACTTTGAAATATGTATCAAAAGCCTGAAGACATATGCTTTAGCCAAAATCTCCATTTCTGTTTATCTTTAAAAATATATTTTTTTTATTGATTTCAGAGATAAAGAGTGAGAGAGAAATGATGAGAGAGAATCATTGATTGGCTGCCTCCTGCATGCCCCACACTGGAGATCGAGCCCACAACCCGGGCATGTGACCTGACTGGGAATCGAACCGTGACCTCCTGGTTCATAAGTTGAAGCTCAACCACTGAACCATGCCAACTGGGCTCCCTTCCTGTTTATTTTAAAGAACCATTTGAGAATGCATGGAAAGATTTTGATTAGAAGCAATAAAAAGGTCCCCAAATGGGGGATTGTTAGACAAATTATGCATATCCATGGGAGAGGAGGAGAGCACTGGGCACTGGGAGAGATGCACCAAATAAACCCACTTCCTAGTGACTTTATTCTTTTTAATTTAATAAATCTTTATTGTTCAGATTATTACAATTGTTCCTCTTTTTTCCCCCATAGCTCCCCTCCACCCGGTTCCCACCCCACACTCTGCCCCCACTGTCCTCATCCATAGGTGTACGATTTTTGTCCAGTTTCTTCCCGCACCCCGCATACCCCTTTCCCCCCCGCCCCGAGAATTATCAGTCCACTCCCTTGCTATGCCCTGATTCTATTATATTCCCCAGTTTAGTCTGTTCATCAGATTTTTTATTCACTTGATTTTTAGATTCACTTGTTGATAGATATGTATTTGTTGTTCATCATTTTTATCTTTACCTTTTTCTTCTTCTTCCTCTTCTTAAAGAATACCTTTCAGCATTTCATATAATACTGGTTTGGTGGTGATGAACTCCTTTAGCTTTTTCTTATCTGTGAAGCTCTTTATCTGCCCTTCAATTCTGAATGATAGCTTTGCTGGGTAGAGTAACCTTGGTTGTAGGTTCTTGCTATTCATCACTTTGAATATCTCTTGCCACTCACGTCTGGCCTGCATAGTTTCTGTTGAGAAATCAGCTGACAATCATATGGGTGCTCCCTTGTAGGTAACTAACTATTTTTCTCTTGCTGCTTTTAATATTCTCTCTTTGTCTTTTGCCCTTGGCATTTTAATTATGATGTGTCTTGGTGTGGTCCTCTTTGGATTCCTTTTGTTTGGGGTTCTGTGCACTTCCTGCACTTGTAAGTCTATTTCTTTCACCAGGTAAGGGAAGTTTTCTGTCATTATTTCTTCAAATAGGTTTTCAGTATCTTGCTCTCTCTCTTCTTCTGGCACCCCCATAATTCAGATGTTAGTACTCTTGAAGTTGTCCCAGAGGCTCCTTACACTATCTTCATATTTTTGGATTCTTTTTTCTTTTTGCTCTTCCAGTTGGATGTTTTTGCTTCTTCATATTTCAAATCTTTGACTTGATTCTTGGGATCCTCTAGTCTGCTGTTGGATCTCTGTATATTATTCTTTATTTTAGTCCATGTGTGCTTAATTTCTGACTAGTCCTTTTCCATTTTTTTTTTTTTTTTGCATTCTCACTAAGATCCTTGAAGGCCTCACTAAGTTCCTCAGAGGTTTCTATAAGATTATTGAGTAACCTTATAACTGTGGTTTTTAACTCTATATCCAGTATTTTGCTTTCTTCCATTTCTTTCATTTGTGACTTGTTTCTTTGTCTCCGCATTTTGGCTGCTTCCCTGTTTTTGTTTCTATGTATTGGGTAGCTGCTAAGTCTCCTTGAGTGATAGAGTAGCCTTGTGTGGTATAGGACCCCGTGGCTTAGCCTCCCCAATTACCTGAGGTGGACACTCTTGGTGCACCCCTTTGTGGACTGTGTGCACAGTCTTGTTGTAGTTAAGCCTTTATTGCTGTTGATATCACTGGGAGGAATTGACCTCCAGGCCAATTAGCTGTGAGGACCAGCTGTGTCTACAATGGAAGAACTGCTGTGCAGGAGACACCCTTATGGGGCAGGACTTGCTTCAGTGGGGTTTTGGTGCTCACTGAGTCTGCCCCTTGAGTGTGTCACTTATGGATATGAAGAGTTGTAATCTGATATGGTCTCACACTGACCACTGGGTACACTGGCTCTTGGATCTCTAAGGAGGTGCAAAGTCAGCCACTGCCTGGGGCCATCCAGCAGGAGCTACAGAGACATCTGCAGATTCCTCCTCTTTGTATGGGGTTTGGCAGTGCCCAGACGAGGCCCAGCTGTGAAGCAAGGCAGGCTGGTGCTGCCAGCTTTGGGTCTTCTTTTGATAGCTTTGG
Organism: Plecotus auritus; assembly: GCF_963455305.1. Taxonomy (NCBI): domain Eukaryota; kingdom Metazoa; phylum Chordata; class Mammalia; order Chiroptera; family Vespertilionidae; genus Plecotus; species Plecotus auritus. Next base: position 189,218,162 of record NC_137771.1, read on the forward strand.
GGCTCCCTGACCCAGTTGCTGCCTGTTTGACAGGTTTTAGGTTGAGATAGGACAGGCCATTCATATGCAAAAGCTGCAGCACACAGCTTGGGTGGGGTTGTAAATTGGGTGGGGCAGGGTCTCAGGAAATCACCAGGATGGAGCAAACAGCAATGGCTGCCAGTCAGCCCTGCACCGAAGAGGTCCCAGTGCAGGAACAATGACCGCTGTGAGCACCTCTGTCTGAAAGAAAGCCTCCCTCACGTTCCTGCCCTGATGCCAGATAGTCCAGTTTCTCCCCGTATGTGTCTGGGTCCCCCAGAGTCTCACCTGGAACTGGAGTTCACAGCAAGCGGGAGCTTGTATCTCCCTCACGATTAAAAAAGCAGCTCACCCAGGTGCCAGCCTGTTCTATGCCTCCGTACCTCCTACCAGTCTCAATTCACTTTCTTCTTTACCTCTTTGGTTGTAGCACTTCCACTCAGCCAGCTTTCCCGTGGTTCTGGATGATAGTTGTTCTGTCTTTTAGTTGTAATTTTGATGTAGTTGTGAGAGGCAGCAAGTACAGGTGTTTACCTATGCCACCATCTTGGTTCTCTGGCATAACTTTTATTAGCTGTAACCTTTGGCTACTGACTTTATTTAACCTTTCTGAGCCTCATTTTTCATATTAAAATGAAGATAGTAAAATCTACCCTAAAGCATTATTGTAAGAAAT